>NC_080785.1:87640355-88312022 GCF_028018385.1 Neofelis nebulosa
TCAGAGTCCGGAGCCTGTTTCGGATTCTGTGTCTCCCTCTCTCTCTGACCCTCCCCTGTTCATGCTCTGTCTCTCTCTGTCTCAAAAATAAATAAACATTAAAAAAAAAAAATTAAAATAAATAAATTAATTAATTAAATAAAAATAAAAAGAAATAAAAAAATTTTTAATAAAAAAGAGAAAATAGAAAAAGGTGCAAAGGACATAAAAAAATTTCAACCTTACCAGTGTTCAAAGGAACACAAAACAATATAAAACTGTGGTGCCTGGGTGGCTCAGGCAGTTGAGTGTCCTCCCCCACTTGTGCTCTGTCTCTTAAAAATAAATAAACATTGAAAAATTTTTTGAATAAAAAATAAAATAAAAACACAGTAGCAAAGGGGTGCCTGTCTGGTCCAGTAGTGGAGCATATCACTCTTTGATCTCAGGGTTGGGAGTTTGAGTCCCATGTTGGGTGTAGAGATTACTTTAAAAATAAAATAAAATCTTAAGAAAAATACAATAGCAAAACTGAAAAGCTAAAAACATGAAGGTAAAGTTGAGATAATCTTCCAAAAAGAGAGCAACAAGACAAAGTGGAAAACAGCAGAAAAAAAGGTTACCTAAAGGATCTCTTCAGGAGATCCAATATCAAATTAACTGAAATTTCAGAAAAGAAAAATAGAATTTTACAGGGAAGGAAAATATCAAAATGAATAAATGAGAAATTTTCTCAGAAAAAATGAGTCACCAAACTTTACGGGATGAGCACAGGAGCTCAGTTGGAAGAGCATGGAACTCGACCTCAGGGTCATGAGTTTGAGCCCCCTGCAGGGTGCAGAGATTACTTAAATTAAAAAAAAAAAAAAAAAAAAAAAAAAAAAAAAAGAGAGAGAGAGGAGAACAAAGAATGGAATTCACAGTGGTAGCCCCCCTCTCCACATACACACCAAGCACATCATCATGAAATTTTAGTTTCAAGAGAAGATCCTAAAAGCCTCCTGAGGAATTAAAAAAAAACACAAAAAACCAGATCTCACATAAAAGATCAGATAACAGTGTGGAACTCAACACAATAGTAGATGGTAGAGAGCAATAGGACAAGTGCCTTCAGAATGCTGAATGAAAGTAATGTTTAACCTAGAATTATAGGATCTGTCAAACTATCAACCAAGTACAATGGAAGACATGATCACACAAGCAAAAATTCAAACATTGTTACCACACACACCCCCTTTCTTAGGATACGCTTAAGTAAATTAAGGAGTAAACAAAGAAGGAAAAGGAAAACGGCATGAGACCAAGGAAACAGGAGACCCACCACAGGAAGGCACACAAGAAAGTATCAGTATGAAAACTGTGTAGTTGGCTTAAAGAATAACCAGTTCAGGTATAAAGCACTGCAGAAACCACCTCCAAGAATAAAAGGGAATTGCCAGATTATCTCTTACTACAGAACACAAAGAATAGGGCAGAAAATGAAGATGCCAATACATATAAATAGAACTTCCTGGACTTATAATGGGATTTCGTCCCAATAAACCCTTTCATTGTAAATTGAAAATACTGGGGTGTCGGTGGTTCACCAACCATGGTTCACAGTTAAGTGTCCGACTTTGGCCTCAGGTCATGATCTCATAATTCATGGGTTTGAGCCTCACAGAGGGCTCTGTGCTGACAGCTCAGAACCTGGAACCTGCTTCAGATTCTGTATCTACCTCTCTCTCTTTGCCTGTACCCTGTTCCTGCTCTCTCACTCTTGCAAAAATAAATAAATGTTAAAAAAAAAACAAAAAACCAAAGAAACATTTTTTTTCATTAAGTCAGAAATGCATTTAATACACCTAATTTAACAAACATGCTCAGAACCCTTACATTAGCCTACAGTTGGACAAAATCATCCAACACAAAGCCTATTTTATAATAAAGTGTTGGATATCTCAAGTAATTTATTGAATATTTCACTGAAAGTGAAAAACACAATGGCTGTATGGAGACAGAATGGTTGTAAGCATATGGGTTGTTAACCCTCATGACTCCATGGTTGATGGGGAGTTCACCTCACTGCCACACCCAGCATCACCAGAGAGTACCCTACCACATATTACTAGCCCTGGAAAAGATCAAAATTCAAAAATATAGTTTTTACTGAATTATATCACTTTTGCACTATCATCTAGTCAAAAAATTCCAAGTCACTGTAAGTCAGGGACCAATATGTATGAAAAGAAAGGCCATTTTTAACTATTATGAAAATCCAGAAGGCCATACAGAAAAGGATCTCTGATTTGCATTGAACAGTATTTGCAAAGTCATAATAGGCACTGATTATTGCACTTTAAGTTTTATGAAATCACTGGTTAGGAAAGAAGCTAGGTTATAAAAGTGCTAAATTCTTATTACCCTTAACAAGAATGCAATATAGTGTGTCTAAAACCGATCAGTCAAAAAATAAAAGCCACTATGAGCATTTTATTCAGAAATTTGGAATTAAACGATGAGAACTAAAAGAGTTAACAACTGGGGGTAGGGGTAGGGAATGCAAAGAGTTAGGGCCATTTCTCATTATAAACCTTTCAGTATTTAATTTTTAATAATTTTATTTTTTGAGAAACAGAGAGACAACAAGAGCAGAGGATGGGGAGAGGGAGAGGGAGAGGGAGAGGGAGAGGGAGAGGGAGAGGGAGAGGGAGAGGGAGAGGGAGAGGGAGAGGGAGAGGGAGGGAGAGGGAGAGGGAGAGGGAGAGAGAGAGAGAGAGAGAGAGAGAGAGAGAGAATGAGAATATATCTTAAGCAGCCTCCACACCCGCACAGAGCCCAATGTGGGGCTCGATCCCATAAACTGTGAAATCATGACCTCAGCAGAAATCAAGAGTTGAATACCTAACCAACTGAGACACCAAAGCATCCCGATTTGATTTTTTAGATTAAATTTTATTTTTAAAATTTACAAAGTCATGGCCTTCCTTTCAAAAACCCATCTCCCCATTCCAGTCGTGAGAAAACCATCAGACAGATCCCAATTGAGGGACATTTTATAAAATGCCTGACCAGTACTCCTGAAACTATCAAGATAATCAAAAGCAAGAAAAATCTAAGCAATTGCTGTAGCCAAGAAGAGCCTAAACAGACATAATGACTAAATGTAACGTGGTACCCTGGGTGGGATCCCTGAACAGAAAAAAAGACATTATGGGGGGCATCTGGGTGGCTCAGTCAGTTTAACATATGACTTCTGATTTTGGCTCAGGTCATGATCTCACAATTCATGAGATCTGGCCCTATGCCAGCTCTATGCTGACAGTACAAAGCCTGCTTGGGATTCTCTCTCTCCCTCTCCCCCTCACCCACTCACTCTCCCTCCCTCTCTCAAAAATAAACTTAAAAAATTTTTTCTTTAACATTTATTTTTGAGAGACAGAGACAGTGCCAGTGGGGGAGGGGCAGAGAGAGAAGGAGACACAGAATCTGAACCAGGCTCCAGGTTCTGAGCTGTCAATGCAGGGCTTGGACCCACGAAATGCGAGATCATGACCTGAGCCAAAATCAAGAGTCAGACGCTTAACCAACTGAGCCACCCAGGTGCCCCAATAAACTTTTTTAAAAAAGGACACTGGGTAAAAACTAAGGAAACCTGAATAAAGTATGTACTTTGGTTAATGATAATATATCAATATTCGTTCATTAATTGTGACAAATGTATCATACAAATATAAAATTTCAAGAACAAGAGAAAGTGAGAAAATTTCAAGAGAAAATTTTTCTATAAATGTAAAGCTATTCCAAAATTGAAAGCTTAATAAAACTTATATTTATCTAAATTTATAAAGGAAAAACTTAATTGTAAGAAAGAAATATAGTGCTTGCTTGCCTCAGCAGCACATATACTAAAATTGGAATGATACAGAGAAGATTAGCATGGCCCCAAGCAAGAATGACATGCAAATTCATGAAGCATTCCATATTTATGGGACAGACAGTGGCTGTACTTGTGGTGATCACAGCATATGTATAAACTGTCAAATCACTATTTTGTACACCTGAGGCCAAAGTGCCATTGTATGTCAACCATAGTCAAATACACAGACACACACAGGTTTGTGCATGAGGCTAATGTGACACTGTGTGTCAACTATACATGCATACGTAACACAGACACATGCAGTTTGTGTGCATGTGTAGATAAATTTCACTCTATGTAATGGACAGAGTTCCAAGACACTGTTAAATAAAAACAGCAAGTTGGACAAAAGTGGTAGAATATTTAGGCTTTTGAAAATAGGCTACATATTCTTTTCTGTGCATGTATATGTACACATGTACATATGTAAATGCATTGAAAAAAATCTGGAAGGAAGAACACAAAATACCTAACAGGTTTGCTCCTATGGAAGGAACAAAAGAACTTAAAAAATTTTTTTTATTTACTTATTTATTTTGAGAGAGAGAGACAGAGAGAGAGAGAGAGAGAGAGAGAGAGAGAATGCACGCACGCACAAGCGGGGGATGGCAGAAAGAAGAAGAGACAGAATCCCAAGTAGGCTCTGCACGGTGCAGAGCCTGATGCGGGGCTTGAACTCACAAACTGTGAGATCATGACCCGAGCTGAGATCAAGAGTCAGACGCTTAATCAACTGAGCCACCCAGGTGCTCCAAAAGGAACTACTGATTCTTATTTTAGGTAATTCTAAATTATCTGAAATTTCTACAACAGAAAGGGATTCATATTTATACTTATGTAATTAAGTTGTTAGCATACATCTCTTTCCTGAAAGAAGAACTGATAATTTCATGTTTAGACAAATTTTTTTTAACTAGATTTACAGTTGAGCACCTGGGTGGCTCAGTCAGTTAAGCATCCAACTTTGACTCAGGTCCTGATCTCATGGCTTGTGGGTTTGAGCCCTGTGTTGAGCTCTGTGCTGACAGCTCACAGCCTGGATGGAGCCTTCTTTGCATTGTGTCTCCCTCTCTCTTTGTCTCTCCCCTGCTTGCATTCTGTGTCTCTTTCTTTCTCAAAAATAAATTAACATTAAAAAAAAAAATTTTTTTTTAAAGATTTAGAATCACTCAAGGTGCATCAGAAGGAAAGAAATAAGAAAAAAAAAAAACACTTCAAAATAAAAGAGTGAATATGTAACCTAACACACAAACACACATGAAAATAATGTTACTTTTTCCAAATTCCTTATTTCATTAAAATTGTTCAAGTGTATTTCTACTTCACTTTTATATACATTATCTCAAGGTTATGTTATAGTTAACAAAAAGAACAAAAGGAGAAAATATGATGCAATTATACATCTATTCTCAATATGTATATATGCATGTACTACTTGTTAGATTTAATAGCTTTTAAGGAAAAGAGAGAAATCCATAAATGACTCATTAAACCACAGAATTCTGTATAAAGAAGGATCTTCATGTAGATTCATTAGATTTTTTTTTTTTAAAAGACGTTGTCAGAGGGGTGCCTGGCTGGCTTACTCAGTAAACTCTTGATCTCAGGGTCTTGAGTTCAACTCCTCCCATGGGCATAGAGCTTACATTAACAAATAATAATTAAAAGTAAAAAAAAGGGGCACCTGTGTGGCTCAGTCGGTTAAGCACCCGACTTCGGCTTTGGTCATGATCTCATGGTTTGGGAGTTTGAGCCCAGTGTCATGCTCTATGCTAATAGCGTGTAGCCTAGAGCCCACTCCAAGTTCTGTGTCTCCCTCTCTGTCCCCTTCCCGCTCACGCTCTCTCTCTCTCAAAAATAAACAAACATTAAAAAAGTAAATAAAATAGGGGCATTGGGTGGTTCAGGTAAGCATCCGACTTCAGCTCAGTTTAATGATCTTGTGGTCCCTGAGTTCGAGCCCTGCGTCAGTCTCTGTGCTAACAGCTCAGAGCCTGAAGCCTGCTTCAGATTGTGTGTGTGTGTGTGTGTGTGTGTGTGTGTGTGTCTCTGCCCCTCCCTCACTTGCACTCTTTCTCTCTCTCAAAATAAATAAATAAATGAATGAATAAATAAATAAAAATTAATAAAATAAAAAAAATAAAGTGTCATAAAAATCCACACTACCTGTTCTTTTTTTTTTTTTAATGTTTATTTATATTTTTGAGACACAGAGAGACAAAGCATGTACGAGGGAGGGTCAGAGAGAGAGGGAGACACAGAATCTGAAGCAGGCTCCAGGCTCTGAGCAGTCAGCACAGAGCCCGACGCGGGGCTCGAACTCACGGACTGTGAGATCATGACCTGAGCCGAAGTCGGCCGCTTAACCGACTAAGTCACCCAGGAGCCCCTCCACACTACCTGTTCTTAAGGAGTGTTGGTAGAATTTTCTACTGAAGACTTCAGTTACAATACATTCTTGTACCACAAACCTCAAATAGGCTTCACGCTATGAGTTTTTCCTGCTTTGGGTATGTGCCATGATTCACACTGTAATAATACAGTCTATGAAATCAGTTAGTCTGAACAACAACACTGATCTCCTTAAACACCTTCCCCAGATAGGAGTAAGTATAGCTAGAAATAGATCTGAAAATAAGCAATAAATAGAAGAAAAAGAGAAATAATACAGAATTTAAGTGGGGAAGTAGAAGGAAAGGTAACATTACAAAAATGGAAAGAGAAAGATAAAGGATATAGTAAAAAGGGGAGCAATGCCTTCTCAGCCCTTTTTTCTTGGTCCTTACTGCAAAAGACATTACTAACCTCTTCTTTTTTTTTTTTTTTTATTTATTTATTTTTTTAAATTTTTTTTTTTAACGTTTTTTATTTATTTTTGGGACAGACAGAGACAGAGCATGAACGGGGGAGGGGCAGAGAGAGAGGGAGACACAGAATTGGAAACAGGCTCCAGGCTCCGAGCCATCAGCCCAGAGCCTGACGCGGGGCTCGAACTCACGGACCGCGAGATCGTGACCTGGTTGAAGTCGGACGCTTAACCGACTGCGCCACCCAGGCGCCCCTACTAACCTCTTCTTCAAAATTCCTCCCTAAGTCTCAGTGGTACTGCACTATCCTGTCTACTCAGTAACTCACGATCCTACCATCAAAACTTGCACATTCTCATTAGGATCTACCTTGGGCATGCTTCTTTCTCTCTTCTTTTGCCATTGAAGAAAATGCATTCCTATGATTCAAACTATAACCGTTAGGTAAATGAATCCTCAGACTAATATCTCAACTCAGCCTCTTGGCCAAGCTCTACCACTTATTTCCATAAGAAATATTTAACACCTTGGGGGGTGCCTGGGTGGCTCAGCAGGTTGAGCACTAGACTCTTGATTTCAGCTCAAGTCATGATCCCAGGGTCATGTGATCAAGCCCCACACTGGGCTCCATGCTAAGCATGGGGCCTGCTTGAGATTCTCTCCCTCTGCCCCTCTTCCCTGCTGGCGCTCTCTCAAAATAAAAATAAAATAAAATAAAATAAAATAAAATAAAAGAAAAGAAAATAAAAGAAAAGAAAATAAAAGAAAATAAAATAAAACTATTAAAAGAAAAAAAAGAAGTATTTAACAACTTGGGATGCCTGGCTGGTTCAGTTAGCAGAGCATGTGACTCTTAATCTCAAGGTTGTGAGTTAGATTGAGCCTTACACTGGGTAAAGAGATTACTTAATGTTTTTAAATCTTAAAAAAAAAAAAAGAAAAGAAATACTTAACATTAAAATTACCATCTTTCTCATATAAATAAAGTTCAAGCTCTCCTTTTAATTCCTTGTTTATGTTAATGGCACAACATCCTCCAACATCCAAATTCAAAAAATTCTCAAAAACCTTTATAATACTTCCTTAACGTTATAATATTATATACAATAACATATTATATATAATATAATAACATATATATTATATATAATAACTTTCCCTAACATTAAATCACTTTCTCAGTTCAGTCTATTTTTCCATTGAAATATGTCTATCTTCCTTTCCCTTTCCATAACTGATTACTTATCTTTTGAAACAAGTGATCTTCCTACTTACAGTTTCTCTCTCCACCAATCCACTCAGCAGTGACCAAAAAATATTCCTTGAAAATATAGTTGATCATGTCACTCTCTTCTACTTTAAACAAATGAACAAAACCACCCTACATAAAAAGAGAAAATTCCCACAGTATGCCATTCAAGAATCTACATATTCAAGACACATTTTAATTTCTTCTACTCTTCAACCACATGTATATCTACACAAGATTCCAGACTGATTCATTAGTACAACTTACTCCAATATTTTTGTTAATACCATTTAGTTAGGATGCCTTTGCCCATCTCAATTCTTGTTGACCAAAATCCTACACATTCTGCAAGAATCTACCTGAAATTCAGCTTTTCATTAAGGACTCTTTGGTCCCTTCAACTTGAAATGACCACTGCCTTCTTCTCCCTCTCTTATGATTTGAATTGTTTGTGTACCTTTTTTATCTGCTCTGTTGGATTATAAACTCTTTCTTGGTTATTATATCTAATGTATCTTTGTTGTCTTCTATAGAACCCAGAATAGTGTTTTGCACATAATTGATGCTAAAAATGAATGAGGATTCCAGAGGGCAAAAGAAAAACGGTTAATATAAGTAGGAGCAAATTATTACCAATAATCATCTGAAGGGTCAGCAATCAGAGAAGACACCCCCCAAAAAAAAGCAAAACGCAGAAACAGAAACAAGATGAGTAACAATACAAAGTGTCTCTTACATTGCAGCTAATAATCTTTCCAATTAAATTATACATCTTGAAGGAAAGAAATACAAACAACTTTTCTCTCTGCATTCCCCTACACAATACCAAACATATGGCAGGCAGTAAGTGTTTGTTGAATCATTTAAGAAAGAAGCAGAGGACAAATTAGAGAAACTGTGACATAATTTAAGAAAGTAAATGCTTTTATCAGTATTTTATATGACTCTAAAAATAAGTAATAAAAAATAGAGCTCTGACAAAAATCAATAAGATAGTGTTGAAGCGGGACAGTTGCCAGAAAGTCTTCCACAAAATTAGTTTTTTTCATAGGAAAAAATTAAAGATTTCACTTATTCTCCTCATTTTATAGAGAATAAAAGTCAGGGCTCAGAGCAGATAAGATGTTCTCATGCACAGAGACTAAGTGGCAGAACTAGGAAAACTCCCAAACAGGTCCAATAGGAGTTAAAAGCTCCTATTACTACACTATAGGAAAGAAAACCAAAAACATACAATAATTCTTTGGACCACAAATGTTTCATTGAATTTAGCTAATCGTAGATAGTTCCTAACTTAAACCTGCACACGGAAGCAGCACCACTTCTACCTCTTCCGCATTACATCTTCATAAGGATATAGTAACATTACAGGGGAAGGAATAACATAGAAATGGGTTTCAGAAACTTGGAAGGCAAAGAAGAAAACCTTCCTTTCCAATTAAAGGACGGCTGAGATGTGACAGGCATGAGGCAGATGGTATTTAAAATACCTGATGCCTCCTCTGGAGTTGTCTGCTCATCCATAGTGAGGGGAAAATGCTAAAAGAGTGAAAGGTCTTCATGGACCTAATTGTAAAAACTGCTACATGTCATGAACCCTGAGATGTGAAAGACTTGTGCAGTTCCAGTAAGTAAGAACCGAAGGACTTGGGAACTGCTAACCTGTGAGAGGGCTGCAAGCTTCTGCTGCTTGTACTTGCAAATCAGGGGCTTCTGCTCACTGAGCTCTGATGACCCTTTCTCTTCTAGTGTTTCCCAATTCTGTGCTTCTATTTTCTTATGAAGGGGAAAAAACTTAGTATAATGACTCATACAGCAACGATGTCCTATATTTTGTACAGTAATGCAAAAAATGTTTCTGCCTGAACATATTATGAGGAAGTTCAGATTGTACAATACTTATCTCTTACTATTCAGGGAAAGGCAGGCTGCTTTGGCTAACATATTGAGACCAAAAAAACAAGGAAGAGAATGTTGAAAATGATATAGTTTAAGACAGCTGTGTATTAAGAAACTCTAAATGTACTGTAATATGTTGGAAATAACTCAGGCTTTGTAATTAGACATATTTAATTTCCAGTTCTGCCACTCACTGACACAAATTACTTACTAATTACGTTGTGCCTCAGTATTAATTGTTAAAGATCACAGCACTTATCTTTTCAGACTTTTTATGAGGATTAAAGGCAACATATGCATTATTTCCAACTATCCCCAGTTTATATTGCAGGCACTTGACAAAAGTAGCTATCATCATTAAATATAAATAGATTAGGAAAGCATTTAGTAATATGCATACACTGACAAAATAATAATAGTATAGTAATAATCACAAGAATACAATCCCTAAAAGGAGAACAAAAAAATTAATATAGATGTACCTACATGAAAGCCAAACCAGGCATAACATGAAACAGTGGTCTGGGCTCCTTCTTGTACCATAATTAAAAATTTCAGGTCAGGTTTTCTTCACTAATCTACCAGGAAGACCTGCTTCTAAAACAGAAGTAAATACTTCCTCTCCTCTCTATATATTATAAAAGAAAGATATAAAGTAGCGAGACATTATATTTGGTATCTAGATTATAAATTAAATCACTGTATTCATTGAATTTTATACTACAGCTGTCATATAAAATGTGACCCACATACAACCAGGGGCATTCTAGACCTCTAAGTCAACATTACACAATTACTTTAATTAAAACTATATTCTATAATGCAAACAGTAAACTATATAGTTCTTTTTGTATAATGATAACAGCATATATGAGAATCATTGCTTTTATTATATACGCTTATGTTTTTTCATGCAACCAATTAAAGTTCTAAATTTTAAAAAGTTATGGGGCACCTGGGTGGCTCAGTCAGTTGAGCGTCAGACTCTTGACTTGGGCTCAGGTCATGATCTACAGTTGTGAAATAGAGCCCCATGTCAGACTCGATACTGGGCATGGAACCTACTTAAGATTTTCTTTTCTTTTCTTTCTATTCCTTCTTTCTCTCCCCCCCCACCCCTCTGCCACTTGTGCATGCACACACACGTTCTCTCTCAAAAATAAGAGTCAAGAGCTAAAATAAAGATGTTTAGCAATATATAATGTCAGAGCTACAAAGAGAATCAAATATCTAGAAATTATTTCCTTCTTTGTTTTATGACATTGTATACGTGTTTTCCTATCCAATTCCTATCCAATTCTATGAATGTTACACTTCAAATAAAGCTCTCCACCTAAATTCCTTCATCTCTTTACTGAAATCCTACCACACTATCCTTCAAAGATTCGCTCAAAAATCCCATCCTCCCTGCCTACCTGCATTTCCACAAGTACCACCTCTACTTTCCATTTGTCTTGTGGTATTCAACTTACTGCACTAATAATTACTTTTTCTAGTATCCTGCTAGATTAAGGTACTTGAAGGCAGAAGCTTTATATTGTTGTTTTTGTCTTTTTATTAAAACCTACCACAGCACCTAAGCACTAAAAATATTTGTCAAGCTGAATAGTTATACCGTGCTAATAGAGATCTCAGATTTCAAAGACAAACACAATGCTTGAAGTACCACAAGGAGTACCATAACTTCCTGAGTATTACTAAGTATCATACTGTAATTCAACTGTTCCTGATTATGAAGAATTGGTAGCCTTTCACTATTATATAATTACATACCCAACTACTAAGTGTATGTAGAAAACCCAAAAGCTTTCTTATATACCAGTAACAATCTGGAAGAAACTCCCCAAAATAAAATAAAATGCCAGATGAAAACTCATAATCTGTATTAAAAATCAGTACACTTTATGGAGACATATAACAATACAAGGGTAGGTCAGGGTACCTGGGTGGTGGAGTTGATTAAGCATCTGACTTTGGCTCAGGTCATAATCTCACGGTTTGTGAGTTTGGGCCCTGCATTGGACTCTGTGCTGACAGTTCAGAGCCTGGAGCCTGCTTCAGATTCTGTGTCTCCCTCTCTCTCTGCCCCTCCCCCACTCACATCTCTATCTCTCTCACTCAGAGATAAATATTAAAAGAAAAAAAAAAGAATATAAGGGTAGGTAAAGACATACATGTAACTTTTAAAATTTTTTTTTTTTTTTTAATATTTATTTTTGAGAGACAGAGTGTGAGCCCGGGAGGGACAGAGAGGAGTCACAGATCTGAAGCAGGCTCCAGGCTCCAAGCTGTCAGCACAGAGCTCAACACAGGGCTTGACCCATAAGCCCTGAGATCATGACCCGAGCCGAAGTCAGATGCTCAAAATGACTGAGCCACCCAGGTGCCCCCCCCCTTTTTTTTTATTTTAAACGTTTATTTTTGAGCGACAGAGCATGAGTAGGAAAGGGGCAGAGAGAGAGGGAGGCATAGAATCCAAAGCAGGCTCCAGGCTGAGGTATCAGCACAGAGCCCAACACAGGGCTCGAAGTCATGAACCACAAGATCATGACCTGAGCTGAAGGTGGATGCTTAACCAACTGAGCCACCTAGGTGCCCCAAAACATACATGTAACTTTTGAATATAAAGAAAATTCTGTAATTAAAATCTGCCCTTAATTTAATCAACAAATTTAATGAAACACCCTAAGTGATTAGTGGGTTGGGAGAGTGGACTTTACAAAATAATTCTCAAGTTAAGCAAGAAGGAAAAGTAAGAATAAGGGCACTTTGATCCAAACCTCAAATACAGAAGTTTTCAAAATGCACTATAGTCCTAAAGGTAAAACCTAAAACTATAAAGTATCTAAAAGAAAACATAGGAGAAAAACCCTTGTGATCCTGGGTTAGGCAAAGCCCTCTCAGTTAAGACACAAAAAGCACATTCCATACAAAAAATAAATTATAAAGTGGACTTCATCAAAATTAAATTTTTCTGCTATGAAAAAGTGTGAAGGACAACATTAAGAGACTGAAAATTCACAGAATGGGAGAATACATTCATGAAATACATATCTGATAAAGAACTTGTACACAGAATAAAGAACACTCACAATTTGAAAATAAGAATAACAGATAATCTGAACAGATACTTCACCAAACAAGAGACAAGGATGGAAAATAAGTACATAAACGATGTTCAACATCAGTAGTCATTAGGGAACTGCAAATTAAAACTGCAATGAAATACTGCTACACCCACTAGGATGACTAAGATTTAGTAAACTGACATCAAAAGTTGGTGGGTATGAAAAAAAGTACAGCAACTTTAGAAAAGTATGGCAGTTTTTTATGAAGTTAAACATAAACTTACCATACAACCCAGTAATCCCATTTCTAGATATTTGCTCAAGAGAATGAAAAATACATCTACTACAAGATTCGTCTGTGAACAATTGTAGCAGAAACAAAACCCAAAAACCAGAAACAATCTAAATGTCCATCAATGGTGAAATGAAAAAACAAACTGTGGTATCTCTATGCAATGAACTACTCAGAAATAAAAGAAATGAGGGGTGCCTGGGTGGCTTAGTCGGTTAAGTGTCCAAATTTGATTTTGGCTCAGATCATGATCCCTGGGGTCATGAATGAGATGGAGCCCAATGTTCTCCATGTTGAGTGTGGAATCTGCTTAAGATTCTCTCCCTCTGTCCCTCCCCTGCTCACACTCACTCTTTCTCTAAAAAAATAAATAAATAAAAAATAAAAAAAAAGGAATGAATTGATTACTGCAACAACACTGATAAATCTCAAAAAAGGAATATGCTAAATGAAAGACACCAAACATGAAAAAGACAGTGTAGGATTCAACTTTTTTGACAATCTGGAAAAGGATTTCCATTTATAATGCCATTACAGATATGGTAAACACATGCAGATTAAAACCGTAAAATATCCTCTTTGTGTAATGTATTGATAAGCTTCATTTGTTTGACATTAGAGTATATAAAATGTCAATTCTGGTAACTCAAGCTGAGTCAAACACAATACAATTAGTATCATCTACAGAGTCTTTCTAGTTCCTGTGCCCTTAATACCTGCCTTTTGTACTCACTTGACAATTTTACCATCGTCTGTGAGTTGCTGGTCAACATCTCATCCCGTTATCACTTTTCTGCCATTCTTAGTTGGAAATACGTGCCCAAACTTTCCTGAATAACAGGCAGACATCTCTTCTGAGCAGGCAGAAAGGGCTGACACGTAGTATTACTCATTCATTTCCGAAATAGTTATTGAGGACCCAGAGGTACCCTGACCTAAAAAGAAGAGAACCACAGCCCCCAGTTTTCACAGGTTATGTCTAGTGAAGAAGACAATTAATTGATTAAAATGAAGTGAAGAAGATAGAAGAAGTGCAAGGTGACGTGGGAAGAGACAGCAAGGGGACCTAACCTAATCTAGAGAATAGCAAAGGCCTTCCTTTCATGTGGAGTCCTGATAGATGAGTGTAGTCATTAGCTAGGTGCAGTAGAAATGTGGAACTAGGGAGGGTAGAATAATGGGTACAGAAAGTCCTAGGCAGCAAGGAGCACTGAGGAGAAGCTGAAGAGCTAAACAAGAATATGATCATTCAGAGAGTTGGAGGACATTTTGGGATTTGAACATCATGTCATAAAGAGAAAAGTGACATGATCACATATGCATTCAGATCTCTAGTTATCACTTAAGGCTGTACCATGAAGAACGAATTGAAAGATCACAGACCTGAAGTAGGGATTCCAATAAAGAGGCAGTTATATAATGATCTAGGGTAGAGATAATGGTAATTTGAACTAAGACTAGAAAGGACAGTGAAAGGACACAGATATATGAAAGATAGTGATTAGAACTGACAAGACTTGGCTACAGGTTAGACAAAGGTAAAGTGTAGAATCCAGTTTTAAAGCTTGAGCCACTAGATATATGATGGCATTGAGATAAAGAACATACACAGCAAGACAAATTTGAGTAAGGAAGGCTATGGGTTTTGAACATACTGATTTTACAGCTCTACGGAATATCTAATAGGGATTATGTCAAGGAGGCAGTTGAATCTATGGATCTAAAACTCCAAACTAAACTAAGATTTGGGGAGTGCTAACAACAGACATTAGAAAACCAACAAGGAGATTAGCAAAGTCAGAGAGAAGAGTACTGTAAAAGAGCCCCAAACTAAACCAAATACTAAGATAAGGAAAGAGATAAGAAAAATGGTGGGGGAGGCTGGAAGACGGAGGACAAATGTGAGATAAATTGTTAAATTGTTAGGCCATGTCTAATCTTGATTTTTTTTTTAGAGCCCTTTTAAAGGCTATGAACAGCTGGTTACCTAAGAACTAAGACAGGATCTGAAATTATTTGTTCCTCACAAAAAAACAGTGGTTGTTACCTGCTACTATCAGTGACTTTTAAAATGGTCCCCTCCACATACCCAATACTGAAACATACACACACTCACTGAACAGAATCTCCTAAACATTTTAAAACTTTAGGGGAGCCTGGGTGGTTCAGTCGGTTGGGCATCCGACTTTGGCTCTGGTCATGATCTCACAGTTCATGGGTTTGAGCCCTGAGCCAGAGCTCTGTGCTGACAGCTCAGAGCCTGGAGCCTGCTGTGGATTCTTTGTCTCTCATTCTCTCTGTCCCTCCCCTGCTCATGCTTTGTCTGTCTCTCTCTCAAAAATAAACATTAAAAAAAATTCTTTTTAATTTTTAAACTTTACACATTGACTCACCACTAACTGGCGCTTCATGTGATAAGAATTCTAACATAAGGTACTTGATTGTATCTCAAACTTATATACATCGTTTCCAACCAGGTCTCCTGCAAGCTTACCCACATTTTTTCAATGATATGCTTATTTTCTCCATCTGAAACAATAAAATTAAATACATAAATCCTTTGTTGCTATATATTTGTATTTATGAAGCCCTATCATACATTCCCTTTCAAAATCTTTTCTGGGGTGTCTGACTCTTGATTTCAGCTCAGATCATGATCTCACAATTTGTGAGATGGAGCCCTGTGTCAGGCTCTGCGCTGACAACAAGGAGCCTGCTTGGGATTCTCTCTCCCTACTCTCTCTGCCCCTGCCCTGCTAGCACTCTCTCAAAATAAATAAATAAACTTACAACACACACACACACACACACACACACACACACACACACACACACACCTTTTCCTTTCCATGTCCAGGAGTTCCAATCATCTTACTACTAAAATCACTTCACTTTACTACTAAAGTAGTCTCCAATATCCCTGTCTCTAATTTTTCTCTCAGCCAATTCATCCTACATAGTGCTAACAAATCAATATTCCTAAAATACGAATTTGAATAAATTATCACTCTATTAAAAAAAACCCCAAAAAAACTGTGCTTTGCTGTTGCCCACAGAATGAAGTCTGAACTCCTTATCCTGGCAAATAGAAGGCATATCATGGCAAACTTTCAACTGGCATGGTGTGTTATTTCCCAACTTTGTACAAAATCACCAATCCCAGCTGAATGGTTCTATTCACAGACTACTGAACATGCCATCCACACTTCTGCTTCTGTCTCTACGATCTTGCTCATACCATTCCCCCTAATAAGCCTGTCTCCATCATCTCCATTTACCTAAGTCCTATTCTTCTTTCAAAGTCTGGTTATTTGGTAAACTAGCTCACAATGTAAGGTGCAATTCTGGATGAAGGAGATTTAAAAACATTAACCCAGTTTGCACAATAGCGTAGAGCTGGGGCTCTGAAGTCAAACTACATAATGATCTAAAACTTAGATTGCCTGTTTATTTAATATCCTTGGCAGGTTACTTAAATTTTCTGAGCTTCCATACAATACTTAAAAAAGGCTAATATCTAACTAAACTTTAAAGAAGTTGTTAAAATTAGATAGAAACACATAAAAGTGCTGAGTACTGGGGCGCCTGGGTGGCGCAGTCGGTTAAGCGTCCGACTTCAGCCAGGTCACGATCTCGCGGTCCATGAGTTCGAGCCCCGTGTCGGGCTCTGGGCTGATGGCTCGGAGTCTGGAGCCTGTTTCCGATTCTGTGTCTCCCTCTCTCTCTGCCCCTCCCCCGTTCATGCTCTGTCTCTCTCTGTCCCAAAAATAAATAAAAAACGTTGAAAAAAAAAAAAAGTGCTGAGTACAGTTCTGTAAATGTTACCTATTGGTATTATTGTTATTGTTTCTGTCCTCAAGTAGCTTAAATTCTAGCTCAAGCTGCATCCAATTACTCATTGTATCAGCTTGTGGCCCAACTCAGCCTGACAGAATTTACTAATTCTGATATTTTCATCATCCTCAAAGCAGAAAATTGAAAAATGGTGGCTATTTGCTCCCTCTTAAGGTATAAAGTTCATTAGTGATTTAGCCAGAAAATGAATGTCTGGAGACATCCATTTTTCAGAATATTGTTCCACATGTCAAACCACTGAAGTGGTTCTGATTTAAGTAATATCTAAAGAAAGTGTATACCCTTTCTATAAAAAAGCTAACAAGTGTAGCTACTCAAATTTGCAATGCAAAGAGGACAGATAAAATTAATTTCTTAAGGAGCACCTGCATGGCTCAGTTGGTTGCGCATCTGACTCTTGAATTTTGCTCAGGTCATGATCTCACAGGGTCATGAGATCAACCCCACCTGTGCTGCGCATGGAGCCTGCTTAAGATTCTCTCTCTCTCCCTCTACCTCTCATGGTAGAGGTATTTTTTTTTCCTTCAATCACTGAGAACAAGGCAAAGATCATAAAATGATGACTATAACGATGCCTGTTCTGAAGGCATTGATATAATGTAAACAGGAATTCATATAGGTATATGGCTAATTTATAATAGTCGACAGAGGACATTATGTAATAGAGATTATAATTTTGAAATATATATAGTTTCTAACATGCTATACTATTATATATTTACTATATTAAAAAGACTGGTAGGGGGCGCCTGGGTGGCTCAGTCGGTTAAGTGTCCGACTTCGGCTCAGGTCGTGATCTCCCGGTCCGTGAGTTCGAGCCCTGCGTTGGGCTCTGTGCTGACAGCTCAGAGCCTGGAGCCTGTTTCAGATTCTGTGTCTCCCTCTCTCTGACCCTCCCCCGTTCATGCTCTGTCTCTCTCTGTCTCAAAAATAAATAAACGTTAAAAAAAAAAATTAAAAAAAAAAAAAAAAGACTGGTAGGAATTTCTTATTTTTGGCCTGTGTTACCAATATTGTAACAGATCACCAATTGTAACTAGACTACTACACTCAATCTTTAACTATAAGCATTCTGCAAGTAGTTTTCCAAAATTCAAACTATGGTGAATTAAGAATTCAAGAAACGTGTTTACCATGAAATTCTAGTCAGACCAATGAACTTATTTACTTTGGTACTCCAAATCAAAATAGATTGCCAAATGTTAATCGACATATAAGAGTAGCGATTTATTATGAATTCCTCATTCCCAAATCTAATTCATTTTTTAGTTAGAAATAGTTTGGCATCATTCTTTAAGTCCCAACGGAATGGGTAACTCAGGCAGAAATCATTGATACTGAAGCCATGAAGTAAAAAATAACTGAGAAACTGGATATTCACAAAGCATCAACACACAGATTACAAACTAAATGCAAACAAAAAATGAACTATAATAATGGGGACAATGGGCACCTCAACCAATTTACTAACGGCACAACCTAGATATTATATGCATCCTGATGGGATATAATATGAAATATGCCTATGAAATATTCTCACCAAAACTAGTTAATCTGAATTTAATCAGCCTTGACCTTGATACCTAACTTCCAGGTTATAATAAATAAAAAGAATCAAGTTAAATACCACCACAACATGGGTGTAGATATTAAAAATAAAATCTTTAAAAATAAATAAATAAAATACCAGAATGAAATAAGTGTTTAAAAATCATGAATATAAAAAAAAAAAAAATCTACAAGGTAACAGGTATGTTGAACTAGTATCTTCAAAAAGTCTATCTCAGGCGCCTGGGTGGCTAAATCGGTTAAGCCTCTGACTCGGTTTTGACTCAGCTCATGATCTCATGGTTCTTGAGATCAATCCCCAAGAAGGACTCTGTGCTGAGACCACAGAGCCTGCTTGAGATTCTCTCTCTCCCTCTGTCTCTCTCTGTCCTTCCCCGCTGGCCTGTGAGCACGTGCACTTTCTCTCTCTCTCTCTCAAAATAAATAAATTTTACAAAAAGTCAACGTCACATGAAGAAAAAAATGTGAGTGGGACGGTTCTAGATTAAGATAAACAGATGTAGTGTGTTTGTGGTACAATGGGGAAATTGGGGGTTATTGGAAGACTTTGAATACACGCTGTATGATTATTTTCTTAAATGTTTTAATGTTATTTTAGTTATGTGGTTACTTTTAGAAGATGAAGGCTGAACTATTTAAGAATGAAGTATCATGGGGCACCTGGGTGGCTCAGTTGGTTGGGTGTCCGACTTCAGCTCAGGTCATGATCTCACAGCTCGTGAGTTTGAGCCCTGCATCAGGCTCTGTGCTGACAGCTCAGAGCCTGGAGCCTGTTTCGGATTCTGTGTCTCCCTCTCTCTCTCTACCCTCCTCCACTCATGCTCTGTCTCTCTCTGTCTCAAAAATAAACAAACATTAAAAAAAATTTAAAAAAATGAACTATCATGTCTTTTAAATAAGTCCGTTCTTACATATGATAAAATATTAACAACTGTCGAATCTAGGAGGAAAATCAACATAAGATCATTGTTATTCTCTCAGCTTTTCTGTATGCTTAAATTTTTTTATAATAAAAATTCAGGAAAAAAGAAAAAGTTGGAAAAAGTTTTAAAGTTCATCTTCACTTTCTTCTTCCTGTTTATCACAGTCTAAAGGGAAAAAAATTAAGTTAACTGTAGCACTGTGTAGTTAGGCTCAGACTCTTGCAGAGATGGGGTTGATCCAAATTCTTTACACATTAGCCATGCAACTCTGAGTGAGCTAAGAAAAACTCAGAGTTTTAATCTAAAAATATTGAGATAATACCATGGCACATGACAAGCACTCAACAAATGCCTTTCCTTTCTCCCACCAAACCCTCAAATTTTATTTCCTAAGCTGTTGTGGCTGACTGCACACTGACTTCACAAGTATCTGCTCCAAAATAAATGTTATTGGGAGGTTTTTGTCTGCTTGCTTGCTTATTTATTTATTTAATTAATTAATTAATTTATTTATTTATTTATTTATGAGGGGGAAGAAGAGAGCACACACAAGCAAGGGAGAGTGGCAGAGGGAGAGAGACTATTAAGCAGATTCCACACTCAGCAGAGAGCCCGAGGAGGGGCTCAATCTCACCACCTGGGCTGAAATTAAGAGACGCTCAACTGACTGAGCCACCCAGGTGCCCCTTGTCTGCTTAGGTTTACTTTGATGATACTAAATAGTTAACCCAACCCTGGGGCACAGCTGGTGGGAATATAAAATGGTACAACTGCTATGGAAAACAGTATGGCAGTTCCTTTAAAAAACTGGAAGATTACCATATGATCCAGCAGTTCTACTTCAGGGCACATACCCAAAAGAACTGAAAGTAGAGACTCAAACAGATATTTGTACCCATGTTTATCACAGCATTATTCACAAAAGCCAAAAGGTAGAAGAAACCAGGTGTCCATCAAGGGATGAATGTTTAAACAAAATGTGGTATATACCTATAATGGAATATTCGGCCTTAAAAAGGAAATTCTGACACCATGAATGAATCTTGAAGACACTATGTTAAGTGAAATAAACCTGCCACAAATGGACAAATACTTTATGATTCCACTCATACGAGGAAATGCTTAGTCAAATTCAGAGGCAGAAAGTAGAATGGTGGTTGTCAGGGGCTGTTGGGGCTAGTGGGGAAGAGAAAAAGGGTAGTTATTCTTTAATGGGTATGTAGTTTCATTTTGGGAAGATAAAAAAAGTTCTGAAGATGAATGGTGGTGATGGTTGCACAACAATGTGAATGTACTTAATGCCACTGAGTTGTACACTTAAAAATGACTAACATGGTACGTTTTAGGTATATTTTACCATAACTTTTTAAGAAGTATTTTTTAAAAGGAGTTAAGCAATATGTATATATATGTATATATATCTATATGCGCACATCTACTCCAAAAGGAGATATACCAAATCATTAATGAGTTTGGGACTACGGCAGATTTTCACTCTTTAAAAGCATACACATAGGCATTGGTGAAACTTTACAGGCATTATTAGTTCCATAATGCAAAAAGTTTCTATCCTACTTATTTTGGGGTGAAATGACAGATGCTGGGAATATGCTTTAAAATACCAGTTCAAAAAATAAAAATAAGTGGAGGAAAGGAAACGAAACTTGAAGTGTTAAATGTTAACTGTCAAAGCAGTGTGAAAGGTAGACTCAGAATTCATTATACTGTTATGGTTTCTTTTGTATTAATTAAAAATTTTTCATGAGGAAAAAATTAAATTTTTTCAATCTACAGTTCAAGAGTAAATAATATGTACAACACATTAATGTATCTTGAAAAATAAAAATGTCTGAAGTTATAAAAATATTAGTTTAGTTAAGAATGCACTTTTACCACTGATTCCCCTAATCTCATACACAAAGATTTTATGTAAGCTACAATATTTCATAATTCTTTTTACTCTAGCACAAAATAAGCATCCTTATTTTTTCAATACTCTATTTTAAGTAGTTTATGCGTAACTTGGAAGTTTAATTCATTTAAGGATGGTGAAAAATAGCAATTACCAAAATAACTACACCTCGAAAATAAAAATTTCTTTCAAAAAGTTAGTATAGGCCATACTAAATACCAGAAATTCCCAGAAACCAGGATACCAGTGGAAAAACTATACAGGTTATACCTATCTGTAAGTTCAGTGACATGAAATGTCTCTGTTGTGTTAGACACAACACAACACAACACAACACAACAACCTAACTCCTAAGAAGAGTTAGGAGCTAACATCTGTTATAAAAGGGTGCTATGTGCTAGATTCATGTAACTCTAACAACCACACCGTGAAAAAGGTATCTCTAGAAAACAGATAAGTTGGGCTCAAAGAGATTAAGTGATTTCATCAATGTTCCAAAAATAGGAACACATCAAAATAAGGCTAAAATTTAAGATCTAGTTTTAAAAAACATACCCAAACAATAGAGAGAAACAGAAACAGAAATTCCATCTTTCATGTAACGAGGAGATACTGTAACTGTAACCTGAAATACAATGTATAAAGGCAGAAAACCGGCTGATGGTAGAATGGTAAACAATTTAGCATAATGGAAGAAGGTTAATGTTAAGTCCTACAGAGATAATACCAAACAATCCTATTTACTATGCAGTACCCTTAGAAAGGCTTAGAAATTGGAGTTGCTAGGGGTGCCTGGGTGGTTTCAGTCAGTTGAGCATCAGGCTCAGATCATGATCCCAGGGTCATGGGATTGAGCCCTGAGTCAGGATTCTCCCCTGAAGCCTGCCTGAGATTCTTTCTCCCTCTGCCCCTCTCCCCCACTTGCACTCTGTCTCTCTAAAATAATGAGGAAGGAAGGAAGGAAGGAAGGAAGGAAGGAAGGAAGGAAGGAAGGAAAAGAAAGAAAGAAAGAAAGAAAGAAAGAAAGAAAGAAAGAAAGAAAGAAAGAAAGAAAGAAAGAAAGAAAGAAAGAAAAAAACTGGAGTTGCTAGGAGAAGCAGGAGAGCAGACGCAACCCCCACCCCTCCCATACACACACTCTCACCCTCCCTCTCTGTCTCTCCTAAGGGAACGAGAGGTATGATCTCCAGCAAAACTGAATCAGAATGGCTCCAGGTTCAGGTGCATCCCACACAGAAAAAGGAAAAAGTGACATATTCATATGAAAACAGGGAGACTAAATGAAAATCCAGAAACTGAATGGTGAAACTTAGTTTTCTTCCTTGATCCAGCATTAGAGTCTTACCATCTAAACTTATTACCTCTGCCAATCCCCTCATCTCCATTATTCCAGTTATACAGATGGACAGAAAAATGAAGGACCTTTATCTGAAGAAATTGAAAACCTTGTCACCTACTACCCAGGGAAAAGAAGATAAAATATGGGAGGGGTGTCCAGCTGGCTCAGTCAGTAGAGCATGTGACTCTTGATCTCAGCAAGGTTAAGTTTGAGCGCCACTTTGGGTGTAGAGATTACTTAAAAATAAAATCTTGAAAAACAAGATAAAACATGGGAGTTCATTAGTCACTAAGCCATGCTCATGCATGCCCAGTGAGCTTTCAAATCAGCTTTGAATGTTCCTTGAGTATGAAGGAATGGCTAAGGATCACGGAGAGCTGCAGAAAGCCTCCAACAAAAAGAAAAAGACCAAAACCAACAACAACAACAAAAATTTTAGAGGAACCAAAAATAATACAAGAAACAAAGAAATTATAATTAATATTCTTGAACAGGTAACAGAAGTGCTACACCCATGAAAAAAGAACAAGATGCTACAATACAGGATCAAAGAACAAGAGTTCATAAAACATTGTTTTAAAAGAGAGCTAAAATTTAAAAATTCAATGAAAAGGTTGAAATCTCCCAGATCACAGCAACTTTTTGAGATCAAATTTCTCAACATCAACACTGGAAGCTAGGCAATACGGGAACACCTCCAAACTTTGAGGGAAAATGATTTCCAATATACAAACCTCTCAACAGCCAGTCAACTGTGAGGGTAAAAATAAAATCCCCCCCCCCAAAAAAAAATTATTTCCAACATACACTTCCACAGTAATAGTAGAGGAAACCAAAATGAAGGAATAAACCAAAAGGAACACATAGGATCCAGAAAAAAGGGACTCAACAAAAGTGAAAGAAATTCTCAGAGTATCAGCTAAGGGAAGTCCCAAGATGACAGCTTTGCAGCAGGCCTAAAGAGAAAACCAGACTAAAGCAGGAAGAAAGACAGCTACAGAAGAGATGACTACAAGAACAAATAGAACTGGTAAGTTTATCTGACAGATCTGACCATGTGGAAAATTGTACTGAGAAGCATTTTATGGAGCTGCTGGAGGGTATAGAAAGATTTTGCTAGACAAAACTAAACAAATGAAAAAACAAGGCATGAAAAAAGGTTATACAAGAAAATGAAATTACAGTAAACTATGCCAGCAGTGACAAATATTTGGCCATAATGATGAAAACTCTAAAACTGAATTTAAGGTAAAACTGTGGAATTAACAATATTAGAAAGATAGGGGAAAGTATAGTTTGAAAAGTCTTCCAACATCACTGACATTTACATACCTTAAATTATTCATTTCTAACAGACTCCTGACTATAAAGAACAAACTGACGGTTATCAAAGGGGAGGGGAGAGGGGTTAAAAGCTTAAGGAGGGCACTTGTGATGAACACTGAGTGATGTATGAAATTGTTGAATCACTACATCGTATACCTTAAATAAAAAGAACACTGTATGTTAACTGGAATTAAGATAAAAAGAAAAATAACTATTATTCAATTCTTTAAGAGTCTCTATTTTCATTAGAGTTAAATTCTGTATACTTTCAAGGCAAACATTCTGTGAAATGCTCTGGTTTTATCTTGAGATATTTTACAGAATCATTCTAAGGAAAAAAAAAGTTAATAAATGCAAAGCAAAAACACTAACAAAAATTAGAAGATCTATACAAGTTTTACTGCTTACTTGAATCATTAAAGCACTTTGTTATCTAATAATACGTTTGTTTTGCTCTTTGCTAGAATATAATTCTAAATGTCAGATACTTCCAGCACATGTCCATTTTTTACCTTCCACATTTACCAATTCAAAAATTTTACCAATTCAAAAATTTATTCACTCCTACAGGAAGATGGAATGTGAATTCTTCAGCAGATTACCTCTATAACCAAATCTGGTTATTTTCTAGTTTTAAAAATTTTAAATGTTTTGCACATCTCCTTTTTATAAGAAATAAATTTAACTTTCACATGATGACTCAGGCTATCATGGAAATCAGCTACCGCACTATGACCAGATGGCCTCACAGGTTTTAGGTGCATAAGGCATGAACCTTTATGCTAAATGGGCTTGAACTGCCACATTTTTGTTATTCTGTTGTTTATCACTCTTAACTTTCAAATCCACTGTCAATGATCCTTACTGTGTCTGGACTAATCCACTTTTTAATTTGCTATGGGGTTAAAAAATCATCATGTTTCTGACTCAAATAACATTGACTAAGTGGCCTGCCAAGGCTTTTCATACACAGTTTCATTTAATCCATGTAATTCCTGTTAGAATGGTAGCCAATAAAAAAAATTAGTTCTCACTAAAGACTTAAAAAAAAAAAAAAAAAAAACCCCAAAACCAAACCTACTACAGTACAGGAACTTAACTGGTAAATGGGGTAGTGGGCTAGATTTTTTGGATTTTTGTTGTTGTTTGCTTTTTCAGGGAAGATTCATTCTATTTTCTTTGCTTAGATGTCTTTATAGCTCACTTCCTGTTCTGATTCAGATTGTTCAATCATGAAGCTATGGGATAATTGGGGTCACTGAACTATCCTATGTGCTATCCATGAACTATCCAACTTAGAGCAACACTAGAAAGAGTTATATATATATATATATATATATATATATATATATATATACACACACACAACACAACAGACCTAACCACTAAGATTTTTCTAAAGTAAACTCTAAGCCCAACCTGGGGCTTGAACTCAAGGTCCTGAGATCATGCATCACATGCTCCACCGACTGAGGCAACCAGGCGTCCCACCCCCCCCAACCCCCCGCGCCATCCACTCACTAAGATTCTTATATAAAGCCCACAGAAATGAGAATTGGATTACAAATTAGGATTTTCATATTTGCAATTATATTTATATTGAATTGATGTATGTAATCTTGCTATTTTAATAACAGTTGCTTAAGAGTTTTCTTAATTAAAATAAATTTGATTTAGTTAAATCTGAACTTTAGAAGGATAAGAGTACTTCTTAAATTAAAAGGGAAAGATTTCCACCATTAAATTTATCAAAACACTGAAAAAAATTCTCTTTGATTTTTAGTTTTTTCTCAGTAAAATGGCAGCATTTCTCTCTCTCAAAAAAAAAATGAAAATCATACAATAGTGTTTACATCTAGTCATACGTAAAAACCCTACATAAATCATGGAAAAACATGTTCCCCACATTTTAATGTAGCAGCTATCATTCCTCATATTAAAGCATAATATAAGCTGTGACCTTCAAAAGGAGGAGCCTAAACGTAAAAGACTACAGAAATTTCTCTTTAACAGCCATTTCATTTTAAGGGCCATTTTTATGCTCCATATTTTAAGTTAGACTTGTGAAAGAATGTTTACTTCTTTATTTTCAGCCATTCCAATACACTGACAAATGTTATACCCCACATTCACTTCCTCATTCAAAGAATTCAGAAGAACAAATACACTGTTTACATACCACAAATAAAATACCAAACTGCAAATGCACAGACTTTCAGGCACTTATAACTTTTCAAGGTAACCACTAAAACAAAATGGCTTTAAAATATTAATCATATTAAAATTCCAGAGCTAATAGTATAAATTCCATCCTCAAAACCACTTTCCTAGAAGCAACACAGTCCAAAACTGAGAGAACTTTACTCAGTGCCAGAGTTCCTGATGGCTATGCTTAGATGTCAAAGCTTTGCTGTAAGCAAAACAGCAGGGA
The DNA here is from genome assembly GCF_028018385.1 of Neofelis nebulosa. Taxonomy (NCBI): domain Eukaryota; kingdom Metazoa; phylum Chordata; class Mammalia; order Carnivora; family Felidae; genus Neofelis; species Neofelis nebulosa. The sequence continues at coordinate 87,666,906 of NC_080785.1, forward strand.
AGAAGTAACCCTGTTACTACATACTCCTGTGCAGCATTTTTAAAAACTGTGAAAACTGCCACTCAAACAGAATTATTCATGATTTAAGCTACAATTAGATCAGCAATGCTAAAACTGCTTGACATGTCGTTTTTCCTCAGAAACAATGATACTTTCACAGTACATTTTCAATGTATATTTATAATAAACGTCATTATATGCTTTAGTCTTTTGATCACATAAAAATCTACTTTTTAACCAGTCTCCATGTTGTGCCACCGTCAGATCACTATATATCAATAACGAAATAAGTAGGATCATCTATTTTAAATAAACACTTTCGGAAAATTATATGGCTAGCCTACATTTTAAAAGAAAACTGCCTAGCCCTGTCTGAAACGGACGCTCGTGAAATTTGCCATTTTCTGATGTTAAAACATTTTGCAGTCACTTGATCTGACCAAAAAACGTCAACGCTCCTGATTTTATCATTTGCTGCAGGAAAAAAGAATATGGCTGAAAATTCTCTCCGAAGGGTGGTGGTATTCCAAAGAGGACCCCAGAAAACACTTGAGAATACGGAGCGGTGCGGAAGGTACCTTATGAAACAGCACACTTCGGGCCCTGCACACTACCTCATTTCCCTAATAGGGATGAAAAGCTCGGGCCTCTGGTAGCTTCCAGCTGACGCCAATGCTCTCCACACCCCTTTTTTGACAGGATTTTCTGGCGCTGGAGCCTGTGTTCAGAAATACGAATTCCGCGATCACGTCTAAACGGTCTAAATAATCAAGAATCTTTTACTAGACCAAACCCTTCGCGATCCCATCACCTTCCATCTCCCTCCGTAGTCCAGCACACCTAAGCGGGTACTCTAGACCGAATTCTACAAATCTTTCAGCGCATTAACTGGGAGATAGAAACAATATTTAAAAATGAGAGTTTCGGGCATTCCCCTCGCTGCAACTGAAATTACAGGCTCCATTTCCTGTCCCCAAAGGGACTGCAAAATCGTCCGCTAAGAACGGGACGCCTCCCGCCCCCTCCAGGCTGGCGCCCGCGACCGCCACACTCCCCCTGCCCGGGCCCCGCGGGCGCGAGGAGGTGGCGGGGACGCGGGGACCCGAGCGCCCTCCCCTCCCCCTCCCAGCGCCGGCACCCACCTCGCGGCAGCGGCTTCACCTCCCCGTTCTCCTCCCGGGCGGCCCCGCTGGCCTCGCCTGCCCCGCCGAGGCCGTGCCTCCTCCTTTCCTTCTCTCGTTTCTCCTTGGGTCGGCGCGGCTTGGCGTTGGCCGAGGAGGTGGCGGCCGGGAGCAAGAGATGGTGAGGCTGAGCGTGCAGCAGCGTAGGAGGGACCAGCAGTTTGCGCGGCACCGGCTGAGATGAGGAAGCAGAGGCTGACGAAGGGACCGCGCCAGCGGAAAAAGAGAAACTGCTCCGAGCAGAGGACGGGGAGGGGGCAGCAGACAGACCGGGAAAGCTCCAAGACGCAGGGCTGCCATAGCTCTGAGGCGAAGGTGCCGCCAGCGGCTGCAGCTGCCTGCTGTTCCCGCCGCTGCTCCCTTCTCCGTTCAGTCTCCTCGGCGCCTTCTTCTCCTCAGTCCGGACCTTCTTGGCCGACAGAGGACCTGGTGGGTCCCGGAATGGGGGCTGCAATTTGCCAAACGGTTCTTTCTCCGAGACGGCAGCGGCAGCGCCGTGCACGGGGCTCGGCGGTTCCGCCATTTTGCGCTCCTGTTGTATTTACTCTCCTCGGCTCCCGGGCGCGGGGCAGGGGCGGGCCCTCAGCGAGGGGCGGGCGAGGGGCGGGGGAGGGGCGGAGCGGACGGGCCACCGGCGAAGCCCTCCATTGGACGAGCCATGCTGAGGGATCCCTCTGGGAGCCAACCAAAGGCGCGAATCTGGAGCCGAAGAGGCAGGATCGCCAAGTGGACCCGTTTTGGAGGTCACAGCTCCTCTGGGCGCGGCTTAGTGGCGGAGCTTGCCTTGAGGGGAGGGTCTTCCACTTGTCGCCAGCGTGAACTCTGGTGCCCCGTGAGTGTTCGGAATGGACCCCCAAATCTGCCCCCGCCAGGTCGCACTCGACTCTGTTTCGACGACTTTTTTTGTATCACTTTCTCTTCCTTTTTGCCTTGGGGTCCCTTTGGTCCCTCCCTTTCTCTTCGCTCTCAGAAATCCGAGTTTCGCAGATGCTTAGCTCAGAGGAGAAAATTGTGTGCGGAATTAAGTCCTTCCTTCTGTTAGGCAGTTGGATGGGAGGGACCAAAAATCACTTGGTGTCCTGACAAGATTTGTTACAGTTGCTAAGATCGTCAGCTCTAATGCTTTGAGGGAGATAACTTCCTGCAAACCCAGAACTTTCGGATTTCTTCCGAGCTCGAAGGTAAGACCCCCTGGAGAATTTTTCTTTTAAACTTTTATGATACACCCGTAAAGATCTTAATTTTATTGCAGTTGTTATAAATGAACCTTGCTAAGAAAAATCTGTTAGCGATATTTATTGATGTTTGAAAGGCAAAAAAAATTTTTTTAACTGTGAAATAGTGGTTAGCATCCTGAGTGTTCCATGTTTTATAAGCGTGTGTTTTGATTTCTAGCTTAGAAGATAAGGAATTGGGGGAGATGAGGTACAGTAGTACAGTTGCAACCGAGGCGAGGAGTAAGATTTTAATTTCACTTTGAGGTTGCACAGGAGATTAACAAGTCGAAGGAACAGACGCAAAAATAAAAGTCAAATCAGGAAATGAGCAGTCGGAGAATATTCTTAAGTCTTAAAAGGAGCCCCAAGTTACCTGTAACTTTTTGGAAAACAGTTAAAAGTAACTTTCCAGGATTATCATTTCTTGTGACCATATGAAATTGGAATTTTTTGTTTTCCCTTTTTTGTTTGTTTAGAATACTTTGGAGTCAAAATTTAATAGTGGTCCTTTTTTTAGGTACCTCAGATTTTTAAAATAATCAAAGTATTTACTTCCTTTAATACATATCAGTGAAAGAAAGTGAAAACTTAGTGGTTGCAATTGATTGTCAGCATATGTATTCACGAAAAGGAACATTGGTGGAAAAGCAGACTAAGAGGATGGGGCTGGAAATCATCAGCTACTAACTAGCTTTGAGACCTCCATCACAATGCTTCATCTGTCAGAGCCTCTGTTTTAGCGGAATAAATTCAGTTATATGATCACTAATGTCTCTTCCATGCTCTAAACTTCTGCCATATGCAAGAAGCTTTACAAAGTCACACTGAAACCATTACAATTAGAGTAGCTTCTTTTTTTTATTTAAAAAAAAATTTTTTTTAGTGTTTATTTGTTATTGAGAGACAGAGCATGAGCATGGGAGGGGCAGAGACAGGAGAAGACACAGAATCCGAAGCAGGCTCCAGGCTCTGAGCTGTCAGCACAGAACCTGACACCGGGCTCGAACTCACAAACTGTGAGATCATGACCTGAAGTCAGATGCTTAACTGACTGAGCCACCCAGGCGCCCTAGAGTAGCATCTTAATTGTTGACCTTCCAAGCGCATAAATGTGTCTCTTGTGTATGGTAATATGGTAATTGGAAACTTGTGCCATTTATTTTCTCATCTTCCACATAGAAGTCTAAGATGTCTAACTTTGTAAGGGCTCAGCTACGATGTACTCTCACCTTCAGGAATTTTTTTCTGCTTGCACTATATATAGTCTTTTATACTATTATGCACTCTTATCAGTCCTAACCTTAAATTTGCAGAGCCTGGGCAAATGTGGCTCAGAGGCTCACGTACCATGTGTCTAAACATTTAAGTTATAAATCAAGATAACAAACTATTATAAAAAAAATATTCTGGGGCACCTGGCTGACTCAGTGCAGCATGCAACTCTTGATCTCAGGGTTTTAAGTTCGAGCCCCACATTGGGTGTAGAGATTATCTAAAAAATAAAATCTTAAAAAAAAATGTATTCTATTCTAATACATGATGTATCTACTGAAATAATGATCTGGAAGGCCAGGTTTAAATTTAGAACTCTCAGATTTCTAGCATTCTCAGATGCATCCCATTCTCTTCCCATTCCCAGCTTCTTCACTTACCACACCAGAGGAAACCTTGCACGTGTGCATTCAACATGTCCAAGCTTATGTCCACATCCTTCACTTCCTGCAAATAGTGATGTCTAATCAGCACAGCTCTGTCTGCCCCCTGATCTGGGCACACATGGTCCCCTGATCTCATGGACTCCTTACACTTTGCAATTGGAGGAAGATCCTTCCAGGTAATTCAGTTTGCACTATTACTGTTATCAGGGTTCAATTAACTGTTTTCTTTCCTGTGTAATCAACCATTCTCTTTCAACTAGATCATTCCTTATATTAGGAGAGAATTCCCATCACTGTCACCAATTCCTGTTGGCTTAATCTCTGCTGCCTTACTGAAACCATCCACTTTTCTCCATGCCCATTGTTGGCACCCTATTCAAAGTACTGCCCCCTCGCACCAGGATAACTACACTGACCTTTGTTGTGATTTCCCTATATTCTTGTTTTCTCAAATCTGTTCTCCATTCTACCCAGAATGCTCTTTTCAAAACCTAAATTTGGTAATGTCTCTTTCCTTGCTTCACACCTGCCAGTGGCTTCCATTGCTTTTAGGATAAAGAGCAAATCCTTAATGTGACCTACAAGACACATCATGATCTAGTACTTTCTTCTGTATCAAGGTAAAAGCTCTTTAGTTTCTAGAATGCACCATGCTATCTTTCAACCTAAGAATATCACATATGTTTCCACTGTGTGGAAAGCTTTTTTCCTTACCTGATGCTTCTGTGATGGTTTGGATAATGAGCATAATGGAGGCAGATATCATGAATACCTCCATTATTTCTAACCTGCATGACTTGATGGACAGTGGTACCATTCACTGAGCTAGGAAACATTGGAAAAGGGACAAGTTTGGACTACTTCCTGACCTTGGACCTGATGAACATGAGATGCTGGTGAGAAATCACTTCCTTTGGATCTCAACTTAAGCCAATTCTCACTTGTTTAGAAAGCCTACCTTTTCTTTCCCATCAAGACTAGATTCCTTGTCTGTTCCTGTTCTTTTTATCCCCATTTCTTCTGCTTTTCATTGTTGTTATCAACTCACTGATAATCTTTCCCACACCTTTTCATTCTCTCCTCTATAACAAGCTCTGTTGAAAACATACCCCATATACCCTGCTTCTCCATCTTGTTTGAAACACTGAGGACACAGCCTGTACATTTGAAAGTTGTTTCTTCTCAGGGCGCCTGAGTGGCTCAGTCAGTTAAGTGTCCGACTCTTAATTTCAACTCAGGTCATGATCTCACATCAAGACTCCACACTGGTCTTGAGCCTGCTTAAGATTCTCTCTGTCCCTCTCACAGAATTTCAGGTTGTTAGTACTCTTTCAAAGTCATGTCAAAATCCCTCCCTTCTATCAGATTTTGTGGTATGGCTGTATCATCCTTCACTGACTTCCTGGTCATTTTGCCACACTTAATGAAGATTTTGATATTTTGCTTATGTTCATGCCCTGTACCCTTCAGCCAACATTTTAACTGACCTCAGCGTCCACGCTTATGAGCCATCCAATATTCTTGCCTCAGTGTTTCTTCTAGGACTTGCATTTCCATCCTGTTTCAGTCACAAAATAGCCCTTTCCTGATCCTTTTCATCACTCTTCCATCTCTGAAATCCTAAACTATAGTGTTTTAATATTCAGGTTCCTCATTCCTCTATACCATACCCTTCGCTTTGACCTCAGGAGTGCTCCCAGACTCTAGATCTTTCTTTTTTCCTAATTATGATTGCCAAATAAAATATAGGACACCCAGTTAAATTTGGATTTCAGGTAAACAATGAATAAAATTTTAATATAAGTATCCCCCTACAGAATTTGGAATGTATTTATACTAAAAAGATAATCTTTTTTTAATTAAAAAAAATTTTTTTTAATGTTTATTTATTTTTGAGAGAGTGCAAGGGGAGGGGCAGAGAGAGAGGGAGACACAGAATCTGAAGCAAGCTCCAGGCCCTTAGCTTTCCACACAGAGCCCAACACAGGGCTTAAGCTCATGAACCATGAGATCATGACCTGAGCTGAAGTTAGATGTTTAACCCACTGAGCCATCCTGGTGCCCCTAATTTTTTTTCTTAATGTTTATTTATTTTTGAGAGAGAGAGATACAGAGTACGAGCAGGGGAGGGTCGAAGAGAGAGGGAGACACAAAATCTGAAGCAGGCTCCAGGCTCCAACCTGTCAGCACAGATCCCAACACGGGACTCAAACCCACGAACTGTGTGATCATGAAATGAGCTGAAGTCAGATGCTTAACCGACTGAGCCACCCAGGCACCCCAAAAATAATCTTTATTTATCTGAAATTCAAGCTTAACTAGATGCCCCTTTTTAATTTTCTCAGTAAATCTGGAAGCCCTATAGTAATCCATCCTTTCTATACTTTCTTCACTCTCCAGCCTAGAGTCTATAGTATGTAATTGGTAGCATACGTTTACTAACACCTCAGTTCCTCACACTGTAATTCTTTTCCTCTCCATGCTGCTGGCAACGTCTATACCTGCTCTTCTGTAGCCGGCCTGAGCATTGTTCCCTCTTTTCCATTTAAATGTTTGGCATATGTCCCTGCTCTCGATCTCACTTTGCACACTTCTTTGTGATAGTATGCATCACAGTGTCTTCTGATAGCTCACAAATGCTGACAGTTCCCAACTTCCCACCTGCCTTAACCTTGTATCTGATTACTGACTCTTACCCAGATGCCAAGCGGACATTGCCATCAGTGTGGCCACAAATACCTCCGAGTTCATACCACCCATTCCCATCCTCCCCTGTGTCATTTCCTACATTCCTTACCATTCAAGCTACAAACTTGGGAATCTTTGACTTCTTTTTTCCCTCCTCCTCCACATTCAGTGGGTCACTGTCTCTAGCCAGTTCCTCTTCATTCTTGCTGCTGCCTCTTGCCTTCAGGCCTCAAGCCATCTTGGGTTTTGTCAATGATTTCCTTACAAACTGGTCTGTCTGCGTTCAGTCTTACAGCTTCTAAACTATGCTCCATGTTGCTACCAAATTGTATTTCTAAAATGTAAATCTGGAGGTGCCTGGGTGGCTCAGTTAATTAAATGTCCGACTCTTGATTTTGCCCCAGGTCATGATCTCATGGTTTGTGAGTTGGAACCCTGCGTTGGGCTCCATGCTGACAGTGCAGAGCCTGCTTGGGATTCTCTCCCTCCGTCTCTCTCTCTGCCCCTCCCCTGCTCATCCGCTCGCTCTCTCTCGCTCTCTCTCTCTCGCTCTCTCTCTCTCTCAAGAATAAGTAAATTAAAAAAAAAAAAAAACCTTTAAAATGTAAACTCAATTATCCTAAAGTCTCTTCAGGAATTCCCTTTTGCATATGGAATAAAAGTCACTTTTTAGTGTAGATATGAGCCATTCTTGATATATAACCCCACCACTATCTTTCTAACTCTCTTACAGCTTCCCTCTCTTTCATCTATTCTGAACTATGTGTAATTGCTAAAAGAGTTGCACTCCCTGTCGCCATGTGCATTCTGTTTCCTCTGCCTGGAATACAGTAATAAAGCTCTGCTTGCCCTTTCAGATTTAGTTTAAATATCTCCCTTGGCAGTGCTTCCTGACTGGTCAGTGTGAATTGAGCATCCCTTTGTGCCATCATCATTCTACATAGGAGCATTGGTCTCTGCTTTCAGCCTGTGAGCTCCTCTTTGGCAGAGATAATGCAGTATTTATATTTGTGTGCATAGTATCTGGGATGGTCAGTGCTCAATAAATGTATATTGAAAAGACCTGTGTAAAGTGCAGGTTTGTGATCTTTATGGTAAGATGGGGACCTGGGGCTACAAACATGAATGCCAGATGGTCTTGGTGCATTCAAAAATAATAAAAATAAGGCAAGCTGAATGTTATCTAGTAAGAAGTGGGGAGGACTGTGGAAAACTAAGAATACTTGCCTTATCTACAAGGTACATTTGCTTCTCAGCTCTAACTGATTATTTCCGTATGGAAATGCAGTGGGCCTACTTGCTAGATATCTAGATTTTTTTAACGTGAAATTTCCTAAGAAGCTGTGTGAGCCAAACAAAACTTATCAGGCGTGTAACCCAGTGTGACTTCTTATCTAGAAAAGAACAGCTTAGTTTGGGTAAGGTAGCTTTTGAGAGTTTCATTTGTTAATCCACAACCCTACCTTTGTCAATTGCTGAAATAGATGCTAAGTAAATGCATTTGGCCCTTGAATGACATAAATGTCAACTACATGGGTACACTTATATGTGGATTTTTTTCAGTAACCATAGTACAGTGCTACAAATATTTTCCTTATTAGTAACATTTTTTCTAGCTTACTTTATTATAAGATTACGGTATATAATATAAACAACATACCAAATATGTATTAATTTACTGGTATTGTTAAGGTTTCTAGTCAATAGTAGGCTACTAGTAGTTAAGATTTTGGGGAGTCAAGGTTGTATGTGGATTTTTGACTGCACAGGTAACAGTTAGGACCTCTAGTCCCCGTATTGTTCAGGAGTCAACTTATACTCAGGTTTCCAGCCATAATGTTTGTTAGCAGAGCTTAGAGCTGCCTGCTGTACCTCTTAGAATCTGGTTTCTGTATACATGATGCCCTCCAGTATTCCTGAGCTGAACTATATTTTCACTGTGCCAGTACACTATCCTCTGACACCCTTGGCTAAAGGTCTTTGTGCTTTATAAAACCCCATATTAACCTTAAAGACATCTCTTCTACCAGTCTGGCTTGGACATCTCAAAGCCCTGCTTCTACCACATTGACCTGCTCATCTTTATGTGTCTTTCTGACTTGAGTTATTGCTTGTAAAGAGTGGTTCTGTGCTTTAAGAAAGCCTGACCTTTTCAGCTACCATGTTGTCAGTTCTAATTTAGTCTATGTCTAGTACAGTGGCCAGCAAATTTGTTTTCAAAGAGTCCAGTAATAAATATTTTAGGCTTTGCAGACCACATGGTCTTTGTAGCAAATATTGTTTGTTGCACAAAAACAGCCATAGATAGCATGTAAATGAATGGGTGTGATTATGTTTCAGTAAAACTATATAAAATTAGGAAGCACACTAGATTTGACTGCAAGAGATAGTTTGCTGACTGTTGTTTTAGGATTTTGATTTCTACCTTTATACCATGTGAAAAGATGGTTGAAGATCGCATGCCACACTCCACTCATGCTGCATTAGCCACACTAGCTTTCTCTCTTTTCCTTGATCATGCCCATTCCTATCTGAGACCCTTTGCCCAGGCTGTTTCCCCTGCCTGGAATGCTTCCTCCCTCCCACCCCCAACTCTCTATTCTTGCAGGTGTCCTAAAGGCTTTCTTTGACCATTCAATTGAAGGTGGCTCTCTTTTCATTATTCTCTATCACAGTATTCTCTCTGTTTCAGAGCACCTATTACAGTTTATAATTACTTTACAATTATTTCTTTACTTTTTATCATCTCCCTCAGTAAACAGTAAGCTCCATAGGACACAGATCATATCTTTTTTTTATTCACTCCGATTCACCGGTGTATCTGTAGAATCTAACAAAATGCCTTGTATACATTAAACACTCAACAAATGTTTATTGGATATATCAGTATAGATAAATCGGTCAGTGAGTCAGTCTGAATTATGATTTGCCAATGTAATTGTTTTCACCAGAAAATGATAGAATAGTTCTATAGTAGTCTAAAGGTAAAACCACCAAAAAAAGTCAAAATTTTAGCTTTCTGATGAATCCAGTTATGTCCACATACGGGTTTCAGTCATAGTAATTGTTTCCTAATATATTTGTACATTCATGCACTGAAAATTCATACAACTAAAATGCCATTCTATATAACTTTTTTCCCAAAGGTACAGAATGGCTCCAGCTGAATAAGTAAAACAACACCAAGTTATAGCATGAGATTTTATGTGGCATTATATCTCCTACAGGGACGTTCAAGGCTATAAGAAAAACACTGATTATAATTCTGTCCTTTAGGAAGAAAGGTATGTTTAGATAATAGATGAAATAGTGACAGGAGTAAGAGGGTCAATTTTGATTCTTTGGTAGCTGTCTTCAGAATTATAGAGTTAAGCAACTAAATAAATTTCAAAAAGAACTCTTAAATTAGAACAAAACATAGTATCTAAGGCTACTTAGTCTCTTTGTATGTATCTGAAAACCTTTTGTTGTATTAGTGGAGTAAAAAACCTTTAGATCAACATTGCATCTATCCACACCTAACCTGTTAAAAGAACTATTGGACTTACCTTCAGAAAAGGAAACTTATGAAGCTGCATATATTACATTATTGCCCTTATTACATAAGATTTCTATCAAGTTTGAAGTCCATGTATACATATATGGCAAGAACCCACTGAACCATAGATACATCACCAATTTCTTTGGTATACCGACACTGGGCTCTGTAATGATTATGTAAATCCTTTCCCTCACCCTAATTGTAATCACTGAACTTACGAAGTAGAAAAGAAGCTATTTGAGATCCCAGGGTTGAAGCATACTATATGTTGTAAATAGAAGTGTTTCATACAGAAATAAATAAGAGGCATTCAATTATTATGAGATACGAGAAAAAATTAAAGTACCCAAATAGCATTTATTAACCAAATAGTATCCAACATAAAATGTTTTTTAAAAAATAAAGGATCTAGGTGGGTGCCTGGGTGGCTCAGTTGGTTAAGTGTCTGACTTTGGATCAAGTCATGATCTCACGGTTCTTGGGTTCAAGCCCCATATTGGGCTCTGTGCTGACGGCTGGAGCCTGCTTTGGATTCTTTGTCTCCCTATCTCGCTGCCCCACTTGTGCACGCGTGCTCTCTTTCTCTCTCAAAAATAAACATTAATTTTTTTTTTTTATAAAAAATTAAAAGAAAGGATCTGGGGCACCTGGGTGGTCAGTCAGTTAAGCATCCAACTTCGGCTGAGGTCATGATCTCACAGTTCGTGGGTTCAAGCCCTGCATCGGGCTCTGAGCTGACAGCTCAGGGCCTGGAGCCTGCTTTGGATTCTGTGTCTCCCTCTCTATCTGCCCCTCTTCTGCTTGCACGCTCTGTCTCTCTCTCTCAAAAAACAAAAAAAATTAAATAAATAACTAAATAAAAGATGGGGGCGCCTGGCTGGCTCAGTCAGTGGAACATGTGACTCTTGATCTTAGAGTTGTAAGTTCAAGCCCCACTTTGGGTATAGAGATTGCTTAAAAAACAAATAAATAAATAATTTAAAAAATAAAAGATGAATTTGGGACACTGGAAGAGGATTATCTGTTAAATTCAGCAGCCACTTTCAGTTCAGTTGGATATCTCCAAAACTTTTCAGATTCATCATGCAGCTCCTTCTCACAATATTTTACAGGTTCCTCTTCTTCTCAAGCATTAAATAGTAGAGGCGCTGAAATTTCAATTCAAGGACACTTTTTTCCCTCATGTTATTTTTCCTGGCCAATCTCAAACATGCCATAACTTTAATAAATTAGTTTTACAGTTACAGCTCCCCAATGGACATCTCTAGACCTGACTGTTCCTGTGTGTTTATGACCTATCTAATCAGCATCTTCCATGGATATGTCAAAAACACCTCAAACTCAACATTTCTGTGGCAGAGATGGCTAGTATTTGTTTGCCCCCTTCTTCCTTACTACCGGAACCTTTATTTCATTTAGTTTGCAATGTGCCTAGGTTAACAAGAAAAAATAGCCTTCCCAACCTCCCTTCCTCTTGGAGATGGCAATAATATGGTGGATGTCTTTGGGTGAGGTTTTCAGGAAGGCCTTTTAAGGGTGGGAAGAGACACTTAGCCTATTTTCCCTTTCCCCTTTCTCTCCTGCCTGGAACTTGGATAAAGGGGAAAAAAAAAGGGCAGTAAATGGTCAAGATTGAAAGCTTCCAATCCATATATTTTTTTATTCAACATTTTAGATCTTGTAATATCTAAACATCTAAAATAAGTAAACCTGTAATATCATTTTCCAACAAATATAAGCCAACCACTTGCTCAACCACAATCTTCTTTCCAGTTTGAATATGCACTCAAGTTCAGCAGAAAGAGAGCAAAGTAGAGGAAAGTGAAGTTGAAAAGTGTAAGTGAGGGAGTAGCCCACTGTTTAAAGGCTTCATTGAAGAGCCAGAAGGAACCACAAAGCAGAAAGAAGGTATAAAGAGTAAAAGGGGCCAATAAAGTAAATAGAAACCATCTATAAATATGTCTCTTCTGGAGTTAATTTTGCTGCCAGAATTTTAATATGGGAGGACATCAGATCATTTTAGAAAAGGATAGGAAGCCTATAAAATGTATGACAGGAACCTTATTCAATGTTGTAAAGCTCTTGAAAGCATGTTTTGTCGTTCCACTCAATTCTCTGGGAAGAAGGAACTATTTTAGTTGATGACTGGTGGGTAGAGGGTAAAATATAACCTTGAAACCTAGGTATGGCAAAGAGGTGTAAAGAAAAATGATAAGCTCATAGAATATCTGGATTGAAAAACCAATCCTATACCCAGTTTGTGAATTTTCTTTACTACATACCCTTTCCTTTCTTTTCGAACAGGAAAACTTCACCTCCAGAATAATTGTTCTCTGCTTTGTAGCTTTAGCCACACTATCTGACCATTACTATGGGTAGAAGGATAATATTTACTGAGTGCCTCATGTAAGCCCATATTTGTGGACATTTCACTTTATCCCGTGCTTTCAAAAGAGTTTTCCAAGGCATTTTCAAAACTGAGCTCGAATGGCACATTCATTCTGACTCTAAAGCAGTTTTCTTTCTAATGTGTCCTGTCTTGCAGGGGAGAGCAGAACTTTAAAGCATCAAAAAAAAATTGTTTTTAATTTTATTTATTTTGAGGGGCAGGGGGTGGGGAAAGAGGATCCAAAGCAGCCTCTGTCCTGACAGCAAAGAGCCCTATGAATTCAGGAACTGTGAGATAATGACCTGACCAAAGTCGGCCACCTAACTGACTGAGCCACCTACGTGCTCCTAAAGCATCAGATTTTAAATTCAAACATTTACCAGACCTTTTTAGAAGTTTCAGTTAATTAAATTCCTATATTCTGAAAATGGGCATTCAAAAAAGGTACCATGTTTCTTAGGGCACTGGTGCTTTTTTATCTCCCAGAAAAGAATAGGCCAGCATTACTACTAGGGGAAGGAGTGAGAGTGGGAGAAAGTAGGAAAGACCAACAGACCTATAGAAACAGTGGCCTCAGCTTTTATTTTATTTATTTATTTATTTATTTACTTATTTATTTATTAATGTTTGTTTATTTTTGAGAGAGAGAGACACACACACACAGAGCATGAGCAGGGGATGAGTCAGAGAGAGAAGGAGACACAGAATCTGAAGCAGTCTCCAGGCTCCGAACTGTCAGCACAGAGCCTGACATGGGTCTCGAATTCACAAACCATGGGATCATGACCCGATCTGAAGTCAGATGCTTAACTGACTCAGTACCCAGGCACCCCTGGCTCCAGCTTTTAGAGAAAATTTATAATTCAGTTGCCCAGAGAAAGCCTGGGTAACCTGAACATCGTGAAACAAGTCTAACAGATTCCAAGGGGCAAGGGGGATGACCCACAGTTAGAAGACAACAGTTTTGTGCAAACACTGCCCCTAGAACCAGGGAATTACGAAGCTATGACTGTCACAAAGTTATCATTTCATTATTTTAGCTTTACAGATTTTACTTTGAAAAGCTTTTTTGTATAATTTGTACAGAGCCATGAAGTAACATGTATCTTGCCTTAGATTCAAGTGCTGGCTCTTGATTCTCATCAGATGAATAACTATTTCTATACCATTTGATTCAAAAATAGATGTATAATTAAACAGCTATACTAAAGAACCATCAAATAAATAACCACTTTTTAAGTTAACTTTTAAATCTAACTCAAGCTGTATTGTAATTCCTATTTTTTTTTTTTTTTTTTTAAGAACTGATTTTTAAGTAATCTCCACACCCAACATTGGACTCAAACTCATAACGCTTACATCAAGTCTCCCACTCCACTGACTGAACCGGTCAGGCACCCCTGTAATTCCTATTCTTAGGATTTTAATGTTGGTCTTTTCTCTATATTCGATTTTAATGCCTAAAAAATACTAAGTTCTACACTATTGTCACTGGGAGTTTTAACATCTATTAGTGAAGAGGATGGCAAAAAAAGGTAAAAATCTGGTACCTGGAAACCTTGAATACCAAGGCACAAAGCCTCGGGTCAAAGTTTGCCATATCCATCCTTGCCAACAGAGATGGACAAGTCCAACGGCCAAAGTGGATAAACTTTCTTTTTGTAAAGTTATTGTAACTTGGGTGGAATTTGTCTTGAAGTCTTAATCTTGCCATTTGAGTTCACAAATACTAGCAGTGTGCCTGGCTCATCACCTTGTTACAGGTCACAAGCGTGGGGAGTATAGATGTTGAGTCTCTTCTTCACCTGTGTGAACTGTCAGCACATAGGCATAGCTATTAGAGGCACAAAAGATCTAAATACCAAGGGAAGTGCTTCAATGATTATCATAGGAAAATAAGCCTAAAGTAATGCAGCATCAATATAACTACAGGTATATAGTCATAATGTGTAGTGCTTATAAATCAATAAATAATTTAGTTTGGGGATTAAATACTATTTCTGATACTCCAGGTAGAGGCATTAAACAGAAAAATATAAATACATTAGTGGCAAATGATACAGATTTTTTAAAGATGCGGAGGACATCATTATTTTTATTTCTATTGGGATACTAATAATGCCAATTACTGCTGTATAGATAATTGAAAATACAAATCATATTTATCTCAACTCACATTAACTCTTCTGCCTCCCAGGATAATCTCTCATGTTTATGATGAGAGATTTTAGTAATTAAAAATTTTTTTTCTAAGTTTTTTAACATTTATTTTTGAGAGACAGAGATAGAACACAAGCAGGGGAGGAGCAGAGAGAGAGAGGGAGACACAGAATCCAAAGCAGGCTCCAGCCTCCAAGCTGTCAGCACAGAGCCTGATGCAGGGCTTGAACTCATGGACCCCAAGATCATGACCTGAGCTGCAGTTGGCCGTTTAACCAACGGAGCCACCCAGGGACCCCCAAAATTTTTTTGCTATTCAGTGATGTTATTACTTTCTACAGTTTCTTTATTCCTTGATATACTACGACTTATGCTAGAGGTGCTTGCTTTTCTTACTACCTATTATGAATTCCCCTTTTCAGTTTATTTTCAACTAATTATTAGATAGCCTGCTTTTTATTGTCCATATGCATTAAGTAGTTAGCAGGTACTTATTTTTTTCTGTTTTTGTTTAAGTAATCTCTATACCCAACATGAGGCTCAAACTCACAACCCAAGATCAAGAGTCGCCAGGTGCCCCAAGTTAGCAAATACTTACTAAACATCCACTTGGTACCCAACAGTAGGCTAAGTTCTGGGAATATAGCAGTAGGCAAGGCAGACATGGTCCCTGTCCTCATGGAGCAAACCTTACTATCTAGTCACAAGATCTGTTTCCAATAAGCCTTTCGTTGATGCTTAATTATTCAAGACTCTTCTCTCATTTCTTACTTATTTATTCATACAACAAACAGTAGTGAGTATCTGTATGGACCCAGGACACCATGACGATATAATTGAGAAAACAGACATAACCTAAATTATAGCACTGTCGTTAAAGTAATGCAGTGGTAGCATGAAGTATATACATTGAAAATAGAAAAGGCAGATCAACAGCTCTGGATGGAAAAGAGAATATTCAAGCAGAATTAAAGATTAGTAAGCAAAGAAGACGGAGAAGGACTCTTGAGGCTGAGGAACGAGCATTTGGAAAAAGATAAGGAATGACATGTTCAATATGCTATTCTCTGTAAGAACTTCATTGTAGTTAAGTATAAAGGACACAAAGTGCCATAAAAGGAGAGGAGTCTCTCAAATGGGCTAGAGCCAGATTGTGAAAGGTTTTGCTCACGACTGCCTTGGCATGTTGTAGTCATTGAACACATCTTATTAACTTAAGGGCTTAAATGAGGAAGAATGAAAAATGTTCATGTAACTGTGTTTCACTTCCTTCTAATTGCTCATGGGTTTCACCAGGTGCTTCTTCCTGACTTTAACTGAATAGTTCTGCTTGCCATACAAGACTCGTTTGCATTTTCACTATCATGTAATACTTAAACACTATTGCAGTTATCACAGCTTTCTCACAAACCAAGTAATAATAGGCACAATTTGAAATTTGAAATTAGAGTTACTTTTGTTCTCACTAATAAGTTGTTTGAATTTAAAATGATACATTCATTTCACACAACTAATCTCTTCATTTAGCATGCAAATACTTTGAAAGTAAAATCATTAAATACTTTGATGTTGGTTATAAAACAATACTCAGGTAGCTTCTTCCTGCTATTTCTCTATTTTTTTTTAAGTTAAAAGTCTATTTTGAAGAGATTTTTGCCACACATATAAATGCCAAAGCAGGGGAAAATGGTTTAAAATACCGTTAAACTAGGGGCGCCTGGGTGGCTCCATCGGTTAAGCAACTGACTTCTGCTCAGGTCATGATCTCACAGTTCGTGGGTTCGTGCCCCGTGTCAGGCTCTATGCTGACAGCTCAGAGCCTGGACCCTGCTTCGGATTCTGTGTCTCCCTCTCTCTCTGCCCCTCCCCCTCCTCGTGCTCTGTCTCTCTTGTCTCTCAAAAATAAATAAACGTTTAAAAGAAATTTTTTTTAAAAAATAAAATACTGTTAAACTAAATAAAGGCAATGAAGCTTAAACCAATGGTTATTCTTATGGGAGGCACCAAGTCAATACTTATCCCATTCTTGAGAAGAAATATCTGAATGCAGGATGTTTGTGGTTTTAAAGTAAGTCTTTCCTTAAGTTCAGGAAACATATATTAAGTACTTACTCTATGCCAAACTTCATTTTAGTCACTAAAAATATAAATATGAGTAAAACATGCTTCCTGCTCTCAATGGACTTGTCATCTACTGAAATGTTAAGTTGAACCATATGAAATTGCTTTTTTTAGGTCAAAAATGGTCAAATACCAGTTCAGCCTAACATGTATATGTAAACAGATTTTCCATGATAGAGATAGGAACGAGGTACTACACACACTGAGAAAGTGCTTCATGCTGCCTAGAGCATTCAGTGAAAGCTTCCCAAAGGAGATGACATTTGAGCTGAGTTTTAGAAAATGATTGGGAGTTCACTGTGTGTTTACAGGAAGCGAAGAGAATGAGGGCATTCCAGAAATAGGAAACAGCATGTGCAGAGTTGTTGAAGCGAGAATGAGCCTAGCGCATGTGGGAAATTGCACATAGTTCAGACTGGTTGCAATGCCAGATATGTTGGGGGTGACAGGAGCCGAGGCAGGTGAAGTAAGCAGAGGGCAGATGGTGGAAGGTTGGATGTTTTAAGCCAAAGAGCTTGATTTTATCCTTGAAATTGGTGAGATGTCTGTAATCTAGGGAGTGTGCAAGGCAATCTGTCAGGAGTCAGAAAGAAAATATTACTAGTTATATGTATATATTTTTAAGTTTACTTATTTATTTTGAGAGAAACAGAAACAGCAGGAGCAGGGGAGGGCAGAGAGAGGGAGAGAGAGAGAAGCCCAAGCAGGCTCCATCATGCCAGCACAGAGCCCAGCATGGGGCGTGAACTCCTGAAACCGTGAGATTGTGACCTGAACCAAAACCAAGAGTCAGACACGCAACCAGCTGAGCCACCCAGGTGCCTCTACTTCATGTATATTTACCTTTGCCTTATCTTTTTCAAATTTCCAATTAAATAGGGGTTATAGGGGGCGCCTGGGTGGCTCAGTTGATTAAGCATCTGACTCTCGGTTTCAGCTCAAGTCATGATCTCAGTTCGTGAGTTTAAGGCCCACATCAGGCTCTGTGCTGACAGCATGGAGCCTTTTTGTGATTTTCTCTCTCTCTCCCTCTCTCTCTGCCCCTCCACTGCTCTCTCTCTCAAAATAGTAAATAAATAAACTTAAAAAAATAGGGGTTATAATGTATATAATTCTTAATGCAGTACTGGATGTGAATAGTGTATAAATAAATGTACATGTATTATGGTGTGTTACAGACTGAATTGTGTTCCCCAAAATTCATGTTGAAGTTCTAACCCCTAGTATCTCAGAATATGACTTTGTTTGGAAATAGGGTACTTGCAGATATAATTAGTTAAGATCACACCAGAGTAGTGTGGGCCTCTAATCCAGTATAACTGGTGTCCTTATAAAATAGATCACGCCACATGAAGATGGAGGCAGATGTTGGACTGATGCTTCTACAAGCCAGAGAACTCCAAGGTGGCCAGCATATCATCAGAAGCTATGGGAGAGGCATGAAACATCTTTCCCTCACTGCCCTCAGAAGGAACAGGTGGTGCTGACACCTTGATCTCGGATTCTAGCCTCCAAAACTGTGAGACAATTTTCTCTTGTTTAAGCCATCTAGTTTATGGTACTTTGTTATGGTGGCCTTTGAAACTAATACATGGTGCATGGTCGAAAAGTTTGGAGACCCCAGTTAGAGAATGAGAGCCATGGAAGAATTGGTATATGTTTAAGAGTCCAAACTATATATGTCCTGTCTTTATTCATTTTCTGTATTTAATAACTTATTTTAGGGCACCTAGGTGGCTCAGTTGGTTAAGCATCTGACTTCATTCATGTCATCATCTCACAGCTCATGAGTTTGAGCCCTGCATTAGACTCTGTGCTGACAGCTCAAAGCCTGGAGCCTGCTTCTGATTCTGTATCTCTGTCTCTCTCTGCCCCTTTCCCCGCTCAAGTTGTGTGTCTCTCTCTCAAAAATAAATAAACATTAAAAAAAAAAAAAAACTCTAAAAAGTAAATAACTAAATTGAAGAGATTTCTTAGCTTATCAGTACTTCTATTAAAGGCACTATAGTAGAAAACAATGTGTTCATCTTTGTGTTTGGTGTAGTTTATGTTAAAGGAAGGAGGAATTAGGAAATACTTGACTTAGTATACTTTAGTTCAAAACAGGCCAGTTTTAGGGAAAAAATTTATATTTAAGAACCCCATTAGGCAGAAGTGGAGCCAAAATCAGAAATAGGGTCCTACCAACAGAGGGCATACCTGTGAACAGTCTGAGAGTTTATCATCAGTGCTGAGAGGACTGTAGGCAAAGCATATATTATTCTAGCTGTGTAATTTTCAAGTGCTAAAGACAACCTGTCCTTTTTACACAAGTTATACATTAGTCATGTGTGTGAGATTCCAAAATAGTATGATTGAGACAGTTTTCAAGGACAGGGGTAACACCTTAAACTCAGATGTATCTCTTTAGAACCTGTGTGTGGGTCAGCAAAATCTGGAAGTCAGCAGTACATTAATTAAATAGCATATTATTTAATAGTAACTAATCTATTAATATAAAACCCAGGTTAGTAGATATTAATTAATATATTAGCTAATTATTATGTTTCTATAGTAATACAAAATGTATTTACACATTAATGAATTTAACATACATGTAAATATTTTGTTATTTTAGGTCTTTTTTGGCCATGGAATATTTGATCATTTTTGGCCTTATTTATGCAAGTCAGTGAAAACATTTTGAAGTCCTACTTTTTAAAAAATTCAAGTGTATTTATAATAGCTGTGCCATCCTTTAGACTTTTTAAAGTAATAGAATCATTTCTTCAAATAAACTCTTGTGTGGAAGCCCAGTATGCTCATAACTGCATTAGCAGTATACCCATCATAGAGGACTGGCCATTTGTAGAAATATATCCTCATGTTTTAAATCTTGTTTCTTGTATCTAGTCTGGAAATTCTGTACTTTGTAGATATATTTTCTATATTCACTATAATTTAACAGAATGAAAAAGAAATTATATAGAAGAGGATAATAAATATGCTACTGACCTATGATCATAGAACCTGTGCTTGGAGTTGCTATCCAGTAGTGGAACTAGATTTGTACGAATACATCCATCGTCTCTAGTTTGGACCCCTTTGTAACCAGCACGGCAGTCTGTGACCTATAGCTACTTGGTCCAGAATATAATGTCTACTATCCCTAGAAACACATTTCTCATTAAGGAACTTCCTTTTTGTGCTTCCACTACTGTTCTTTTAACAGTTTCTGTTTTTGCTCTATTCAGCTACACCTTTGCCACCTTTGGACTCAAAAACCTGTTTGTCCAGTTCAATAAATGTTTTTTTTTTTTTTTCTCTCTCTCTCTCATTCATGACTTATATTATTGTAAGCTCATAAATATTTGGAACTGTATATACTTTTTGTATGTTTAGATTGTTATAAAAACTGGTACCATATGGAGAAGTTGGGCATTAGCAGTGGAGTCTTTCAGAATTAAGAGTTTTTGCCTTCATGGTATTTATCACATGGCTATTTTTAAAGAACAAAATAAGTCAGGTAGCCAATCTGACTGCCAGTAAATTGCAATTCAGACTTTTCCACTTTTGTCTAAAATGTACATATAAAAAGATAGAAACAGGGTATAATTTGATCATCAGTGAATCTTTTCAATAAAAATATACCCAGAGTCTTTATTCTTTTTTTGTTGTTGTTATTGAAGTATAATCAACATACAGTGTTACATTAGTCTCAGGTATACACTATGATTCCACAGTTCTATACATTACAGCCCAGAGTCTTATATCAAATAATGTTTATTGAGACCCTACCATGTGCTCATTACGCTAAGCCTTGGGAGGTGGACAGCAAGAAGTCAGATTCAGTATACAGTGGCAAATTAAATGAACATGATCCTGGCCTCATGGCATAGATATATTACAAATACACATATATACACACACACAAAAATATACTAATATAATAAGTATAATATAATACTCTGATACAAGTTCCGAAGGAAATAAACAGAGTTCTTCAATGGGAGTAAAAGAAGTTACTTTAAATAAAACAGTCAAAACAGGAATGTGAAGTGAAAAGAAAGCATTCTAAGCAGAAAATAGCTTGTGCAAAGGCCTTGAGGCCCACTAAAGTACTGGGCTTATTCAAGGAACAAGACCTTAAGTTCCATGAGGAAAAGATATTTTTCTTTTGTCTAAAACAACATATGTTATGTAACAATCACTAAAGAAATATTTGTGTACAACTGAATGAATATCTGTATACCTAGGATTTAGTGAGTACAAGTTGAGGTTGAAGAGGTAGGCAAAGATCAGCTATGCCAAGCCTTGTTAAAAATTGAGGGACCTAATTCACATTTTATAAAGATCACTCACAACTGTGAGAGGAACTGTTTGGTAGAAGAAGGAAAACCCAGGTTCATGATGCAGTGGAGGTAGAGACAGTGGACCAAAGAAATCAGTAAACAGCTATGTTAGAGCCAAGGTCAATGGGTTTAACTTCCTGCCCACTTCAGCAGCTTAGCAAAGTGATTGTGTCCAATATAGATCTTTATACCCCTGGAACTCCCATAGCCCTTCAACCCCCAGACCAAGCCTGGAAAGAAATTAACCGTTAGCTGAGAATTTAATCAAGCCCTTAAAGAAAGTAATTTCAGAGTTTCTCCTGAGTCTTTGTGTAATTAAGGGAATGACCATCTTAAATGAAGTCACAAGGACGATCAAGAATATAGATTATTTTATAACTGCTTGGTTTATGCCCAATGAGTATTTCTTTTGAAGAGATTTTACCACACATACAGAAGCAAAAGCAAGGTACAATCATTTTTGAAATAGTGCTAAGTTAGGGGCCCCTGGGTGTCTCAGTCGGTTAAGTGTCTGACTCTTGGTTTTGGGTCAGATCATGATCTCACCATTTGTGATTTCGAGCCCCACATTGGGCTCTGCGCTGAACGTGCAGAGTCTGCTTAGAGTTTCTCTGCCCCTCCCTTTCTCTCCCTCTCTCTCAAAAAATAAATAAACATAAGAAAGTTTAAAAAATAGTGCTAAACTAAATAAAGCCATGATACTAAACTAATGGTTATTCTTAGAAAAGGCTTGCCTCTCTCACACTTCCTGTGGCAATGTTGCAAGGAAATAGTTGTTTTCATGGAGACTCTACCTGTTGTTCTAGTCAGTGGCCAATAGAATTGTGCCTAGGGACTGGCAGAGAAGTGTCTGGGATGCTAAGGAGCAATTGCTTGGTGGGTAACTTAGAAGGACATTAAGACAAAGCCTCTTTTCCCCCAACATATACTAAAAATAACCTTGACCAGAGCTGTGAGGCTGACAGTTGTTTTATAACATTGATTAGCACATAGGTTCTCAGTGAATCAGGATTTGCTACCTCACAGGGTTAAGTAGCCTGTTTCACTTTTGTATTGATCTAGTCATTAGAGTTACTTCTTTCATTGAGCCAAGGCTTTTCCACCTTTATTCCCACCTGTTGTATGTAGTTTTACTCTCTCGATCTCTAGCAAATAAGGCTGATCACTTTTGTTGGAATTTTAAGATTTAATTTATTTTGGAACGGCTGCCTGGGCTACTTTTAATCCTCTAGTATATTGCAAGAGAAAATGAATCAGTGGCAAGAATTAAGCTTACAAGATGCAGAGGACAAAGTGCCGCCTGTGAAGGTAAATTTTGTCTTAAGATTTGCCAGTCCCTGCAGCCCTTTTAATGAGGCAACTCAGTCTACATCTGTCTAGCCAAAATAAGTAAAAAACAGATCATTGCCCTATTCCCTTCCCCTCCTCCATTCCTAAGCCACTTACATAACTGGTAGAAAATTACCAAGATCCCCCATTGAGTTGTAAGGTACCATCCTTCCACGGCCTTGACTTTGGCTGTCCCTTTCGCTGCACTCTCCCTCTGTGTATTCTATTCGGTCTTCTGCCCTCCTTCTTCAGCAGCTATTCCTCCACCCATTTTGCCTCTTCCAGAAATGTAACCTTTGTGCCATACTCGTCATCTTGTAGTTTAACCCCTTTTTAAGAAAAAAATTCCTTTATCTTCATTGTATCTGGGCCTCTTGGAGAACAGAGAAATACGCACTGTCCATCAGTCAGTTTGTACCAGAAACAGTAATACAACATGTATAGTCAACTGTACAAACATGTTAAGTTTGGAAAACAGGGAAAAGTAAACATCTATAATCATACCATACTAACACAAATCCATTCATCTGTTTATTTATATGCTTATTCATTCATTCAAGTCACCAGATATTTAGTGACTACCTATTATGGTAGTAACTGCCATGCCTTGTAGGGAATTATGTTCTGGTAAGGGAACTGTAGCTAAGTAGAAACAACCACTAAAATACCACTGTTTCGGTATATTTTTATTGGATCTTAATCTTACAGTTTTTCTAATACATTGCAATTATACAGTCTATACAGTCTTGCATGCTTTATTCTACTTTTTAACTTACAGCACATGACAAGAGAGGGGCAAAACTGCTTATTCAATATTTTTGCCTGTCAGGAATAAGATCCTATTATTTTTTTTTTAATGTTTATTTATTTTTGAGGCAGAGACAGAGCATAAGTGGGGGAGGGACAGAGAGAGAGAGGGAGACACAGAATCCGAAGCAGGCTCCAAGCTCTGAGCTATCAGCACAGAGCCTGATGCAGGGCTTGAACTCACAAACCGTAAGATCATGACCTGAGCCGAAGTCAGTCGCTCAACTGACCGAGCCACCCAGGCACCTCAAGATCTTATTATTTTTAACCTGAGTCTGCAGTTCATATAGCAGGCCCTGCTCCTGATCTGCTTCACAGAGCCTATCTCTAGCTATACTGTTTGTCCACCTTATAACTGGGTGAGCTTTGGGTAGATAGGTACTTCTCACTGCCCAGCAGTCTTCAATAAGGGTGCCAGTTGAGCTCACTCTTATTTAATTGGAGGCTGGGGCAGAATAGGCATCAATCTGTGAAGAGGATCAGCCCTGGGCCAGCTATTTCAGTTCCTTACAGATCAGCGTGCGTGCGGATGGTAGAGGTCTCACGACTTGAACCATAAGACAGTGATCCTGTGGATGTTTTCTCATCTCTTGCCTCGACTCTTCCTTTATTCCTTCCTTCCTCCCTCCTTCCTTCCTTCCTTCCTTCCTTCCTTCCTTCCTTCCTTCCTTCCTTCCTTGCGCAGTCTTATTCTTTTACCTCTTCTCCTCCCAGATTTTCACAAAAGACTACTTGTTTTTTTTCTGGAATGCCACCTCTCCACATGGAAAAAGTGAAGGCCTAGTTCATTTGATTTCTTCTTGTAGTTTTACTCTCAGGAATAGAGAAGGGGGAGGGAATAGGGCAATGATCTGTTTTTCACTTTTTTTGGCTAGATAGCTACAGATTCAGTTACCTCATTAAAAAGGCGGCAGTGACTGGCAAATCTTAAGACAAAACTTACCTTCACGTGGGGCACTTTGTCCTCTGCATCTTATAAGTTTAATTCTAGCCACTGCTTCATTTTCTCTAGCAGTATATTAGTCTTACAAATTTCATAGCCTCAGGTGTCCATTTGGGGTCTGTAACTTTAGCCCTTGCCTGGTTTCTGCTCTCTTTGTAGTTAGAATCATATTTTAATATAACTAAGTCATACCCTATTATTTTTTTTTTTTTTACAATTCAGTGGTTTTTAGCATATTCACCAAGTTGTGCGACCATCACCACAATCTAATTTAAGAACTTTTTCATCACCTCAGTAAGAAACCACACATCCATTAGCTGTCAAACTTTTTCATCACCTCAGTAAGAAACCACACATCCATTAGCTGTCACTCTTCATTTCCCTTACTCTTCTGCCAGCCCTAATTAACCACTCGTCTATTTTCTGTCTCTGTAATCTGTCATTTCTACTGTTGGTAGAGAGGATAAGTGCAGATGGGGAGAAAGGTGAGCTCTGGTTCAGAAGTGAGCTTCTGCTTCTGATTTCTCCTTATCTGCCATCCTCCAAACTTGAAGTTAAATAAAACTCCTTGCCTCTTTGAAGATGTTCTTCCAAAGATTTCCATCTGATCTCCAAAAGATAATTATACATAATATCTGTAAACATAAATATATTCCTAAATGTACTCTTATTTCATAAGTTTGATCTTATTTCTTGTGAATGAGTGATCCTGGTGCACACACATGCACACACACTCACCTGGCCCCTATATTTCAAAGCCTTCTTCAAAGCCAGACAAAGCCAGACAATGAAGGGCATCATGCCTCAAACACTGTCCCCTAATTTCCTGATTCCTAGGTTTTCCAAATCAGGCTGCCATACTTGTATCTTGGTGATTTTTAGATATCTCACAATACTAAGTAACAGTAAAGAGTGGGAGTCAGTAGAATGAACCATGGGGAATGACTTGGGGGAAACACCCCTGTCTGCTGTGTATACAATTAGAATTGACCAGGGAGAGACAAAGAGGGGTGGCAGGGCAGTATGAGAAGGCTCTTTAGCAGTTATCTTTTCCAGCTAGAGCATTTTGGCCTACCTAGCATCCCCACCCCTCCAGAGTGGTCCTTTGTGATGTCTAAGCTCCCCTTAACCACCATTGGCTGCAGTGAGTGCCCTGCTGACTAAACAGAGCAGAAGGGGTGTGACTCCCCATTGTTCTGGGAGAGGTATATATACAGAGGACAAACTCCTGGGGTTAGACAACTGAGAGGCTGCAAGATGGCAAAAGTGGTGAAGAAATCATGGAAACCACAAACCACAAGCACCAAGCGGTGGAAGAAGAGGAAGACCACCTCTCAACCCAGATCAAGAGGCATTAGCAAGGTCAAATGACCCTACCCAAGCTTCTCTTCCTTTTCCCCATTTATGTTCCCCCCAACCCACCAGTCCCCTCCCCAGATAATCCTGCCTCCTGGCACAAACCTCCTCCTTAGCTCTCCACTTTCCACCCAGCCCCCATTCCCTTGTCCCAACCCAGTCTCTGGGCTCACCTTGTTGCCTTACCAGGTGCTAAAGACATACAAGAAGATGAAAAGATCACTTCACATGAGTTTAAGAAAAAAATACTCTCCTAAAGTTATAACTACTTCAAGAAGAAAGAAGAGAGCAAGGAGGGCCAATTAATTTCACCCATAGACTGAGCCAAAAGCAGCCAGGCCAGACCCAACGGACTCTATAGAACTACACCATTCCAAGACAAGACTGGTGCAAACACTACATACAGAGCAAGCTTCAGAGACCTCAGATGGTCTGCCTCTAGAGTCCTGGCTGCGGAGAAGTGGCCAACTGCGTAGAGACTGATACAGATGCTAATATGAAACATGGAACACAAATGGAGGTGATTAAAATAAAACCAATAGGGTGTAAGAAGCCCCTCCAAAAAATAAAATCAGGCATTCTGCATAGAAATGAAGCGTGTTGCATTACTGCTTAAGATTGTTCCTCAGAATAAGAGAGTGAAATGACAGAGAGGTTTAGCATCTTTGTTGTAAACCAAGCTCTTGGCCCCCTGATGTCTGCCTGAGGAGAAAATGTACATACAGCTTACCGGGGATGGAAAAATGCCCTTTACACCAGAGTCTCTATCCATGGCAGATGAGTTTAACAACTTCCTTAATTCCTTCCTTCACCTATATATGGGTGAAAATCAGCAGAACATAGCAAATGCCCATGCTCACTCTAATAGACTTAAAGGCAAGGGGACCAAAAAAAAAAAAAAGGAAAAAGCAAAGATGTCCCTAGGAGTCTCTAACTTTGTCAGTCATGATTCACAACTGAACTGCTCAGGTCACTTGGGAATAATTTAGTTGGAAGTTGAAGGTCCCTGAGCTTCACTGGCTCCCTCATCCTCTATTGACCTTCTGGTGAATTGTAACAAAGGACAGCAGCACCAGGCCCAGACACCAGGAGAGGGTACTCATGTGGCCACAACAAGCAGAGGCCTCACCAGATGCTCATCTCTGGAATGATTCTGCCCAGCTTCCCCAGTCTCACCCTGCCTATCAATCATCCATCCCCTTTAAAACCCAGAATGGAGCACTCAGTGTGCCCTGCAGAGTCAGAGTTTAAATATTTTCTAAGGATATAATTTCTAACTTATTATAAATATTGATATTTAAAATAAACTGTTACATTAGTCCTTTTTTTTAAATCTGCAGTATTTTCAGATAAATTCTACCCCTCTTTGCTATGGATTTAAGCGTGGGAGGTGCCACCAGACAGGGTTATTATTTGGCCTGTATTTTTCTCAGAAAACTTTGAATCTGCTTAAGTATTTAAACAAGCATATGGTGAGACCATTCTTCGCCATGCTGTATGAATGAGATGATTTTTTTTTTGTACATTCTTAAAGGCTACTATTATCTGATACTGGCCTGAACCATAATGACAAGGGCAGTCTGAGCCCTGTGCACTCTGTGCTTGCAAGATGTGTTAGCTGCAAGCTGTACCCCAGCAGTAGAGCTTATTCGCTCTATATCCATAGAGCGAATATCCATAGTTTATCCATAGTTTATCCATAACTAATTGTATGGAGTTGAAAAATCAGATGTCCAGTGTTGAATAGCATCTTTTGTGAACAGGAATGTTTTGACCATATTTTGCTAGTGAAAAATAACACAGGTGTTATCTATATCGATTAGCTGAATATTTTTTATTTATTTATTTTGAAAGTGTGATGGGAGGGGCAGAGAGAGAGAGAGGGAGAGAGAATCCCAAGCAGGCTGCACACTGACAGAGTGGAGCCCAATGCGGGGCTCTAACTCACGAACTGTCAGATCATGACCTAAGCTGAAATCCAAGAGTCGAACACTTAACCGACTGAGCCACCCAGGTGCCTCTAGGTTAGCTGAAATTTAAAATGCTGATGGCATAACATTGAAAACAGTCTCTCCTTCATCACCTTTGGCCCTTTCCAAATTTTTTTTATTACATTTAGAACAAGTTCCTTTGTCTCTGGAAAGATGGATCCACAGAAAACTGACAGCATTAGTTGCCTCTAGGAAAGGAAACTGAGTAGCTGGCACTGGTGTGGGAAGAAAACTCCCGTTGTCTGTCCTCTTGTGTCTATTGAATTCTAAGCCATGTGAATTGCATATTCAAACTTAAAATACAATTTAAAAAATAAGAGTTAACTAATTATGTAATAACTTAAAAAAAAAAAAGACTTTGCTTGCCAGAATTGTAGTAAGATGTATTTCTTTTGGTTTTCAATCATTAAAACATTTCTCTAGGTCTTGAAGATTTGTCCACCAGTATGCACTGTAATAACATAATGGCAACAAAAAATTACTGGTAGGAAGACATCAAAACAGATTAATGAAGCCAGATTAGCAAACAGGGGCCCAAGCAAGAAACTAAGACTCAAAGTATCCCAACTTTTTATTTATTTATTTATTTATTTATTTATTTATTTATTTATTTATTTTAATTTTTTTTAACGTTTATTTATTTTTGAGACAGAGAGAGACAGAGCATGAACAGGGGAGGAGCAGAGAGAGAGGGAGACACAGAATCCGAAACAGGCTCCAGGCTCTGAGCTGTCAGCACAGAGCCCGACGCGGGGCTCGAATTCACGGACCGTGAGATCATGACCTGAGCCGAAGTCGGACGCTTAACCGACCAAGCCACCCAGGCGCCCCCCAACTTTTTATTTTTAAAATAAATCCACCAGTAGTTAAATATGTTACAAATACCATATTTGCTTTATCACTAATCTGTTTTGGTCTTCAGTAGACCCAACGGACACCGAGCTGTCTGGGACTTTGTCTGATCTTGTTAACAGTTTCATCAGAATGTCCTGATAGGACTTTGTCCTGTGAAACCCTATAGCATATTATTCTCCCATCACCAGAGCTGCTGGTGTGGTATCCTCAAAGATATTGCAGACCTGAGGGTGTTACCTGCTTTTACAACTTGGATCTGGGCCCTTTTATGTTTAATCAAGAGAACTCAGCATTAACTGAATTAATCATTAACAGTTGTCAGGTGTGTTATAGGGAGGTCCTGTGGAACTGGCATAAGGGAAGGGAAGAATTAGGGCTCCTTGGAGGAGTTATATCCATTTATAATAAACTGGTGATCTAGTAAATAATATGTTTGTGAGTGTGAACCACACTAGCAAATTAATCGAACCCAGCGAGGGGTTTGTGGGAACTTACTGGTTCTAGGCAGTGGGTGAAGAGCACAGGTAACAACAAGCTGGACTTGGGATTGGACCTGAAGTGTGTGGCGGGGGCGGGGGGGGGGGGGGGGGGGGCGGAGGCGGGGCAGTATTGCCAGTTAGAATCGTTAACTGGGATGTGATACTATCCCAGGTAGATAGTGTCAGAATTAGGTTGAAGTGTAGAATACCCAGCTGGGGTCTGAGAATTGTTTAGCATGGTGAAAAACACATACATTGTAATTGCTGTTGGAATCGTATTAAACGCAGGGTTCAGGTGCCAAACAGAGAAGGAACTAGAACACTTAAAGGAGATTATTGTTAGATTATCTGCATTTCTAAGTTAAAAAAACAAATTATCATGAGGCTAATAGAACAGCTTTAAAGTAAAAGAAAATGGTACAGACTTTGTAGTTTCATCTCAGCAGCCCCTCTTCCGCATGAGAGGTAAAGAGTGTAAACTGGAGAATTTTTGTCTACATGCTTTGCCCAACAAGATTTCCAAAAAGCAGAAGATACTTCAGAGAAATAACTATTTTCCCTGGAAATAACAGAAAGAATAATTAACAGTTGAGGACCACTCTAGGGAGAATCATGGTAGGAATTCATGGTGAACCCCCTGAATAAGTCCGAAAAGCTGCTCACCACACTGCCTTCCTGCCCTTATACAGAAGCTCAAAGATTTACTATCAGAGCTCCTTTCTGTTTTTGCTGTCCTGGATCCCAAAGAAAGCCACCAAATATACCATATTTTTTTCTTTTTTTTTTTTTTTTTTTTTTTTTTTCAACGTTTTTAATTTATTTTTGGGACAGAGAGAGACAGAGCATGAACGGGGGAGGGGCAGAGAGAGAGGGAGACACAGAATCGGAAACAGGCTCCAGGCTCCGAGCCATCAGCCCAGAGCCTGACGCGGGGCTCGAACTCACAGACCGTGAGATCGTGACCTGGCTGAAGTCGGACGCTTAACCGACTGCGCCACCCAGGCGCCCCACCATATTTTTTTCTTAAGATATTCATCATACTCGATCTAATGATTTTTACTTTTTTTTAATTAAAGTGTAATTGACGGAGTGCCTGAGTGGCTCAGTCGGTTGAGCGTCCGACTTCCACTCAGGTCGTGATCTCACAGTTCGTGAGTTTGAGCCCCACATCAGGCTCTGTGCTGACAGCTCAGGGCCTGGAGCCTGCTTCGGATTCTGTGTCTCCCTAGTTCTCTACTCCTCCCCTGCTCACACTCTGTCTCTCTCTCAAAAATAAAGATTAAAAATAAATAAAGTGTAATTGACATGACAATATCCTGTAAGTTTCAGATGTGCATCATAGTGATTCGATATTTTTATACATTACAAAAGGATCCGCATGATAAATCTAGTTACCATCTGTCACCATACAAAGTTATTACAGTACTTTTGACTATATTTCCTATGCTATACATTACACTCCATGGCTTACTTATTTTATAACTGGAAGTTTGTATCTCTTAATCCCTTTCACCTGTTTTGCTTGGCTCCCCCACCAGCCTCTCCCCACTTTGGTAACCAGCAGTATGTTTCCTGTATCTGAATCTGTTTCTGTTTTGTTCATTTTTTGTGTGTTTTTTAGATTCTACATATAAGCAAAATCATAGGATTCTTCTTCCTCTGACTTATTTCACTTAGTGATCTTTACTTTTCAATGCAATCCATCAAATACTTTTTGTTTCCTACATTATTTCTATTTAAGTACAGAATTGAATTTAGTTGTTTTAATAATCATATATGCAAAATTCCAAATTATAGGTAGCTCCATTCATCAATTTCTGAAAAGCTTTTTAGTTTGTTTTTATAATATTTAGTTTCTAACTTTCATTGCTCTGGTTTTTGTTTTGTTTTGTGTTCTTAATCCTATGATTTAACTTTCTGTTTAGCCTAAACCTCAGGCTTGGGAACCATTTCTTCACATATTTGTAAGTAATTGTTCATCCTGCCTGAATGTCTTGCATTTGACTGAACATGCCTAGTTCTTTTAACAATTTCTCATAGGTCTAATTTTATAAACCTTTAATCAGTTGCTGTTCTCCTCTGAACATGCTCCAAGTTTTTTCTCTTTGTACAGCATGACATGAAAATTAAATATGGTTTGTTCCAACGGAAGCCTGCCCAATGCCAAATAAAGCAAAAATAATTGCTTCCTTTTTTTTCACACATATGCCTTAATGCAATCCTATAAAGCATTTGTCTCTTATTTCAACATAGAGAAGACTCATCCAATTTAACACCAACCATAATTGTTGGATCTCACTTCACTTTGTTTCATCTATGGCTGTCCTAGCCGGTATTTCCACATGTTTGTTGCAAGTCACTGGCATATTAAAAGTTAATTGTTAAGTCTATAAAATGATTTCTTCCACATATTCTTACTTCAAAGATTGTTCCATAAACAGTTGGTATAAATGTGAATGTAATGGTAAGGGTCTCAAGAACTAAGACTTGAATGATTCTGAGGGTTTTTTTGGTTTTTTGCAACCTCAGTGAGAGAACACATTTGTGTATCATGTTTTGATATGAAGTGATCACAAAGAATTTACCCATAATAAGGCACCACAGTTTTGAGTTATTTATGTATATACATGTATGTGTACACACACATACACACACACATTTATGAGTGACATAAATATCACTTTGATCCAATATGATTTCCCGAGAGAGAAGGGTAAAATTGCAGCTGACCTGCAGGGAGTTATACATAATCCACAGCCTACCTTTGTGGCCATTTTGAATTATTTTCATTTTTTTTGAGTTCACTTTTCAAATTTTTGCCTATGACTAGATAGAAGAGGAAATTACAAATGAATGCATCAGCATCTATACTACACAAAAATAAAATGTCTATGAGCATTATTATTAGTTGACACCTAATAGCTATGATGGCCAAATGAGAGCTCTCAAAGTAATAATATAAAAATCCTCCTTACATTAGTAACAAGGGTGGGGGGAATCTACCAATTACATGTTTTTATTTTAGCAATAAAATAAGGTTAATTTATATGGTTTTCAATACTGTGAACTTGTTTTATTAATGTCAATATAGAGTAGAGGTTAGGGGAGAATCATGATATCTTAAAAAAGACATAAGCTGTATCTTGTTGACCCTTACTTGACCAATTTTATTATTATTGTATTTGTAACATTATTAGATGAACATTTAACAAAGTATTTTGTAGTGCAGTTTTCTTCATTTATATGCAAAATTGTTTTGGGTTTTTCTTTTTTTTTTTTTTGCATTTTTTTTTTTTTTTGAAATCTGAATGCATCCATGGAAGTATGTCACATAGATAAATATCATCCATCCTTTGTGTTAATGTGGCATAATGATTAAGAAACAATGCTATGCAGGGTGCCTGGGTGTGTCATGATAGGAAGTGGTCACAAAGAATTTACCCATAATAAGGCACCAAAGTTTTGAATTGTTAAGTTGGTGGTTGAGCATCTGACTTCAGTTTAGGTCATCATCTTACGGTTCATGAGTTCAAGCCCTGCGTCATGCTCTGTGCTGACAGCTCAGAGCCTGGAGCCTGTTTCATTCAGGTTCTGTGTCTCCCTCTCCCTCTCTGGCTCTCCCCCACTTGTACTCTTTCTCTCTCAAATGTAAACAGTAAGAAAAAAATTTTTTTCTTAAAGAAACAATGCTATGCTCCTTAATACTCTCAAGGTCTTTGGGATAGTTCAGAACTCACTACATGTTGACAGAACTTTATAATTAAAAAATGTTTAATGTTTTTTATTTTGAGAGATAGCATAAGTGGGGGTGGGGCAGAGAGAGAGGGAGAGAGAGAATCCCAAACACCCCCTGAAGAGCCTGGCTTATGTCTTGATCTCACCAAATGTGAGATCATGACCTGAGAAGAAATGAAGAATCTGATGCTTAACTGACTGAGCCACTCAGGCGCCCCTATAATTTTAAATTTCTTAGAGACTTAAAATCCAGGCTACTATTGGAATACCACAAGCATCTATGAACACATCATTTGGGTTACTAGGTAGAGTCTTCTATTCTCTTCCTCTGCTCTTCAGGCTACTGCGGTAATATTTGTATAGATGCGGTAATGCCTCCTCTTGGTACCAAAGTCAAGTTCATCAGTTCTGTCAAAGTAACTATATCCGTGCCAAGAATTCCTTGCACTCTCAATGATTCAACAAGATTTTAGGGAAATGGTCCTTTAGTTTTTCTTCTTCTATCAGAGCCCTCTTGGATTAGAACCCTGGCATGACTCTCGAAGAACATGTCATTTCCCTCAAACACTAGGCCAGTTTTTTGGAGATAATTCTTCATGAAGTTTGCATTTCTGCACATAAGGTGGATGAAGCATTGACTGCCCCTTGTTCTGGGCTGTCTCTTCAAGATGTTTGTATAGCAAACAACCTGAGAAGATAGAAATGGTATCACCTGGAGCAAAGAACAAACAAGCTTTTACTGTCCATTATAGAAGGTTCAGATTCCCTAGGCTGAAGGTTCCTCTCCTATAATGCAAGCCCCTGCGTGTGCAGGGAATTGGGACTCAAAACTAGTGTCCTTCTCCCCCACCTCAAAAGCTGATATTCTGGATAGTGCTATTGCTGTAGTAAACCCTCCTTTCTCTCTAAATCAAGAGTCTTATGTCTTGTACCAATATCCATGTGTCAGGCTAACTTTTTGGTTTGCAATCAGGATAAAATCTCTTACAGAAAAAGATTGCTTACAGTTCTTGATGTTGCCTTAAACCAAATGCATGTGCTTTTTTTTTTTAGTGTTTATTTATTTTTGAGAGAGAGACAAGCAGAGAGAGACAGAGTGTGAGTGGGGAGGGGCAGAGAGAAAGGGAGACACAGAATCTGAGGCAGGCTCCAGGCTCTGAGCTGTCAGCACAGAGCCTGACACCAGGCTTGAACTCACAAACTGAGATCATGACCTGAGTTGGAGTTGGGCGCCCAACTGACTGAGCCACCCAGGAGCCCCCAAATGCATGAGCTTTGAACCCTAAAAGCCTTTTTAGTCCCTCATGTAAATATATCCTCAGGTAATTGGCTCCACAGTGCTCCAGATAGAACTTCCATGGCTTAATCTTAGAGTGTACAGAGCTCAGGCTCAATATTGGACCCCTACACATCTCTTTAAGTGTGAATTGTTAATAAGTCAGACTCTTCTTTTTATTATGCTCATATCATGCCTCTTCCTTGAAATATACTTCTGCTTTATTCTGCCACTTTATATTGCATGTGTTCATGAAGCTTTTTCTGAGTACCCCTGCTGTGTTAGATCTGATCCCATTGCATTCAACAGAACTTGAACTCCTGATTAAGGACTAGGCATTAGCTAATGACCAGTAGCTACTCATGAACACATTCATTACTTGGTCTGCTTATCCCTATATTCTCAAAGCTAATTTCTTTGATTCAAAAAAAATAACATATATAGCATATATGAGTTTATTTCCTGGCTTGAAATGGAAACTTATGAAGTTCAGACATAAATATAAAACCAAAACATCTGTTTACTAATAATCCAAAGAACATTCTTATCATTAGAATTCTGAAGAACATAAGCCTGTAATAGAAGGGGCTTAAGAGTGTATTAATTTCTGGGGCAGTGCCTAAAGCAATTCTCCTGAGGCCCATTGTACCTCCTTCATATTTCCTCCTTGCCCTTTCCCTTAGGAACAACTCAGAATCTTTCCTTCTACAAATTACCATTTTCCTCTCCCCCCTTCTTCTTCCAAATATTATTCCCACTTTCTCTAACCCCAGTTATGGGCTGAATTATTTCCCCTCAAAAACTCAGATGTTGAAGTCCTACCTAATCCCCAGCACCACAGAATGTGACTAGGGGATAGAGTCTTTAGAGAGGTGATTGAGTTGAAAATGAAGTCATTATTGTGCACCCTAGTAAAATATGACTGGTGCCCTTAGAGGAAATTTGGACAGACACACAGGGAAAACACCATGTGAACATAAAGATGGCCATCCACAAGCCAAGGAGAGGGGCCTCAGAAGAACCCAACTTGCCAACACCTTGAATTTGGACTTCTAGCCTCCAGAACTGTAAGAAAATAGATTTCTGGTTTTGTAAGCCACCCAGTCTGTGGTACTTTGTATAGCAGCCCTACCAAACTAACACACCCACCCCTTCCCATCAGCTATGCATTCAGTCTTGCTGTTTGCACCCTACCCTTCCCTGGGACCTTCTATTTCCTCTGTGTTCACATGTCAATATTCAATTCAGCAGACCCTTTAAATTACAAATTCTTTGAAGGGTACAATGAGTCACTCTTCTTGATGATTCCATTTCCAGCAGATTACCCCATCATGCCACTGCAAGTCCTTAGCATTAGCAGGCAAATCTTAACATGGCTCATGTCTAGCAAGAAAGACTGGTTTTCAATCACTATCTTTAAAAATAAGGAGGATCTTTTCCAGAAGTTTCCAGCAAACCTCTTCTGGAATCGAATTGACAAGTATTGGATTATTTGCCTATTCTTAGCAGGAAGGAATAAATGAATATAGTGGTGTTAGTCCATTTAGAGCCCATCCCTGGAGCTAGGAATTTGCCTAGTAGCATCTGTAAGTCTCATAGGCTACAAGGGCAAGGGATAGATACCTGGACAAAGGATCTGTTAGGAGGAAGAGGAAAATAGATACTCGGTGTCCAACCAACATTGTCCGTTGTACCCAAAATACTGTTCTGACAAATTGATAATTTAAAAAAATGATGTTTATATAGCACTTACTATTCTAGATTAATTTTATGTGTTATAAATAGCATGTAAGATAGATACCTTTAGTGTTCTTTTTTTTTTAACAATTATACTTATTTAAGTAATTTCTGTACCCAACATGGAACTTGAACTCATGACCCCAAATCGAGAGTAGCATGCACTTCCAATTGAGCCAGCCAGGTGCCCCTATTGTTCTTTTTTTTAATTTCAATTTAAACAGTAAAACAAAAAACAAAAGCAATTCTCCTATTTCCCCCACCCTCTCACCTCCGCCTCTGGCAACCACCAATCAGTTCTCTGTGTCTATGATATATATATAACACATATCTAATATATATATTAGATTCCACATATAGGAGAGATTATACAGCATTTGTCTGATTCATTTCACTTAGTATATTGTCCTCAAGGTCCATCCATTCATTTTGTCACAAATGGCAAGATTTCATTCCTTTCCATGGCCAAACAATATTCCATTGTATGCATATGTGTGTGTGTGTGTGTGTGTGTGTGTGTGTGTTGTGTGTATACATATACAGTAAAACCTTGATTTTTGAGAGTAATTCAAAGCACTCATATATCAATTTCAAGAACCACTGACTTAGTTGTGATCATGTGATATTCTGTGTCACATACTGCTTGTATTGCAAGACATCACTCATTTATCAGTGATTTATAATAAATTATCAAAATTTATTAGAAATGTTTGCTCATCTTGAGGAACATTGACAGAACAAGTTACTCATAAGCCAAGGTTTTACTGTAGATATATCACATATTCTTTATTCATCCACTGATTGAAACTTAAGTTGTTTCCATATCTTGGATATTGCAAATGATGCTGCAATAAACATAGGGGTGCATATATCTTTTAAAATTAATGTTTTTGCTTTCTTTGGGTAAATGCCTAGAAGTAGAATGCTGGATCATATGGTAGTTTCATTTTTAATTTTTGGAGGAAGCTCCATACTGTTGTCCATAGTAGCTGCACCAATTTTTATTTCTGCCAATAGTGCACGAGGGTTTCCTTTACTCCACATTCTTGCCAACACTTGTTATTTCTAGTCTTTTTGATAATAGTCATTCTAACGTGTGTGAAGTGATATCTCACTGTGATTTTGACTTACATTTCCTTGATGATTACTGATGTTGAACATCTTTCTATGTACCTGTTGGCCATCTGTATGTTTTTGGAAAAAGGTCTTTTCAGATTTTCTGCCCATTTTTTTTTAACATTTTTTATTTTATTTTTGAGACAGAGAGAGACAGAGAATGAACGGGGGAGGGTCAGAGAGAGAGGGAGACACAGAATCTGAAACAGGCTCCAGGCTCTGAGCTGTCAGCACAGAGCCTGACGCGGGGCTCGAACTCACAGACCACGAGATCATGACCTGAGCTGAAGTCGGCCTCTTGACCGACTGAGCCACCCAGGTGCCCCTTCTGCCCATTTTTAATATGGTTGTTATTTTGCTATTGAGTTGTATGAGTTCTTTATATATTTTGGATATTGGCCTCTTAAGAGATATCTGATTTGCAAATATGTTCTTGCATTCAGTATGTTGCCTTTTCATTTTGTTGATAGTTTCCTTTGTTGTGCAGAAGCTTTTTTTAGTTTAATGTAGTCTTATTGGTTTATTTTTGCTTTTGTTGCTTTTACTTTTGGTATCCTTATTCTACAAATTATGAAATTGAGAGCACTCAAATGACTTGCACTTATATTGCATAAAGATTAATTACTGGCAGATATTACAATAATTTTATTAGCACAGTCCATTTATTTGGGGATGGTGGGATGTGAACCTCAGAGTCAATCCTTGTTTGATTTTGTGGCTTGTATATAAGATCCTCCTACAAATAGTAAATTATAATTTAAAAAATAATTCAGGTAATTATTCAGAATATGAAATGTAACAATAGCCAAAAGGAGGAAATAGCATAAATTCCCATTCGTAAGTAATGGATGAATAAAATGTGGTAAATCCATGCAATGTGATATTACTGGCCTTAAAAGGGAGTGAAGTCCTGATACATGCTACAACATGGATAAACCTTGGAAACTTTATACTAAGTAAAACAAGCCAGACTCAAAGAACACATATTGTGTGATATCATTTATTTATTTATTTTTAATATTTATTTATTTTTGAGACAGAGAGAGACAGAGGCAGAGTGTGAGTGGGTGAGGGGCAGAGAGAGAGAAGGAGACACAGAATCTGAAGCAGGCTCTAGGCTCTGAGCTGTCAGCACAGAGCCCAATGTGGGGTTTGAACTCGGGAACGGCAAAATCACGACCTATGCCGAAGTCAGACTTTTAACCAACTGAGCGACCCAGGTGCCCCTGTGTAATATCATTTATATAAAGTGACTAGATTAGTCAAATTCACACAGGTGAAAATAGAATGGTAGTTATCAGGGGCTCCAGGAAAAGGGTAATAGGCAGTTATTGTTTAATAGGTAAAGAGTTTTAGGTCAGGTGATGAAAAAGTTTGGGAGATGGATGGTAGTGATGGCTGCACAATCGTGTGAATGTACTTGATGTCACTGAACTGTACACTTAAGAATGGTTAAAATGGATATTTTGCCACAATAAAAGAAGAAAAAATATGCAATGTGGGAGACTATTAAGATCTCTGAGTATCCATTCTTATGACACCCTCCCCACTGTACACTGGATGAGAGGTGAGCACCTGGCTGCCTAGCCAGGGACATTTCCCAGCTTCCCCTGCAACTCAATGTGGCCATGTAAACTAGGTTTTGACTGATAAATATGAATAGAAATGATAGGTGTAGTTTCTGCTTTGGCGTTCTTGAAACTGAAATGCTCACTCTTAACACATTCTTTTTCCTTACTCATGGGCTAGATTGCAGACATGGTACTGGTGAGCTACCTCAGCCCATGTGGATGAAGACAACTGAGAGGCCCCTGGCTGGCTCAGTCAGACGAGCATGTGACTTGATCTCAGGGCTGCCAGGTCCAGCCCCACATTGGACCTGGAGCTTACTCAAAGAAGAAAAGACAACTGAAGCAGTTGCTTTTTACTCTGATGTTAAATAGAATCCATATACTGAGGCTAGTAGAGACACATTGTCAACTGGATCCTTGGATAAATTCATGGAGTAGTCTGTCTTCCTATGCCACACTGTAGAAGAGGGAGAAATAAACATATCTTATTTAAAACAATGTATTTCAGGATCTTTGTTACAGCACCTTAGCTTAGACATTAGCTAATATGGCTAACAGTAAATTTGCACTTAGGTGTCACTCAGTGTATTTAGCTCCTTATGTGGATTATCCGATTTAATCCTGACCACAGACCTATGATCTAGTCACTATTATTATCCCCGTTCTGTGAATAAGGAAATTGAGACACAGAGTGAGTTAAGTAATTTGACCAAGATAAAGCAGCTAGTGAATGGCAGAACTAGGAATTAATCATAGGCAGTTGGCTTTAGAACTGTCTTAGAAAAATGTTCATTTATTGGGCACCTGGGTGACTCAGTCAGTTAAGCATCCAACTTTGGCTCAGGTCATGATCTCGCAGTTCGTGGGTTCAAGCCCTGTGTCAGGCTGCGTGCTGACAGCTCAGAGCCTGGAGCCTGCTTCGGAATCTGTGTGTTCCTCTCTCTCTGCTCTTCCCCTGCTCACACTCTGTCTCCTTCTCTCTCAAAAATAAATAAACATTAAAAAAGTTTTTTTACATCTTAAAAAAGTTTTTTACATCTTAAAAAAGTTTTTTTTAATGTTTATTTATTTGTTTTGAGAGAGAGTGAGAGAAAGCACGAGCACCAGCAGGGGAGGGGCCGAGAGAGAAGAGAGAGAAAATCCCAGGGCAGGCTCCCTGCTGTCAGTGCATAGCCCCACATGGGGCTCAACCCACGGGACTCAAACTCATGAACCGTGAGATCGTGACCTGAGCCAAAACCAAGAGTCCAACTCTTAACCAACTAGTGACCCAGGCACCCCTAGAAGCTGTCTTCTATCAGTTAATTTAATTATATCCTGTGAGAGAATTTGGGATGCTTGGGGTGGCTGAAAACAGGGAATTCCTATTCTACCAATCAATAGTTTTCTATTTGTTTCGTTTCATGCCCAGTACCTGCATAGGAAAAATGAATTCCTAGAATTGTTATTTTATTTATATTTTGCATTATAGAATCTTAATTCGGGAGAGACATTTTAGGCTTTCTAGGCATTAGACTTTTTGTATAGTAAAATTTCCAAAATGTCTTTGGAGACTAGCTTGGAGTTTTTTGGGTTTTTTTTAAATGTTTTATTTATTTTTGAGAGAGAGAAAGAGGGTACATATAAAAGTGGTGTAGGGGCAGACACAGAGGGAGACAGAGAATCTGAAGCAGGCTCAAGGCTCCAAGCTGTCAGCACCTGATGTGGGACTCAAATTCACAAACCGTGACATCATGACCTGTGCCAAAGTCAGACGCTTAACAGACTGAGCCACCCAGGCGCCCCGGTTTGGAGTTTTTTACTTTAGTTTGGCCAAGGTAAATACCATGGGAAAAGAAAAACCTGTTGTTCATCACCACTACTCATAAAAGGACATCTTAACACCAAAATAAATAGAAAAGTCATTACAGGGAAAAAAAAAAGACATTTAATTTAATTGGATAAAATTGCCATTATGAAAATGTCATTCACTGCATGTTTTTATTTGGAGGGATGTACCCATGACTGGTGGAAACTTTGACATAGAGAAGTAGTGTTCTGAGAAAGAACAAGTGAATATTTGGTCTCAGTCAACCACCTTCTGCCAGGATTCAATGCTGGGAGTGTATCTCATCCCACCATGTGGCAGGGAGCCTCGCGCGGCTCCACTAGAAAAGTGTATTTTCTCCAAGTATACTTTAACAAAGGTATCTCTGGGCCATTTGAAAGTCTTTGGGAGCCTACACATCTTACATTTCTTTAGTGAGAGGGCAGCAGTAGCTGGGGCAAGAGATTACTTACACCTCTAACCTTTTACAGTTTATGTCCTAAAATTTCTTCAAATACCTATTTTGAGTATAAAATGATGAAATTGTGAGGTAGGGCTCATGAGCAAATGGCTAAGAAAGAATTGTCGAGAAGTTTTTGGTGCAAAAAGGTGGTTTTATTATAGCACGGGCAGGACCGTGGGCAGAAAGAGCTGCACTGGGATTGTGAGGAGTGCTGGTTTTATACTTTTTAATTAGTGACGGTTAGGGATAGTGTAAGTCTCTAAGGAATTTGGAAGCAAGGCTTTCAGGACCTTGAGGGGCTAACTGCTGTTAAGATACAGATACTTACAGTCTCTGAAAAAACAAAAACAGTAATGCAGTAAGACAGCCATGAGTTCCTTGGGGATGGTCACACTCTGTCCGTTTCAGGTGTCTGTCTGTGGGCTGCAAGCTGTAAGGAGATTTAATTTAAACTACATTTCTCTTGCCTTTGTTATCACAAAATACAAGGTGATTTTATGGTTTTTAAATCTCACAGTTGTCCCTGTCTTGATTCCCACTTGTGATCCCTAACAGGAAAACTGATGGATTTGAAATTATTATTTGTGTTGTTCTCTGTAGTCACAGTCAGAAAACACTTTGCCTCTCATTCTCCTGCAGAGACAAAAACATTATTAAAAAAAAATCTCATAGTAGCTGTTGAGATAGATGTGTGCTAACTTGATGAAGTTGTACTGAATATGGAAATGCCCTTTCAAAGGCCAAGGAAGTAGCAAAGGAAATTATCACATTGAAAAAGTAATTTAAAAATGGTAGTGTAGGGGTACCTGGCTGGCTCAGTTAGGAGAGCATGTGACTCTTGATCTCAGGGTCGTGAGTTCAGGCCCCATGATGGGTGTAAAGGTACAAAAGGGAAGTAACATTGACAGTAATGATTTGAATTCCACCGACTCTTGCCTCTAGTGATTCACAGAAGACATCAGTCCCATTTCAAAACTTCACATTTATTTCTGGGAAGCCCCAGGGCAAAGTGGTCCCTGCTCTGCCCTCAATTGTGGGCAGCTTTCCTGTGGCCCCGACAGCCCTGCTTCTGCCCCAGCTTTAGGCTTCTACAGCACCTGCCACAGCAGAGCCACCTGCGCTCTGGGGGGATGCAATGTGGGTTTATGCTGAATTACTGAAGCATGTGTGGAAAACATGGTTATATCTATAGTTGCAGTCCCAGTGGTAGGGTAACCAACTTATGCTGTTAGTTTTATGTTAAGGCTTATTGTCATTTAAAAAAGAAACAACACAACTTCTTTGGTTAGTAATGACATTAAACATGTGAAGATTATATTTGGAATCAAGCACTTGCATTCACTCATTGCTGCAGTAATTGTTCATTGAGCCTTAGCATGTGGGGGGCTATGTTCTACAAGCTGGGATGAGTGATGAAAACAAACAGCCCCCCTGCTTTTGTAGAGAGTATCAATCAACCAGTTAATTGGAGTCCATGATACCAGCTCATTTCTGCAAATGTAACATCTTGTTTCCATCCAGTTTTCTGAGATTCTGAGCTAAAGAATTGGCTACCTGAACAGCACAAATCATTTGGTTTTATATTTTCTCTTTTATAATGAAAGTAGCTGTAAAAAGAGGAGAGTAAAGATGAAAGGTGCTGCAATCTCTTGCTAGATTTTGGATTGAGTCCCTCACTCTAATTGATGGCATTTATACTCCATGCAACCCCTTCTGTAAACCTTCTGATACTGTAGAATGCTGTAGATTAACTTTCTAGGGCATTTAATGGTATTTGGAAGCCCTCCAGTGGCCAAATACTATACCTAAAAAACAAAACAAAACAAAACCTGCTGTGCTTAAATGTTTAGGTGTGAAATGTACTCATGTTTGCAACTTACTTTGTAATGTATCAAAAAATAAGATGAATTAATGTATGAATAGAAGGATGCATAGATGGGTAGATATGTGATCAAGCAAAATAACAATGTTAATTGTAGAATCCAGGTGACAGGTATATGGGTCGCTGTAGAATTCTTTTCAACTTATCTGTGTTGGAACATTATATAAAGTTGAATAGAAATCTCTTTGCTAAACTCCAAAGACTTATACATTGTAGTTGACATTATTGAATTTAAATTTTTAGACATTTAAACATTTTTTAGTAAAATTGTCTTCATAAATGGATATGGATTAAATTTTCTTAACATGATTAATTTCTAAATGTTTAAAAAGCACTTCTGGGTTTTTAAAAGAAAGTTTATACAATGGGAATATGAAATAGCTATATGATTTTCTTATTTAAAGAAGTGAGATACCACAATGAGATACACACCTCATGCTTGTCAGAATGGCTAAAATTAAAAACACCAGAAACAAATATTGCTGAGGATGTGGAGAAAAAGGAAGTTTCATATGCCATTGGTGGAAGGAAATGCAAACTGGAAACTAGAAAACAGTATGGAAGTTCCTCAGAAAATATTTGTTTAATTACCTAATGATCCAATTCTGGTAGTTACCCAAAGAACATGAAAACACTAATTCAAAATATATATGCACCCCTGTGTTTATTGCAGCATTATTTACAATAGCCAAACTATGGAAGGAACCCAAGTATCCATCGATACATGAATGGATAAAGGATATGTGGCAGGCAGCTGGGTGGCTCAGTCAGTTAAGTGTCTGAGTTCTGGTCACAATCTCATAGTTTGTGAGTTCAAGCCCTGTGTCAGGCTTCGTATTGTCAGTGCAGAGCCTGCTTGGGATTTTCTCTCTCTCCGCCCTCCCCTGCTTGCTCTCTCTTTCTCAAAAATAAGTAAACATTAAAAAAAAAAGAATATATGGAATATATATACAGTGGAATATTACTCAGTCATAAAAAATGAAATCTTGCCATTTGCAACAACATGGATGTATCTAGAGGATATAATACTAAGTTGAAATAAGTCAGTCAGAGAGAGAAAATTTACCATATGATTTCACTCGTATGTGGAATTTAAGAAACAAAACAAATGAACAAAAAATAGACAAAAACACAGATCCTTAAATATAGAGAACAAACTGGTGGTTACCAGAGGAGACCATGGTGATGGGCATGGGTGAAATAGGTGAGGGGGATTAAGAGTACATGTATCATGATGAGCAGGGAGTAATGTATAGAATTGCTGAATCACTATGTTGTGTACCTGAAACTAATATAACACTATAAGTTAATTATACTGGAATTTCAAAAATAAATAAAATAAATGTTCATCTTCCTAGAATATCTATTTTACACACTCAGGAAATTGTTAGCAAGTTAACTAGATACACTTTTTTTTTTTTTTAAATCAGAGAGGCAATTGTTTGACAATTTCTGACAATACCTTTTTGTAGAGGAGGTGCATTGCTCAGGATTCACTGCAGAGAATAAAATCCACTCTTAAGTAATTTAAGCCAAAAGGGATTATTTACTGCATGTTATATTACAAATAGCAGGATTGTAAAC
Organism: Neofelis nebulosa; assembly: GCF_028018385.1. Classification (NCBI taxonomy): domain Eukaryota; kingdom Metazoa; phylum Chordata; class Mammalia; order Carnivora; family Felidae; genus Neofelis; species Neofelis nebulosa. Next base: position 87,711,123 of record NC_080785.1, read on the forward strand.
TGAGCTTCAGGAGTGCGTCACAAATCCACGCTTTAGAACTGGGCTGGCAAAGGACTGCTGCTCATGTCATGATCAGGAAGCCACTTGCTGAATGTGGAAGCCACCCTTACTGGTTTCCACAGTCACGTCACCTTCATGATAATATGCCCCGTTAAGAAGGATTCCTCATAACCTTGTCCTCCCCTCTGCATTCTAGATTCTTCACTGTACACAAGTGCCTCTAGTTGGTGGAATTTAAATTACATCCATAACTCTAGCTGCAAAGGACTTTGAGAAATATATTTTTAGCTTTCCCAACACTAAAGTCTAAGAAGAGCTGTAAGGAGGAGGATGGCATGAGATGAAAGGCTGTTGGAAACTTTAGTGAAAAGATCATAATGAACAGGCTGACAGTATCTGAACACACTGATCAGCATCACCACTGAGACTACCAGACATTATGACCCTTCTGACACATGTAGTGGAAGTCAGTGACAACGTCTATGAAGCATTCTTGCCCAAACCATCAATCCTGACTCTGAGAGCCTCCCAATCCTAGCACCAAGTTTACAAGAAATAGAGGGATACAGGCACATGTTAACACCACCAGAGGAAGGCAGCCAGTGAAATCCATAGTGTGGGAAACTCTATAGGACAAGTGACACAGATTCCTCAACAGATACATGGCAAGGAAAGAAAGCAAAGGGAACCTAAAATTTAAAGAGATTTAGGAAATATATCAAGTAAATGCAGCATGGGAATTTTGTATGGAACTTGATTCAAACGAACCAGTGGCCAAAACATTTTATGAGACTCAGAAATCTGAACACATATTTGAATAATTGATTGTGTTAAAGAATTATTGTTAATTTTTTAGATGCATAACAGTATTGTAGTTAATGTCAACAATCATTCCAATCGCTTTCACAATAACCTCTTTGTTTTTTCAGATTGTTACACATTGTTTCTTTCATAATTAATTTATGGCTGTGTGTTTTATGCCAGAAAGCTTATTGTGCTAGGCAATTTTACATGTTAAATAATTTAATCCTTGTAACAGTGCTGTGATGAAGGTAAATTATTGTGTTCATTAAGAGAAATATCTATCATAGCCTTTCTGGAAGTAGATAAAAACAAATGTCTATTTTAATTTTTTTTTAATCTTTATATATTTTTGAGAGAGAGAGAGCACGAGGCATAGAGGGCAGAGTGAGAGGGAGACACAGAATCTGATGTAGGCTCCAGGCTCTGAGCTGTCCACACAGAGCCTGATGCGGGGCTCGAACTCATGAACCATGAGATCATGACCTGAATGGAAGACAGACACTCAACTGACTCAGCCACTAAGGTGCCAAAAAATGTCTATTTTAAAGTACACTTAGTATGTCTAGGAACAAAGAGGGAGGCAGGCAGCCTTTCAGAGAAGGCTAGGAACTACTAGGCAAGGTAAATTATCAGATAATATCTCTTTTCAAGATTTGTTACTTTTTATAAAGTAAACATTAGATTTGATGTTTAAAGTATTTTCTGGGTTGCTCAGTTGGTTAAGCATCCATCTTTGGCTCAGGTCATGATCTTGAGGTTTGTGAATTTGAGCCCTGCATCAAGCTCTCTGCTGTCAGTGCAGAGCCCACTTTGGATCCTCTGGCCCCCTCTCTCTCTGCCCCTCCCCTGCTCCTGCCTCCTGCTCTCTTTCTCAAAAATACATGGAAATTAAAAATAAAATAAAGTACTTTAAAAATGTTCTTTTATCTCTGAAAGTATGAGAGGGCATCTCTTGTCTCATGAAGAAAAACCCAAAGCACACCCCTAGCTGGCCAAGATGCATGCGAGAAGCACACTGATAGTCTGTCTTATGAGACACATCCAAGTATGATACCGTGGCCATCAGTGCTCCCTGTTTGGTTGCAGTCTTGAAGTTCGCTCTGTTAATGGGCTTAGGCCATAAACTCTAAAATTCTGTCATAAGGGACAAAAACAATCTTAGACATTAGAGTGGTCTGTGTACCTCCAAAGCTCAACGGTACTCAACAAAATATTATTCCTATTTCTCTCACTAGGGAGAATTTAAGTCTAGAGTTTCTCCTTGTCGGGGTGAGAAGCCTATAAGAATATGGTGATTTCTCTCTTTTTAAATATTTATGTATGTATATATTTATTTATTTGACTAATCTCTACACCAAACATGGGGCTCAAACTCATGATCCTAAGATCAAAAGTTGCATGCTCTTGCAATAGAGCCAGCCAGACACCCCTAGAATACAGTGATTTCTAAATGATGTTTTCACATTTTTGGAAATGAACATCATCATTTTTACTTTTTAAATTTGATTAATTTTAAAAACATTTAAAAAAAATCTTTTTAAAATTTATTTATTGTTTAATTTACATCCAAGTTAGCATATGGTACAACAATGATTTCAGGAGCAGATTCCTTAATGCCCCTTACCCATTTAGGCCATCCCCTCTCCCTGATTTTATATTATTTTTGCTTCCCTTGCCTTATGTTCATCTTAAACTCCTCATATGAGTGAAGTCATATGATACTTGTCTTTCTCTGACTAATTTTGCTTAGCATAATAATATCCTCCAGTTCCATCCACGTTGTTGCAAATGGCAAGATTTTATTCTGATTGTCGAGTAATACTCCATTGTGTATTATATATATATATATATACGTATATACATATATACGTATATATATATGTATATATATACGTGTATATATATATACCTATATATACACGTATATATGTATATACGTATATATATACACACACACACACACACACACACATGTATACCACTTTTCTTTATCCATTCATCCGTCGATGGACATTTGGGCTCTTTCATACTTTGGCTAGTGTTAATAGCACTGCTATAAACATTGGGGTGCATGTGTGCCTTTAAGACAGCACACCTGTATCCCTTGGATAAATACCTAGTAGTGCAATTGCTGGGTCATAGGGTAGTTCTATTTTTAATTGTTTGAGGAACCTCCATACTATTTTCCAGAGTGGCTGCACCAGTTTGCATTCCCACCAACAATGCAAAAGAGATCCTCTTTCTCCGCATCCTCACCAACATCTGTTGTTGCCTGAGTTGTTCATGTTAGCCATTCTGACAGGTGTAAGGTGGTATCTCATTGTGGTTTTGATTTGTATTTCCCTGATGATGAGTGATGTTGAGCATTTTTTTTGTGTGTCAGTTGGCCATCTGGATGTCTTCTTTGGAGAAGTGTCTATTCATGTCTTTTGTCCATTTCTTCACTCGAGTATTTGTTTTTTGGGTGTTGACTTTGAGAAGTCCACTGTGTCATTCAAAGCCATTGTTTCCTTGATTATCTGTTTAGATGATCTGTCCATTGCTGTAAGTGGCATGTTGAAGTCCCCTACTATTATGGTGTTATTACCAATGAGTTTCTTTATGTTTGTGATTAAATGATTTATGTATTTGGGTGCTTCCATGTTTGGAGCATAAATGTTTACAGTTGTTAGGTCTTCTTGGTGGATACATCCCTTAATTATAATATAATACCCTTCTTCATCCTTGTTATAGTCATTATTTTAAAATCTATATTGTCTGATATAAGTATGACTAATCTAGTCTAGCTTTCTTTTGGTGACCATTAGCATGATAGATGATTCTCCATCCTCCTATTTCCAATGTGAAGGTATCCTTAGGCCTAAAATGGGTGGCGCAGTCGGTTAAGCGTCTGACTTCAGCCAGGTCACGATCTCACGGTCCGTGAGTTCGAGCCCCGCGTCAGGCTCTGGGCTGATGGCTCGGAGCCTGGGAGCCTGTTTCCGATTCTGTGTCTCCCTCTCTCTCTGCCCCTCCCCCGTTCATGCTCTGTCTCTCTCTGTCCCCAAAAAAATAAATAAAAAACGTTGAAAAAAAAATTAAAAAAAAATAAAATAAAATGGGTCTCTTGTAAAGAGCATATAGATAGGTCTTGTTTTCTTATCCATTCTGTTACCCTATGTCTTTTGATTGGAGCGTTTAGACTGACATTTAGAGTGAGTACTGAAAGATATGAATTTATTGCCATTATGTCACCTGTAGAGTTGGAGTTTCTGGTGGTGTTCTCTGATCCTTTCTAGTTTTTGTTGCTTTTGGTCTGTTTTTGTTTTGTTTTGTTTTATTTTGTTTCCCTGTCTTTTCTCCCTTCAGAGAGTCCCCCTTAAAATTTCTTGCAGTGCTCGTTTAGTGGTCACAAACTCCTTTAAGTTTTGTTTGGGAAACTTTTTTTCTCTCCTATTTTGAATGACAGCCTTGTTGGATAAAGAATTCTTGGCTGCGTATTTTTCCAATTCAGCACATTGAATATATCCTACCACTCCTTTCTGGCCTGCCAAGTTTCTGTGGATAGGTCTGCTGCAAACCTGATCTGTCTTCCCTGGTAGGTTAAGGACTTTTTTTCCCTTGCTGCTTTCATGATTCTTTCCTTGCCTGAGTATTTTGTGCATTTGACTATGATATGCCTTGTTGATAGTTGGTTTATGTTGAATCTAATGGGAGTACTTCCTCTGTACTTCCTGGATTTTGATGTCTGTGTCTTTCCCCAGGTTAGGAAACTTTTCCACTATGATTTGCTCAGATAAATTTTCTACCCCTTTTTCTCTCTCTTCATTTTCTGGGACCCCTATGATTCAGATGTTATTCCTTTTTTTAATGAGTCACTGAGTTCTTTAATTTTTATTTTGTGCTCTTTTTCCTTAGTCTCCCTCTTTTTTTCTGCTTCATTATTCTCCATAAATTTGTCCTCTATATTACTGATTTCCCACTCTGCCTCATCCTTCCTTCCCGCCATGACATACATTCAAGATTGCAGCTCAGTTATAGCATTATTTATTTCATCCTGACTAGCTTTTACTTCTTTTATCTCTGCAGAAAGGGATTCTAATCTATTTTTGACCCCAACTAGTATTCTTATTATCGTGATTCTAAATTCTGGTTCAGACATCTTGCTTGTATCTGTGTTGATTAAGTCCCTGGCTGTCATTTCTTCCTGTTCTTTCTTTTGGGGTGAATTCCTTCATTTCGTCATTTTGAAGGAAGAAGAGGAATTAATAAAGTAAAACAAAAACAAAAAACACTTAAATTTAAAAAGTTAAAAACAACACAAAGAAATCAAATAAACAATGCTAGGTCGTTGGTGTGTTTTGGCCTGGTTGTTCAAAGAAGCTTGAGAGATTAGAGAAAAAAGGGAAAGATAAGAAAAGAAAAAAGGAAAATGTTTGAAAATTTGAAAAAATGAATACAATAAAATAGAATAAAATAAAATGATGAAAGTAAAATAGATTTTTTAAAATTTACAAAAAAGTAAAATATATAGTAGAAAAAATTTTCTTTTTAATAAAAATGGAAAATAAAAATAAATTTTTTCTCTTTCTGTATTCAAGAATGAGAAAAGAAAAAGAAAAAAAAAACTGAATAAAAGGACCAGTGAACAATATGAAGTAAGGTTGAAATTACATCTGGTTTCCCATAAAAGTCAAGCTGTGAAGCACTTCATAGTTCTTAAGCTAAGCAAGCGGGAGATTTGTGTTGTCAAGAGTGCTGTTGGCCCAGTTGGGTGAGGTTTAGTGTAATGGCTCCGTTCTCCACTAGATGGAGCTGCTTAGCTTACTGGGGTGGATTGCTGTGGTGTGCGTAGGCGTTTATGCGCATGCACGAGAGAGGTGAAATGGCGTCACCCAGTTACCCAGTAGTATCAGAACTCTGTGCTCTCACCATTGGTAATCAAACACCCCTCCTTTGTCTTCAGTTTCCATCCACTCCCTGTTTCTACACTGTCTGTGACCAAGCCCTCAGGTCGCCAGGCGGCACTTCCCTTCTGAGTTTTATCTCTAATGTGGCTGTGTTTTCCACCCCCTCACTTCTGAGGGACTGTAGCTTTGATCCTCTCAGGCCTCTGGAAGAGGGTCTTTCTGAGAAATGGCCAGGTCCCGGCCCGCCCCCAGGAATGTTCGCGAGATCGCGCTGCTGCTGATGCCCACAGATTGCAGCTGGGTGTGAGCCCGCCCCAGAAAAGGTTCGTACGATCTTGTAGCAGCAGTGTTTCAGGGTTTATGGAAAATCGCAACACACATCTCGCACCAGGCTTCACTCTTAACGTCCTGTTCCATCACTAGCGACTGTGATTGTTCTCTGGGGTCTGCTGGGACCAAGTGGCAGCACAGCTTCTACCAAATGTCCTTACAACAGTGGAACTGCTTCTCCCCGTGTGGCCCGAGAACCTCCCGGACCCTGCTTTGCTTCTGGCGATTCGCCCTTCCCACCAGAGCACTGCAAGGTATTGAGGTGCAGAGTTTCAGACTCTGCGCTTCCCCTGTTTATAGAATCTTAATGGAATTTAAACCCTCTCCTTTCTCCTCTGTCCCTTTTTTGTTCAGTCCCTGCGGCTGTTTCCACTTTTCCACTTTATCTCCAGCTGCTTTTGTGTGTGTGGTGGGGGAGGGGTGGTGCTTTTCCCATGCTCTCTCCCCATCTCTATCCTCTCTCCACAAACAAAAACAGCTCCCTGCCCTCCACAGCTTCTGTCTCCCCCAGTTCACCTCTCTGCTCTGCATACCTGCCAAGTTCTGTGGTTCAGGTTGTGCAGATTGTTGTGTTAATCCTCAAATCAGTTTTCTAGGTGTGCAAGATGGGTTAGTGTTGATCTGGCTGTATTTCAGGGATGAGAGTCGCAAAAAAACTTAGATGCTGTTCCAACATCTTGGCTCCTCCTCCTCCAAAACCATTTTTTTTTCTTAATGACTTACATCCTTTTTTCCCAGATTTCAAATGGTTTTTAAAATCCAAATGCTACCTTGTTTTTCTAAAAATGATCCCCCTGTTGCCACTTTTTTCAAGGAAAATTGTGGCATCTCCACCTGATGGAAAATTGGTCTAATTGGTTGGTTAAGGAGATGTCAATGGTTGGAACTGCAGGCCTAGTTGACTCGAGCTGTTGTTACAGTGAGCTTATTAACTGGTAGTTGTTGGTCTCTGCTGAACTTTGTGCTTCGTAAACAGTCTTAAACCTGTTGGTAGGTAACCATTTAGAGTTAGTGTCCAATACCTCTGGATTTCAACCCCTACTGTTGCTTATATGGAACTGCTATAGAATTTTCTAGTTTGAACCAAAGACATGAAATTGTTATTCCTTACCCTTAAAACTGGCACTGCCCTGGAGGCAATACCAGAAATGTCACTCTGCTTGTCTCTAAAGTTCATATAACAGGATTTGGGTCTGAAAAAGATGCCCTCTTCACCCTGACTGAATCCCACCTCTGTTCACATGAATTTATTGCAACTAATGTGTTCACACTGTATGGAGAAAATTGGGTTAGGCACTCAAGAGCCTTGAAGGGTAATGTGGAAGATGTATTTTTAAAACAGCTAATTTGAAATGACGTGGAAAAAATTGCTTAGAATACTAGAGCTAAGGGAACTTGATGGAAGAGCAGTTGATTTGGCCAGAAGTCAAGGGAGTGATATATTGAAAAGTAGGAAAGTTTATGAAGAGAGTGCTGTTGGTGGACTTTGAAAGGTATGTAACTGCACTTTCACATTGGAAGAAGGTGATGAAGGCATTCCAAGCGGGGGGGGTGGGTGGGGGTGGGGGTTGGGGGGGGGGTTGTTGAGTGGGACCAAAAGACCAAAGCACAGAGGTTAAAAAAAAAATTCCAAGGTATATGTGGGGTGTACATTTCTACAGCTGAAGGTCAGGGTGGAGAGTCAGTGGTGGCAGATAAAGCTGGAAAGGTTAGAGACATATCATTGATCTCAAATAACATGCAGAGGCCTTCTGCTGTCATGGTTAGTCCCAAGGGTTATTTGGAGATGTTATTTGAACACATAGTATCACCTAAATCCTTATCTGTCTCCACCCCCACCGCCTTCATCCAGTAGAAAAGGATCAGAATTTGCTGCATTGTGATTTTGGACAAGCTAGTTAACCTCTGTCTATACCTTAACTTCCTCTTTTATAAAATGGTGATTAAAGATAGTGCCTACCTCATTAAATGAGTCACTTACAACAGTATGTGGATATAGGAGGCATCGTATGAATGTTATATACGTAAGTTATCAAAAATTCTCAATTGTTTTGAGGCATAGAAAAAAAGAAGGATTTTAGATCTGTTTAGATCTATGCTAACTCCCAACCATGGGCTGAAGACTTTTAACAGTAAAAATTATGTATATCACAGCCTTAGTGTAATTGCTAAAAGGACTTTTATGCCTTTATTTTAGAGCTCGTATAAATGTTTTTCCAGCCCTAGGAGCTGCTTAGAGAGTGTCATTAAATAGATGGGTACTGGGGCGCCTGGGTGGCTCAGTCGGTTAAGCGTCCGACTTCAGCTCAGGTCACGATCTTGTGGTCCGTGAGTTCGAGCCCCGCGTCGGGTTCTGGGCTGATGGCTCGGAGCCTGGAGCCTGCTTCCGATTCTGTGTCTCCCTCTCTCTCTGACCCTCCCCAGTTCAGGCTCTGTCTCTCTCTGTCTCAAAAATAAATAAACATTAAAAAAAAAAAAATTTAAAAAATAAGTAGATGGGTACATTTTGAGGCTCCTGGCTAGTGAGCAGAAAGTTCTTGATCTTGGAGTCATGAATTCGAGCCCCATGATGGGTGTAGAGGTTATTTAAAAATAAATAAATAAACTTAAATGTGTGGTGTGTGTGTGTGTGTGTGTGTGTGTGTGTGTGTAGATAGATACATTTCTAATTAAGGCTTGACTTAAAACTTTGGAAATTCCTTGGCTTTGAGCTAACAGCCTTTTGACATTTTTGGTATTCATTACTAACTATATGTTGCAAAAAGGAGAAAGGACACACAGCTATTTCATATACCTATGGACAGTGGAAAAGCGATAGTAGATAGGAAGAGTGGAATCTATATTAAATATTTGTAGACTTAGGTCATTTTTGGTTTTCCATTGTTGTTTCACTTACATATTGCTGCAGAATAAACCACCATAAAACATAATGGTTTCAAAACAACACTTTATTATTTCTCACAGTTCTGGAGAACAGGAGTGCTAGGCTGGATGCTTCTCTTCCACGTGGTATTGGCTGGGACTGAGTCTCCACATCATCTTTCATGGGTTCTATGGTTAAGCCTGAGCTTCTTTACATGCCACCAGGGCTCAGGAGACTGGAGACCAAAGTAACCTGGCCTCTTAAGGTCCAAAAACAGAATCAGCCCAGAAACACACGTGCTGCATTCTATTGGTCAAAGCAAGGCATGAGGTCAACCTAGATACTAGAGGTGAGAAAACAGACTCCACCTTTATGGGAGAAGCTGCAAATATTGTGGCCATGATTCCAGCATTCGCCAGTTTTCAGGCTGTATGTTTTAAAGCTTACGGATAACATTTGACTTAAGTAACTAGCCCTTTTTCTAGTCAGTTAACAAACAAACATTTCTTATCTGCTAAAGCCTACACACCTAGTTTCTCTGAAATCTAGAGGCATATAGTAAGGTAAGGTTAGTAGTTAGGAGTAAGCATTTGGGAATAGGAACTAGGCTTAAATTCTGACTTTGCTACTTTGTGTGACTTAAAATTACCTGAAGTCTATATTCTTCAGGTTCATCCATTAAACAGGAATATTTACCTGGCAAGGATTTTGTGATGATTAAGTAAGATAATATGTATTCAGGGTTCAGAGATTATCAGGGTACCTGGCATATGGTAAGAATTTAGCAAGGTTAATAATTTTTATTAGATAGGCCTGAGTCTGCATGAAGACTGTCGATGCCTTAAGGTCTTGCAAAGAGGAGCACTTGGTATTAGGGCCTTCATAAACATTCTCAAACAGTGAAGCCACTCACAGAAGCTTCTGGGTTGTTAGTTTTGTGAATTTTCTTGAGTGCCGTTCCTGATTTTTTTTTGGATCCATAAATTTCCTTTTGGTTTGTTTTGCTGCCCCCTTCTGGTAGAATAGAGAAGAGTTCCATGATGTTCCAACGCCTACATCCAGAATAAAAGCTCTATTTGGAAGCCTTTATCAAAGAATATAACTTTGAAAAATCTTTGGTCCTAAGTTTATAAGTGGATTCAAATGAAAGTAAAGTGTAAACATAAAACTTCTACATGTAAATTTCAATTTATTTCTGTTACAGGGAAATCAATAGTGACAGAACAATGACATTAAAATGGACAGCTCACTTTAGGCTTAAAAGATAAGCAGAGTACTTTGTTATGCTTAATAGCAATAGGAAGCTCCCTATAATCTGCATTTCACTTTTCTGAAACAATTAAATGTGTATATATAGAGTTTTGATTTTCAAAAATATTTTTCTAATGTATCAGCTAATGTGTACATTTCAAATTATGACATATTGTAGTAACCTTAGATTGGCATTTAAAATTTTTTGCATAGAAGCTGCGTGAAAATGTGTGCTTACTTCAAATACAATCAGAAACGCTAAATACTTAGATTTTATATTTAATACAGTATATTATTTAAATGTTTTTCACATTTTAGTATTAGAAGACATTGGAAATATTCTAATAGGTTATATATATATGTACATAAAGCTAAAATTTAGAAGGCACAATACTTTAAAACGTCACAGAAGTACTGGGGTGCCTGGGTGGCTCAGTCGGTTGAGCGTCTGGCTTCGGCTCAGGTCATGATCTCACGGTTTGTGAGTTCGAGCCCTCCGTCAGGCTCTGTGCTGACAGCTTGGAGCCTGGAGCCTGTTTTGGAATCTGTGTCTCCCTCTCTCTCTGTTCCTCCCCTGCTCGTGCTCTCAATCTCTCTCTCTCTCAAAAATAAATAAATAAACATTAAATAAATTAAATAAATAAATAAATAAAATGTCACAGAAGTGTAGATGATCTGTACATTTGTGTACTTACTAAACAGTCCTGCTGAAGAATTTTTAATGTTTATCTATTTGAGAGAAAGAGAGCATGAGCAGGGGAGAAGCAGAGAGAAAGGAGAGAGAGAATCTCAAGCAGACTCCATGCTGTCAGGGCAGAGCCCAGTGTGGAGCTTGATATCACAGTGTGATCATGACCTGAGCCAAAATCAAGAGTTGGTCGCTTAACTGACCACCCAGGTGCCCCTGAAGAATTTTTCAATCAGAAAAATATAATATTGGAGGGTGAGGTGGGCAAAATGGGTGAAGGGGATCAAAAGTACATACTCCCAGTTATAAAATAAATAAGTCATGGGGATATAATTCACAGTGACTATATTTAATAATACTTTATTATATATTTGAAAGTTGCTAAGAGAATGGATGTTGAAAGTTCTCATCACACAAAAAAGTAACTGTGGGAAAAAAATAAAAGAATTACTTATAAAAGATAATAGTTTAAGAAATCTAGAACTACATTCCTGTTTCCTGTTTGGCTATTTGGGCATCAATCTGTAGTAGCTAAAGAATATGTTCTTGTTGACATTTTGGCAAGCACATTCTCAAGTCACAAATGCTACTACATTAAGTCGTGGTAACAGTACCTCTGCCATGCTATCTCTAAAAAATGTAAAATGACTGGAATCTTTAGAATTCCCTGCCCCCATTAATTCAACAAAGCCCAGATTTGTGGTAGTATAGAACAGAGGCACACTTCCTGGAGCTACCCAGGCACGACTGCTTTTCACTGGTTAAATTATCTAAATATACCGGTCATTTGCACATCTTACGTGATTTGTGCACCTTAAAGACAAATAACTGAGGAAACCAAGTGGAGGAAGTCTGTTAAGAAAATACAATTTATATTCAAAACTATATCTACTTTGCACTTTTGGCATAATATGCAAGGGCTGCTTATTGAGTATGGATATGTGCCAAAATCTTAAAGCTTTTGCAATTCTCCATCTGCCAGAATGAAAATTTGAGCTTCTGGCCTTGAAGAGCTGTGTAACAAAGATCCAGTATTAGAGAAAAGAGAGTATTTAAAAACTGAAATTAATTCACATTTCATTATTTAGAAAGCTGTTAATAGAATCTTGGGGTTCCTGGCTGGCTCAGTCAGTATAATGTGCAACTCTTGATCCTGGGATTGTGAGTTCAAGCCCTATGTTGGATATAGAGCTTACTTAAAAAAAAAAATTAAAAAAGAAAGCTATTAATAGAATCTGAATTTTGGTATCTAATATGACTAAAAGCAGGTAATTAGGAGATACTGTGTAAGGAAACAAAGGCAGCAAAACCTTTTCCAAAACTAGCACAATAGTGATTTAATTCAATTTAATCCTATATTTAGAATTAAACTAGAACGATTTTATAATTGCAGTCAAGAATACCAAATACAGGGGCTCCTGGGTGGCTCAGTCAGTGAAGTGTCCAACTTCGGCTCAGGTCGTGATCTCATGGTTCATGGATTTGAGCCCTGCATCAGGCTCTGTGCTGACAGTTCAGAGCCTGGAGCTTGCTTCAGATTCTGTCTCCCTCTATCTCTGCCCCTCCCCCCTCACTCTCCATCTCTCAAAAGTAAATAAACATTAAAAAATATGCCTAATACGTATTACAATCAGAATACATTTTAGGGCTAAAATATAATTAAAGTGGCATTCTTGAGTTTCTTTCAAAAGCTTCAGATTGCAAACTGCAATCATTCTTTTTATTGCTTCCCTTCACATTTAACACTTTTTTTAGTTTCATTATTAAAAAGCCCTTAATATATATGTATACATGTTTTCAGAACAGAGCCAACTATTCAGTTTGGAAACCATGGATATATTCTTGGGAAAGTACTCCCAGTTAATGGATGTTTTGACCACTCTGTACTTTCGAGCTGGCTCCAGGAGCAGGGACAAGTATATAAACAACATATTATTAAGCTCCATTCAATGAGTGTATTGATGTGGGTGCTTTAAATCATATGTCAAGAGGTATTAAGTTTGAAAATATAAAGACTGAATAGAAGAGTGCTTGGGAATGTAAATCAGAACCAGGTGTGGACTATCTTAACATGTGCTATGGTTTTGGATTCAGTTCACCTATTCAGCTGACATTTATTTTTTACTCTATGTCAGGACAATGTTTAAGAAAATACATATATTCAAAATCAGTTCTCCTTTGTACATTTAGCTGTTTTTAAAGTGTGTGTGTGTGTGTGTGTGTATACACACATACATGCCAACTTTTTACTAAATATCATAGTCCTTTCTCTCAAGGGGCTAGTTTAGTAGAGCAGAAAGTCTAAGTACATTGGTAAATAAATAGGGTGCAGTATAGACAAAGAGAATGGTTCATGGACTTGATGAGAAATAGGATGAAATGAAGGACTTAACAAGATACAACAGCTGAATTAGACTTGATAGATGAGGAGGGCTCACCAGAACAAGGACAAAGTGGGGTATTCAAGACAGAGGGTTTGGCATGAGTAAGGTGTAGGGGCTCAGGAAACTCTAAGTACAGCTGACCTTTGTACAACACAAAGATTAGGGACCCCTATGCAATCAGAAATCTGTGTATTGACTTTTGACTTAACTGCTAATAGCCTACTGTTGGAAGCCTTACTGATAACAGTCTATTGATACATATTTTGTATACTGTATGTATTAAATACAGTTCTTATAATAAAGTAAGCTAGAGAAAAAATATATTAAGAAAATCATAAATAGTGGAATACTACTCAGCCACAAAAAAGAATGAGGTCTTGCCATTTGCAACAACATGGATAGATGTAGAGGGTATTATGCTAAGTGAAATAAGTCAGAAGAAAGACAAATACCATATGCTTTCCCTTATATGTGTAATCTTAAAAAAATGAATAAAGCAGAAACAGACCCATAAATACAGAGAACAAACTGGTGCGTGCCACAGGGGAGAGAGATGGAGGGATGGGTAAAATGGGTGAAGGGGAGTGGGAGGTACAGGCTTCCAGTTATACAATGAATAAGTCATGGGGATGAAGGGTATAGCATAGGGAATATAGTCATTGGTAATGTAATAGCATTCATTGTACAGTGAAGATGGTAGCTACAACTTATGGTGAACATAGCATAGAGTTGCTGAATCAGTATGTCATACACCTGAAACTAATGTAACATTGTATGTCAAGTACACTTCAATAAAAAAATTATTTTTAAGTTTTTAACAAAGAAAATCACAAGGAGAATTTAATTACAGTACTATACTACACTTATTGAAAAAAATCATGTGTAAGTGGACCCTTGCAGGTCAAACCCTTGTTGTTCAAGGGGCAGCTGTAATTCATTACGGCCAGAGCACAGGTACAGAGAAAAGGCTCCAAAGGGCAGCAGCAGGTAGATCTTGGATGGGGTCTTGCATCCAAGTCACTGGATTTCATTATGCACTAGAATCACCTATGGTGCTTGTTTAAAATGCACATTACTTATCCCCATTCTAATTCAGCTCTAGGGTAGGACCCTGGAACCTGAATTTTAAGGGCACTCTCTCAAATATTCTAATGCAGGAGAACCTGGGCCACATTTTGAAGAAGTATTACCATAGACAGTGAAGAACCGTTAAAGATTTTTTAGGGAAAAGGTAACAATTAGAAGAGGTCACCAGCAGGTCAGACTGGCCTTTTAAGATGAGTCTGGTGGTGGTAGTGAGGAGGCTGGATTGAAGAGATGAGAACCTAGAGTGCAGAATACACCAGATGACTGGCATGGGTAATGGGAGGGAGAGGCTGCCATTCACCAAGGTAAGGACCATGTTTAACCTCAATCAAGTTTCAACAAATACAAATATGAAGATTTACCATATTACTGCAAAAGTTCGTTTAAATAGCAAATTCTTCCTGAGGTTTCTGTGCTGTCATGATTTCATTCCTGGCTATATTAATTCCCTCTTACTGATATCCAGTCTGGACATTTCTTATGAACTTCGAATCTACCTATGGACTATCTACCTCCTGGCGGTTATCTCAAACTCAACATTCAAAATTGAGATTTTTCCTTTCCCAGCCAGAATCCTGGGAATTTAAGAGACCCTCCCTATCCCTCATACCCATCTAGTTATCTAAATAGGAATAGGAACTCCCTATTATAAATTCAAGCTCAGAAGATAAAGACAAATTGATATTCAGTAAACTCTTCACATTCAAGAATGTTCATAGTTTCAATGATTTCAAGTGACCCCAGGGATTCAGAACATATAGTTCTGAAATTTCCCTCAGGCAGAAATCTTAACCACAGACCCCACGAGGCTGTTATACTTAACTAAGTTACTCAGCTAATGACTGAGCCTGGCTCAGCACTGACATAACTATGGCTTTATTGCTGTTTATCTGTTTATGGAGAAAATGTCCATAAAGTGAAAAGTATTAGAGTGAAAAGTACTATTTATGAAAAATTGCTCCCAAAGGAAAGCTAACTGATAGTGTTATGAAGGAAATAGAAAGATTTAAAAGCCTTTGTACCCTTAGTTATACAAGGTAGAGGTTTTGGATAAAGCAGCAGGATGAATTTGGCAGTGGTTTATCTCAGATACAAATGAGCTTACCATATGCTTTACACAGAAAAAGAAAAATGAGTAACTGTTCTACTCACAGTTCCAACCAGTATAAAAACTAATCCTTGGGAGAAAGCTAAAGCTAGAAAAAGACAATTTAAAATATCATCCTGAGGATAGGCAATAGAATAGAAAGAAAAATCTAGAAACTGACTCACAGATCAATGGATACATAACTGGTATCAATGGATACCTGACAAAACTGTGTAACAGTGGAGCAAGGACATTAAATGGTGATTGGCCAATGGGGGAAAAAAAAATCATTCCCTGAACAAAAAAATGGAACATTAGATAGAAATACGTACTCCGATCACAACCAACACCACTTTGTACCCATTAGAAAGGCTAAAATGAAAATTAAGGGCACTACCAAGAAATATATAACAATTGGAACAACCACTTAGGACAACTGGCAGTATCTACTTACTAAAGGCAGATATGTATGTGTACCCTATGATCCCCAAATTCCACTCCTCGATATTCTGCCAACAGATGTATGTACTACATGTACCAAATAACACATTAAAAAATGTTCATAGTGGCATAATCTGTAATATTCCCAAACCCAAGCCATCAAAATGTTTGTTAATGGCAGAATGGACACTGGTACATTCATACAATGCATAACTCTATAGCAATGAAAAAGAAGTAACAGCTACTCATATGGTAATGAAGAAATCTCAGAAGCCCAAGGGGAAAGATTCTCCGTGGCTGATCCTATTTTATTGCTGCATCTAGGTGGTAGTCACACTCAAACGGGTATAAACTTTATGATTATTAGTATGATTTTTGCACTCTTCTGAATACGTTATATATTTTTTTTAATGTTTGCTTATTTTGAGAGAGAGTGAGAGCGCAGGGGAGGGAAAGAGAGAATCCCAAGAAGGCTCTGCCCTGTCAGCAGAGCATGACTTCAGCTCAAACTCATGAACCGTGAGATCATAACCTGAGCCAAAATCAAAACTCGCACACTTAACGGAGCCACCCAGGTGCCCCTGAATATATGTTATTTTTCAATGAAGATGTTCCAAGCAATTCCTTCCCAACATAAAAATGTTTATAAATTATTTTAGTACCATATTATACAAATCATCAAGTACATGAAGGAGCTAAATTTGTTTTACAGTTACACTTTCAGTTTAGGGCGCCTGGGTGGTTCAGTCGGTTAAGCATCCGACTTCGGCTCAGGTCATGATCTCGCTATTCGTGAGTTCGAGCTCTACGTCGGGCTCTGTGCTGACAGCTCAGAGCCTGGAGCCTGTTTCACATTCTGTGTCTCCCTCTCTCTCTGACTCTCCCCCGTTCATGCTCTGTCACTCTCTGTCTCAAAAATAAAAAAAAAAATAAATGTTATACTTTTAGTTTAATTTTTTTTAGGAAAATGATATGCTATAGAGGTGTCTGTGTCTTGTGAATGTCAAGGGTCCACTGTATTCATATTTCCTTATGACCAAAACATATGGGAAAAATTTGAAATCCTAAGGAGCAAACACAAAGACCAATGAGCTTTAAAAAAAATTGATGTGAAATGATAGTTTTATTTTCTCCTCTGCAATAATCCTTCTACTCAGATATGGTCACTCTCTTACTTTAGTCTTATAATTTCTTCTCTCTTTGTATAATTTTTTCAAAAGTTTATTTATTTTGAGAGAGATTGAGAGAGAGGGGGGAACCCAGGAGGGGCAGAGAGAGAGGGAAAGAGAGAATCCTAATCAGGCTCTGCACTAACAGTGAGGCTTGAACTTAAGGACCATAAGATCATGACCAGAACTGAAATCAAGAGTCAGTGGCTTAACTGAGAGAGCCACCCAGGTGCCCCTTTTATCTCTTTCGTATGCAGAGGGAAAATATAGACCTCCATTAACTTTAATCCCTGGTGTTAGAATTCAAATTTGGGACACCTGGATGGGATCTATGCTCCAGTTGTAGGATGGGAAGAAACCAGTTCCCCCTTCCTAACCTTACCTCTGTTTGGTGTTTTACTGGATCTTATTAGGCAATAATGAGAAGGATGCCTAGGGCTGACACAAGGATAAGCATTAGAATTAGTAGAAGTATTGGAATTCTTTAATTAAGAGATTAAACTCCATTCACACTCATGACTTAAAACACTGGAAGGTGGATACTAACTCTAATTCCCTTGGAATAAGGAATGAAAAACCAAGACAAGTAGGCACTGTAAAATTGTTTCTGTTTTTTTTTTTAATGGCAGGTCAAATATCCTGAAACATACATATATTTTGATAGTCTTCTAATCCCACTTGAGTTCAAATATTAAAGTAACACACACACACACACACACACACACACACACACTCACGAGCTAAGAGAATTCAATATTGTTCCAAGGCACTTACTGAATCTCCATGACTAGATGAAAACAAGGACAATTAGGATGGACAATTAGACAGTATATAATATAAAAATAACTTTTTGCTTACAATTTACAAAATGTATTATTATTACAATCTTTGATCTCTGATAACCTGCAACGCTGGCTGCATGAATCCAGCAATTTTAAAATTCAGAAACTATTTTCTAAAACTTCAGGGCAAATAATTTACAAATAAGGTACACAAAGATTTAGACCATGCAGAAATTTCTTACATCTTCTGTTAATAATATTTTATGACTGCAACTTTATCAAATTATATACCTACTTGCCCTGTACATATACAAAATAATGCATACATGATAAAACATTAGCAAAAGAGTAGTCCTTAAACTCAATTTATCATAAAAGTATTACTATATTAACATGTCTACAAGCAGCGTGTAACAGGGTTAAGAGACATTAAGGCAATAATACTTGAAGTTACAAAATAAACCATATGTAATACTTTTTCCTAAGTGTAGTATAAGGCAGGTAGATGGTCCTAGCAAAAAAAAATACTAAGGCAACAATCTACACTGCTGTTAGTCCCACGTTTTTAAGATGGAATACTATAAATCTGGCTTTCAGTGGCACTTGAATTTTCCAGTCTAATTTAAAGTGTCTGTTAGCTCCCTGAATCATGTCCATTCTGAAGGTGGATCTCTTGGTCCTTTGGGTTTTCCACAGCGATTACGAAAACCTATAATCAAAATGCCATAGTGATTAGTGTTCAGAAATGTATTTTAATTTACTAAAAACTCTTAATTTGCTTTGGGTAGTTTATTTACGAACCTGAATAAATCATAGCACAAAGTTTGATAAACTCTGCCTTTCTAAGGAAAGCCTGAAATGATGGCAAATACCCTTTTCTCATTCTTGCCAGCATTAACTACATAAAGTTTTTAAATTATTTAGTAAACAAATTACCAATATCTGTGGCCTCTGTTGGACTTTCTGTTAGTTGGTCTTTCTTGCTACTGAAAATAGGTGGACATTCTGTACAAGCCTCTGTGTGAATACCTCCTGCTGAATGATCTAAAATGCAAAATAAAGATTGTTAATCACCATCATTTGTAGCATCATATATAGAATTCTCTAATGATTTTAATGTGTGTATTAAATTAAAAGTTTTCTCTCTTGGACATCATAATTTCAGAGGCCCAGATAAATATAAATGCAGTGACGAACACAGGAAATCATGTTAGGTGTTCTCAAGGGCACTTAGACATCTTCAGTGAGTAGTTCTGTAACGTATGGATTCTCCTTATGCTCTTAAAATTTTATTTAATAAACTTCAATCTTGCTGTATTATATTTCCTTACAGTAGTCATACTATGTGCCGATGTCCTAAGGCAATAATAGCAAGTGAACTGCTTTTATATGGAAATCAATGGCAATCAAGTTCATAGTTAATTGATGGACTACTGGCTTCTAACAGTAGTAATTCTTTGAAAGTTTTACATCAATTAAATTTTAGTTTACTTACTTAATCCCCAATGCATAAGATTAGCAACAAAAGAAATTAACTACTATGATTTATTCTTTCACAACCATTATCATATCCTCTATAACTCTCTAAGAAACTTATGGAAACTTGGAATTCAAGTCAAATAATACATGACCCTTGTCCTTTGGTGCTTGTAGTTTAAACAGAGTTCAGCAAACTTTTTCTATAAAGGACTAGAAAATAAATTTTAGGCCTTATAAGCAACATACAGTTTCTGTCACCTCTTCTTCATTGATTTTTGTTTTTAAGTTTTTTTTTTTTTAATAAGTACTACACCCAATGTGGGGCTTGAACTCATGAGCCTGAGATCAAGAGTCGCATGCTCTACTGAATGAGCCAGCCAAAGCCCCTAAACAGTTCTTTAAAAATGTAAAAGTTATGGGGCTCCTGGGTGGCTCAGTTGGTTGAGCATGTGACTCTTGATTTCGGCTCAGGTCATCATCTTGCAG
This sequence comes from Neofelis nebulosa, assembly GCF_028018385.1. Taxonomy (NCBI): domain Eukaryota; kingdom Metazoa; phylum Chordata; class Mammalia; order Carnivora; family Felidae; genus Neofelis; species Neofelis nebulosa. Next base: position 87,730,862 of record NC_080785.1, read on the forward strand.
TTCATGAGTTCGAGCCTGTGTCTGACTCCATGCTGACAGTGTACTTGGGATTCTCAGTCTCCTTCCCTCTCTGCCCCTCCCTTCTTCGCTCTCTATCCCTCTCAAAATAAATGAACATTAAAAAAAATTTTTTTAATGCAAAAGTTATTTGTTCAGCTCAAGGTCAGAATAAAAATAAGTCAAGGCCTAGGCTAGTAGGAGAGACTGACAAGCGTATTATTGTAGTAGTGTGGTAAGTTTTACAGTAAAATGATGCAGAGTGCAATGGAACAGACAGAAGAGGTATGGAGGTGAAACCCAGTGGTGGTGAGCTATTCAAGGACTGGCTTCTAGGAAGAAATGATGACCTAGTCAAAAGGCCTCAGTTTTCTCAGTTAAATAAAAGGTCATCTACTGAACAAGAGTCAGTAGGATTGATTTCAGAAGAAAGTAAAGATTGGAAAACTCAAGGAAAATAGAAAGTGTGCCAGCTAGAGCGGATAAGATAACCAAGCAAAGCTGGGGGCCCAACTGTGGATGAAGATCCAGAACTGTAGGCTCATCTGGAAAACGGAATAATGTTCCCCAGCAGTATTCAGGAATCTTGAGGGATAAAATAAAATGGCACAGGAGTTAGGGGAAAGAAACTAGAGGATAATTTAGAGTAGGACTAGAGTAATGGAGGAATAGTATCTAGATTGGATAAAGAAGAGAAACCAGAAAGTAGTTAACATACATTAGAAAAAAAAAGAATTCAAGGATCCACAATAGCAGCAGTATTAATATAATAAAGATAGTAGTAATACTATTGCTTCCATTTTGAGTGCCTATCATGTGCCAACCACAGTGTTTGATAGCCCATTTATGTGATTTAAATAAGTCCTCACAACAGTTTTTTAGGGTAGGTACTATTATTTCCATTTCACAGAGAAAAAAAACTGAGGCTAAGATAAGGTAACTTGCCTGAAGTCATATAGTAAGTAGAATGGTAAAAATGAAATTGTAAACCAGGTAGACTTGACTCTAAAGCCCTATTCTGTTCTTTTCCTTATGTTGCCTCAGCTAGTAGACAGAGTATTAAAAATGTATAAGATGGAATGGAGCCCCATTAGTCAAAGATGCAGGGAGAGAGCAACTGAAGCAGAATGGAGGGTAAGGGCAGATGATAGATAAACTGAGGGAATTGTATAGGCTAGGATGTTTTGTTGTTGCTGCTGTTTTTAATTTTTATTTTAGAGAGAGAGAAAGAGAGCACGTGAATGGGGCAGAAGGGCAGAGGGAGAAAGAGAGAGAATCTCAAGCAGGCTCCACACTCAGCATGGAGCCGGATGCAGGGCTCGATCCCACAACCCTGGGATCATGACCTGAACTGAAACCCAAGAGTCAGATGTGGACGGTCAACCAACTGAGCCACCAGGTGCCCCTAGGCTAGGACGTCTGATAAGCTGCTTTCATGGTCACTGATTTATAAGAATTAATAATAACTTGATGTATTTTACTATGATAGTACAAGTAATGTGGCAGAAAAATATTCTAACTTGGCATTGGAACAGTGGGTTGAGCTACATAATCTTATTGATCTTCATAAATGCGGAAGTCCTACAAGGAAGAATTCCAAAACAGTTTTTAGAGCTCCAGTTCAATAATCTAGGTTAATTTGGGACATTTATTCAAACCACTGTCAGATCTAGATTCTAAATGTTTTTGTAAACAACAGAAAATAAAAATATTTTAAAAATAATTTCTTTCCTATTAGCCTGTAACTACCAATAATAAATGCTGTTACTTTCCAGATTAATAATAATATCTGATACAATAATTAATTTGAAATAATTATACTACACAGTTCAGGTTCTAGAAGTGTCCTACATATTCTCACATACAGAAATAACCAAGTAAATAACACACACCATGAGGCATGCTATTTTATGGAGATTAATCTCTCTCTCTATAACAGAAAGAAACAAAATCTAACTTACCACATTTTTCACTTCCAGGGGTTGTCAAGCCCTAAAAGGAAGACATTTTAATAACTATTACAATATATCTCTTTTAGAAGAAATAATAGAAAATGTGGTTTGTTATGACTGTATATCCCAAGAAGTCAAGATCTACCAAAATTCTCAGTGTTAAAGGGAAAGAAAACAATGGTGTTTTCAATTAGGCTTAAAATTTTTAAATGTTATGGTATTTTATACTGGGAATAAAAAGATAGGGGAATTACTTTTTCCTTGTGGATGGAAACTGAAAATGCAGAAGCAACTACACAAAGGAACATACACACAACTCCCATTTTGTCCATATTCTACCATATTCATCGAATTATATACATTGTAACACATAAATAACATCATTATTACAGGTTACCACTATTTTATATATGCCAAGTAAAGTATATTGTTTCTTAATCATTGTAAGATGTGCCCTAATTTGGGGGATATTAAAATATGGGGGAAATATGAAAAATGTTAATATTGATGAAAAATGGTATGGAAACATGGCTAATATATTTAGCTGTCAAACATTTGCTGAATGTGAAAAGGAAACCTCATGTAACCAGACAAACCAAAGGATGGGACTATGTACTTAGTGTTATAATGGAAGAAACAAATTCTAAGAAAGTACTATGACCCTGAAAATGTTAACTCCTGTTCCATTCACACTTCCAAAATGACTTAAAACATGGAGTAATTTACAGATTTTAAAAGCAGTCTAGGAAAATAATACTCTGTGATGGCCATATGTAGATCATGTTGCCCTTTTTAAAAATTTCAGATCTCACATTTTATGTAGGGTTTTCATCTGAAATCTTACCATAAGAAATGCTGATCAAAAGTTATATTTAATAGTCTTAAGGTGACAGTTATTAAACAACTGTAAGATAAATTAACCAAAGAACAAAAATACTAAGTTATAGCTGTTCCAATCCCAAAAGGACTCACTTCAGATATTTTTTGTTCGGACTGTTCCTGATTTTGAGGTTCACTCCATTCAGATCTCATAGGTGTATCTGAGAAAATAAAATCTTACAATTAACATCTTTAATTCCTGAATTTCTTGCATTACAGATGCAAAAACAGACCCTATAGATTTTTAGAAACGATCGCTTCCATAAAATATTTTATTTCTATTAATTTAAGAAAATATAGTTTACTGTTATAAGCTCATGGTAATGTATACATGTGGCAGGCTTAGATGTATTTAGTAGTATTGAAGTATACAGCTTCACTTTCCACATTCTTGAAATCAGTTAAAATTAATAAAATATTGGTAAAAGGTAACTTAGGTAAAATTAGGGAGGACCCCACCAAGCATGAGACATTGTAAATATATTAAGCTGTTTCTGTACTCTTTTTTTTTTTAAGAAGAGACAGAGAAGAAATATATTATCAAGATTTTGAAATATCACTTTCTCCCAGTTCTCAGTGATACTCATGTGGCCTTAAGTGTCCTTCAGTTAACACCAACTGAGTTGACGCCCAGCTACAACCCAAATTAAACATTTACTTACCTAAACTGGCACCCAGTGAAGCAATTAATGTCTTTTAATAAATGCTATTTTTAATGAATGAAAAGACACCAACTTACAAATACAGTTATAAATACATTTAAGTAAATTATAGTATCTAATATAAATGCAGCCATTTTAGCAATCTTAGCAAACAAAAAATATTTTAAAGTATTTTTCAAAAAAATAAGTATTTTTCATTCAATGAGTTAAAAACATTTGTCAATATCAAGTCAAACCTTTTTTTGAATTTAATTATGCAGCTCAGTAGCAACTAGACTATAATAAGCCATGTTTTTCAGAGTTTATTATTACAGTACAATAATAAAAAAGCAGAAGAGACACTCACTATGTTCACTTGCTAACACAAAGGACTCAGGAGTTCTTTCAGGTAGGGGAGGAGGTGAATCTTCACTAACATCAACATCTATATTAAATACATAAAATTCAGACAAATTATGAACTTGTTAAAGAATATTAACTCATTAAAAATGAACTTGTTATCTAAACTAAGAGAGAAAAGTCATTTCCACAATTATCTAAGAACCAGTTTTTAGTGTTTATTTTTAAAAAATGTTTATTTTTGAGAGAGAACGCACGAGTAGGGGAGGGGCAGAGAGAGGGAGATAGAGGATCTGAAGCAGACTCTATGCTGACAGCAGAGAGCCCAATGCAGGGCTTGAACTCCTGAACCATGAGATCGGGACCTGAGCCAAAACTGGACACTTAACCAACTGAGCCACCCATGTGCCCCTAAGAGAAATCAGTTTTTAAAAATGCAAATAACAAACAAGAAATCCTCACTACTCAACTTGTTACCAAGTATTATTTAATGAGCAAAGCGGAATGAAGTCATTCACTGCTGCGCAGAGAAAATGATTCCTGACTTTCCTGACACCCTGCAGACATCAGTCACTGTCCTCTCAGTCTGAAGACAGCCTTCAGTAGAAAAGCCAGTGGGCAAGGGACATCTCGTTTGGGCTTGCAGATGATGTTTTGAGTACACAAAGGAAACCTTTGGTCATTTGACTCAAGCCAGTGTTTCCCAAACTGGAATCAATTGCTTAACTCTCTTCATGAGTTTTGCCATACCACATACCACCATCTGTCCTCTATTTTTTTTTAATTTCTTTTTTTTAATACTCATTTTTGAGAAACAGCACAAGCAGTGGAGGGGCACACAGACAGGAAGGCACAGGATCTGAAGCAGGCTCCAGATTCTGAGCTGTCAGCACAGAGCCCAATGTGGGTCTCAAACCCACAAACCCCGACATCATGACCTGAGCCAAAGTCAGACACTTAACCGACTGAGCCACTCAAGCGCCCCTGTACTATTTACTTTTTAAGTCCCATTCATTTTTAACTTAACTGTGTCCTTTGGTCATATTTTAAACAGTAATGACTAAAATGACAAATCTGAAGTGTTTGTTTTCTAATATGCATAAAAGTATTACATTTTTTGAATGTTCATTTAATGCTTAAAATCTTGTGAACAGTGGCATATGACCTACTCTGAGAATACTGACTGAAGCCATATTAAAGCTTTTCACCAGTAAAAACAAAATTAGCTCTTGGAAAAGAGAATGCACTAAGTAAGCCTCATCAGTTAGCCTTTCTGCATAGGGTAAATGCAGTTTCATTGGAGGTAAAGAAGGAAAATATGAGGATATAATTCCGTGCGTGGGTTCTCCGGTTAGGGAGGATGGAGTGAAGAAAGGGAATGTAAGAATCCTGTATTATTTTGTCTGGGCTCTGACAACTGTTCTCTTTTTAAAAAATGAACAATCTTGCCATAATACTTTGCTATTTAACCATATCTGATAGGCTATGCATTAAAGAGACTGAAAATCAAAGCCTTTTCAGTTTTCAGCTAGCATGAGCCAGGTATGATTGCTCTTGTCCTTCCTACATTTATTTAGCCAAAGACCCAAGAAAATACAGCCTCGGGGCGCCTGGGTGGCGCAGTCGGTTAAGCGTCCGACTTCAGCCAGGTCACGATCTCGCGGTCAGTGAGTTCGAGCCCCGCGTCAGGCTCTGGGCTGATGGCTCGGAGCCTGGAGCCTGTTTCCGATTCTGTGTCTCCCTCTCTCTCTGCCCCTCCCCTGTTCATGCTCTGTCTCTCTCTGTCCCAAAAATAAATAAAAAACGTTGAAAAAAAATTTTTTAAATGAAAAATAAAAAAAAAAAGAAAATACAGCCTCTGGGTCCTAGTAAGAATTCCAGTCCAGTATTTTGTATGTCAGTCACTAGTACTGGAACTCTCTCTTGCATATAAAGTGAAACCATTAAAGAACCATCCACCTTATCCAGTAGTAATAATCTGAGCCATCATCATTCTTCCCCTTGCCCTTTTATTATTAACAGCTCACAAAAAAAAGATAGCTGTTGGAAGGAAAGGATGCATAATTTTGGCACTCTGGTGCCATTTCATAATTAAGTGAACAAATCAGGAAGGACAGTCTTGCTTGGTTACATTAAGTATCTTTCAGAAATTCTATACCTCTTTTTTTCATGGCAGTCTTTAGTCTTTAACACTTTTAATTTCTAACTGTGGCTCATGCTTTTCAGCTTCATGTTTTTCTTTCAATCTCTGGACCACCTTTATGTTATAAACTTCTATTTTAGAGGTTATCGAAAACAGAGACTGCACATTTTACACAGGTTTTTGCAAATCATAACACTAAATGGGGACTCAGTGTAGCCAAGTTTGAGAAATCTTTCAGGAGGCTGAAGTCAATATTAAAATCAAAATTCATAGCCAGTAATTTTTGCTAGGCAGTAACTTACGCAAAAGGTTTTTAGGTATCAAAATAAAATTGTTCTGTCTAACTCCCTAACAAGTTCTAAAACAAACAAGGAAACAAAAATCTAATTCTTGTGCCAATGGTTCATCTACAAAGTAACTAGTAACATCAAAAACAGGACTGCTTGCAGCACAGAACACTAACACAGGAAAATCTTCAGTTAATACCAAACTCATTTAGCATAGTTTGGATAGGGCAAAAAGAAATCAAAAGTCACATTTAGAACTATCTTTGCTTTGAGATACAAATAAAATGCAGAGAAGTGAGCTAGTATACAGCAGGATGACTTAAATATCCTTATACAGTACTTTGCATTATTTTTTAATGTTTATTTTTGAGACATACACACACACACACACACACACACACACACACACACAGTGCGAGTAGGGGAGGGGCAGAGAGAGGGAGACACAGAATCTGAAACAGGCTCCAGGCTGTGAGCTGTCAACACAGAGCCCCCACGCGGGGTTCCAAACTCAGGAATCATGAGATCATGACCTGAGCCAAATTTGGATGCCTAACCGACTGAGCCACCCAGGCGTCCCAGTATTTTGTATTCTGAAGGAAATTTTTCTATTATCACCGAAAGACTGGTCAGGTGGCAATAACTTTTAATGAGCATATCATATCTTGCATCCTTCCTGCCCTCACACCAAAATTCTATTTCTACCAATGGTTAAAAAAAAAATGTATTTCCTAGGTACAACATAGATGCATGCTTGATATACTTCAAAAGCCCAAAATGAAAATTTCTCATCAACCCATTTTCTTGTGTAGTTACAACTTGGCAGTTATTTTTCAAGCTCTGAATTTGAGGAAGAAAAAGATATTAACAGTCTTAAATTATGGCAAACTGGTAAAGTAATATTTACTGTGGTAACCATTATCTTCTGAAGATCCTTCAAATAACGGAAGAATCAAGACTACAGATTATAATGTAAATTTAGGAAACTACCTTAGATTCTCATTTACTCTACCAGATACATTCTCAAGATTAAAAAACACAGTATGTGTCAGCTGGGGAAAATAAAGGCACCATAGTACGGGTAGTACTTATTAGGTCAGGAACAGAAAAAATTATCATTTAAGTTCACAGTACTTATTTGGTTGCACATTGTAAATACCAGCCTAAATACCATGACCTTTGGTCATAACCAGAGTCCACTGACAAGTAAATGACCACTGATAATCAATCTACCAGTAAATAGCTTTCGTGTTTATTACATTTGCTCTCAACTTTATGGTCTGTTTAAGAAGGCAGCCAGGATTATTTTAGTGGATCAGAGATGAATTTTAAGAACCAGTAATACATCTTGGGAACTAAGTGCACACATCCTCAAAAGCTAACACAGTTTAAAAAAAAAGTCAATTAAATAATAGTATCAATGACGTAGATAAGGATATATCCCACTCACTACTAACTGAATTAAATTTCCCATATTCTGCTGAGTAGTTACAGTTTTGCTTCTTGGTTCATCTTAGAGGTAAAAGCAACCTCACGTGCAAGTATAAAAGGTGTTGTATAGTTAAAAAAGCATTAAACGATGATGAACTAGTATTTGTGATAAACATGGATGAAATTAAATTCCCAATGAAGCTGTCTGACAATATTTGTTACTTGAAGCAGTTCTATCTTCCCTAAATTATTTCTAATTATTCAGTCAGATAAATTTTTGACCCACATAAAATACTAAAAACTATTAACATAGGAGGGAAAACTAAAGAGCACAAAAATTTTCAGTCACAACAATTGAAATACCTTGCAAACACAAAATCTAGTAATGCAATTAATCAAATTAAGGTAACAGAGCTTACTTTATTAGTTCTTAATAGAAACCTTTAAAAAAGTATCTAAAATAATGAAACTGTGCTGTAGATTCTACAGTGAAATGTGGAACAAAACAATTAATTGATATAGTGCTTAGAACAGTGACTGTAACACAGTAAAAATATTTAAGTGTTAGATACTGTTATTACCTTTTTCAGCACCTGAATGTATTGTTCCTGCTATATCATGTCTAGCAATGGACATTGGCAATACTTTCCTTGTAGAAATGCTTTCAGTACTAGTGGCAGCAGAAACTGTGGCACTTGCTGTTGAAATACTAGTTTTATTCTTGGTCATGGCACTGTCAGAGTTCCTTTCATCTGAGTCCGAGTCATCAGAGTGAAGAGGATTAGTAAAACTGAGGGGTGCTCTAAAGAGAGGCGAGCTGTTATGATGACCTGCAGGATCATGGGTGTCAACTGGTGTTGTGGGGCTTGGTGTTAAACTCACAGTTTTCATCGTTTGACAGTGGAGATCTGAGGGTTTGCCTTCAGATGACTCAGGCATGGGTAGGGTATTTTCAGGTCCATGAAAAGACCACATTACATGTCCTTTCTCATCAAGAGGCAAGCGGTCTGGCCTTGGAGGTGTGCCTGAATTCTTCTGTGATTCTTCTGGTGGAACACCCGGAACTTTATTTGACTGTGTTGCGCTGCAGTCCACACAAGAATTCTGAGAAATATCATCTACTTTAAGATCCCCTGAACTCAATTCCTGGGACTTAGAGGTTTTATCAGTTATACAAGGTGGAGTCGATTTAATTTTAATTGCATGTCCCCTATTCAAGAGTGTGTTCCCATCAAAACTTTTTGGTCCCTCTTGGAGGGGGACCTTCTTAATCTCAAAACTTAAATTTCGCTCCAATTTTTTATCCATCTGTTCAATAGCTGATTCATTTTTCCCTGGAAGTTCTGCTGACTTATTATAGTTTCTGTTGAGGTCTGTTGAATGTTGTTCTGATGAAACCATGTGCAACACTGGCTTTGGATGGTATCTGTCATTGTCCTGCCACACAGTAGTGACTGTTGGAAACGCTGACGGGGGAGAAGGTGTCAAGATGGGTGGCACTGGATGAGGTTCTGGTGGCTGAAGTATTTCTTCCTTGGCATCCCCTTCAACAAGGCAACTGAAAACATTAATAAAAGGGCATCATAAGAATGCTCATCCTTTCATGAATAAATAATTATAAACTGTCAAAATTTAATGTTTAGTGAGGCAATATATACTGTTTACAAATACAAGAATTTTCATGAAAAACAGGTCTCCTCCCACAGCCCTTCAGTTACCCAGAGACATCAACTTTCAACCTTTTTAACAGCTGCTTCTAAGATTCACCTTCATTATTTCAAAATATTTCAAAATTCATAAATTATTTTTCCATAAATTGTTATTTCTTGATCTATTTCATACATTCTCCATTATCTTCCTACTAGGTATCTTTTCTATCTTCCCAATACTGTTACAACTTTTAGCTAGTTCAATCTTGTCAATATCGATATCATTCTTACCCATGACACTATGATTTCCTATCTTTTCTTATACAACCTCTTATTTTTCTCTAATAATTGCCATATGTTTCTGATGGCTCAGTTCTCTATGCATCATCAATAATTTAGCCCTTCTTTTTTCTTCCACATTTATACACCTCTTCTCAGTTGGTCATGAAACACACTATAGGTAATTATCAATACCACACACGTCCCTCTTAGGCTTTTAGGTCCTTGGTGCTCGAGCTCCAGTGTGTACCACTGACTACCTAGGCCCCACAGAGCTGACGTTCTCTCCAGTAGGGCTCTCCTATTTTCCAGGTCCCATACATAAGGTACACTTCCTTGTTTTGGTGGTTGTATCCTGCAATTTCTTCTTAAGAACTACATATGGGAGGCAAATTTCTTGAGGCTTTTTATATTTGAGTATTATATTTTCAAGGTTATTGATTTTTTGAAAATATACATAATTTTAGATTAGAAATAATTTTCCTTCACAATTATGTAATTCTGATTCCTGCTCCTTTGAATGTGAACTGTGTTTTTTCCCTCTCTTGGAGCTTTTAGGTTCTTTTTTGTTCTTGAGGTTCTACAGTTTCACCATGGAACTTTCAGAATCCATTGTATTATAATTTTTTTTATCTACCAGATTGGAAACTTTCTTTTTAAGTTTATTTATTTGTTTTGAGATAGCGCGCACACATAAGTGGGGGAGGAGCAGAGAAAATGACAAGCAGGCTCTGCACTGTCAGCGCAGAGCCCCATATGGGGCTCAAACTCACAAATTGTGAGATCATGACCTGAGCTGAAATCAAGAGTCGAAGGTGGGGTCCCTGGGTGGCTCACTCAGTCAGTTAAGTGTCCAACTCTTGATTTCAGCTCAGGTTCGTGAGTTCGAGCTCCACACTGTCAGTGAGGAGCCTGCTTGGGATTCTTTCTGTCTCAAAATAAATAAGTAAAAACTTTAAAAAAATAAAAATTCATGTTCTTTAATACTGGAAATTTATCTTACTATCTTTTTTCTACTTTGTATTATCTCTATTTCATCTAGGTTCCTTTTTTTCCTGCTTATTTAGGTCTTTCACGTTAGAGACGTTGTCAAATGCTTGATCATCCTGGTTCTGTTCTTAAAGAATGGAGTATTATAAATGACTGGAAGATCTATACACATTATGTAAGAGGGAGGTCTTGAAGCTTGTGGCTTAGAGGTCATGTGGACTGAGTACAGCCTTTGCAACAATACTGGTGGGCCACAACGAGTAAAGTGTACATTTCATCTCTTGAGCTAGTTAGTTTTTCAAAAGGGAGGTTCTCCCACCAGCAATCTGGGAGCAAAGGACCTGGAGGATGTGACCATTCAGCATACAAATTCCTGTTTTCAGTAAGGCACTACAACACCACTATCAGTTGGATCTGATGTCCTTGAATCCAAAGACCCCCCCCCCTGGTTCAGCCACTCCAGAGTAAATCCTTCCTGTGTGTCCAAATGTGAGAGAGGCAGTCATTTCCTCAATTTGATGTAAGGAATCTGGGGTTCTAAATACTCTTAATAGAAACACTCAAGTCTCCTTGTTTTTAGTCCCATCCTACACACTAGTCTTAAGGGGGACCTCCAATTTCTGAGGTTTTCTGAGAGTTCTTTGGAGAATCATGTTGATTCTTGTGGGCTTCCCCCACCTACAGGAAAGCAAGTTTTAGCTTTCCCTGTTCTGTTAGTCCCTTTACATTGGTTGATAACCTTTCTACTTTCCACAGTTCTGTCATCATCCTTCTGCTGCCATCCCTCTCCAATTTTGTTTTTAAAATCTTCATACATTTTTATATTCCTTCACAATAATTTTAGGAAGTTTAGGGAGGGACCAGAGTTAAATGTGTTCAAACAGCCTTATTTAACCAATAATCTTGTTAAGTACTTTTGGAAACAGTGTGCAGGATGTTGAAAATACACAATAAACACATTCTTAGCTACTCATATTTTTAAAAAGCTTTACTGAGGTAGAGTTGACATACAAAAAACTATACATATTTCATGTATAAAATCTGATGAGTTTGGACATATGCATATACCCATGATACCATCACCACAATCAAGGTAATAAACATACATCATCACCTCCAAAAGTTTCTTGTGTCCCTTTGTGGGTTTTTGTGGCTACTCAAATTTGGTAATTACACTAACAGATTTCTTCCTATCCTTCTTTGATTTAAAGTTGGTTGGAACAAGGCTTAAAACACTTAAATAGCACTTTCATGTACACAAAAATTGGAAGCCCAACCACAAAAATATATATGCTACAAATGGACTTTCCACTATAGTAACCAGCACTCATGTTTTTACTAGATACTCTGATATATGACTTGCATAATTCTTATTGTAAATACTGGTTTTAATATCCTCTGTTTTGAGGAAGGCATAGATTTCACTTCTCAAAAACAAAGCAAACCATTCAGGACCTACCACATGCTAGGCATTATACCAGTACCAGAAGAGGACAGAACAATGAACACAACGGTTTGGAAAAACAGTGAAAAATAAAACTAAAAAGGTAGATTGAAGCTATACTGTGAAGGCTCAGAACTTCACACTAAGACATTTGGACTTTATAATAATAATAAATTATATTTAATTTGTTTGACCAAGTCTTAAAATGAGTGACTCTATAATTTGTTATGTTACATAAAATCAGAAAATTACTTTTCTTACAGTAATTTAGGCTGGATTCCATATGGGGTGGAAACAGTAAGGGAGTGAAGAAAATGACTACCAAAAAATTAGAACAGAACACTTTCAAAACAAAAACTTTCACTACTCTCTTTTTTTAGGGAGGTAATACCATATAATGAAGAAAACATGACTGGACTAGAAGATAGGAGACTTGTGTTCTTGGTTGAACTCAGCTAGCCTATTCACATCAGTTCCTTTGGAAAACAGCTATTAATATCTCTGTGATAAAGATTACTGTAAAAGTCACTGTGTTCATGACATCACTTACCACTCTGACATATCACTGACTATCTACAGAATGAATAGAGAATACATGGCAATCTAAAAAAGGAAGATGAGAAAACATAAATATAGGTGTTGTATCAATGCTAATGATTACTTTTGATATAATGATTAACTTAATAAAAAAAGGTTTTTTTGATGTCTTTACTTTTGACAGAGAGACAGAGAGAGTGCTAGCAGGGGAGGGGCAGAGAGAGACAAGAGACACAGAATCCAAACCAGGCTCCAGGCTCTAAGCTGTCAGCACAGAGCCTGAGGCAGGGCTCGAACTCACCAACCTTGAGATAATGACCTGAAGTGAAGTCGGACTCTTAACTGACTGAGCCCCCAGGCACCCCAATATAATGGTTACTTTATATTCTATATAGCTTAAACTTTGGAATTGAGAAAGATGTTCTACTTGTGTTTATCCTTTATTTCTTGGTTTTATTATATATTCTGACCCCTATCAATAACTTTTTAAAATTATGCCTGAGATCAAAAGTATTTCTAAAGTGAAAAGAAATAACACAAGAATTAGAGAACTATAGTAAGCATGCATATTTTTGCGTTTTGCCAAAATCTACCCTTATTTATCTTAAAGAATGCAAATTGGGAATGAATAATTCAATTAGAACTTTAAAATTTTAATCAGTCAAATAAATCACTTTTGTCCTTTATGATTTCCTTTATCCTTCTATTATATTCCCTTCTACAAGTTTGTCAAACATCATTATTTTTTAGGTCAAACATTATATTTTGTTTCAATAATTTGACTTTCTGTATTTAATCACCTGAAGATTGCCTTGGTATTTGGTATAAGGATCTAAATATATTTTTCTTCAGATGATTAGTAATATTATATTATGACTTTATAAATAACCAAACCTTTTCCTTCTCCCTATTTAGTATATATTAATTCCTAACAAGATCTATTCCCTAGTTGTTGATTCAACTCCATTAACTAGTATATTCTTATACCACTGACAGACTATCTTAAAACTATTACAGTTTTCTAGTTTTTAAAAGAGTTGGTCCTTGCTTATCACTATTTTCATCCAAAGTTTTCTATGTTATTTCTCTTTGCTCATCCAAGTTAACATTATATTGTCAAGTTCAGAAAGATCCGGTTAGTATTTTAGTGAAAAGTGCATCAAATATGAAAATAAATGATATTTTAAGTATCACTGCGAAAGCTCAATTACATTTAACTTTTCCAATCAAGAACACTTAATTTTTTTTCAATAATACAAATGAAAATAATTCTACCTAAGGTTCCACTTTCTACATAAGGCTATTTCCAGATATTTAGTATTTTGAAAGGGACCTCTTTTAATCACTTCTTATTTGGCTGACCTATAGGACCATTTCCTACTTTTATTCAATCACTTTGCTCCTTTCTTAAAAATTAGCCACTTCAAGGCAATACATTTGTTTAATATACTTGTTAAAAAAAAGAATCAACAAAAGGAAAATAGCATTTCAAAAAAGAGCCAAAGACTTTTTTTTTTTAACAGAAGAAAACAGTGCAGAAGAACAACAACTGTTTTGTGAAATACAGGTTTCTCCATCACCTACTTTTTCCAGTTGCCATTTTCCCAGAGTTCTTGGTCACCAAAATCCTCACCAAAAAACCACATTCTTTGCTAGATGAGGGTTCCCCAAATCAGGTAACTTCAAAAGCCTCCAATGAGTAGACCTTAACTCCTATTTTGACCCCACAAATGCCCTCACCTATTCAGGATATTCTAAGAGCCACAGATGTCTGAAAGTCTATTCATTCTCCCAGGCAACCCTCAAAGAGGTTGATATTCATGTATTTCTGGCAGATACGAAATTCCTTCACGGCTTGTAGAATGCCACTGTTTTCCTGGTTTTACCCTTGGTGGTTTTCCTTTTCTACAGCTTTCTTTTAGTCTGCTCCTCACAAATTATGGTGCTTATCGGGGTTCTCTCCTTGGTACTTTGTTATATTATATCTACAATATGAAAGACTATTTCTGTGCAAGTCTTCCAAATACAAAACCCTCAATAAATCTTTACCTCTCGCCTCAATAACAAAATGTCTGAAACAACCACATTCCATATTCCTTCCAATTCTAATCCCACTTAAAACTGAATTGAGAGGCATTAGAAGAAAGCATCAAGTATACTGTCACTGTCTCTGAAATATTAAATAAAGAAAATTTTACTACGGCACACACCCATTTGTGTCTCTGTAGTAAACCTGTTGACAATTTATAGAAACAGCTAACAAGGTACACTTACAGAGTGCTGGAGTTAGTGAAAATAGAAAATGAAATCTGCTGTTCAAAATCTACAATACTCTTTAAGTATGTATAAACCAGAATTATATGACTGATTAAATCTAATACAACAAACATAAGGCTTCCTCTCTAGATCTTTCTCTAAGAACATGTACTTTAAACAACCAATTCATTTATTTGCTTTCTGTAGCCATACTGAAAAAGAAAGTATACCATTATTACTTTTTAATCAGTCTTACACTGTTGTGATTTTATTTTCAGTTAACAATTTACACTAGTTCTAAAACTCATCTCAACCTGGAACTCACAGGGTATGCCTTTGTGGAACATGAGGAAATTCTGCCATTTGACTCCACTGCATGTATAAGAAAAAGGTAACTTCACATATCCCTAAATAAAATCCTGTCTTAAGCTGAATGAACGTTGTTCTATTAATACTCATTTACTACTTCTTTATTATCCTTTTTGTTTATTAAAGAATAACAGGAGTCAAACTTTCAAAAAGACTTAAAATTCACAACATTCTATTCATTTTTTCCCTTCAACATTAGGAAGATATTACCACTGTTTGTTGTTGGAAATAGAGGACTATGTACATCACAAATATCAGTGTACACTTTGAGAACCTCTACATTGGCTCAATCTCAAAAAAATTAAAAGATATTGGGGTAGCAAAAATGTTTCTTGATTTATTACCTTTATAGCTAGAGTACAGTTTCTTTTAGGATCCCAAAGGACTCATGTGGGACAAAGAAGTTAGCTAACAGTTTATAGATTTTAACTAGATACCTTCCCAGGAGGCTAAGATTCCAATTTCAGTATAGATACCAAAGTGGAAATCAAACAAGAAACTACTACTGGGAAGTTTTGTTAGTGCACAGTTAACCACATCCTGAGCATTTAAATGCTGAGATTGTAAACCCACCTTCATAGGCTTTCTACTGTTCCACAGAGAAGCACATAACATAAAAGTATTCCAGAGACTACAGTAAGTATGATATCTTGCCTTAGTTATCAGGGAAAATTGTATTCTTCTTTTGTATTGAGGAATAATTTCATTAAGGTGTAGCAACTCAATGCCAAGACCAAACCCCACTTAACTTCAGTCAACTTCTATTCAACTTTTAAGGGAAAAAAAAAAAAATTGATGAATCGTATATAAAAGAAGTCCTACTTTAAGGGAAGGCCAATTCATTTGGGCAGATATTTGCTCGAGACAAGACCCTATATAAGTCATTGTAATAGTTAATAATTGTATAGTAATTGTAATGGGAAAACTAACATGTAATGGAAACCTAATAATGTGCCAAGTCCTATAGGTAGCATTTTCACATACTTTATTTCATTTCATTCCTAGGACACTACTTAAACAAAAACAAAATGAACCAAGGATTAAATAAGTGGCTTAATTAGAACTTCAAAGCTAGTACATGGGTGAAAGGACTTGAAACTAAATCTTTCTGATTCTATCTATATTCTTTCCATACTACCACATAACTGACCTAGCAGCTACCCTGAAAGAAAAAAAGAAATAAAAAAGGGTACAAGAATATCTTGACTTTATTATAAATGAGCTTGGTATGAAAGTAATAAAATCCGGACAGAAATAAGCTCATTTTGCTAGTAATGTTACTAAACATCTTCAAATAACTTTTTCAGTGTGCACACAATTTTTGACAATCATTATCACTTTTTCAGTCATTATGCAAAAGTGGACATCTTTTAGAAAATTTAAAATTGTAATTATACCACATACCAAAACATGAACTACTGTCAGTTCAAGGGGATGTTCACTGTTAATGTACAGTGTACTACTGAAATTTTATCTAAAGTGAAACAAAATTTTTAGTACACTAGTAACAAATCAAATACATATGCTATATCCTAAAAAAAAGAATGATAAAAGTTATAAAAACAACTTGGAAATATTCAGAATTTATTTTAATTAAGAGTAAGTAAAAGAAAAATATCCTTTCAAATAAAAGGTGACATACAATACCTGCGGGTCCTTGGTGGTTTTGGAGGAGGAGAATCTTGTTTGTCAGGATCCATGGAGCTGACCATATTTTCAGTGTTAATTTCATTCTGCCGAGAAAAAAAAAGCTTCATTAAAGTTAGGAGAAAAATAATTTTCCTTCCTCATGTTTCACATAGCTGTTTCTAATGTTTATTTTTGAAAGAGAGAGCAAGCGCAGGGGACAGGGGGAGCAGAGAATCTGAAGCAGGCTCCAAGCTGACAGCAGAGAGCCCAACGCAGGGCTCAAACCCACAAACCATTAGATCACGACCTGAGCGGAAATCAAGACACTTAAACCAACTGAGCTACCCAGGTGCCCCTCACATAAGCGGTTTCTTGGCTTTTGAATTTGTAAAACAATGACACTTTCCCAAAATGGGGTTTACATTCTCTATTATTTTAGCTGAAAGGGCCAAACTTCAATGAGAGACATTCATATCAAAAAAAGTCTAGGGGTGCCTTGCCGGCTCAGTTGGAAGAGTGTGCGGCTCTTGATCTTGGGGTCATGGGTTCAAGCCCCACGCTGGGTGTAGAGATTACTAAAAAATAAACTTAAAAAGAAAAAAACACCACCACCACCACCACAATCTATTTCCAGTTACTGAAAACTCAATTGTGTACCATGGCATTTCAACACATTTCAAATGTTTCCATAAAGAAACAGATTTCCCAAGAAAATAAAGATCAAAGAAGATTTTTTTTCAGGCATCACTACTACTAGAAGCTTAACATGTGCAGAGAAGAAGAAAAAAAAAAAGCCAGTAAAATAAGGCTTATATCTTCCACTTTTCCCAATCTTTTTCAGGATTCCTACTGCTACTTAGTACTTTTAAACAGGTCCCAGAATTCATTTTAATCAATCTTTGCCCTACCCTTTATCACCATGGAGTGCCTTACTCCATAAGCATATATAACTATTATATCATTCTCTAACCAAATAAACCCAAAAAAGGCAGAGAGAGCCCATCCAGAGATATCCTTGTTCTCGCTGGTCATAAGGACCAGTAATATTCATTAACATGGATGTTCCAGAGTCAGTAGTTATAAGAATCTTAGGTTGTGTTTAGGATTGTGAATAGAAGAGTTCTGAAATTATTATATAAAACACTGCCTTGAATTAGTTTCAGCCTCAAGGAAGTACTTCATTTTTATCCAGCTAGGCATATGTTAATGGGTCGGAAGACAAGAATGATTTTCATTGTTACCTACATCTCAGATTAATTTTAGAAAAAAAGCCATCTTTATATAAACTATGATTAAGGAACTCTGAAACTGTAATTGCCTTTTTTTTTTAATCAAAATGTACTTTTGCTGGGTTCATCATAGCACCTTTTTTGCCTTTATAACTGTTTCTTGCCAATGAGTTTTTTTGTTGTTTTTTTACTAAGTAGGCCTAACCAAGAAAAACAGAGATCTCCACTTTGCAACAATTTTTAGTGCACTGTGTCCTGATACATAATGAGATGTATCAGAAAAGAGTTTTATGCATCCTTACTCTGCATCTTACTCTGACCAAAACAACAATTACATTATGAGAATGGATGTTTTCATCCTTAAATTAAAGCCACCTACCATAACAAAGCATCTGTTGCAGGGATATCTGCTAAGGCAAAGTAGCCATATAATTTATTGTCCAAATCAGGGCTCGTTAAGAATGAAAGTGGGGGCACTAGTAATTATTACACCTAGACAAATATTAAAGATACCTCCGACATATTAATTCATATGCTTATAAACATATTCCCATAATAACATTCAATATTTTTGTATCAAAACCTGTAAATATTCACATTAAATAGGTTAAATAAAGGTTAAGGGGGAACCATATGAAACTGCTTCTAACCTACAAAACTCAGCAATTTTTTATAGTACAATGTGAAAGCCTCAAGTCATGCCAACTTAGATTTTGCTTCCAAATGGGTATAATACCAAACCAACACTCTCACTCTCTCTTCCCTTCTCCCTCCCTACAACTTCAGGTTTTCAGAGCATTTTGGATTTTGGAATAGCTCAATATGTGAAATGCACTGAAGAGTAAGCACTACAGAGGATACAAAAATGTAAACAACATAGTACTTAACTCCAAGAAGTGTATAGTCTAGTAATAATCACCAAATTAAAAAGTAAAGGGGTAATCATAAAACCATAAAGTGATGAAATCAGAGAAAGGAGATGTTATATGAAGGTGTGGATATTAAGAATATAGTTGAGAAATATTAAGAAGTTGAGAATATTAAGGCAGTATGTTGAATGGCCTTAAAGGATAGATAAGATATTGCTACACACAACAGAGTATGGAAGGGAATAGGTGGGAAGGGAACAAGAAGAGAAACAAAGAGCATCTGCAAGCAAATGACAACAAATATGATAAAGGAAAGAAAATGTCATGAATTCCTCATTCTGAATAAATGAGAGAATGGTGGAGCCATTAATAGAAAGGGCCAAAAGAAGAAAAGTAACTTTGGGGGAGGTTAAGACTTTTGAACATGTTGAGTTTCATCTTAAGAAAGAAATGAATGTTGCCAATACAGAAATGCAACTCAAGAGAACCACTGCCTACACAGCATGAACAAATCCTCTCAGTTACTGGACTTCACAATAGGACAATGTTCTTGGATTCCTGTTTTACCTACAATAATGTTTGCTCTACTCATATCTTCTGACACTCTTAACTACAGCTTTTGTCCCCACATTTGTCCTAATGTAGATAGCTCTCTTAAGCTGCTTTTATTACCTGAAACAATCACCAACTTGGTGATTCCAACTTTAGAAATAAGGTAATCCATTGGTAATTAGGTTCTAGTGTATCCTTGTTTCAAGAAGAGCTAAAGTTATTATTTTTTACCTTTTTGACCACCTTCACCCATTTCACTGAAGTAATTTTGTGTCTTATATTTACTACATAACAGCCATGTGAAAGGCCACACAAAAAAAAATCAGAACCTAACTATCAAATAATTACAGATATATTATCAGCTGTAAAATCAAATATTAAAACAAGGTGATTTAAAAATAAAAGACATTATATTTGAGGAAAAATTATTAAAAACTCAGTATCACATCTAAAATGTACACCACGGGGCGCCTGGGTGGCGCAGTCGGTTAAGCGTCCGACTTCAGCCAGGTCACGATCTCGCGGTCCGTGAGTTCGAGCCCCGCGTCAGGCTCTGGGCTGATGGCTCGGAGCCTGGAGCCTGTTTCCGATTCTGTGTCTCCCTCTCTCTCTCTGCCCCTCCCCCGTTCATGCTCTGTCTCTCTCTGTCCCAAAAATAAATAAAAAACGTTAAAAAAAATAAATAAATAAAAAATAAAAAAATAAAATAAAATAAAATAAAATGTACACCACAACAGGGGCACCGGGGTGGCTCAGTCAGCTGAGCGTCCGACTTCAGGTCAGGTCATGATCTCATGGTTCGTGAGTTCGAGCCCCGTGTTGGGCTCTGGGCTGACAGCTCAGAGCCTGGAGCCTGCTTCAGATTCTGTGTCTCCTTTTCTCTCTGCCCCTCCCCTGCTCAAGCTCTGTCTCTCCCTCTCTCTCAAAAATAAATAAACATATAAAAAAATTTTTTTAAATGTACAACACAACAGAAGGACCATAACACAAACTATTGCTATTACTCAATCATCCTAGAATTGAAAAACCTGGTGTAGATAACTGGTCTTTTATATACAAGATAAAAAAGCATGCAAGCATATCTTACAGATGTTTGCTTACTTATGTATTTCTAAATTCCAAATCAGTAGGCTACTCCATTCTAGAATGAATTTTCGCTTTGGATCTCTTACTCTGGAAAGTCATCTTAGTTGTAAATACCTCTAACAAATAACATTTTTTAATGTTTATTTATTTTTGAGAGAGAGAGACAGAACGTGAGCAGGGGAGGGGCAGAGAGACGGAAACACAGAATCTGAAGCAGGCTCCAGGCTCTGAGCTGTCAGCACAGAGCCCGACACTGGGCTGGAACTCACAAACTGCAAGATCATGACCTGAGTGAAAGTCGGCTGCGTAACCTAATGAGCCACCCAGGCGCCCCACAAATATCATTTATTATAAAGCCTTATATTGTTGGTCAGCATTCCAACCAAAATTTCTATGAAAATAATTCTAGAACATACAATTTGAGAGTTTTTTGTTTTTTAACTTTGCCTCTAAATTGTTGGAGAAATAAACAGATTTATAAATGTTTCTCAGAGCATAGGTTCAGAGAGGTAAGGAAAATATTTCAAATCATTTTATTCAACCATACAGTTCTAAAATAATTTTCCCCGGTTTTTTACATTCCACATTTTTTCTAAATGGCATTTATGGTTTCCAACCACATATAAACCTGCTATAAAAACAAGTCACCCAGATTCAACAATACCTAGAAAGCAAGATTTCTTAAGAGGACAAGATAAAAAAATTACACAGAATGATAAGCTGTCTGTCTTTCTTCTATCCATTCCTCCTTCCACTTTTTAAATCCATTCACCCATTGAGTTATATAGTTAATACAGTATTAGTCACTACCTTTGGCAAAGTATTTTTTCTCAACAAATACAGCTTTCTCAGAATGGATTCTATAGAGAATGATTTTTCCTTTTTACAGAACAGAAATTGCCATCTTGCCCAAAAGGTAAATCCAGCAGTCGCCGTGTCAGCTTTAAAATGCAAGGACATAATCTAACATTTTAAGTTCAGTTAGCAAACATTTAGTGGGTGTCTCCTATGTATCAATCAATGATATGAGAAAGTAGGTTTGAAATAACCATTAATCTGCTATTAGGTGATATTTCATCTCATCCCATACACTGTATGATCCTTCTTGTATTCCTTAGCTATTTATAAACCTCTGAGCCATTAGACAGAAACAATCTATAACAAAATTAAATCCTAGTGTGAAGTTCAGACTAATAAAATGAAAGTTTAATTTATGAAATAAAACAAAAAAAAAAATCAAGGTAATAAGAAAACAGAGATGAGAGAGCAATGCAATATTTACCACATATCAGTTTCTGGAGATTACTTAAATATACTTAAAAGCTTTAAATATATAACACTGAATATTGCATTAAAAATATTTTTGAGCAAAGGCAACAACAACAACAAAAAACAAGTGGGACTACATCAAACTAAAAAGCTTCCACACAGCAAAGGAAACCATCAACAAAATGAAAAGGCAATCTATGAAATAAGAGAAAATATTTGCAAATCATATATTTGATAAGGTGTTGATATCCACAATATATATGGAATTCACACAACTGAATAGCCAAAAAAAAAAAAAAAAAAAAAAAACTGATTATAAATGGCAGAGGACCTGAATAGACATTTCTTTAAAGAAGACATACACATGGCCATCAGGAATATGTGAAAAAATACTCAACCATCACTAATCATTAGAAAAATGCAAATCAGAACCACAATGAGACCTCACACCTATTAGAATGGCTAGCATCAAAAAGACAGAAATAATAAGTGTTGGAGAGGATGTGGAGAAAAGGAAACCCTTGTGTATACTTGGTGGGAATGTAAATTGATGCAGCCATTATGGAAACAATATGGAAGTTCCTAAAAAATTAAAAATAGAAATACCAAACAATCCAGTAATCCCATTTCTGGGTATTTATCCAAAGGAAGTGAAAACACAAACTCAAAAATATATGCACCCCTATGTTCACTGCAGCCTTAGTTATGATAGTCAAGACAAGAAAGCAACCCAAATGTCCATCGATGGAAGAATGGATAAAGAAAACGTGGTATATGCACATGATGGAATATCATTTAGCCATAAAACAGAAGGAACTCTTGCCATTTGCAACAACGTGGATGGATCTTGAGGGCATTATACTAAGTGAAATAAGTCAGAGAAAGACAAATACTATATAATCTCACTTATATGTGGAATCTAAAAACAAAAAACTGAATTCATATACAGAGAACAGATTGGTGCTTGCCAGAGGTGGGTGAAATGGGTAAAGGAAGTCAAACAGCCGAGGTCAAACTATACAAACTTCCAATTATAAAATTAAAAAGTCAGGGGATATAATGTACAGCATGGTGACTAAATAATACTATATTGCATATTTCAAAGTTCGTAAGAGAGTAAATCTTAAAAGTTCTCATCACAAGAAAAAAAAAATGTACCTATGTATGGTAATGGATGTTAAACTAGACTTATTGTGGTGATCATTTCACAATATATACAAATATCAAATCACCACACTGTACACCTAAAACCAATATAATGTTATCTGCCAATTATATCTCAATAAAAAATTAAAATAAGAATTTTCTATACATTTAAAAAATGTAATAGAATATTTTTCACTTGTATATACTAAGGAAATGGTAGTCTAAAGCATCTATATTTCTGAAGTATCAAAACTTTAACTTTAAAATTAAATCTTGCATTTATAAAAACAAATATTTTCCCATTACAGTTTAAAGAAAAAAAAAGCATAGCCTATTTAGCTTTCTGAAGCATTAACTGAACCTCAATTTAAATATTATACATAGTAATATATAAACATTCTATTCTGTATTAGAAAATATTTGACTATATTCAGTACAGATTATAACAGGCTTTAATTAAACCAAGGGGGAAAAAGAGATGGCCATGTATAAGGTTGCACAATGATTCCTAGGTTAATACAGGAAATAAAAATGAGGTCACATACATTAATCTTAAAAATTTACATTATCATTTGGCTAATAAAGGAAATACATAGCCCCTAAAGCTCATGGATAATCCATACTGTCAAAATAATCAATACTATATTATTTTAAGACATTGAGACCAGCATTTGGTAACAAATCTCTCATATGTAAAACCTAGAAATTTAAACAAATAGTCTGGGAAAGTGCCAAAAACAATGTGCAAAAGAAAAGGAAAATAAAGGTTATAAATTTTGTGCCTCATTTTACTTCAGTTATCGAGGCTAAGTTCAATTTATCATGTGATAGCTATGTTAGTTTCAGTGATAAAAACATAAAGAAATTTTATTTAAAAAAATAGCACAATACCTTCAAGGACAAGGTCATTATGTACATATAGCAAAAAAAGACCTAATTAGAAAGCAGAGGCAGACATGAGAACACTATGAGAATACAGTATTTTTGTCAGGTCAAAAGTTTGAATATCCAATAAGATCTTTTAAAGCTAAAATGGGAAGATGGCTGCGTAGGAGGACGCTGGGCTCACCGGGTCCTGCTGATCACTTAGATTCCACCCACACCTGCCTAAATAACCCAGAAAATCACCAGAAGACTAGCAGAATGGATTCTCCAGACCCAAGCGAAGATGAGAGGTCCACGGAAGAGGGTACGGAGGGTAGGAAGGGCGGAGGGGCGGTGTGCACTACACGGACTGGCAGGAGGGAGCCAAGGCGGAGGGGTGGCCCGCCGGCCAAGCAGAGGCCCCGAGTCTGGCTTGCAAAAGTGGAGGGGCCGGACAGAGTGTGTTCTGACAGTGAGCGGGACTTAACATCTGGAAGGTTAAACAGCTCTGCTCGGAGAGCAGGAGGGCTGGAGGACAACGGGAGGGAGAGTTGTTGAGCCCCGGACGACAGAGGACGGACGACAGAGCTCAGCTTGGCGGGGAACAAAGGCGCTCGCCAGTGCCATCCTCCTCGCCCATCCCCCAGCTAAAATCCCAAAGGGAACCAGTTCCCATCAAGGAACTTGCTTCCACCTCGCAAACACCCAAGGCTGTGCTTCTGCGGATCCATCCCTCCAGCGGGTCTGAATCACTCCCGGTGCTGCAGGGCCCCTCCGGAAGCGGATCTCCAAAGGAAAAGCAAGCTGAGCCTGCCCCTTCCGCCCCTGTGCACTTTGCCAACCCACCCCAGCTACTACGCCAGATCCCCAGCACCACAAGCCTGGCAGTGTGCAAGTAGCCCAGACGGGCCACACCACCCCACAGTGAATCCCGCCCCTAGGAGAGGGGAAGAGAAGGTACCCACCAGTCTGACTATAGACCCAGCAGTGGGCTGGGGGCAGACATCAGGTCTGACTGCGGCCCCGCCCACCAACACAAGTTATTCAAGGCAGCACAGGGGAAGTGCCCGGCAGTTCCGCACCACTCCAGGGACTATCCAAAATGACAAAACAGAAGAATTCCCCTCAAAAAAACCTCCAGGAAATAAGGACAGCTAACGAACTGATCAAAAACGATTTAAACAATATAACAAAAAGTGAATTTAGAATAATAGTCATAAAATTAATCGCTGGGCTTGAAAACAGTATAGAGGACAGCAGAGAATTTATTGCTACAGAGACCAAGAGACTAAGGAACAGCCAGGAGGAGCTAAAAAATGATATTAATGAGCTGCAAAATAAAATGGAGATGACCACAGCTCGGATTGAAGAGGCAGAGGAGAGAATAGGTGAACTAGAAGATAAAATTATGGAAAAAGAAGCTGAGAAAAAGATTAAAAAAAATCCAGGAGTATGAGGGGAAAATTAGAGAAATAAGTGATGCACTAAAGAGAAATAATCTACGTATAATTGGTATTCCAGAGGAGGAAGAGAGAGGGAAAGGTGCTGAAGGTATACTTGAAGAAATAATAGCTGAGAACTTCCCTGATATGGGGAAGGAAAAAGGCATTGAAATCCAAGAGGCACAGAGAACTCCCTTCAGACGTAACTTGAATCGATCTTCTGCACGACATATCATCGTGAAACTGGCAAAATACAAGGATAAAGAAAAATTCTGAAAGCAGCTAGGGATAAACGTGCTCTAACATATAAAGGGAGACCGATAAGACTCGTGACCGATCTCTCTACTGAAACTTGGCAGGCCAGAAAGGCATGGCAGGAGATCTTCAATGTGATGAACAGAAAAAAAATATGCAGCCGAGAATCCTTTATCCAGCAAGTCTGTCATTTAGAATAGAAGGAGAGATAAACGTCTTCCCAAACAAACAAAAACTGAAGGAATTTGTCACCACTAAACCAGCCCTACAAGAGATCCTAAGGGGGATCCTGTGAGACAAAGTACCAAAGACATCACTACAAGCATGAAACATACAGACATCACAATGACTCTAAACCCATACCTTTCTATAATAACACTGAATGTAAATGGACTAAACTCGCCAACCAAAAGATATAGGGTATCAGAATGGATAAAAAAACAAGACCCATCTATTTGCTGTCTACAAGAGACTCATTTTAGATCTGAGGACACTTTCAGATTGAAAGTGAGGGGATGGAGAACTATTTATCATGCTACTGGAAGTCAAAAGAGAGCTGGAGTAGCCATACTTAGACAAACTAGACTTTAAATTAAAGGCTGTAACAAGAGATAAAGAAGGGCATTATATAATAATTACAGGGTCGGGGCGCCTGGGTGGCGCATTCGGTTAAGCGTCCGACTTCAGCCAGGTCACGATCTCGCGGTCCGTGAGTTCGAGCCCCACGTCAGGCTCTGGGCTGATGGCTCAGAGCCTGGAGCCTGTTTCCGATTCTGTGTCTCCCTCTCTCTCTGCCCCTCCCCCGTTCATGCTCTGTCTCTCTCTGTCCCAAAAATAAATTAAAAAACGTTGAAAAAAAAATTAAACAAAAAAATAATTACAGGGTCTACCCATCAAGAAGAACTAACAATTATAAATGTCTATGCGCCGAATACGGGACGCCCAAATATATAAAACAATTACTCACAAACATAAGCAACCTTATTGACAAGAATGTGGTAATTGCAGGGGACTTTAATACCCCACTTAACAGAAATGGATAGATCATCTAGACACACGGTCAATAAAGAAACAAGGGCCCTGAATGATACATTGGATCAGATGGACTTGACAGATATATTTAGAACTCTGCATCCCAAAGCAACAGAATATACTTTCTTCTCGAGTGCACATGGAACATTCTCCAAGATAGATCACATACTGGGTCACAAAACAGCCCTTCATAAGTACACAAGAATTGAGATCATACCATGCATACTTTTGGACCACAATGCATTGAAGCTTGAAATCAACCACAGGAAAAAGTCTGGAAAACCTCCAAAAGCATGGAGGTTAAAGAACACCCTACTAAAGAATGAGTGGGTCAACCAGGCAATTAGAGAAGAAATTAAAAAATATATGGAAACAAACGAAAATGAAAATACAACAATTGACACGCTTTGGGATGCAGCAAAGGCAGTCCTGAGAGGAAAATACATTGCAATCCAGGCCTATCTCAAGAAACAAGAAAAATCCCAAATACAAAATCTAACAGCACACCTAAAGGAAATAGAAGCAGAGCAGCAAAGACACCCCAAACCCAGCAGAAGAAGAGAAATAATAAAGATCAGAGCAGAAATAAACAATATAGAATCTAAAAAAACTGTAGAGCAGATCAATGAAACCAAGAGTTGGTTTCTTGAAAAAATAAATAAAATTGACAAACCTCTAGCCAGGCTTCTCAAAAAGAAAAGGGAGATGACCCAAATAAAATCATGAATGAAAATGGAATTATTACAACCAATCCCTCAGAAATACAAGCAATTCTCAGGGAATACCATGAAAAATTATATGCCAACAACCTGGACAACCTGGAAGAAATGGACAAATTCCTACACACCCACACACTTCCAAAACTCAAACAGGAGGGACCAGAAAGCCTGAACAGACCCATAACCAGCGAAGAAATTGAATCAGTTATCAAAAATCTCCCAATAAGAGTCCAGGACCAGATGGCTTCCCTGGGGAATTCTACCAGACATTTAAAGCAGAGATAATACCTATCCTTCTCAAGCTATTCCAAAAAATAGAAAGGGAAGGAAAACTTCCAGACTCATTCTCTGAAGCCAATATTACTTTGATTCCTAAACCAGACAGAGACCCAGTAAAAAAAAGAGAACTACAGGCCAATAACCCTGATGAATATGGATGCAAAAATTCTCAATAAGATACTAGCAAATCGAATTCAACAGCTTATAAAAAGAATTTTTCACCATGATCAAGTGGGATTCATTCCTGGGATGCAGGGCTGGTTCAACATTCCCAAATCAATCAACGTGATACATCACATTAATAAAAGAAAATATAAGAACCATATGATCCTGTCAATCGATGCAGAAAAAGCATTTAACAAAATTCAGCATCCTTTCTTAATAAAAACCCTCGAGAAAGTCAGGACAGAAGGAACATACTTAAACATCATAAAAGCCATTTATGAAAAGCCCACAGCTAATATCATCCTCAACGGGGAAAAAGTGAGAGCTTTCCCCCTGAGATCAGGAACACGACAGGGATGTCCACTCTCGCCGCTGTTGTTTAACATAGTGTTGGAAGTGCTAGCATCAGCAATCAGACAACAAAAGGAAATCAAAGGCATCAAAATTGGCAAAGATGAAGTCAAGCTTTCACTTTTTGCAGATGACATGATAATATACATGGAGAACCCGACAGACTCCACCAAAAGTCTGCTAGAACTGATACATGAATTCAGCAAAGTCGCAGGATACAAAATCAATGTACAGAAATCAGTTGCATTCTTCTACACTAATAATGAAGCAACAGAAAGACAAATAAAGAAACTGATCCAATTCACAGTTGCACCAAGAAGCATAAAATACCTAGGAATATGTAACCAAAGATGTAAAAGATCTGTATGCTGAAAACTATAGAAAGCTTATGAAGGAAATTGAAGATATAAAGAAATGGAAAAACATTCCGTGCTCATGGGTTGGAAGAATAAATATTGTTAAAATATCAATACTACCCAAAGCTATCTACACATTCAATGCAATCCCAATCAAAATTGAAGCTAGAACAAGGAATCCTAAAATTCATATAGAACCACAAAAGGTCCCGAATAGCCAAAGTAATTTTGAAGAAGAAGACCAAAGCAGGAGGCATCACAATCCCAGACTTTAGTAGCCTCTACTACAAAGCTGTAATCATCAAGACAGCATGGTATTGGCACAAAAACAGACACATAGACCAATGGAATAGAATAGAAACCCCAGAACTAGATCCACAAAAGTATGGCCAACTCATCTTTGACAAAGCAGGAAAGAATATCCAATGGAAAAAAGTCTCTTTAACAAATGGTGCTGGGAGAACTGGACAGCAACATGCAGAAGAATGAAACTAGACCACTTTCTTACACCATTCACAAAAATAAACTCAAAATGGATAAAGGACCTGAATGTGAGACAGGAAACCATCAAAACCCTAGAGAAGAAAGCAGGAAAAGACCTCTCTGACCTCAGCTGCAGTAATTTCTTACTTGACACATCCCCAAAGGCAAGGGAATTAAAAGCAAAAATGAACTACTGGGACCTCATGAAGATAAAAAGCTTCTGCACAGCAAAGGAAACAACCAACAAAACTAAAAGGCAACCAACAAAAGATATTTGCAAATGACATATCGGACAAAGGGCTAGTATCCAAAATCTATAAACAGCTCACCAAACTCCACACCCGAAAAACAAATAATCCAGTGAAGAAATGGGAAGAAAACATGAATAGACACTTCTCTAAAGAAGATGTCCGGATGGCCAACAGGCACATGAAAAGATGCTCAGCGTCGCTCCTCATCAGGGAAGTACAAATCAAAACCACACTCAGATATCACCTCACGCCAGTCAGAGTGGCCAAAATGAACAAATCAGGAGACTATAGATGCTGGAGAGGATGTGGAGAAACGGGAACCCTCTTGCACTATTGGTGGGAATGCAAACTGGTGCAGCCACTCTGGAAAACAGTGTGGAGGCTCCTCAAAAAAAAATAGACCTACCCTATGACCCAGCAATAGCACTGCTAGGAATTTACCCAAGGGATACAGGAGTACTGATGCATAGGGGCACTTGTACCCCAATGTTTATAGCAGCACTCTCAACAATAGCCAAATTGTGGAAAGAGCCTAAATGTCCATCAACTGATGAATGGATAAAGAAATTGTAGTTTATATACACAATGGAGTACTATGTGGCAATGAGAAAGAACGAAATATGGCCCTTTGTAGCAACGTGGATGGAACTGGAGAGTGTGATGCTAAGTGAAATAAGCCATACAGAGAAAGACAGATACCATATGTTTTCACTCTTATGTGGATCCTGAGAAACTTAACAGAATCCCATGGGGGAGGGGAAGAAAAAAAAAAATGTTAGAGTGGGAGAGAGCCAAAGCATAAGAGACTCTTAAAAACTGAGAACTGAGGGTTGATGGGGGGGTGGGAGGGAGGGAAGGGCAGGTGATGGGCATTGAAGAGGTCATCTTTTGGGATGAGCACTGGGTGTTGTATGGAAACCAATTTGACAATAAATATCATATATTAGAAAAATAAAAATTAAAAATTAAAAAAATAAATAAAACTTTAATATTTAGGTTTAAAAAAAAAAAAGCTAAAATGACATCGAACTAATAAACACACGCCAAAAAGGGACTTAATTGTAGCACTCCAATTCTACTTCATTAAAAAGCCTGTACAAAATTAACTATAAAACTATATATTATGACCAAGAACAAAATACAATTCATGTAGAATCAACTTATAATTACTTAGGTGGGGGTAGAAAAGGAGAACAATAGTTAATTTAAAATTTTTTTTATTTTTATTTTTTAGAGCATGAGTGGGAGAGAGGGGCAGAGGGAAAGAGAGAAGGACAGAGGGAGAGAGAGACAGACAGACACTGAGGTTCTTAAGTAGGCTCCATGCTCAGTGCAGAACCTGACATAGGGCTTGATTCCACAACCCTGGGATCATGACCTGAGCCAAAATCAAGAGTCGGACATGCAAGTGACTGAGCCACCCAGGTGCCCCTAGTTAACTTCTTAAAAGTAATTTATACTTGAAACAGTAATGATTTTTGATATAAGATTAACTTTCCTAGCTATATTCTACAGAAAATTATTTAGCTGGTTATGGAGCCCATAAATATCCATTACAATAGAGAGATTCAAATAGGAAGAAGGAAAGGAGTTAACAAAAAAATGAAAATAATTGTCATGGATATTATGTTAGATAACACAAGATGACAATTAAAAAGCTAAGTATTACATCTTGGTTAAAAAGTAAAAGTTTTTGGGGGCACCTGGATGGCTCAGTCCATAGAGCATGCAACTCTTGATCTCGGAGTTACTAAGTTTGAGCCTATGTTGGGTGTAGAGATTACCCTAAAAAAAGAAAGCTGAAAAATATAAAGAAAAGTTTTCTAAATTTAATAGGCCAAGAACACCTACCACTCCATCAGCAATTTTCTGGGCTCCATGAATTTCATACAGTTGTAGCTGTTTTTCAAACAGTTGGGCAATTGCTCTGTGAACAAGCTCATACTGCTCCTATTATGGAGATGAAATATTAAACAAGGGAAAAGATGTTAAAAAACAAAAAACAAAACAAGAAGACATTTATAAAAATACAGTTTATAAAGTAAAACAAAAAACTATACCTTAGTTTGTACTGCAGAATGCCTTTGTGTTCTCATTTCTTGTATTAAATTAAATACATTGAATTCCTCTGGTATTTTCTGAAACAAAGAATTTAATACATCAACTCTCTTTCATATAGACCTTCAACTTTTCAAACAGACCTTATATACATACTGGATGAGTGAAAACATGTACTGAGAACTACCTACCATCCTTCAGACACTCTTCTTGGCATTGTGGATACAAAGCTAATCTTGACCCTCGGCAGTCAAGCTGGTGAGATATGTGAACAAATAAATATCCAGCCAAGGCAAAATCACAGTTCAGTGGGAATAAAAATGCTGTAACTAACTCTGATTGGTGTGTGGAATGAAAAGTGAAGGAAATATACATAAGCAAAGCAGATTAAATATATACTCTATTTCAGGAATTGAGAAGCTTGATGTGGAGATAGCCTAAAAGTGAAAGAAGAAGTATTCAAGGAGGAAAGAAGGTAAGGCTACCTGGGATCAGACTGTAAACAATAAAATTTGAACTCATTCTACAGGCCACTGTTCCCTGTGCTGGCTACATAAGGACCAGCTAAGAAATTTGGTAAAAATACAGATCCCTCAGCTGTGTCTCTGGAGACTGTGAAATATCCCAGACAATTCTTGGTACACCTGGAATTAGAACTACTATAATAGGTAGCACAGACATGAGGAGATTTGATATACAGTCTACTTTTGCAGCATGGAGGACAAGAGTCTGAAAAGGGGACAAACTGGTAGTAGTTTACTGAAGGAGTTTTAAAAAAGCAGATTTGAGGCACATTTCTGAGGTAGAACTATTAGAACTTGGTAATCACCAAGAATATTTTGAAGTGATAAGGAAAAAGAATTAAAAATGATTCCCAGGCATGGGGCGCCTGAGTGGCTCAGTTGGTTAAGCATCTGACTTCAGCTCAGGCCATGATCTCACAGTTCCTGGGTTCAAGCCCTGCGTCGGGCTCTGAGCTGACAGCCCAAACCCTGGAACCTGCTTCAGATTCTGTGTCTCCCTCTCTCTTTGCCCCACTTACACTCTGTCTCTCAAAAATGAATAAACATTTAAAAAAAAAAAAAAAACTAAAAAAAAAAAAAAAAGATTCCCAGGCTTACTGCTTGAGAGTCTTTATATAACATCAGAAGGTTTTTACATCAAGTCCTAACCTAAGACAGAAGATTTACCCTATGTTAAGCCAAACACAGTCAAATGAGGACTATGTTCAAAATACACAACTTTTGAGATGACCAGTTATTTATTTTGCTTACTGGCATTTATCTATATGCCTGTTTCCATCTCAATTTTAATCTTTCACTTTTATGTTAAAATGGGTTAGAATCCTAATTAAATTTTGTTCATTTAAAAACCTTCATTTCGACTATCAGGAGATGATTACAATTTTTGAGGAATACAAAAATAAAATTTAATCCTAGACAGCTTTTGAGGAAAATTTTAAATTTAAATATTCCCTAAGCAAGAGTTTAAAATGGAAAGAAGGCAGGAGGAAAAAGAGAAAGAATAGAGGGCAGAAAGAAGGAAAAAAAACCTAAATATTTTATTAATCCTATTTTATCCAAGATACAGATTGAAATAGTCACAGAAACATACACTATAAAGCTATAAAGGGGGGTGCCTGGCTGGCTCAATCAGTGGAGTATGTGACTCTTGATCTCAAGGTTGTGAGTTCAAGCCCCATGTTGGGTATAGAGATTACCTAAAATATAAAATTAAAAAAAAATTGGCGGGGGGGGGGGGGGGGGAGCCTGGCTTAGTTGATGGAGCATACAACCCTTGATCTTGGGGTTCTGAGTTCAAGCCCCATGTTGGGTACAGCATTTACTTAAAAAAACAATACAAAAAAATTTTTGTAACATTTATTTATTTTTGAGAGACAGAAACCAAGAACCAGCAGGGAAGGAGCAGGTGGAGAGAGAGAGAGAGAGAGAGAGAGAGAGAGAGAGAGAGAGAGAATCTGAAGCAGGCTTCAGGCTCTGAGCTGTCAGCAGAGCCCGACACGGGGCTTGAACCCATGAACCATGAGATCCTGACCTGAGCCAAAGTTGGAGGCTTAACTGACTGAGCCACCCAGGCAGGCTCCCAAAAATAAATAATTTTTTAAAAAGCTATAAAGAATTAAAAACCTCTCCCTAATGCATAGAAAATGAACATACTATAGAACCAGCAAAGGAACCAAATCTACATACAATAGGGACAACTTAAGTTTTTCAAATCTGTAATAAGGGCTGTGTTTTATTTACCTGTATATCCTCCAAAGTATTAAACACAGTTTCTTGGAATGAGTAGTGGTAGTAAAACAGTAACAGCAATTGTAATGAAAACTAACATTGAAATGAGCACGTACTACAGGACACCCACGTTCTTTTTTATTTGTTTGTTTATTTTTGAGAGAGAGAGCACAAGCGGGGGTCGGGCAGAGAGGGGAACAGAGGATCTAAAGCAGGCTCTGTGCTGACAGCAGAAAGGCTGATGCGGGCTTTAATTCACGAACCCTGAGATCATGACCTGAGCTAAAGTCTGACGCTTAACCAACTGAACTACCCAGGTGTCCCAAGACACCCACAGTTCTAAAGAATTTTAGAAAGATTAACTTATTCCTTATGAGTTATTAATATTATGACCCCATTTTTCAGTTGAAAACATGGAGGCACAATGAAATGAAGTAATTTGACCAAAATCCCAAAGCTAGTAAATGACAGAGCAGGAATTTTAATCTGGGCAATTGGCTCCAGAGTCAGCATCCTTAACCACTATACTGTGTATCCACTTAGGCATAAATATTTATAAAATTGGTTACATTTATACCTAGAATATAAAAGGCAATGAAGATTCTGTATTTGGAAAAGTCAACGCAGAGTTTACATTCTTAATGTAGGTGTCAATTCACATAGATCAACCAGGAGGCAACATGTCTACCTTTCTGCCCTGTGCATTATCTCAAGGTAATATGCATCATTTATGCCTTCCTTTTTCAGTTCCATTACCTTTATTTCTTACATAGTAAAGCTACTTCTAAAAAAGCAACATGTATAACAGAACACAATCTATAATTTACAGAAATTAATCATTAAGTTTGAAAATAATAATAGATCAATTGGACATAATGCTATATAAAAATTATTCTTACCCCAGCTTTTAGTAAATTCCATGTATAATCTATGGCACAAATGGCACCTGTTCTTCCACAGCCTGCACTGTAAAGTTTGAAAGAACAATTTGATTTTTGTTATAAAAGAATTATAAACTAAATGTGGATGAACATGTTAGTTTTCAGAAGCAAAAAAATCATTTAGAAATATGACAAAATTCTACCATTTTAGTAAACAGACTACAACTTAACATCTTTAACATTAGCATTTATACCTGGTTTTTATTAAATTTGGGGAACTTCCAAGATTCAAAAATTACCTATGTGATTCACAGATGACCCAGCAGCCTTCATTTTGTAAGTCTAATTCTAACTCAGAAAATCTTGTCTAGCTAACATAATAACTCACAGAGATAATTTTATTTTATGTCCAACATGGTTCTGATGCCTTACAGTAGAGGAAGAAACAACACATCATTTCAATCTGCAAAAGGTATAGGAAAGACGAAGAATACAAGCCCTAGAAACTGGTTTGAACTCCAGCAGTGATTTCAACAAAAGAACAAAGTGACCAAAATAACAAAAGACCAGTGATGTACTTTCATCTTCTACGGAACTAACAGAACCTGGAGAACGTAAGTAAAATTCTGCAGGTTTTTACATTTTAAAACATGACAAGAATACTTTACAGCAATTGATTCTCAACTAGAGGGAGACAGAAGACATGCATGTTAGGACTGAGAATCACTCTGAGTAATTAAAGACATTACTAACATCACCAGAATCATTTTTACGCAGGAAAAAAGTTAGGCAGCATTTAAATTTTGAAACCTTTAGAAATATCAGTAGTTTGTCAAACATGTCATGTGAGAATTCCTGATAAAGTAAATTTATAAACAACTTAGTATGATTTTTAAAAAGCTCTTAAAAGACATCAATAATACTAATTTTTAACTGTTGATACATTTATCAATTCTTCATAGCAAAATATTTCTAGAATTTTAAGTTAAGAATTACTAGGGGCTAAATGACATATATTTAAAACTTTATGGTTAAAAGTGTAACCTTACAAAGATACACACAACCAGACTGATGAAACACAATACAAAATTTAGAAACAGATCTGAGTATATGTACGTATTACATAGTGGTGGATTCTCCCATGGGAAAGATTAGACCATTCAATAAATGGTAGAGGGAAAGTGAGCCTAACAACAGCAAAAGCTAGATTCTTACCTCATACCTTAATTATTAAAAAAATTCCAGATAGATTAAAAATATGTTTATAAAAAAACTATAGCACTATAGAAGTGCTAAAAGGGTAGTTTATGCACTACTGTTACAGATGGACTTTTTCTAAGCATATCATAAATGAAGACTCACAACTCTGACTACATAACAATTTCAAACTTATGTGTGGCAAAATATAAGCAGAATAAAAACCATGAAAAACCATGCTACTTACAACATGACTAAGAGCTAACAATCTCAATATATAAAGATATGTAAAGAATTTATCACATAACTAAGAGATGAATGCCTGCTTTAAAACAATTGGCAAAGTATACAAATAAATTCACAAAAGAATATAAACTACCAAGACAAAAAAAATGAACAAAAAGCTTGCCTGTCATACAGGCATTAAATCAAACAAACAAAAAATTAATAGTACTGGGAAGAATATAGGAAAATGGGCACTCCCACAAACTAGCTAATTATAATTAGCATCAACTTTATGGATAACAGAATATAAAATATGTATTAAAAGCATAAAAATGTTCATGCCCTTTGACTTAGAAATCTCATTTATAGAGATCTATCTTAATGAAGTAATTACCGATATGCTCAAAGATTTTGTCATGAAGACTAGCCATGTGGACATTTAAACTACTGTTTAAAATACATGAAAAAGGATGGGGGTGGGCATAATAAAGGAATGCAGGTTAAATATAAAGTAGAGCACAGTCATAATGAATTGTAGAGAGAATAGTTATATGATTTAGAAAAATGTACATGACAAATTACATGGAGAAACATTCTGTAACAAATACAGCACATACATGGAAAGGACATTCACCTCGAGTGGAATTGTGATTTCTTTCTTTCTTTCTTTCTTTCTTTCTTTCTTTCTTTCTTTCTTTCTTTCTTTCTTTCTTTCTTTCTTTCTTAATGTCTGTTTTCTAAGTCACTACAGTTAACATACTATTTTGACTATTAAAATATTAAATGGTGTATTTATTTTTTTAAAGGAAAACCTTCACATCAAATTGGATTCATGAGCTGTATACACTGGGCGATGATGACAGCACAAGAAATAATTTCAACTAACTTGTAAGAAATCAAGTCAAATTTAATTTCTACAATTAAATGGACTTTTTTTTCTTCTTAAACACTCAACTACTTAACTGAATGGTCAGCTAACCACTGAATTAACTATAGAAAAATATTTTTTTAATTAACCAAGTTGTTAATTGATTCCCACATGTCCCATCAGCAAGTCCCCTTTCTGGCCCACAGCAGCCTTTTCAACACACTAATAGGCATTACAATCAGACCTACTGGATAAGAAAAACTACCTTTGATGTTCTGTCTACGCTAAAAAAAAAAACAAAAAAAAAAACTTTGAACTATTTAATTAACCTGTAAATTTCTGAGTCTGGGAAATTTCATTTACTCTTATAACAAATGTGAATGCAGATAAAGTCACTTCAAGAGATAAACTGATAGCAGTTTTATGAAATAAGTAGTAGGGTTCTAAGTGTTTTAGAAGAATCTAATGTAAAATAAAAATTCAGAGAAGAAAAACTCTGATTCAGACAGCTTTTACTATTTGGAAACCCATATAATGACCTATCTCATTTGGTAATTCCAAAAATTAGGTTTCAAAATACCATACATCACCCATATTATAATGCCACTTATATTCCAAAGTACTTAAATATTTGGAAAATTTTTTTGTACCTGCAATGAATACAAATAGGCACATCTTCATGTTCTTGGTATTTCCTCATTAAGCTTATCATGTCCAGAATGGAATCAAACGATGAGGGAACATCATGATCTGGCCAGTTCACGTAATGAAACTGATACAGCCTACGAGATTCCTTCAAGAAAAAACAGAAATTCAACAATTATAAAAAGACATTACAAATTTTAAAGCATACAGAAAAGCTGCTCATCTGACTTTACCGTCATTTCTGAAGTTTTTATGTGGTATTTAACACTGCCTTAAAAAAGTAAATGATAGGCTATATTTATTGACTATCATACATCAAGTCTTAATCTAAGGGCTTCACATGTAACAATTTATTTATTCCCCATGTAATTTTATGAGGAAGGTACTGTTAATAGTATCCACGATTTATAGGTAAGGAAACTAAGAAAGATTACATAACGTGCCTAATGTTTCACAGCAAGTGACAAATGTAGGATCTGAACTCAGGCACTCTTATCTCCAGAGCATGCATGTTAACTCTAACATTATGTATATTATTTGGTAATCCACAGTAAAGGGATGAGCAATATACCATAAGCACAGTGTTTGAATCTATTGTAATTAGAAAACTAATAGGATATTTAAACTGAAAAAGAAAATTAGAAACAAACTTGTCCAATGCCAAACCCACTTCCTTATTTTAGATGAGTGGTTCTCAAAGTATGGAGTGCTGGAACCATGTCTACTTGTAAAAAGGAAGGTAGGCTGTGGAAGTGTGTTTCAAATGTACCAGTTGAGGAACAACTGTGCACTTGATGGCCATGCTTAATTGTTCATAATGGCTTGAAAAATTAAGATAATAAAAATACAGAGATCTTGGAAGAAGCTGATAGCATTTTCTAATGTCCATCAAATTTTTGATTTCCTAGAAAAATTATCATTTTTTTTTTAACGTTTATTTATTTATTTTGAGACAGAGGGAGAGAGAGAATCCCAAGCAGGCTCCACATTGTCAGTGCAGAACCCAATGCAGGGGCTCATTCTTATGAACTGGAAGATCATGATCTGAGCCCAAATCAAGAGGCGAATGCTTAACTGACTCAGCCACCCAGCCGCCCCAAGCAATTATCATTTTATATAGTTCTGAAACACGAAAGTCAAGGGCCTCAAGTGAAAGCAATATATATCAAAATGAAGATTTAGCTTTGATGGTGGTTCGTCTATGTCTAAAAAGTTGTAAACTAGCAAAAGTGGGTAAATAATTTGGAAAGAATGCTATAATCTGCTTAATGTAATAGAGAAAAAAATATTTATGGCAAATAGATACAATAAATTTAATTTAGGGAAAATTGTTTTAAGTAAGTCAAGATTTATATTACTTTAATTTGATAAGCTCAAGGCTCAAGACACTAAATAAAAATTACACTTTGATTTTCTTCACTATTTTACATAAGGAAATTTGCTAATTATTTTAGTTAACTATGTAAGACCAGATAGCATGCAATTTATATACCTTCTCTTCAAAAATTTCCTTAGAAACGGTCTCTAAATGGAAAATACTTACATTTTGAAATTCAAGTAAGAGTGTCCTAATAAAGTAGTCTGTTCTTGCTTGTTCAGCTTCCTAAATACAGGAAAAGTGAGTCAGTGAGAACATTGAAACCAAAACATCCACACACCAAAACAAACAAAAACCACTTATTTAAAGTCTACAATATAAAATTAACCTTTGAAATTCCAGATATATCTAGTAATTACAAAAACAACCATTCTAAAAGTCACTGATTTGTCTACTCAACTTTGCTGTTCTGATGGGCAAACAGGTAAATTAATGGGCAAGGCAATATTCTAGTAAATCTTTATTTACAAAACAGGCAGTGGACTAGACTGACCTATGCATAGCGTGCCCACGTCTGGTCTAAGTGGTTACATGCAGCGACATGCAACCGAGTCCCTCCTGGCTAGTCCTCCGTGTCCCAACACTTTACCCTCTTTCTCATCCCCAAATCAAAAGTGCTCCTGATACTGTCTTTTCTCAGTCTCAAAAACTGATTGTCAAAAAGTCAAGTCACGTACTATGGTTATTTTCACCAGCTTGCTTTCTAATTACAAACTTGATTTTTATTTACATCAGTAACAACAAGTCCTGAGTTGCTGGAAACAACCACAAGACATACAAATTACTTTCCATCTGAAATCTTGAAAGAAGAAATTTGCTTCTTCAGTATGGATCAATCCCAATATTGACAAATCAAACCAGCTATTGCTAATCAAATCAAACTTATTCAAAAGATGATTAAATTATCATTTCATTCACTCTGAAAAATCATCCAAAAAAGGTCATAGTTTTCCAAATTATAATCCATTTCTTTACTCATTATAGTAAAGTCTTTTAATTTTTATTTATTTAT
This sequence comes from Neofelis nebulosa, assembly GCF_028018385.1. NCBI lineage: Eukaryota > Metazoa > Chordata > Mammalia > Carnivora > Felidae > Neofelis > Neofelis nebulosa. The sequence goes on from NC_080785.1 coordinate 87,770,569, forward strand.
TTTTGAGAAAGAGCAAGAGAGTGAGAGAAAATATGCATGCGCGAGCAGGGGAGGGGCAGAGAGAGGAAGAGAGAGAATCCCAAACAGGCTCCATGCTGACACTGCAGAGCCCAACGTGGAGCTCAAACATACTAACTGTGAGGTCATGACCTGAGCCAAAATCAGGAGAAGGATGTTTAACTAACTGAGACCCTCCTCTACTCATTATTTTAAATGTTGTTTACTATTCTTGATCCCCAACTCTTCAAAAATTTCAACTCATTTAGCTGTTGAATGTTAAGCACTATACATTTTCACTTGAATTGTAACATTTAGTACAGATATCTTATTGTATTCAAACTTACAAATGTTCAACACAACTACATTGCACAGAAAATAGATTTCCTGAACAGTTCAGAGGCATAATATTGTAGAATACTTTACAGATTGGTGAGAGGGGAGGTGTTCTCTCACAGAAATACATAATGTGGTATGTATTGGTTTTTATCCATTCCAAATAATATGACATGCAGTAGGATTTAAAATTATATTTAATCCACAAACAGTTAATTCTAACCAGGACTTAAGAATACTGGCTGCTTATTAAATCCAGGCAGTTCAACTATGTGTTATAGTTAACATTACAAAAATCGCATTGTATTTATAAAGCAGACTGTCCACACACCTCAAGTCCTTTCTACAGCAACCTAGAAAGCAATAAACTTTGTATGGAATTTAAAAGTCATTAAGTAGAAATAATTCATAAAACCATGGACTTCTTGAACTCACCAGTGAAAATAAAATCACAGAAATTATATTTTACTTAACTATGGAAAACATAGTTACAAACCAGCAATTCTCAGTTGGAGAATGTAACAGTTAATTCCATGTGTCAATGTGGCTGGGTCACAGAGCGCCTAGATGTTTGGTCAAACATTATTCCTTGTGTTCCTGTAAAAGTGTCTTTGGGTGAGATTAACATTTAAATCAGTGGACTCTGAGTAAAGCAGACTGCCCTCTAGAGTATGTATGGGTGGCCCTCCATCCATTTAGGGCCTGAACAGAACAAAAAGACCAACCTCGCCCGAGTGAAATTCTCCACTAGCCTACTTTCATGGGCAAGGATGGCTCTTCAGTTCTACAGCAGACTGTCTTTACACTAGAACTGAGTATCAGCTCTTCTGGGTCTCCGCCTTGCCTACCTTTTAGCTCTCTTGGCCTCCAGACTAGATCTAAAGCACAACTCTCCTGAGTCTGCAGCCTGGCTGACCACCCTACAGATTTTGGACTTGCCAGCTTCCATGATCCTGTGAGCCAGTTTCATATAATAAATCTTTTTCTCGTATATATGCATATCCTACTGGTTCTATTTCTCTGGGAAACCCTAACCAATACAGGGAAGTTATTTAATTCTCATCTATGTTCAGTCATGGTCTTTGAGTATGAGTAAATAAGACAACATATTTCTTTCAAGTGATTAAGAAAGATGCCATTGGGTGTAACCAAAAAGCAAATTGTTGGTTCTATTCTAAAGTTCACGTATATTTTACTTCCTTTTTAAAAAATGTTTCCCTTCATTCTTTTTCCTTTAAATTCATTTACTTAGATTTCTGCTGTGTTTTAGAACTTAAATTTATTAACTCATTTCCAGAGTTAACATATTAGGTATATGCTTTAAGTTTCATAATAAATTATCTGCCATATAGGATCAATCTTTCCTTTTAGGATAGCAGTTCTCAAACCCATCTTTGTATATAATTATAACAATTCTGGATAGCATAACGAACCTATGAAAGATTATCACACAAAACTATACTTCAGTCATCAAGGATCCTTCCCATTTCAGTTTGAAACTACTTTACACCAATTTTTCTTTTTTCTCTTTAAGATCTTACTTTTAATCTCTACACCCAACATGGGGCTTGAACTCACAAGCCTGAGATTAAGACATGGTTCACTGACTGAGCCAGCCAGTTGCCCCACCTTTATACCAGTATTCAAATAGAGCACTCAAGGGGTGCCTGGGTGGCTCAGTCACTTAAGCGTCCAACTCTTAGTTTTGGCTAGGGTCATGGTCTCCTGGTTGGTGAGTTCAAGCCCTACATCGGGCTCTGTGCTGACCATGTGGAGTCTACTTGGGCTTCTCTCTCTCTCCCTCTCTCTGCCCCTCCCACACCCTCTCCCTCTCAAAGTAAATAAATGAACTGAAAAGTTAAAAAAAAAAATAGATCACTCAAAGGACAGTTAAGTTACTGTTTACTTTTTTTATTAATGTTCATTTTTGAGAGAGAGAGAGAGAGAGAGAGAGAGAGAGACAAAGAGAGCAGGGGAGGGGCAGAGATGGAGACACAGAATCCAAAAAAGGCTCCAAACTCTGAGCTATGAGCGCAGAGCCCGACAAAGGGCTTCAACCCATGAACCGTGAGATCATGACCTGATAAGAAGTCAGATGCTTAACTGACTGAGCCACCCAGGTGCCCCTGTTTACTCTTACATATGTAACACTTATCATCAGCTTATATACAAGACTAACACTAAATTAACATAATAAGTTACTAGGAAATTACACATTTATGAAGTCATTTTCAAAGTTAAATTTAAAGCTGTATAAAAACAAACATTATTATTAACATTTATTATAATTAAGTACAGATTTATGTGGAAATACTGAATGCTTGGCTTATGTAAAACTAGGTTCATTCCATATTATATTCTTCAGTCTAGCATCCCAAATTTCTGATTAAATAATATGTATATAAATAGGTACTTACACAAGAAATTTTAAATGGTGCAAATGTTATAGGTTCTTCTCCATACAAAGGCCAATAGCGTTCACATTTTTTCTGTTATTCGAACAAAAAGAAGTAAGTTAATCCATATGACAGAATTTTTCTTGAACTTTTACAAATATTTTGTGCCCGATTATTCAGCTTCTTGCCCTTCCCAGAAAACACAGAAACTGACATCAGATTAAAAAAAAGTTTACTTTAACTCATGTACCATATTAGTATAAGGAAAATTCAAATCACCACATAATTTGTTTTCTAAGTTTGATGTATGTGTCATAATTATAGAAGACCACACTTAAGTTTTACTTAATATTTATTCTCTGTAAATATATTAGCACCTCCAACATTGAAGTCTTTGGAATTGATGCTGGAGGGGATCACAATGGTTTTAAAACTAATTTCACTTGGACACAGTATAAAAAACACCAATGTTGAAAACTTCATATTAAGAATTTTGTTCTCTTTCCTTCTGAAGATAGTATGAACAAAAACAAAAAAATGTAGTGGTATTATCTGACAGAAATCAGAATATTCAAGCTATAACCTGATGATAATTAATAAAAATTATTTTATTGAACTCATTTTCATTTGCTCAATTTTATTCCTGTTTTAAATTACGTCTCTATTTCAGTCCATAAATAATATTCTACTTACAACACCATTAAACATCTGAAGACTAAGTAATAATATGGTATCTATTAAGTGTATCATAAAATGAAATGTAAAAATGTAAAAAAAAAAGGTTTATGTGCCTTTTAGAGATTATTATGTTCCTTGTATCAAATAAAACCAATGGCAGAACACAAAAAAGAAGTATCTACTTAGAATATAATAAAGGACCAGGAACATATCCCTAGAAATGATGAAACGGACACTCCACAGTTATTTTAAGTGTTAACAGGTATACATACCCTTCCCATCTCAAATTCTCGACAGGCCATTACAATGATCTAAAAAGAAGTGGGGGATGGGATGAGATGAAGAATGTATCAGCTAAACACAATTTTACTTTTTTAAATAAAATACAAATTCCAAGAATTACCTTTTATTCCGAACAAAATTATACCTGGCCTGTCAAAATAAGTAGGTTTTTAAATTTTTTTTTTAGTGTTTATTTATCTTTGAGAGAGAGAGACAGACAGAGCGTGAATAGGGGAGGGGCAGAGAGAGAGGGAGACACAAATCTGAAGCAGCCTCCAGGCTCTAAGCCGTCAGCACAGAGCCCAATGTGGGGCTCGAACCCATGGAGCATGAGATCATAACTTGAGCTGAAGTTGGGCATTTAACTGACTGAGCCACCCAGGCACCCATCAAAATTAAGTAGTTTTAACATTAAAAGTAGGCATTAAAGCAATGTTCAAAATCACGCCTTCTATTTTTTTTTTTGAAGTTTGTTTTTTTTTTTTAATTTTTTTTTTTTAATGTTTATTTATTTTTGAGACAGAGAGAGACAGAGCATGAACAGGGGAGGGGCAGAGAGAGAGGGAAACACAGAATCTGAAACAGGCTCCAGGCTCTGAGCTGTCAGCACAGAGCCCGACGCAGGGCTCGAACTCACCGGCCGTGAGATCATGACCTGAGCCAAAGTCGGATGCTTAACCGACCAAGCCACCCAGGCGCCCCTGAAGTTTGTTTATTTATGAGAGAAGGAGAGACAGATAGCACGAGTTGGGGAGGGGCAGAGAGAGAAGGAGACTCAGAATCTGAAGCAGGCTCCAGGCTCTGAGCTGTCAGCACAATGCCCAACATGAGGCTTGAACTCACAAACCATGAGATCATGACCTGAGCCAAAGTCAGATGCTTAACTGACTGAACCACCCAGGCGCCCCAAAATCACACCTTCCAAACAAGGGATAACTATAGAGCAACAAATTAAATTGGCTTCAATTAGCATTATATATGAATTAAATTTTAGGACTTTTATAGATCTACCTCCGACTTGAAATTATATTAAAATATCACTTTTAGGGTATTTACTTACCCAACCAAAAAGCACCATGAAGTATTTTAAACATATTTAATAAAATTATCTGAAGGTTTAATGCATTTAATACTGTCTTTAAACATAAATGTTATTGGATTTGCTTTCCCCATCCCAACATTTGAATGTTTCAAACATATAGCGAAGTTGAAATAATTTTACGGTAAATACTGTATAGCCACCATCTATAGTCTACCATTAACATTTCACCGTATTTGTTCTATCACATAGCTATCCCTCTATCCATCTATATAAATCCATCTTAGTTGGTAGCTGTCTTATTAGTTGCTGACTTTAGAAAAGAAAGTATTATCACACTCTTCTTAAAATATTTTGACTAACTTGTCAGTGTTGAATGAGACATCCTAGACTTCAGTTTCTGTCTTTTTAGTAAACATTAGCAATAAGTAACATATCATTATGGCTAGAAGGTCTTCTCATTCCATATTCAGTAAAACATCTTATGTCATTACATGTAATACTTCTCAAAATAGATTATCAAAAGTAAATTACTTACTACAACATTGTACTCCCATATCATCCTCCAAAAATCTATTACTGTATTTGCTAACGGTCCTTGGGTTGCCACATACGCTTTTGGCCCATAAACACCCTAAAATGGTTAAAAGTAAATTTCATATTTATTATAGTTACCAAAAATATTTCCTTACCTAAATTTTAATGTTTAAATTTTCTTAGTAATACTCCTCTTTTCACTGGAAGTATTTCCAAATAATTTTAGCACATAAAAGCATGACAAAATATATTCAATTCATTTCAGCTTTTTGTTAAGTACTATTTTTGTGTATGTATTAGACCTGGCACACAGAATTAATAATTAAACTGCTTTATGCTAATTTACAAATTATTATTTACCTGTCTCTTCAAAAAGTGCCTAATACCCCAATACATAGTCCATAAAGCTAACTGTACAGAAACATAAAAAGCATGCTTTGATTCTAAAAACAAGAGTAAAATTACCTAATAGTTCCTTCTTAGCCAGATTCGTCCATAGATACCTTCAATTATCTACTCAATTTAAAAGATTTATTGTGTGCCTATTATATATATATATCTAACAACAAACCTGGGAATATACCAAATAAAACAGTGGACTAAAATACTAAAGCAGCACATAGTTGAATCACACGATAAATCAGTGTTACTAAGTGGAATTAAAAACTACAACTTTTTTTGTTTTTAAATATTTTATATTTAAGTAACCTCTACACTCAACATGGGGCTTGAACTTACAACCCTGAGATCAAGAGTCAGATGTTCCACCAACTGAGCCAGCCAGGGGCCCTGAAAAGCTAGAACTTTTAACAAATGTCCTTACAAAACAGTATCAACATAACAACATCTGAAACAGCAAACCACCTACAGATTAGTTTTGGGTTTTGCCATAATTTTAATAAAACTAATTTTTTGGGGGGAAAAAGTTTTTATTTTAAACCATGACAGTTTATTGTTGACACAGGTAATATTAATATTACCATATACCTCATACCACCATAATATTTTGATCAACAAAATATTTTTTATATCTTTAAATAACAAATATAAAATAAGTAATTATTATACTGTCATTCAAAAACAAAGAACAGCTAATGGAAAAAAGTAGTCTTTTATTTAATCAAGTAGCATTTTGCATTTTTTTAAAGTTTATTTATTTTGAGGGGGGAGGGGGAGGGGCAGAGAGAGAATTCCAAGCAGGCTCCACCCTGTTAGCACAGAGCCCAACACAGGGCTCAAACTCATGAACACACCAAACTGTGAGATCATGACCCAAGCACCTCAAGTAGTAGTTTGCACTGGTCTATTGACAGCTATGTATGAACATGACTACTTTTCACCTAAGAGTATCTAAAAAAGGTTCTCTACATAAGGATTGTATTTAATCTTTTTAAAATTTTATTTAAATCCAAGTTAGTTAACATATAGTGTAATAATAGTGTAATAATGATTTCAGGAATAGAATTTAGTGGTTCACCACTTACCTAACACCCTGTGCTAATCCCAACAAGTGCCCTCCTTAATGCCCATCACCCATTTAGTCCATCCCCTCCAACCCTGACCCTCCACTAGCAACCCTCAGTTTGTTCTCTGTATTTAAGAGTCTAATGGTTTGCCTCCATCTCTATTTTTATAAGACTGTATTTAATCTTATATTCACTTGTATTGCCACTTGAAACAGACAGTTGCCAAAAGGTTTTCATCTAAGTTTATATTCTGTAATTTTAAATCAGTATTACCCAGTAATTCTATCTAGCCCTGATAATTTATCCTAAGAAATGATTCAAAAGAATAACAATGTTCACTGCAATATTACCAACAAGAAAAATTGGAAACAACCTATATAGTTCAACAACAGGGAACAACCATGTGCATTTCTGTACTTGTGTACATAAACTTTGTCAAAGGGACAATGGAGAAGATAATTTAGTAACTGTTTATAAGCTTTAAATGTAAAAAAAAGAAACAAAATAGAAAACCATCTCAACTTTCATGAAACTGAGCAAAACTCTAACTTTATGAGTAAGGTTAGAAGGAAATCACATATGTGATGCGGTGTGTGTATACACGTACAATGGAGTATTACTCGGCAATCAAAAAGAATGAAATCTTGCCATTTGCAACTATGTGGATGGAACTGGAGGGTATTATGCTAAGTGAAATGAGTCAGTCAGAGAAAACAAAAATCATATGACTTAACTCGTATGAGGACTTTAAGAGACAAAACCGATGAACATAAGGGAAGGGAAACAAAAATAATATAAAAACATTGAGGGGGACAAAACAGAAGAGACTCATAAATATGGAGAAGAAACTGAGGGTTAGTGGAGGGGTTGTGGGAGGGGAATGGGCTAAATGGGTAAGGGGCACTAAGGAATCTACTCCTGAAATCATTGTTGCACTATATGCTAACTAATTTGGATGTAAATTTTAAAAAATAAAAAATAAAATTAAAAAAAAAGGAAATCACATAAAAGTGTGATTTTATTTTTCTTCGTTTTCTTCCTTTTTTTTTTTTTTTTTTGCTCTTGGGATTTAGGAAATTTAAAAAATTTTTATAAAACTATTATGCAGGAAGACATTAAGTAGGGCAGAGAAACACCATTTGAAGTTAATACATACCTTAATAAAATTTGCATTGATATAGTCTGAATCTTGAGAAGGAGTCTTTAAAGTCAGCTTAACTCGGCTGTGATCAACTACAAGGAAAAGAAAAAGGATTTCGTAAATTATGTCCTGTTCGTAGACAGGTGTTTTCTAATAAGCCACAAGTAATATTAAATAAGTAATTCAAAATATTGTCTTTAAAAAACAATTAATGAAAATTGACTCTAGATACCAGCAGGGTAATTTCTAACATCATATTTATAGAAAATAAGTCTATAGTAACAAAAATATGATGATGTAAAGTTGTGTTTTAAAGCTGTAATCAAAATAATCTCAGGAACTCTTTTAAAATACAAACTCCTGGGCATCATCCCACATTTGCTAGACAAGAGCCCAGGGTGAAGCCTCTGCAGTTTTTAACAAGCATTATGAGGTAGTGAACACTAACCAGTGATGTACAAGCTCATTTGCCAAAATTCTTATTAGGAAATGTAGCTTTCATATTTCACAAGAAATTATAAAAATTAAGTAACTATGATAAATAAATGAATTATGATGATGCATAAAAAGTGCTCAAGGGGTACCTGGATGGCTCAGTTGGTTAAGCATCCGACTTCAGCTCAGGTCATGATCTCACAGTTCGTGGGTTCAAACCCAGCATTGGGCTCTGTGCTGACAGCGCAGAGCCTGGAGCCTGCTTTGGATTCTGTGTCTCCCTCTCTCTCTCCCCCTCCCTCTCTCTCTCAAAAATAAAATAAAACCATCTTTAAAAAATTAATAAATAAGTAAAGTGTTCAATAATGCAGTTGGCAATAATATTATTAAGTAATGCCAACTTAAGGTAAAAAACAGTTTACAATAAAGTTCAAAAGTGTAAACTTTATTACTTTTATAAAATTGTTATTTTATTTTTTATAATTTTTGAGAGAGAGAGAGTGAGCACTATGAGTGGGACAGAGGGAGAGAGAGAGAATCTAAAGCAGGCTCCACGCTCTGCCGAGCTAGACACGGGGCTCAATCCCACAACACTGGGATCATGACCTGAGCTGAAATCAAGAGTCAGACGCTCAACTGAGCTACCTAGGTGCCCCTGCAATTTTATTTTTTTATCTAATAAATTATTTATTTTTCATAATTTACATACAAGTTAGCACATGGTGCAACAAAGATTTCAGGAGTAGATTCCTTAAGCCCCTTACCCATTTAGCCCATCCCCCTCCCACAATCTTTCCAGCAACCCTCTGTTTGCTCTCTATATAAAGAGTCTTTTGTTTTGTCCCCCTCCCTTTTTTTATACTATTTTTGCTTCCCTTCCTTTATGTTCATCTGTTCTGTCTTAAAGTCCTCATATGAATGAAGTCATATAGTTTTTGTCTTTCTCTAATTTCACTTAGCATAATACCCTCCAGTTCTATCCACATAGTTGCAAATGACAAGATTTCATTCTTTTTGATCGCCGAGTAATACTCCATTGTATATATACACACACACACACATATATATATATACACATATATATATGTATACACACATACACACACACACACACACACACACACACACACACACACACACACACTCACACACCACATCTTCTTTATCCATTCATCCATCGATGAACATTTGGGCTCTTTCATACTTTGGCATTGTTAATAGCGCTGCTATAAACATTGGGGTGCATGTGTGCCTTTGAAACAGCATACCTATAACCCCTTGGATAAATACCTAGTAGTGTAATTGCTGGGTCGTAGGGTAGTTCTATTTTTTTTTTTTTTTGGGTAGTTCTATTTTTAATTGTTTGAGGAACCCCCATACTGTTTTCCAGAGTGGCTATATCAGCTTGCATTCCCACCAGCAGTGCAAAAGAGATCCTAAGAGATCCTCTTTCTCCACATCCTCGCCAACATCTGTTGTTGCCTGAGTTGTTAATGTTAGCCATTCTGATGGGTGTGAGGTTGTATCTCACTGTGGTTTGATTTAAATTTCCCAGATGATGAGGGATGTTGAGCATTTTATCATGTGTCAGTTGGCCATCTAGATGTCTTCTTCGGAGAAGTGTCTGTTCATGTCTTTTGCCCATTTCTTCACTGGATTGTTTGTTTTTTGGGTGTTGAGTTTGATAAGTTCTTTATAAATTTTGGATACCAACCCTTTATCTGATATGTTGTTTGCAAATACCTTCTCCCATTCCATTGGTTGCCTTTTAGTTTTGTTGATTGTTTCCATCACTGTGCAGAAGCTCTTTATTGTGATGAGGTCCCAGTAGTTCATTTTTATTTTGGTTTCCCTTATCTCCAGAGACATGTTGAGTAAGAAGATGCTGTGGCCGAGGTCAAAGAGGTTTTTGCCTGCTTTCTCTCCTCTAGGATTTTGATAGCTTCCTGTCTTAGGTTTAGGTCTTTCATCCATTTTGAGTGTATTTTTGTATTTGGTGTAAGAAAGTGATCCAGTTCATTTTTCTGCATGTCGCTGTCCAGTTTTCCCAGCACCATTTGCTGAAGAGATTGTCTTATTCCATTGGATATTCTTTCCTGCTTTGTCAAAGATTAGTTGGCCATACGTTTGTGGGTCCTTTTGTAGGTTCTGTGTTCTGTTCCAGTGATCTGAGTGTTTGTTTCTGTGCTGCAATTTTATTTTTTAAATAAAATATGTATCTGATTTTTTAAAATGAGATTTAAGAAAAAAGTATAAAATAAAAAGTAATCTTCCCCCATCCATAAAGTCCAGGTCTCTCCTTCCCAACAAAGACACTTCTAAGGTTCTTTTTTCCTTCCAAAAGTAATTTTTATGCATATACCTACATACTTAGAAAAACTATGCAAATGAATTCATAACATATACATGTTCTGTATCTCACTTTTCAGTTAATTGTATAACCTGGAACTCTTCCCAGAGCTAATACAGATCTATCTTGCTCAATGTTATATGAAATCCATTATAAATAGATATCTCATTATTTATTTAACCAGCTACACTACTGCTGGGCCATTTTTTCCTATTAGAAACACTACCACAATGAACTCACTGCTATAAGTGGTATAGGGTAAGTTTCTAACAGAAGAAAAAAACTTATCTTCTAAAAGGTATATACAGACTTAGACAATTCAGATGCTATATGTGAGAGTGACAGGATGTTATACCTTTTAATAGTTAACTTCTAAAAAGTAAAAAACTCAGACTTGTATTTCTTGAACTATGCAAATGGTTGTACATTTTCATACAGTTATTGGTTATATTTCTTTTACCATAAGTTCTTGTTTATATCCTCTGCACATTTTTATCTATGTCTATGTTTTCCTACTGATGTATATGAAAAATTAGTCTTTAGTACATGTAGTGCAAATAGTTTTGTTCTAGTTTGTGTTGATTCTTAAAAACTCTTTATTTAGAGGTGCCTGGGTGACTCAGTCTGTTGAAAGTCTGACTCTTGTTTTCAGCTCAGGTCATGATCCCAAGGTTGTGGGATCAAGCTCTGCTTCGAGCTCTACACTGGGCTCTGCATTGAATATGGAGCCTGCTTAAGATTCTCTCTCCCTCTCTCTCTCTCCCTCCTTCTGCCCCTTACCCCAGCTCACATTCTCTCTTTTAAAAAAAAAACAAGCAAACAGCACCCTTTTTATTTAGAACTAATTTTAGAATTAAAGAAAAATCGCAAAGATAGTAGAGAAAATTCCTATATCCCTCACTCAGCTTCCCTTAATGTTAATATCTTACATAACTATCAGTTATCAAAATCAGAAAATTAACATTGTCACACAACTAGTAATTAAACAACAGACTGCATACAAATTTCACCAATTAAAAACAATTTTTTTCTTACTAGGATCCCACATTTAGTTGTTACTTCTCCTTAGTTTCTTCCAATCTATAATAGTTCCTTTGACTAATTTTTTTCCTGTGTTTGGAATGAGGTTTTGCATTTTGGTAAGAACACCAGAGAACGATGATGTGTCCTTCTCAGTGAGAAGACACACCAAGGGGTTTATGATGTCAATGTCCTATTACTTGTGATGTCAACCTTGGTTACTTGGTTAATAGGTGTCACCTGGTTGTCTCCACTATAAAGTTAATATCTTTCTGTTTGTAGCAATAAATATTTGGGGGGAGATACTTTGAGCCTATGAAATCCTAAAGTAGTAGGAATGCCTAATATTCATGAGTCTCTAGATTAGAAAGAACCACAACATGTAATATGTAAAATGCCACCATCACATTACAGTCCTTCCTAATCCAGAGACAATGAATATTAAAGGCAATTAAAATACAAAATGACAAATACAAAAATGGTAATAAGATATGAATAAGACTTCTTAACAAAACTCTTAAAAGTCAGCTAATGAATAACTAATTTGTCAATGACTCAAATTTTATCTATCAGTACTAAAAGCCCAGTTCTGCTGAGTTTATTAATTTTTGGTGAAATCTTTGGAAGTCTGTAGGAAGAGATATCTAAGAAAGACATACTAGCCTCCAATTCAAATTATTTCTCTCTTTTCTATGATTCCAGGAAAGAGAATATGTTTATCATTTCACTTGATGTTCTGATAAATATTCAGTAGTTTGGATAATGACAGTTAAGTAACTACACAACACTTCCTCTCCCCATGTCTGCCAGTAATGAGGGGTCCCAATTAATTACCCTTAATCATGTGGCATATTAGCCTCTAGTCAAAGTATCTCAAACATAGGACTTTGTACAATAATTGGTTTACCACTGGATCCTCAGTAAATGTGTCTGGGGATTGTGAATCCAAATGACAACAGTGGCTCCCAAATAACAGTCAAAACTGGTTTCAGGCTGCTACATGCAAGCTGGTAATTTTTTTAAAATATTCTATAATGGAAAACTGTATGCATATACAGGAAAATAATGGTATAATGAATCCCCATATAGCAATTACCAAGTAATTAAGAAATTATTAATAATTTCAACATTTTTTAAAGTTTTTACTTAAATTCCAGTTAGTTAACACACAGTGTAATATTAAATAATTTCCACACTTGGCACGCCTGGGTGGCTCAGTCAAGTGTCCAACTACTGATTTTGCCTCAGGTCATGATCTCACAGTTCGTGAGTTTGAGCCCCACATCGGACTCTGTGCTGACAGTGCAAAGCCTGCTTGGGCTTCTTTCTCTCTCTCCCTCTCTTTCGGTGCCCATCCCGCTCTCTCAAAATAAAATCAACTTAAGAAACAAACAAACAAATAATCTCAACACTTTGCCGAACTTATTTCATCTATCTCTAGTCATATAACATTTAGGGGCTAGGGAAAGTTAATTAAAATACAAAATTTCTAAGTACCATATTCTTCAGTAAGTTTGATTCAGTAAGTTCAAGATGGGGCAGAAAAATGGCTTAGTCTAAAGCACAAGCAAATTTTGTAGTCAGTGCTTTATACTACACAATCATAGGATATTACTGCCAATTTTAAAAATCAACAGGGGCTCCTGGGTGGCTCAGTCAGTTGAGTGTCCAACTTCAGCTCAGGTCATGATCTCACGGTCCGTGAGTTCGAGCCCCGCGTAGGGCTCTGTGCTGTCAGTTCAGAGCCTGGAGCTTGCTTCAGATTCTGTGTCTCCCTCTCTCTCTGTCCCTCCCCCACACACGCTCTGTATCTACCAAAAAGTGAATAAACGTTAAAAAAAAAAAATCAACATTAGGTTGGTTAGATAACGTGTCATCACGTTGGTGCTTCAATTCTTCACTGGTGCTCCTAGTAAGTATAAACATATATAGAACTTAAAGAATATTAAAGAAATGAAAACAATCCTCTCCATGTTTTTGTTTTGTTTTTTGCTGACTGCCACTACAATCTCCCAACAATCCAATTCCAAACAGATAAAACCAAGATTGGCCACACAGGAGACTCTTCAAGCAGCAACTTTTTTTTTTTTTTTTTTGGTCAAACAAACATCAACAACCTATGGCAACAAAAAGAAAAGTATTTGAATATTGTTACCTCCAAAGAAACTGAAATTTCCTACTGGCTAAATACTATGTCTCAGGAGAAAAAAAAATAATCTTAATAATTAACATTACAATACACATAGTACACTGATCCATTACTTGTAAAAACAGCTAGCAGCTCGGTTTTAGCCCTCTCAGCAGACAAAGCACAGATCATTCTTGACACAAGAGTATCTAGATATTTCTTAACTCTGAAATTGGCCTCAGTATTTTTTTTTTAACGTTTATTCATTTTTGAGACAGAGAGAGACAGAGCATGAATGGGGGAAGATCAGAGAGAGAGGGAGACACAGAATCTGAAACAGGCTCCAGGCTCTGAGCTGTAAGCACAGAGCCCGATGCGGGGCTCGAACTCACGGACCGCGAGATCATGACCTGAGCCGAAGTCGGACGCCCAACCGACTGAGCCACCCAGGTGCCCCTGGCCTCAGTATTCTAGTATAAAATAAACCAAATCTCCAAGACAGCTCCAGAAAAACCTACATAAACTTTGGACAATAATGATACTACTTTTAATGGATCACAGGCAAAAATGTCTGCTCTTGCCACTTCAAGTCAACATTGTATTAGAGGTTCTAACTAATACAATAAAGCAAAAGACACATTCAGATAAAGGAAGTAGTAAAACTGTCATTATTTGCAGATAAAATGACTCAGTATGTGAAAAATCCTAAAGGATCCACAAAAAATTACTAAACTAATAAATGAGCTCAGGAAGGTCATTGGATTAAAAAAAATCAATACATGAATAGAAACTAGATTTCTATGTGCTAATAATAAAGAACTTGAAAATATTTCATTCAGATAGAAGAATTAATTTAAAGAGTAAATACAAGACTTATACACTGAAGACCGTAAAACATTGCGGAGAGAAATTAAAGATCTAAATAAATGGAGAGAGACATTTCATGTTCATAGATTGGAAGAATCATTATGGTTTAAAATGGCAATTCTCCCCCAAAGTGCTCTACAGATTCAATGCAACCCTTATCAAAAGCCTATTAGGATTTTTTGCAGAAATTGACAAGCTGATCTTACAATTTATATGTAAGAACTAAAAAAGAACCAAACAAATTTTAAAAAGTAAGAACATGGCTGGAGGACTTCTTGCTTTTAAAACTTACTACACAAAGCTACTGTAATGAAGACAGTATGACACTGGCTTAAAAATAAGACACTGTAGGTGTGTGTGCACCTGATCTCAGCTGGTCTGCCTGAGACCCCCTGAGCACCAATCCTAGTCACCTGCGCAGTACCATTTCTGCTCCAACAAGGCTAAAGAAACTATCACGAACCAGGAGAAACTCACCAAACTGCAAGCACAAGTGCACATTGGTGGGAAAGGAACTGCTTGCTGAAAGAAGGTAGTTCATAGAATGACTACAGCAGATGATAAAAATTTCAGTTCTCCTTAAAGAAATTAGAGGTAAAAAATATCTCTGGTACTGAAGAAGTAGCTATGTTCACAAACCAAGGAAGAATGATCCACTTTAACAACCCTCAAGTTCAGGCATCTCTGGCAGCAAACACTTGCACCATTACAAGCCATAGTGAGACAAAGCATCTGACAGAAATGCTACTATCTTAAAACAACTTGGTGCAGACAGTCTGACTAGTTTAGGGAGACTGGCTGAAGTTCTGCCCAAACAATCCGTGG
Source organism: Neofelis nebulosa (assembly GCF_028018385.1). Lineage (NCBI taxonomy): Eukaryota > Metazoa > Chordata > Mammalia > Carnivora > Felidae > Neofelis > Neofelis nebulosa. The sequence continues at coordinate 87,786,066 of NC_080785.1, forward strand.
ATGGGAAAGCACTACTTGCTACTGGAGAGGATGATGATGATGAGGTTCCAGATCTTGTGGAGAATTTTGATGAAGCTTCCAAGAATGAAGCAGACTGGATTGAGTCAACTTCCGAAGATAGAACTTGAAGAAGTTACTGGGAGCTGCTATTTTATATTATGACTGCCTTTTAAAATTGTGTTCATAGAGCTGATAAAATCTAGATCTGTAATATTTTTAAGCCCAGGCTCCTTGGACACTACAGCTCTTTTCAGTTTTTGCTTATACACAATTCATTCTTTGCAGCTAATTAAGCTGAAGAAGCCTGGAAATAAAGTTTGAAACAAGGTTAATAAAGTTCTTTACATACTGTAAAAGAAAGAAACAAAGAAAGAGAAAGAAAGAAAGAAAGAAAGAAAGAAAGAAAGAAAGAAAGAAAGAAAGAAAGAAAGAAAGAAAGAAAAAAAATGAAAAAGGGAAACCATGTAGTAGAATTAAGGGTCCAGGGGAAAAAAAACCTTGTATTTATGCTCCAATGATTTCCAACAAAGATACCAAGGCAATTCAGTGAAGAAGAAGATAGTCTTTTTCAACAATTGGTACAAGAACAATCTTACATACACAGATTATTTCAGATGATTAACTGAAAATGGATTATAGACCTGAATGTTAAAGCTAAAGCTACAATACTTCTAGAAGAAAAAATTTAAAAAACAAAGAAAATCTTTGTGACCTTGACTTAGGCAGAATTCTTACTCAGAGTATCAAAAGCATGATCCATAAAACTGATAGGTTGGACTTCATCAAAATTAAAGGCTTGCATACCTTAAAAGACACCTTAAGAAAATGAAAAGACAAGCCATAAACTGGGGGAAAAAATGAATAAAGACCTGTATTTAGAACAACAGCTAAAGAACTGAAACAACTCAAGAAAATCAAATCAAATCTAACAAAAGGACAAATGATTTGAAAAGACTTTTCATCAGAGGATATATAAGTGGCTAATAGAACATGAAAAGATGTTCAGTTAGTCATTAGGGAAATGCAAGTCAGAACCACAATGAGATACCTCTACACACCCAACTAGAATAACTGCAATCAAAAAGACTGACAATAAAAAGGAATGTGGAGAAACTGGAATGCTCATATATTGCTGGTGGGAAAATAAAATGGTACACAGATACTTTAAACAGTTTAGCAGTTTCTTATAAAGTTAAACATAAGCTACCATAGATCTAGAAATTCCATTCCTCGGTATCTACCCAAAAGAAAGAGAGCCATGTGTCCACACAAAGATTTGTATGGAAATGTTCATGGTAGGATTATTCATAATGTTCATCAACTGGTGAATGGATAAACAATATGTGATATACCCATACAATGAAATATTACTGACTAAAAAGGAATGAACTCATATATGCTACAACACAGATGAATCTCAAAAACATGCTTAGGAAAATCTAGAGACAGAAAGCATTAGTGGTGGCCTGGGGCTAAAGACTGAAAAATGGCCTAAATGATTATTTTAGGTTGATGGAAATGCTCTAAAACTTTACTATGTTGATGACTCTATAAATTTACTAAAAATAACTGAATTGCATATTTAAAGTGGGTAAATTTTATGGTATGTAAATTATACCTCAATAAAGCTATTTAAAAAAATACTGGTATCCAAACACTGAACATGCTAAACATACAAAGGAAACTGACAACTTACATTATTTTTATGACAGCAAGTAAATATACATCTCTAAGTACAATTGCTTTTAATAACATTTTCCAAATTAAAATGACTAGAAATTTATTGGAAACTGACTTATCAATCCTTCAATAATTTAAAAGGAAAAAAAGACACTGCTAGTTTGACTATATAGCACAATGAATAAGAGCTCAGGATTCAGAGCAAGGTGTCTCAACCTCAGCACCCCTGACATTTTGGCCTTGAATAATTCTTTGCTGTGGAGAGGGTGTAGCCTCTGTGTTATATAGGATGCAGGAGCATCCTTAGCCTCTACCCACTAGATGCCAGTAGCAGCATGCCCATTCCGTATCCCAGTTGTGACAACCAAAATGTTTCCAGACTTGCTAAATGTCTCTTTTAGGGGCAAAATCACCCTAGTGGAGAACCAGTGCTCTGAATATAAATTCTCATTGACTCTGTTAGCTGTGTCACAAGCTATTTAATCTATGTCTCGGTTTCCCATCTGCAAAGTGGCACATAATACCCACACCTCAAAGTTTTGTGATTATGGCAAATAATACATTTACTACAGAAACTGACAATACAAATCAGGGTTTCTATTTTTTAGAGGGGCAATTTAGAAACACACCAGTGAACTTCCCCTGCTACCTCTATTTAAAATTGTAAAGCTTTCTATTCTCAGTTTTCTCTACATGCCTAATCCCCAATGTATTATCCTCAATACCGCTAATCACCATATGACAGATCATGTATGTTATTTGTATTCACTGTACATTACCTTCTAGAATATAAACACCACAAGGGCAGGGATTATTGCCAGTTTGTTTTCTACTGAATCTCTAGCATATAGTATATGCTCAAATTTTTTTGTGGAATGAATAAATAAAATATAACTTAAGAAAATAGAAACCTAGAGCTGTTTAAGACTCATTTGCCCAGATGACAGAAAAAGAAAGAAGAGAAAATGTGTTTTTAAAAGAATGTGCATTGGGACTCCTGGGTGGCTCGGTTGGTTAAGCATCTGATTTTGGCTCAGACTATGATCTTGCAGTTCGTGAGTTCAAGCCCCACATCAGGAGCTCGAGCCCGCTTCAAGGGAGCTTGAGCCCTGCTTCAGGCTCTGCATTCTCTCTCCCTCTCTCTCTGCCCCTTGCTCACTCTCCCAAAAATAAATAAATAAAATAGCATCCCTCTAAAAAAAAAGAGAGAGAGACAGAGAAAGAGAGAGAGAGACAATGTGCATTAATTCCAGAGTACATTAAGAGTATCTCAAGGGGTACCTGAGTGGCTCAGTCAGTTAAACGTCTGACTTCGGCTCAGGTCATGATCTCACGGTTCGTGGGTTCGAGCCCCATGTTGGGCTCTGTGCTGACAGCTCAGAACCTGGAGCTTGCTTTGGATTCTGTGTCTCCCTCTCTCTCTCTGCCCCTCCCCTGCTCATGCTCTGTCTCTCAAAAATAAACAAACATTAAAAAATTTTTTAAAAAAGTATCTCGAGATTGGGGTACCTGGGGTGGCTCAGTCGGGTTAAGCGTCTGACTCTGGATTTTGGCTCTGCTCATGATCTAAAGGTTCATGGGATCATGCTCTGCATTGGGCTCTGTGCTGGCAGCTTGGGATTCTCTGTCTCCCTCTCTCTGCCCCTACCCTGCTCGCACTCCCTTTCTCTGTCTCAACAGAAAAAAAAAAAGAGTACCTCGAGATTATCATGCTTAATAAAAACTATCCAGAAACCCATACCATCCACCATTCTGAGGAAGACTGGTAAGAAAGTAGAGTGTATTTTCAAAAAGCTTAATGAGTAGTTACTATGTGCTAGGTACAATCCTAAGCATTTTAACATGTATTAACTTATCTAATGATCAAAATAATCATAAAAAGGATTATAATCTTTATTTTGCAGATGCGGGGAAAAAGGCACAAAGAGAGTGAGTCCAAAGTCATATATTTTAAAAATTCTTTTGAAGTTTATTTATTTTGAGAGAGATAGAGACAGTGTGAATGGGGAGGGGCAGAGAGAGAGGGAGAGAGAGAGAATCCCAAGCAGGCTTTGCACTGCCAATGCAGTCTGACGTGGGGCTCAAACCCACAAAACTGAGATCATGACCTGAGCCGAAACCAAGAGTCGGACGCTAAACCGACTGAGCCACCCAGGCGCCCCCAAAGTCATATAAATAGCAGGTGGTAGAAGCAGGATTTGAACTTCAGAGTCAAAACTCTTCACCATTATACTATGTAAACTTGCCACTTAGTAATTCTGCTAATACTGGCCACCCACAGATCCCACAGCTGAGAATACAGTTGAACAACAACAAGAAAAAGATGAAGGATTAAATGTATGCAAAGAAGACAGTGAGAAAGAGAGGGAAGCAGACAAGAGAGGGAAGAGGTCATTTGAAAGAAAGAGATCACGGAAGAAGAAAATTTCAGAAATAGGGACTAGTCAATGGCATCAAAATAGTTAACAGAAAGGGGTAAACACTGAAGAAAGTCACCAAATCCAGCATGAAGAAAATCACTGGAAATTTTTTCAAAGACATTTTAGAGAGAACAAGCTTAAAAAAACACAAAAACAAATTTTTCAAGTATATCTCAATAAGGCTGGAGAAAACAATGAATTAGAGTTGAGGGAATGGTGTCATGGAATGGAGCTGTTTTAAGACAGTTGAAGGGAAAGAAAAAGACTAGTGGCAGCTTTAAGGGACAGCATGCATGATGTAAAGTTTTTATTCTGTAAAATAGGACACATGGAAGTATGCATGCTTTTAGAGTTAAAGGTATTCTGCCAAAAACCATGCTATTTAAGAATACAGTTACATTATTATAATATAATGCTATCAGTCTAAGGTATACTCTCAGAGATACATATTTAGACTACTGAGTACAGCCGACATGCAGGCATGAACCACCTTATGGTTCACTTTTTCATGCATAATTAATGTTCTGATTGTGAACAGGGAATAGATAAGAGTTAATATTTTTGGCATTTTATAAAATTTATTCCATTATACTTACTGAATTATCTATTTTATTTTAACAAAAGAACTTCTTTGAACAGGAGTCCACAAAAGGTATTCTTACTTGGATTTTTTTGTATTTAAAAGTAAGTATCAGAATAATTGTGATGCTTAAAGAAAAAAAAAGCAAACAACAAAAACTACTTTCAGAAGGAAGAACAAGAAACACAATCACAAATTATTATCTTATAGTGTACCTTACAAAAGAGGTACTAACTCCTTAACAATCAAACTCATTAGGAAGAATAAAAGTAGTTTAGGATACAAACTTATTAACATTTCCATTTGTTCTATGAAGGGCATTTCAAACTTACATGGCAGTATGTCCTTATATCTGTTCTTTTTAACATTTTCTTCTTTTTCTCCAGTGGCTGTAGGATAAATCTTTTCTGTTCTATATTTGGTAGACAATCTTCTTAATCGCTTAAAATACAAACAAAAAAATTTAAGTTTATACAAACGTTAATATTTTCAAAATTTTAATGATTTACAAATAGCTCTTTATTGAATTTTGCTAACCCCAATTCCTTATAACTCATTTTCCTATTTTTCCAAGCTCACAGTATTTCCCTGTCTCTTAATAATTAACCCTAAGGATAATTGTTTTTTACCCTAAGTGCAAACATAAAATTAATATTCCAAACAGCACTCAAAGGGGACACTAAAATAAAAGTAAGAAATTTGTTTAAAGACATCATTAATAAGCTACGTCAGAATATTTAACTCAGTCCTTAACTTACTCAAGTAATTTTAGTGTTTAACTATGGGTCCCTAAAACCAAGTAAATAATGCGTAAAAGATTATGTACAAGTTTCTTTATTCCTTCCCTCAATAAACCTTGGGCACCCATGATGTGCCAGGCTCCTTCCAAGGCATAAGCTAATAATTACTTATAAGACACTACAAAACAAAGTTCTTTCATATTGAATTTGAAATGTCTAACAAAGACCAATTCTGCTTATTCACTGCATTACAGAAGTGGTTTGTGAGTTAGTGACAAATTCTTACCACATATGGCAGTAGGGATGTTCTTTGGGCTGGAATATTTCTGCGTGTCAGTAATACACTTCCTGCTTTCAGAAGCACTGAAAGTCAGCATTGTGAATTGTTTAAATTCACTACTCAACTACATTGCTGAAATTTAATTTCAAAGGAGCCTACTTTCTTCCAGGCTTAAAGACATATTGAAGGCATTTTGGTTTTACTATTCAACAAATTATTGAATACAAATGAAATGAACAAAGTCTGGTAACATTTAACTTTTTCACCATTTTACTTTTACAACTTGTGATGCTGATATTTAAGCAGTGAAACATTTTTTTAAATCACAGATTATACATAGAATAGTGAGTCTTCTGTTTCTTTGAAAAACCACTAAACTTTATCATGACAATTCTTAGAGACCTAAATCAGGAATACACATTTTTTTCAGTAAGATGAAAAGACTTATTAGAATCCTGTTCTGCACTGGCACAACACTGAAGTTAAATTCCCCACATTTATGATGCTATTTTCTATGGTAATAAAGTTCTCAAAGTAGGATAGGGGAAAAATTATATTTGAAAGTAAATGGGCTGTTGGTGAGGATGTGGGAAAACCAGAACTTTAATACAATGCTGGCAGAAGAAAACATTAACACAACCCCTAACGAGGGTAATTTGGCAATTTTAAATACATATATCCCCTTAACCCAGGAATTGTACTTCTTAAAATCCACCTGCACAGGTGAAATGATATATCATGCACAAAGTTATTTATTGCAGCATTGTTTTAAAACAGCAAAGGACTACAATCAAAAAAGTCTATAAATAGAAGACTGACTAAATAGATTCATTTCATTTATACAAGTAAATATGATAATGACTGAAAACCATTAAGAAAGTTCTTTATATATAGTGATATGGAAATACTTCAAAATACATATTAAGTGTAAAAAGCATGGAACACTACAGTGTATATAATATACTACTGTTGGTGTTAAGAATAAAAATATTATTTGCATGTCTTTGTACATGTGCATAAAATATCTCTAGAAGAGAAACTATTAACAAGGTTGTTGTCTATGGAGAAGAAAAATGAATAGCTATAGGAAATGGATGAGAAAGAAACATTACTATATGCCATTTCATACTTATTAGATTATATAAATGTATTGCCTATTCAAAAAATTAAATGTTAAGGGGTGCCTGGTTGGCTCAGTCAGAGGAACATGAGACTTTTGATCTCAGGGTCATCAGTTCAAGCCTCATGTTGGGTGTAGAGATTACTTAAGTAAATAAAACTTAAAAAAATAAAAATAAATGCTACAAAAATTAAAGGAAAATAGAAAAGATTGCTCATGATTTTCTTAATCCACATTAACAAAGATCTTCCCAGTTATGCACATATACATCTTACATATATAATTAGACTCTATAATGTTTTTTTGTTCAAAGATTTTAATTTTGTTATTTATAGTATCTTAATACATCAAAATATTGTATGTGAATGTGACCTACAGAAGGATATCAATCTAAATATTTGCAGAAACACCAGGGGAAAAGGAATGTAACTTAGGTAATAATCACTGAAAAAATTCTAGAACTACAAAGAAAAGGAAGAGGGGATGTATTTAATTATAAAATATGAATACACTTCTGGAATATCTGCTGCAATCACTCCAAGCATTTCTTTTTTCACCTGATGAATTATTATGTTATTGAGAAATGGGCAAAATAAAGATTTTATGTGAAATGACTTCCTTTTTCATATAATAAAACTTAACACTTTTGTGTACAAATAAGTATCTCATTTGAGTCTGAATTTTTATATATCCAGTTTTCTTGAAGCCTAGCACAACATGGAATGCTTTCTACTTCAAGCTTCCCATGAAGAATGTTCTATTAAAATAAGCCTACAGAAGTAGTGTACTTAAAAAGTTTCATACACATCAGAAATACTCATCTCTGGTGTAGTATAAATAAAACAAAGATGATCTGTTAAACATAACAACTTTGTACATTAAAAAAAAAAAATCAACATCAAAAAAATTCTACCCAAATGTATCAAAAAGGTATCAGGGCGCCTGGGTGGCTCAGTTGGTTAAGCGTCCAACTTAGGCTAGGTCATGATCTCACAGTTCATGGGTTCTCACAGTTCATGTGCTGACAGCTCAGAGCCTGGAGCCTGCTTTGGATTCTGTGTGTGTGTGTGCGTGTGTCTCTCTCTGCCCCTTCCCTGCTCGCGCTCTGTATTCCTCTCTCTCAAAGATAAATAAACATTAAAAACAAAATTAATATGAGGATAATACCCACACTCAGAAAACAAGCCTCCAAATCTTATCCATCTTTTAAGTCCTGGCTCCATCAAAGTTTCTTATGTCTCTCGTGCAAAAATAATCTTTCCCTTCTGAGTTCTGTTTAGACTATACACATTCTTAAAACACCACTTCCTTCTCTTTATAATAAATATATAAAGAGAATACACTTTACTTCCCCTACTAAACTGTAAGCTCTGTGAGTACAAGATTATAGTCACATTGATATTTAAGGCCCTGTACCCCTAGAACATATTAAATGCTTACATGTTAAATAAATTAAATTTAGAATAAGATTTGAATGCTGGCCTAGACAAAAAATTTTGTTCTTTTAATATATCATAATTAACATCCAAATAGTGCTTGAAGTAGAGATAGCACCAAACCTCATTTAACTACATGAAATGGAAGTATCTACACATGCAATTTCATTTTAACTTCCTGACCACCAATTTCATTTTCTCTAAGTGAAGTTAATTACTAGGAAATTAATTAATTGAGAAACATGTTGTAAATACTAAGGCATCTTATTCGTAAGTAGAGTGCATGTGACAGACTGTGTGAAAATAGCATTAAGGAAAACACTAATAAAATAATTCATTTATTAAGCTTAATAATTATTTAATATAATCCTAAAGCAAGAAAGTACTTTGAATTATTGACTATCCTAATTGGGTGAAAATATAGCTAACTGGCATATTTACATAGGCTTATAAATACCAAACCTTGTGTCATATTTTCTTTTCTTTATGCAAACAAAACTAAAGGCCTTTAAGAAAGATTTCCAATTGTCTATCCTTAAACATCTTGAAAAAGTCACAAAATAAATTCTTTTAAATAATTTCTTATCTCAGAATTACTGTCCTAAAAGGCAAATCTGATCATTTAAATTTTAGTCCCTCACTTAAAAATCCTCCAGTGGGTCTATTAGCTCCAAGAGAAACTACCAATTCCTTTTTTAATTATAACACATTTTGAATGCTGCCTGTCCAGTTTCCTAGCTTCTTTTTATAACACTCTCTTAGAGTCTGATGCTTCAGCCATGTAGAATCACTTACCACCACCGTTGCCACAAGGAACCCTTCACTCCTCAACATCACAGTTTGACAATTTTTACTCTTGCTGGTGAGTTAATAGTAGGACTCTGGCTAAAGTGTTATTTCCTTTGTGGAGCTTTCTCAAACCTTTCCTTAACAGCTCCTCAGCTTCCAGCACTGAACAGTCAATAATACATTACCCTATTACCACTTGTGAGATTCAATCTTATATGTCTCATCCACTGAACTATAAAACTGAAGGCAGAGACTAGACTATCTTATTGGACTTTAGAGACCAATGAATTATGTATATGACCAAGATCTAATGCAAATAACATTAAAAATGGGTAATTCATTTCTTTATTGAGCTTTCTTAGACAAGTCATACAGATGTCTCTAATACATTATAATTTAAAAAAATTTTTTTAACATTTATTTATTATTGAGACAGAGAGAGACAGAGCATGAGCATGGGAGGGGCAGAGACAGGGGGAGACACAGACTCTGAAGCAGGCTCCAGGCTCTGAGCTATCAGCACAGAGGCTGACACAGGGTTCAAACTCACAAACCGTGAGATCATGACCTGAGCCGAAGTCAGAGGCTTAATTGTCCTGAGCCACCCAGGAGCCCCTCTAATACATTATAATTTTTAACACAAACAAAACCCAAATTTAATATTCACTTTGTTTTAAAGTTCCAAATTATTTTCTCTTTCCTTCTTTTTTTCTTTTTAATTTAAGTTTATTTACTTATTTTGAGAGAGACAGAGACAGCGTTAAGTGGAGGACCGGCAGAGAGAGAGGGAGAGAGAATCCCAAGCAGGCTCCACACTGTCAGCCCAGAGCCCAATGCAGGACTCAAACACAACAAGCCGTGAAATCATGGCTTGAGCTGAAAGCAAGAGTCAGACACTTAAACGACTGAGCCACCCAGGCACTCCTCTATTTCTTAAAACACAAAAATTTTATTTCCTTAATCCTAAATCAATAAACTTATTCTCAAAGGCTTCTAAAAGTCACATGCAATAGAACTATGCTCTTTTTAGATATCCATTTGTGTGTCAAGATTTGAGTTCCTTAACAAGGTAGAACAGTTTCACTGTTTATCAAAGACTTTAAGCTAATGAGTATGTGTTGTGTGCTGTTTGTTGTATCTGTCCAGTCAAACAGGTGTATACCGGACTGTCCACTGGGTGTCTCATGAGCATTACAAACATGTCCAAATGGCACTACCATTTAACAGTTGTTCAAGCCTAAAAGCTAGGAATCATCCTTGATTCCTTCCTTTACCCTCTCCTACAACATCCAATCCATCATCAAGTTGTGTTAGCTTCAGGTCTAAAAAATATCTAATTCTCTTCAGATTCACTGAACACTTAGAATTCATAATACATTGAGACAAGAAAAGTATTAAACTTAATTGTTGGCTGGATTTTATATCAGGACAATTAAGAAAAAAAATGGACACAAAAAGTAATAGAGCTAAAATGGAAATTAAGCTAACTCAAATTATTTTGGGAATAAAATGGAATATAAATAAATTAAATATTGGAGCTCAAGACTTCTCTTGCTATTACCAGGCCACACACTATGGTGCCAAATTCCTCAATGTCAACACTTAAAAAACAGTATGAGTTCCAAAAGACAATAATTTTAGTAAATATGCACACAAGAATATACAAATCATAAAACTGTACTTCAAGGTGAAATCAAAATGAAATCATACTTTAAGCTTAAAAGTTATATTGTAGCAAAATACAAGAATACCTAACGCATAAAATAGTAGTGCATTTGCCACTATTCTGAAAAATTTCTGAAGCAATTACTGGAGAATCTATCTGAATTTTAAAAGGTATGGAACTTGGCAAACAGTTGGAACTAAATAATAACTGTTAAATGAAGAGATTCACCTGGTTTTATACCTGAAATATTTAACTGTCCTGTTACTACCATACAAGTTGTATGATCATTAAGTCAAAATATTTTTTAAGCCCAAATACAAAGTAACAGCAACAAGTAGTAAAATCATAGGATTTTCCACTAAAACTATACCATCTCTAACCAGCTTTTCTTAAATCTTTACAAACCTATTTATATAAAAATATGCATATTACTAATACCTGCTACAAGCAACTAAAAAAACCAAAGGTCTTTAAACTATACATCTGCAATGCCTACCTTTAAGTGTAAAATATGCAACTCTGCCTTTCAAAATTCATCTTCCTATCTTTGCTCATGCTTTACCTCTGGCTGTATAACAGACTAAATTGTCTGCCATTCTTTTTCAGATACCAAAGCTATGCCTTCTCATTTGAAGCTAAGTTAGGATTGATAGTAAAGGACACATTGTGAAGTAGGGGCCAATCATATGGGTCTTTAGGTAACAAAAAGATTTTATTCTTTGTTCTTGTTGATTTCAATGCTTCAGTTATTTCCCTAGTAGTATACACCAAACAAACTCCTTGCTTTCTTCTAGATCACTACAGAAATTGTCTTGCTAAAACATTTCCTGAGACTACTCCTGGCACCAACCTCCATCTTCCACTTCCTCCCAAAGTGCTTCCTCATTGCTACCCACAGCCCTTTATATACGCGTCTAATCTAGAACATAGCACAATCTACAACAGTTAATATGCCATCAGAACATGGATTCCCTGAAAATGCACACCCTGTCTTCTTATTCTATTAATACCAGCTACTACCAGCATAACCCATGACAAATAGTAGTAATTTAGATCTTCTCCAGTGTTAATGTCCAGAGAAAATGAATACAAATTAGAATTGACCAGTATACTTACAAAACAAATTTCTCTGCCCTCTTACACTTCATTATCACTTCACAACGGGACAGCTTTGAGTCAGAGAAGCTGGGATTCAATTCCTATATCCATCAATTACCAGCAAAGGAGAACTCAAGGTAGCACCTTTATAACCCTTTCTGAAGGGGTAAGCAGTAGACCTTAATTTTGAGAACTTGTTTTAAAATAAACCTCTGCACTACAGACTTATATTTTAAAATAATAAATATGGCAAGCATAAAAACTAAAAGAAAATAAAAGTTATAGAAAATTCACAATAGTCTGTAATCGTTTTTTGCACAGCCTAGACAGCAAGCAAAAATTTTCCTTAAAGGAAAGCCTCCTGCTCTTGGGTCAGAAGAGAAAATACAGTGCTTTCTCAAGATGGAAGTAAGTTAGGAGGATGTATGCAAGTTTATCCTCTCTCTACCTCCAAATTATATTCTTGTGGAAATAAAGTAGAAGTCCATTTGAATGACGAGGACAATAGTTTTGTGATATATACTAATGTTACTGAAATGAAGATATTTAATACAACAAATGGAAAAGAAAAGAGTTCCCAGGTTTGATTACTTTGTTTCTACACACAAGTTCTTACCTTTTCTTTCATCTCTTCCTCAATCATTCTGGTCCTCTAACCATTTAACTCATGAAACTGTTGGCTCCAGATTTTACAGGTCAATCCCAAATTCAAGTGTTTTGTTCCATTGTCTCCACAGCAAATTGCTCAAAAATTCCAAAATTTGGGTATTAAACCTATGGCCTCTGACAATGCCACCCTTCATCTATCTGGTAATGTGTCTTGATTTAAGCAAACACTGTCACTTCAGTCCCCATTACCCTTTAGTTTACACTGGAAAATACTTTGCCAAGCCCAGACTCTTAAAGTGTTCCAAAGCAATCTATCACCAACCTCATTATTCCATAACATAGACTATGAACCATACAGTAAAATTGAGAATACTGAGCTCCAGCTTTAACACATTAAGCCATAATAATATCAACTGTCCAACTAAAAAATTAAGGAAGACCCCCAAATTAATAGCATGGTTACAGAATTTTTACTTATCTTTGCAAAAACAAATACAGCACAGGAAGAGTCACCTTAGAAGTTTAACAGAGTTCAATACATATTTACCACTATATGGAAATAAATTATTTTTTGCTAGGCTACACTGCTTCAAAGCTGTGGTCAACAGACCACAGTTTTAAAGAGAAACTGGCACTTCCTAGTGAACCATTAACTCCTGAACCCCTTAAAATTTTCATTCTTCCCTTTACCACTTCTACTCAAACTTTTATGAAGTCACCAAAAATATCCAAATGACACCAAAATCTCAAAGCCTTAATTCCTATTAAGTATTTAACAAAGATGATCCTCCCCTTTTAAAAACTCCTTTCTTAGATCCATGAAGCAAGGGTCCCTTGATTTTCCTTTTACCCTAATTACGCCTTTCTGGTTCCTCTGCTTCCCAAATCCTAAATGTTGTGTTCTCTTAGGGAACTGTTCTCTCCTCAGATTTCATCTTTTAGCGAGGTTATCCCCTACCTATTGTGACTTTAACAAGTACATTTATGAAGATCCAAAAATTTCTATTTCTATCCTGACTTTTCAGTTCTAGTTCCATATTCAAACTGCTTATTGAACATCCCCCAAAGCAATTCAAACCTAACTAGATAAAAAGAAATCTACCTGACTTTTCAAATGCTTCTATGTCTCTTTCTTTTCATGGCACCTCTACCCTCCTTACCTCTTCAGCCTTAAGAACTCCTAGTAGTTTTGGGCTTTCCCCCCCTTATCTATCTGACTTGTTTCCTCTCACACCCCATCAATTTCAATTTCTGAAGAATCCACCTCAGTAAGTATCTCCTAAACCTGGCCTTTACTTTCTAGGATGGAGACAAAAAGTTGTTTTCATATAGGATACAGGTTACTTAATTTTCTTTCCTTTAATTACACTGTTTCAATTAAAAATAAAAAGATTTAAGAAATCCTTTGAATGAGGGAAAAGAACAAACTTAGTGGGCATAACAAAATAAATACTATAATTAACATTATTTATGTAATAATTACTTTTTGAATATGATAAACTAATTACATTAATTAATACATGTCAAGGAGTAAACGCAGAAGAAATGCATTTTTTAACCATGCATGTAAAGCACCCTACATAGCACCTAGCATAGAGCATACCTTTAAATACAGAAAAATTGAGGGGTGCTTGCATGGCTCAGTTAGTTTAAGCATCTGACTTTGGCTCAGGTCATGATCTCGTGGTTCATGAATTTGAGGGCCACGTTGAGCTCTGTGCTGACAGCTCAGAGCCTGGACCCTGCTTTGGATTCTGAGTTTTTTAAACAGGAACTGGAGCTGATAATGAGCACTGTGATCTCAAATATCTCACTCCAGTATGGCACCAAATTGCCTCTCTCTCTCTGCCCCTCCCCCACTTGCACTCTGTCTCTGTCTCTCAAAAATGAATAAACGTTAAAAAAAAATTAAATACAGAAAAACTGACATGAGTATGTAAGATTTATTAATAAATGAGGAATTTAACAGAAAATTTTCATTAGCTGCTTCAGATTGGCTGAATTGGCAGACACCAAATTATCTTTACTTGTATATTCAAATATACTGCCAAATTTTTATTCTTAAAAAGCAATTTAAGGGGCACCTGGGTGGGTCAGTCAGTTAAGTGTCTGACTGTTGATTTCAGCTCACAGTTCGTGAGTTCAAGCCCCACACTGGGCTCTGCGCTGACAGTGCAGACAGAGCTGCTTGGGATTTTCTCTCTCCTTCTTTCTCTCTGCCCCTCCCCTCCCCTCTCTCAAAATAAATAAACATACATTTAAAAATATAGCAAAAAAAAAAAAAAGCAATTTAGTCAAATTTTGTGTGTACCCTAAGATTTGGTGCCATACTGGAGTGAGATATTTGAGATCACAGTGCTCATTACCAGCTCCAGTTCCTGTTTAAAAAACTCAGAAAGCAATTTTTAACTGTACATTGCAAGTCTATTTAGACCCATTAGACAAATCATAAGCCAAATTCTAAAATGGTAGAATAAACTGTCATCGACGTTCTAATTCTTCCATTATTAATCTACACAGAAACCACATAAGCCCTAATTGTTATATATATATATATATATATATATATATATATATCCAAAAGCTTGAAAATTACCTAGCAAACCAGAGTAAGTTTACAAGCTGTATTTTTGCACCTTCTCATTTCAACTCCCCAAGTCTAGTAATAACTAAAGCATTACTATTGAAAGATCTGTTGTGCCAATTTTTCCTATCAATGCATAAAAATGTTCTTGTTTAATAAAAGGTATTTGTTTTAAGATATAAAAAATTAAGTGTAATGAAGGATCTACTTTAACACAATCATTACCATTTTTCAAAAAGGAGAGACTAAGCAGAGATAAAGTCACGTTAGATTGCCAAACTTTTGTCTGTACTATTAGGTTTTAAATTTGTAATAGAAGCACAGTTTGGCAACTCCTCAAAAGGTTAAATATAGAGTTACCATATAACCCAGCAACTCCACTCCTAGGTATATGCCCAAGAGAACTGAAAACATAACTCTGCATAAAAATTTGTACACAAACGTTCAAAACAGCATTATTCATAAAAGCCAAAATGGGAAACAGCTCAAATGTCTGTCAAATGATGAATAAACAAAATATGGTATATTCATACAATGGAATATTGTTTAGCCACAAAAAGGAATGAAGTACTGATAACATACTCAACAGATCAATCTTGAAAACATTATATTAAGATATACAAAAAGCATATATGATTCCATTTATATGAAATGTTCAGAATAGGAAAATCAATAGAGGCAGAAAGTAGATTAGTGGTTACCACAGTATTGGAGAGAGGGGGAAATAAGATGTTACTGGTAATGGGAATGGGGTTTCTCTTGATGAAATGTTCTGAAACTAGATAGTAATGACAGATGCCAGCTTTGTGACTATACTAAAAACCACCAAAATATGCATTTTAAAGAGGTGCATTTTTATGGTATATACGAATTAATCTCAATATATGTGAATTTGCCTCAACAAAGCTATAAAAAATTTATAAAAAATTTATTAAAAAGTTATAAAAAATCCTTAAAACGAGGTTAATAGGAATTATTAGCAGCATCAGAGCACGCTAACCAAGGCATCCAGTCCCATCCAGTAGTAAGGAATATCCATCCTCCTCAAAATGAGTCTTACTCAGCTTCTGTTCTTCACTACAGACATTCTCATTAGAACATTAATTTGACAGAGTCAAGCATAACAAGACGCAGAATCTGGTCTACACAGGGTAACACAAAAAAATCACAATTAGGTCTACTAGAAACTTGTGCCAGTGAACTTAGCACACAACTCTTTCAGGGAAGGATAGGTAAGTATGATGAATAAGAAAGATAAAAATGGGGGCACCTGGGTGGCTCAGTTGGTTAAGCGTCCTACTTCAGCCTAGGTCATGATCTCACCGTTGCCGAGTCCAAGCCTCACATCAGGCTCTGTGCTGACAGCTCAGAGCGTGGAGCTTGTTTCAGATTCTGTCTCTCTTTCTCTCTCTCTCTCTCTCTCTCTCTCTCTCTGCCCCTTCCTCACTCATGCTCTGTCTCTCTCTCTCTCTCTCTCTCTCTCTCTCTCTCTCTCTCAAAAATAAACATGAAATACTTTTTAAAAAAAGATAAAAAATGGAGTTTTTAACATGACTTTATGTCCAAACCACACTAATGAAGCTAGCCAATGAATGTGGAAGACTGGATATTTAAGAGAGGAAGACAGTAAGCAGAAAATGGTGAGGGAGAGAGGGAATAATTAGTAAGCTAAGATTAAAGTCTAAACTCTATCACTTCTATAACTCTAACCCAAGGTCAAGAAAGACTCAAATAAAAATTTAAACCTAAACCTGGGTAATTAAACAAATACATTGTTCTTAAAGTTTCAGTTTATTTCTCTGCAGAAATAAATTGGAGATTATTTTTTATACTAAACATTCAGATTCCTTGCAAAAAGTATTTGATTCTGACATTGTTTTAGACTTAGTCCTGAAGGCCAGACCACCCTACTAATGAAGATATGTGCACCCCAAGTTACCAAGGGCATGATTTGATCTTCAAATATCTCTTTGTAATGATGATAAACAGTGTTCCTCTTTCTTCCAACATGTAAAACCCAACACAAATAATATCTTACATAAATATACAAACTTATGCTATAGAGGAAATACATGACTAAAAATAACTTAAAAATATAATCTAGAATGGGTTTCTTAACTTTTTTTGAGTTTATTTATTTATTTTGAGATAGAGAAAGAGCGTGTGCATGTGCATGAGCACAGCGGGGGAGGGGCAGAGAGAGAGAGAGAGAGAGAGAGAGAGAGAGAGAGAGAGAGAGAAAGAGAATACCAAGCAGGCTCTGCATTGTCAACACAGAGCCTGATGTGGGGTTCAAATTCACAAACTGTGAGATCATGACCTGAGCCAATATCAAGAGTTGGACACTTAACCAACTGCACCACCACCCAGGTGCCCCAGGTTTCTTAACTTTTTAAGAATAACATACAAAAGAAGCAAAAATTTTAAATAAAAGATGCAATATTTTGACAGCTTTTGAAACTGGGGTCAAAGTCACTGAAGAGAATATACTTTAAGAAGAAACTTTACTGGGGTGCCTGGGTGGCTCAGTCGGTTAAGCGTCCGACTTCAGCTCAGGTCATGATCTCACGGTCCGTGAGTTCGAGCCCCGCGTTGGGCTCTGTGTTGACAGCTCAGAGCCTGGAGCCTGCTTCAGATTCTGTGTCTCCCTCTCTCTCTGACCCTCCCCCGTTCATGCTCTGTCTCTCTCTGTCTCAAAAATAAATAAACATTAAAAAAAAAAAAAAGACGAAACTTTACTGAGTCAAGCAGAAGATATGTCAACCTGTTTAACAGTCCTATGAGGAAAAATGATAAATAACTGAAACTTCAGCTGATTATAAGAACTATTAATTAAACTGGAAATATGATGCCACATAACTATCCTGCATAAGAGCGTTTTACTTTAAAAATGAATCATAAATTTTGTTTTATTATAATTGGTAACTTTTATAAACTGATGCTTCTCTCTGCTAAAGATGGATATATAGAAATATCTTGATATAAAGAACTCCCACAACTCAACAACAAAAAAACCAAACACCATAATTAAAAAATGGGCAAAGCACTGGGTAGATACTTCTCCAAAGAAAATATACAAATAACCAACACGAATGTGATTAGATGCTCAATACCACTAATCAGCAGGGAAATGCAAATCAAAACACAATGACATATTATCTGACAACCCATTACAATGGCTACTATCAAAAAAATAAAGTAAGTGTAGGGGGACTGTGGAGAAACTGGAATCCTTATGACTACTGGTGGAAGTGTAAAATGGTACAGCCATTACGGAACACAGTATGGCAGTCCCTCAAAAAACTGTAACTTGACATCATCAGATGGTCCACTATTTCCACCTCTGGGGATATATCCAAAAGAATTACAAGCAGAGTCTTGAACAGAAACGTGTACACTCATGTTCTTAGCAACATTATTCATGATAGCCAAGAGGTGGAAGTAAACCAAATGTCCACTGATGGACAAATGGATAAACAAAGTGTGGTACACATCTACAACGGAATATTATTCACGCTTAAAAGGGAAGGAAATTTCAACACATGCTAAAACATGGATGAACTTTGAGAACATTATTCTAGTTGAAATAACGAGAATATTGTAAGTAAATAAGGTACTTACAAAGTCTTAAAAATAAAAAGTGGAATGGTGGTTGCCAGGGACAGGGAAAGGAGGAGAATGGGACTTCTGAGGACAGAGTTTTCATTTTGCAAGATGAAGAGAGTTATACGCATTGGTTGCCCAACAACGTGAATGCACTTAACATTAGTGAACTGTACACTTATAAATGGTTAAGATGCTAAGCTTTATATTTGAATTTTACCACACTTAAAAAAAATTGGGGGCGCCTGGGTGGCGCAGTCGGTTAAGCGTCCGACTTCAGCCAGGTCACGATCTCGCGGTCCGTGAGTTCGAGCCCCGCGTCAGGCTCTGGGCTGATGGCTCGGAGCCTGGAGCCTGTTTCCGATTCTGTGTCTCCCTCTCTCTCTGCCCCTCCCCCGTTCATGCTCTGTCTCTCTCTGTCCCAAAAATAAATAAAAAAACATTGAAAAAAAAAATTAAAAAAAAAAAAAAAAAAAATTGTAATGAAAAGTAACCCTTTCTTATTTGCTTAAAAAATAAATGTCCAATCTAGTTATAGAAAGGGTACAAGCCGGTTGTGGGTAATGTCATTGAGTATCTCAGATTACCAGGCCACACAACATTCACAGAACATTAGATAGCTCTGATGAATGACCAGTTACAGTTTTCAAAAAAAAAAAAAAAAAAATCTACTTTTCCAGTTTGCTGACATACTAGATTCAGACATTTATTGTAAAAGTAAAGAGTGAGATTCAATTATCACCCTCATTAGAATGAATGGTCTCACATCATTTTCTCCTAACCTATCCTATGTGCCAGATTTTCTTTTAGGTGCTACAAATATAGTGGTAAATGGGACAAAATCCCTACCTCATATAGCATACATTCCAAAAGTATATCCTGGTTGTGTAGCATTTATTATTTCTGCCTTTTATATCCATCATTTGTTTACATGTTTTAACCCATCCTTACCACAGCTGCTATCAAAAAAGATTACAATTTTCTGTCAGAGACAATCTTTTATACTTCTCTTTATTTCCTCAAAGTGCCTAGTGTCTTCCATGTACTATATATTAAACAAAGCCGGCAAGAATTTAAAACAAAAAAATTTTTTTAATGTTTAGTTGAGAGAGAGAGAGAGAGAGAGAGAGAGAGAGAGAGAGACAGAGCGTGAGCAGGTGAGGGGCAGAGAGGCGGGAAGACACAGAATCCTAAGCAGGCTCCAGGCTCCGCTCTGTCAGCACAGAGCCTGACGTGGAGCTCGAACTCACGAACGGTGAGATCATGACCTGAGCTGAAGTCAGACGCTTAACCAACAGAGCCACCCTGGCACCCCAAGCATGTCAAGTTTTTTAGACATAATGGTAACTGATAACCACATTCAGAACATCACATAATCAATAAAATTGGCATTCTACTATGATAGTTATAACACATTTAGTTCACTAAGTTGAAATAATATAGTCCATATAAGTGGAGATATATACTTAAACCCCTTTTATTCGGTTCTTTATTATATTACCTACAATGTCACCAAGGAAAGCTTTCAATCTTTTATCACCAGGGAAAAAATGTGCAGAATAAATGGGTCACATAATACACACATTTAAAAAAACTCATCAACATATCCTTAGAGATGAGATGTGCGTGTGTGTGTGTGTATATATGGGTGTATGCCTTACGTATATACATATATAAACATGTAATACATTAAATTTAACTTCTTAAATTATATACACTCAATACATGCAGATGCTGAAACACTGAAACCATACTGACAAGTTGTGTCATGGATTCCCAAGACCACCCTCAGAGTCAATGATTCATGAGGAAGAGTCCTAGGACTATATACAATCATATTCACAGCTATGATTTATTACAGCTAAAGGACACAAAGCCAAAGCAGCAAAAGGAAAGATGCATAAGGCCAAGTCCAGAAGAAACTAGGGACAAGCTTTCAGTGTCCTCTCCTAACGCAGTCACATAGGACCCATTTAATTCCTCCAGTAATGAGTAATGGTAACACTTGTGAAATGCTGTCTTCCTGGGAAGCTCATTAGAGAGTTAGTCCCATGTGTTTTTATTGGGGGCTAGTCACTGCCTTGCGCGGACTAAAATTCCAGACTCCCAAAAGCAAATCAGGTGTTCAGCATAAACATACACATACAGTAAAGGTATGGTAAGCTACTCTTATCATGGAATGATGGGAACTCCCAAAGTTGTAAATTCCCAGAGATTAGCCAAGAGCCAATCTTGCAAGCATGCCATTCTAAGGATAGCAGTTTTAGGTTTGCTATGTTAAATCTATTTTGCACACAATTGGAAAATAAAAAACTCCCTCTCCTCCGTATTTCTTTCCTTATAAGTAGTCAACCATGTTAAACTTCTTTATTAATAGATATTTTGTTTCACGAAACTGCTACAATGAACATACTTGGACATATGATTTTATGCACAGATGCAAATATTGTAAAGAAAAGATTCCTAGGGGCGCCTGGGTGGCTCAGTCGGTTAAGCGGCCACTTCGGCTCAGGTCATGATCTCGCGGTCCGGGAGTTCGAGCCCCGCGTCGGGCTCTGTGCTGACAGCTCAGAGCCTGGAGCCTGCTTCCGATTCTGTGTCTCCCTCTCTCTGACCCTCCCCCATTCATGCTCTATCCTCTCTCTGTCTCAAAAATAAATAAACGTTAAAAAATTAAAAAAAAAAAAAAAAAAAAAAAAAAAAAAGAAAAGATTCCTAGAGGTTGACATGCTGGGTCAGAATATACATATCAATTCTATTAGAAGTAGCCAAACTGCCTTGTGAAAAATATTTCACCACTTTACCTTTCTGTCAACAGATCAAGAATGCTAGTTTTTCTATTATCTTTACCAACAATTGCTATGATCAATTTCTGAATTTTACCAAATTTGGTGGAATCTAGTGAACCCCCACAAAATTTAATGTTGATTAAATATTTCTCGAATTATTAGAGAGTTTGGTGACTTTTCCCCATGTTCGGTAATTATTTGCATTTTTCTTCTGTTAATTACCATTCATAATATATGCTCATTCTTCTATTGGGAGTGTTTTTATCAATATATAGAAGCTACTCATGTTTTATATAATCCATCAACTGATATATGTGTTGAAAATATTTTACCTAAATCTATATGCTTACCTTTTATATTACAGATTTTTTTTTAATGAGGTCAAATCTGATCTTTATTGTATTTGTGCTTTAAAGGTAAGTCAGGAGAAAAAGCATTCTAATTCAGAATCAGCTTTGCCCCTAAATGATGTTTTCATCAATCTCTTTACATCAACATAATGACTCCCTCTAAGCAACTATTACATTAAAAAAAATTTTATCCAAATAAGGTAGTTTTTTGAACTTGCTTATTTTAAAATAAATTGAAGAAAATTAAAAAAAATAAAATAAAATGAAGAAATCTGATGATTCAGCTACTTTTTATACTAAAAAAAGTAGTCTTAGGCAAAGTGGTATGTTTCTGCATTACTCTGTGAGGTAACAATTCTTAGGTATCCAGCTAATTTCTAATAGGATGAGGACATAAGTGTGACTCAATACTACACCATCAGCTTGACTTCTTTGGGACATACAATACTTAATATTCAATGTGTAGTGTGGGTACACTGGCAATCTCTGGGGTTAAATTATTTTAGATCATATCCCCTATAACCAAATAACATTGATTGCTTTAATTATAAATCTTTTGCTGACCAGAACATTTCATGAACACAGACCAAATCTACTTTTATCTGTAGAAAACTGACCTAACATTTATTCTTAAAATTCACAGTATTTTAACCTATTCCTTGTTTGTTGTCTTAGAAAATACTTATAGGGGCACCTGAGTGGCTCAGTCAGTTGAGCATCCGACTTTGGCTCAGGTCATGATCTCACTGCTTGTGAGTTCAAGCCCCATATCAGACTCTGTGCTGAGAGCTCAGAGCCTGGAGCCTGCTTCAGATTCTGTGTCTCCCTCTCTCTCTGCCCCTCCCCCGTCCACACTGTCTCTCAAAAATAAATAAACATTTTAAAAAAATTTAAAGAAAATACTTATAAATTCACCAACCACTCTACTATATTAGCTATTTCTGTAAGTGCTATTTTTTTTTTACTGCTCTTAGTTAATGCTGCTATTAATTGCTGTTTCCTAAAGTCCATTTATTATTCCCACTCTCATTTGTTTACACAGAGTTCCCTGTACTTGTAAAGTCTCTCCACCACAATTCACCTATCCTTATGGATTCATTTTACAAATCCTTTCTTATAAAGCATTCCATGACTGTCCTAACAGTATATGACTTTTCTCTTTTAGGAATCCTCACTGTACAAAAATGTCAATGTACTTAATGCCACTGAACTGTATACTTTTACAAGTGTTTAAAATGGTGTACATTTTACCACAGTAAAACAAAGCTGCAAAAAAAAGGGAATCCTCCTGGCACTTTGTCCTGTAGTATTGTCCTCAGTTTTGCATTAGTTATTTGTGTACTTCATTATTTCCCCATCTCTACTGAAAATGAGCCTATTTGCCTTACTTTTACATACTAAATTAATGCTACACTCTACTTTCAATAGAATTTTATCTTTCAGCGAAGTTGTTACATTGATAAGAGACTTTAAAAACATACGATCATATTATCAGTAGATTAAATATTATTTATCAAAATATACACTAAATAGTAGAGTACTAAAGGCATATGAACAGAAATGCTTTGATTGATAAGTTTGCAGAGATGAAGTCACCTCCCATGTGTGATTAAAAATGGTTCACATGTATATCCATTGATGGATGAATGGATAAAGATGTGGTATATATATATACATATTTGCAACTATGTGGATGGAACTGGAGGTTATTATGCTAAGCGAAATTAGTCAGAGAAAGACAAATATCATAGGACTTCACTCATATGAGGACTTTAAGATACAAAACAGATGAACATAAGGGAAGGGAAGCAAAAATAATATAAAGACTGGGAGGAGGACAAAACGTAAGAGACTCTTAAATATGGAGAACAAACAGAGGGTTATTGTAGGGGTTGTGAGAAGGGGAGTGGGCTAAATGGGTAAGGGGCATTAAGGAATCCACTCCTGAAATCAGTGTTGCACTATATGCTAACTTGGATGTAAATTAAAAAAATTAAAATTTTTTAAAAATGGTTCACATGTGGCACACCTAGGTGGATCAATCAGTTAAGCATCTGGCTCTTGATTTTAGCTCAGGTCATGATCTCATGGTTCACATATCAAGCCCCACCCATGTCAGCCTTGGCACTGGTGGTACAGAACCTACTTGGGATTCTCTCTCTCCCTCTCTCAAAATAAATTAATAAACTTAAAAAAGAATTCCATGGTAAGAGACATGGGACACTAACATGTTTAATCCACACTCAAGTGTATTTAAGGTGAAGAATGTCAACAAATAGTTGACAGCCAGCAGATATGTTAACAAATTCTAGGTGTCAGGCAAACACTTATTTCAAAAGTTCTGCCAGTCACTTTCTCAAATTAGGGATGGATGATCATGCTGCTGGTGCCATCCATGACTACACTGAAAGAGGCAATAAAACATAATAGTGAATAGCATAAGTTTTATAGTTGGAATAGTGCTTCCACTTACTACCCATGTGACCTTGGGCAAGTTCAGATTCCTCATATGTAAAAATAGGACTTGGATTAGTCTGAGGATCCAATGTAAAGGACCTAGTGACATTTACTGCAGAGTTTATCATATAAACAAGATATATAGCATTTATATATATATATACACACACACATACACACACACACGTCATTATTTGTGTTATCTGATAAACATACTTTGTAAGTATATTGTAATGACTAATTTATCTAACAAGATTTACCAAGCACCTATCATACAGCCATTGGCTAGGTACCAAAGTATAAAGACAAGACAAACTCAGGCCACTGGATCTCAGAATCTCTGATTCTGGATCTCTGGTCACTGAAGTCCTTACAACCTAGTAATAGAAACAGAAAATAAATATATAACTGCAATATCATATGGTGAATTATAATCGAGATAGATGCGAAGTGCTATGAGAGCAAACAAGGAGAAAACCTTTATTTTGTCAAACCCTGTTTATTTCATCAACAGTTTTCTGCCGTATCATATACATTGATGCACCTTAAAAGAGGAAACTTCTGCATGGCATTACCTACTATTTGAGGTCTACTTCTCCCACTGCTCTTACCATGCTGAAGGACAACGTTGGCCATCTGTTTCCTCGTCTACAAAATGGACATAATATCTTGCTCATTTGGTTGTAGTGAGAAGTATGAGAGTTCATTAAGCACAAACTGGCACCACCTCAACATTTGTAGGGCTTTAAAATCATTTTCTGGATTCCATAATCTCTGGGCTTTAAGCCAGCTCTGGTTGCAATGGACGACCATTTGCTTTTGTGATAGAATGCCATGTAAACAGCAGCACAACAGTGGCAGCACAGAGGAAAGAAACGGAAAAAGGGATCCAGGGTTAAATGAGGAGAGAAAATAAACAAAATCAACAGATTAGCTTTTTGACTTGTAATCACTCCCTTCCCCAGTTTTTTTCCCTGAAATGACTATAGGAGGTTTACCTTTCAGGACAACTCCTATGTATGACAGGATTTCACAAACAGGGCAATTCTCCCACTGCTTTGAAAAATAAAATAAAATCTATTCTTTCCTATTAACAACTGCCTAAAACTCCCTTAATATCTTCCATTTCTCAAAAAAAAAAGAAAAAAAGTTTTTAACGCAAATCTGTCACACCTTCTTCTCAGTGCTTTTGACAAGGTAACCCAGGACTCCTAATCACCAAATCCAGGTTTAAATTCAAATTCTCTTTGAAAATCCTCAATCCATTTGGCCTCTACACCACCTTCCAGGTTCTGCTCCTAACTCTAGCAAGCACTGAGAGTTTATCAACCTCAAACAGGCACTTAAGTGTCTCTAACATTCTGTATTCCTTTCTCTTTATTTTCTTTCTCTCTCTCTCTCTCTCTCTCTCTCTCTCTCTCTCTCTCTCTCTCTCTGTGTGTGTGTGTGTGTGTGTGTGTGTGTGTGTGTGTGTGTGTGTGTGTTTTGAGAGAGAGAGCGTGAGTGGGGGGAGGAGTGGAGGGGGGGGATGGTGGGCTCTGCGCGGACAGCAGAGACCAACACAAGGTTCGAACTCACAAACTCTGAGATCATGACCTGGGGCAAAGGCAGACACTTAACCAACAGAGTCACCCAGGCACCCCTCTCAGTATATATTCTTTACCTCAGAAATCTCATCTTCCATGAGTTCCACAATCAACCCATACACACACAAAAAATTACAATCTAGAGGGCCAACCATGACACTGACCTGAGACCTAAACTCAGTACATCTACCACTGAACCAACTCTTCAGATTCATCTTTCGTCCTGTATTCCCTACCTCATTACTATCACTTAGTGTCCAAGTTGGCTTAGATGAGTTCTTCCTCACCTTCCAATATGACCAAGTCTTGTGCATGCAACCTCAGAATGCCTTCTGGATTTATCCCTTTTCATTGTCTTCAGGCCCTTCTGCTTCAACTAGTGGAAAGCTTTAAGTGGTCTCTCCTTCTATCCTTACTCTTCTACATTTTATTCTCCATACAGCAGCCACATGATCCTGTTAAAGTTAACATAACACCTAAGAGTAAAACCCAAGAGTAAGGTTCTCATCTTACTTAGAGTAAAAGCCATTCTTCTTTTTTTTTATGTTTATTTATTTATTTTGAGAGAGAGAGAGAAAGTGCAAGCAGGAAAGGGGCAGAGAGTGAAGGAGATAATCTGTCAGCACAGAGTCTGATGCAGGGCTCAAACTCACCAACTATGAGATCATGACCTGAGATGAAACCAAGAGTCGTATGCTTAATCAACTGAGCCACCCGGTGCCCTGAGTAAAACCCATTCTTACAATGACCTACAAGAACCTAGTCAGCCGTAACTTCCAACCCTACCACAAATCTACTTCTCTGTCACCTATTCTGCTCAAACACAGAATTCCTTCAACACTCTTAACTTAGGTCCATGGGACCTTTAATGCTCTACCTGGAATGTTCTCCTCGCAGATAACCTCATTTCAAGTTTTGGTTCAATGTCTTCACCACCTTTTTTAATAGTATCTCCTATACCTGTGATAATGGTAGATTGATCCTATTCAAAGCCTATTTTTCATCCTTCCATATTTTAAACCCACATTTGACTTTGCAGTTCTTTTGACCTACAAGATAGAATCTATTCCCCCACCCTCTGAGGTGGAAATGGTATTGTAACTGGCTTTGGTCAACAGAATGTGATGGAAGTTACAGTGTGCCAGTTCTAACTTGCGTACTTTCCCCCTCAGCTGCACCTCTGCAACAGCCACGTGCCACAGCCGATAGCCTACTGGGGAATAAGAAACATATAGTACAGTGCCAAGCAATCCTAGTCATCCCAGCCACAGCCAGGCTAGATGTGCTGACAGCCAGCCAACCCTCAGAAATACGAATGAACTCAGACAAGAGCAGCAAAATTGCTTAGCTGACAAACCAATGGCATGTAAAATATGTATATATACACGTACATATATATGTACGTGTATATATACACACACACACACACACACACACATATATACACATATTTTTTTTGAGAGAGAGTGTGTGTGTGTGCGCGAGCATGCACGCAAGTAGGAGGGAAGAGCAGGGAGGGGAGTGAGGGAGTCTTAGGCAGGCTCCATGCTCAGCATGGAGCCCAATGCAGGACTCTATCCCAGGACCCTGGGATCATGACCTGAGCCAAAATCAAGTCAGATGCTCAGCCAACTGAGCCACCCAGGTGCCCCAAGAATATTATTATATGCCACTAAGGTTTTGTGGTTGATATACAACATTATTGTGATAACAGATAACTGATATACTCTACTTTTTTTCCTCCTTACTGTTTACTGGCCTCTGTAGCACTTAATATCTGACCTAGTTATATTTACTTGTGTACGATGTTATTTTCTCTTACCAATAGAATGTATGTTCAATGAGGAGTTGTAGTCTTCAGGGTCTAGGATAATACCTGGTAACAGTAGGCATTCAATAATTATTAAATGAATAAATAAAAATAAGCATGATGAGGGACGCCTGGGTGGCTCAGTTGGGTGAGCATCTGACTCTTGATTTTGGCTTAGGTCATGATCTCATGGTTTGTGGGTTCGAGCCCTACATCAGGCCTGTGTTAACAACATGGAGGCTGCTTGAGATTCTCTCTCTGCCCTTCCCCTGCCAATGCTCTCCCCCCCCCCAAAATAAATAAACATTAAAAATAAAGAAAATAATAAGCATGATGATTTAATAAACCATTTGGATCTATGTATCCTTGTCAGGTATCTTTTTTTTTTTTATTTTTAAGTTTATTTATTTATTTTGAAAGAGACAGAGACAGTACAAGTGGTGGAAGGGCAGAGAGGGAGAGAGAGAATTTCAAGCAGGCTCCCAGTTGACAGAGCAGAGCCTCATATGGGGCTTGAACTCATGAAACCATGAGATCATGACCTGAGCTGAAACCAAAAGTAGTATGCTTAACCGACTAAGCCACCCAGGCACCCAGGTATCTTTTCAATCCAGGGAAGCCATTATATTCAGAGCTAGTCTTTCAAATCACTATATCACAAAGTGTTAAAATCAAGATTTTTACAAAGTATTATAATTTTACTAAAAATTATACTTTGTCATTAGTAAATATTTTTTAAATTTACATATATTATTTGTTTAGGCTTCATCTCATCCTAATTTTTAATATGTATTTTACAATAATAAATTTTACACAGTTGTATAAGTAATGTATAAAATTATAAATTAATGAAACTATATCAAGAAGGTGCACACCTAAAAATTTTAAAACTCAAGTTTAGGCAGCTCTTTCTGCCCATGGGCCCTGTCCCCATGCTTTAATAAAATAACCTTTTTGCACCATAAATAAATAAATAAATAAATAAATAAATAAATAAATAAATAAAGTTTAGACATCACTGGCTTAGAGGATAAAATCAAAACTCCGGTTACTATCAATGATATCTTCAGATAATTACATTATACACATTATTTTTTTCTCTATCATCCAAGAGAGTCCAAAAGAGAAAAAGAGCAAGGGGTTGCCTTTTTCTTTCACATTTATTTTACTTCTCAATGCCATTTATCACTTTTCATTCCTAACTATCATTTATTTAGAATAACATCTAACACATATTATTCACATTTCAACTAATTCTCACACTGCAAAATACTCCTGTTTTGTGGATAAGGAAACTCAGATTCAGAGTAGTTTAAGTAATGTACTCAAAATTACATACAGTAAAAATGGCTAAGTTTAATCCAGATAAAACTTGTGATCTACCACTGCTGGGATACCCAATATAACAACACCAGGCACTCAAATTGCTAAAATCAAATATATCATAAAGATATGCTACTTTTGTCTGGTCCTTTCTGTCTTGACATCTACTCATTCCTTCCTTAACCTCCTATGATTAAATTCCCTCCCACTAGTATGAAAGATTACTTTTCTTCCCTCTTCTAGTTACAACATATCTTAAAGATAAAAGTGACAATTTATATATATATTCAATCTACAGTCTATTTTAAAATAAAATTTTCTTTCTTTTTTTAATAAAATTTTCTAACCCTTCTTTAACAAGAAAAATAAGTGATACGATAATTCTGGAATATACTTAGATATGGCATAGTATTAGATATGGCATAAACAATATATGGTTTGCAACCAATATAAAAACTGACATATAATAAAGTAGTAACAGAAAATTAAATGTATTGGTTAAATATTCGTCCTATACTTCTAGTTTAGATTAAGTTGCATTTTCCAAAAATAAAAATAATTTGCTAGTCATCACAAGAATGTAGAGTATGGGGGTATCTGGGTGGTTCATTTGGTTAAGCATCTGACTCTTGATTTTGGCTCAGGTCATGACCTCATGATTTCTAAGTTCAAGCCCCACATCAGGCTCCATGCTAACAGTGCAGAGCCTGCTTGGGATTCTCTCTCTCTGCCTCTCCCCTGCCTCCTTGCAGTCATGCACACTCTCTTTCAAAATAAATAAACTTTTTTTAAGATTAAAAAAAAAGATTGTAGAGTATGAGAAAATATTAGTATTTTATTATTCTTTGAGACTCTTTACCAACATTAGAATAATCCATGTCACTATAGTCAGTTTTACAAGATTAGTAAAATTTCTAAATATTCAAGTATTCCATTGTATTTCCCTTAGGACATACCAGGGTAAAAAACAGAAAAGTATGTTGCATCTGAGCCACTATTAGAGACAGAGACTAAAGAGGTAGGTATAAATGATGCTTTAACATCAAGACAAGGACTTAAAAAGGAAAGGAAAGGAAAGGAAAGGAAGTTAAAGAAAAGAAAAGAGAAGAAAATTAAAGAAAAGAAAAAGGAAAGAAAAGAAAAAAAGACAGTCAACAGTGTTGAATGCTAAAGAGGCATCAACAAAGATACACATTACTATAAAGGATGTATTAGATGTGTCCAGAAGATCTGGGGCAACCATAGTAAATGCAATTTCAGCAAAATGGTAGACCTTGAAATCAAATTACAATGGGGGTTAAAGGAACAAATAAGAGGCTGAGGAAGTGAACCTAGCCAATGCCTGCCTGACTACTCAATCAAGAAAGGAAATAATAGTTCCTATGAATGTTGATTTTTACAAATAAAAATTTTTTGTTTCAAGTTTTTGAATTATTAAACTTTTTTTATAGTTTATTTATTTATATTTGAGAGAAAGTACAAGCAGGGAAGGGGCAGATAGAGAGGGAAACACAGAATCCGAAGCAGGGTCTAGACTCTGGGTTGTCAGCATAGAACCAAGGTGGCCTCGAACTCGCCAACTATGAGATCATGACCTGAGCTGAAGTTGGAGGCCCAACCAGCTGAGGCACCCAGGTACCCATCCTCTTTACTTTTCCATAAAAGACCAAAGCATATATTAAGCATTAAAACCATATTTCTCTTACTTTAATAATCTTCTGCTATCCATATTATAAATTAAATAAGAAAAAAATTTTAAACATATAATAATGCCAGTGAATAGGTTTAACGATAAATACTTGGACATACCCAGTTATTTCAGTTGAGAATCCTATTACTGACATCCATCTACTCTATGTTCTTCCTTGGCATTTATGTATAATCTATTTACAGTATTAAAAGAAAAGAATTACAGCGGTGCCTCAGTGGCTCAGTCAGTAGAGCATGTGACTCTTGATCTTGGGGTTGTGAGTTCAAGCCCCATGTTGAGAGTAGAGCTTACTTTTTAAAAAAGGTAAAGAATTACAGACACTGGGCATAAATTACAGGAAATTTCTCAATTACACAGTACATCCGAATCTATTTCTAACACCCATTTCCAACACACATTAACAAATCTTAAACACAAACAGGTCAATGGACAAAGTAGATAAAGAAAACTAGACAAAAGGTAGCAGAGGCACAAAAGCAGACAGATACAGAGGACAGGAAGAGTGACAACAAGGCAATACATCACAGTACTTAATTTTTAGATGACTCAGGACTAAAGGTACTATAGATTTATTTTATTGATGCGAAATCTGTTGTGAAGAAAATATATTAGTCTTTCAGATAATGCTATATTTCAGATATATATTCAGGGAGTGAACAAAGAATGATCAGACACAATGCTTCAATAAAATAGATCTTTAGAATAATATTTGCTTGCAAAAAGGTAATGTTCTGGTTCTAATATTTGAACTCTGAAAAATTACAATTTAAATTTTAGATACCATAAACATGCAGCATACAGACTACTTTAATTTTATAGTTTTCACACACACAAAAATTTGCCTTTTAATATGTATTGTTATATGCAAAATAACACTCTACCAGAGCCAAAAGAATGTTATCTCAAGTCATAATGACTTTTTTTTTTTTTAAGTTTATTTAAGAGAGAGTGCGTGTGAGGGATAAGCAGAGAGAGGGAGAGAATCTCAAGCAGGCTCCATGCTGTCAGCACAGAGCCCAACATGGGGCTCAAACTCATGGACCAGGAGATCATAACCTGAGTTGAAATTGTAAGTTGGACGTTTAACCAATTGAGCCACCCAGTGCCCCTCAAGACATAACAACTCTTTATCTTTCTTTTTCCCTTCTCTGAAGCAAAGTGGGTAGGGTTTATTTGGGGCTGAAACCTTAATAGTTAATTTTTTTTTTTTCAGTTTTGCTTCAAGGATTTTTTTACTACTCTTTGCACTACCTGCCTTGTTAGTGAACTATCACTCTCTTTCCATAGGAAAAGTCCTTTCCCTTCCATATGTATGAACAAGCTCCCCACCTTGTTCAACTCACACAATACTCATGTCACTGGCAAGCTGAATGACTCTTTAAGTAATGTAAAAAGGAGATATAGCAATTATAGTCATTCTGATCTCTTACCCCAAACTGAAATAAAGTGAATGAGATAGATTAAACACCAAAAGGATTGTCTTTATTCAGATATGCAGTCCCAAACAGTGAAAGCCAAACTGCACAAAGAGAACAGTAAAGCAGGTGCAAAGAAGCAAAGCCAAGTATCCAGTCATCTAGAGACAGAGAAACTAATAAATCATAGAGGGGCTATGAAGAGAAAAGGAAGAAGAGAAGTGCCTAGCTTTATAGATCGCTCTCCATTCCTTGGTTCCTGTGCTTCAAGTAGCTCAACGGCAGTATTCTGTTGCAATAATCTTTTTTTTTTTTCACTTAAGCTAGTTGGGAAGTAGGCTGCAAATAAAAATCTATACCGGCAAAGAATTTTTTTTTTTTAATGTTTATTTATCTTTGAGAGAGACAGACAGACCATGAGCAGGGAAGGGGCAGGGAGAGAGGGAGACACACTGAAGCAGGCTCCAGTCTCTGAGCTGTCAGCAAGGAGCCAGACCTGGGGTTCGGACTCACGAACAGCATGACCATGACCTGAGCCAAAGTCGGACGCTTAACCGACTGAGTCACTCAGGCACACCAACAAAGAATTTTTTTTAATTATTTTTTTTAATGTTTATTTATTTTTTGAGAGAGAGACAGATAGAGATAGAGAGAGAGAGAGCGTGCGTGCATGCGCGCACCCGCAAGTGGGGGAGAGACAGAAAGAGAAGGACAGAGGATCCAAAGCAGGCTCTGAGCTGACAGCAGCAAGCCCAAACGTCAATTGGGGTCCAAACTCATGAACTGCAAGGTCATGACCTGAGCCAAAGTTGGACGCTCAACCAATTGAACTGCCTAGGCGCCCCAACAAAGAATTTTTCTGTATTTCTCATGCCCCGCTTTTTTTTTATTGACTTTTCCCGTAAATAGTAAGAATGCAATTGTTGGCCAAAGCAACATCATGTCATAGAAAAAGCATCTGCTTTGATAACTGGGGACAAACTCAGCTCTGCCAACTTCTAATGGCAAAATCTGTATGAAGTTCTTTAATTTCTAAATTTCTAAACAGGTTTAATGTCTATAACTTATGAGTAAACCCGTTGTGTATAATGTGGGAAGAAGGTATCCAGAAAAGCTATTCTCTACTGTTTTGTATTATGGAATCTAGAACTATTTTCCTTTCTTTTTTTGGTTCTGGTCCCAAATATGTAGTCTCAAAAACTCGAGAGTTATCTTATGCAAAACTCAAATTTGTTAAAAAAAAAAATCCAAACTAAGCAAGAGGCCAGCCACTATAAATGATATGCCTAGGTCCTACAGACTTTTTAGTGTAATTTTTTTACAGGGCACTTTTAACAGAACAGAAGCCAGCGAAAAATACTGATCTAAACATCTAAGAATCATATAAACAGGGTACTATTTTATCTATCTGGGATAAAGTAAAATTACCAGATTTGAGAATACTGACCATGTGGTTGAAACTCAGTTTTAAAAAGATTTTTCATACTAACCAAATAATACATTGTAAGGGTAAACAACTATGCCATAATAATAAGACATCAAAATACTCCTCACCAAAATATTCAAGAATGCAAAGGCCAACTTCATATTCATTTCATACTCCACATTTAAGTTGTTCTCGCTGTGGGAATACCCTCCTATTATTTCAGTATACAGGCTTTTCTTATTTTATCCTTTGCCAGCCACTCGTTCCTCTCATCTCAAACCCACAGTTCTTATCTCTGTGTGTCTGCAAGCGCTGTTAGTTTTCTATCTCTGAAATGCCTTTTATGCTAGTCTACCTGACAAACAAGCAGATTTAGGCTCGCCTGCCTCGTAGGTTTAAATCTTAAACACACTCCCATTAGAATAATATGACATCTTGAATTACTATTGAGTACTCTCTACATAGTACGCTAGTAGCTTTACATACATATTATCTTTATCTTGGTCAATCAGGTAGGTATTATATCCACAATTTCCCTAGATAACCTGCTCATAATCATAGCACAGCCAAGATAAAAATTCCTGTGTGGCTCCAAACCTTGTTGTCTTTCTACTAGTCTGGAGGTATTAAGGTTTTTGGAACCCAAGACCCTTGAGAATCTATGAGCTATGAACTTTCTCTACGACCTCCCCAATAACAAACTTACACACAAAATGTTATGTACAACTTGAAAAAGTTCACAGGCCTCCTGAAGCTCATCCAACACCCCCAGGAAAACTTTCTGCTGTTCTCACAAGTCTATCCACAGTTGGTAAACTTCTTGAGGAAAATGTCCTTTTTTCAATTGGTAATTGTAAACACAGTGCTTAGGCATAGTGAGCACTTAAGGAATATCTTTTGTATGAATGGTGGATGGCAAGAACCATAGAAGGATGATAGTGACACATTTTTGCATTCCTCCAGAGTCTACCAGGGTAGCTACTCAATGTTGTTAAATAGCTTTTCAAATGCAGATTACATATAAGAACAGTTATTAAAGGAAATGTAGATATTAGTAAACATCCCAAAGCCTCTGAGATTAACATGATCCACGTTCCACATTCTCCAGGAAAAACCAAGGGACAAACTACTTATATCTGCCATAAGCCAATTCATAGACACTATAATATTTTACAAATGGAAACAAGACTTTTGTGTATTTCAGAGGAAAGG
Organism: Neofelis nebulosa; assembly: GCF_028018385.1. Taxonomy (NCBI): domain Eukaryota; kingdom Metazoa; phylum Chordata; class Mammalia; order Carnivora; family Felidae; genus Neofelis; species Neofelis nebulosa. Next base: position 87,820,750 of record NC_080785.1, read on the forward strand.
AAGTAATTGTCAAGGTATGACTGCATGAATCTAAAAAATTTTTTAGACTCTGAAGAATCTAAAATGTAAATATATGACAGGAAATACAAAATGTTGGGAGAAAAATTCAACTATTTGGATGAGACTTAGGGTCTTAAGGGTTAGAATAACTGCATAGCACTGGGCTTGCTTTAAACGAGTCTTGAACTCAAATTTAATGCAAGGCTTTTTTCCATGACATTAAAAATTGAATTTTACAGTGGAGATATCATTACAATGAGATAAATTTACAACGGAGAATACTTTAGATACACTGAGCTAAAATATTTATCCCAGAAAATGAGAATTAATTTTTGTTTCTGAGTTCGGGGTGAACATGGTAAAGCCATTCTAAATTTTTAGTGTTTTGACGTTCAGAGTACTGGCCTATAAGGAAAGTTTGCTAAGAAATGGAAAGAATATGTTTAATTTAATAGTACAACCACAGATAAGATTTCATTCATTCAGTGGGTACGCTCAAGGACAAGAAATGGCTTATTCTAGAGGGAAGAGGATACATACTACAGAGTACAGGAGTTTAATACTGCCAAGGTAATGTAAAACTATATTTAAAAGGCTCTGGAATGCCAAGTTAAGAAGTACAGACTTTATCCTCTTGCCTTGTGATATTAAACTGGGGCAAAAGCTACAAAACTGGGAGGACAGGAGAAAGGGAAATTGGGAAGACAGCATATAATTACAGTTTGAAAATAAGCACAGCTTTGATCTGATGCTTCAATTTGGCATAGGCATCCAAAATTCTAATAATTTTAATGGTGATCAAAGGGAGCTTTGAGTTGTTTTTGAACTTACGTGTTTTGATAACAAAAATAAAAACATGTTTCCAATATGGTCCTACATAAATGTATTAGTAAACAGAACTAAGTAGCAACACTGGGACTAAAATTCACATATCCTGATTTTATAATCAGCATGCTTTCTATTATTCCACAGATGCCAACACTTGAAAATGGTATTTTAGGAAAGTGAGTACAATATGCAGAATGGATTGGATGAGGCAAGAAACTAGAGGCAAGAAGAGAACAGCTATTGCTGTAATCACTCTTAAATCACCCACAAGTTACAAGGATATTGTTATTTTTGCAGAAACGCCAGTGACATGGTATGTAGATTTTATTAATGAAATCTAAAATCAAAAGTTAAAAGTAGATATTTTATTAAAATTAATATTCTAAGATAGTGTCCCCAAAGTATGATTCATGGGATGGGAGATACATTAAGTGTTTCCCTGAATCCTTATGTATATCAGACAGCATCCAGAAAAAAATATGTACTGTTCTATTTTTCATATTTAGGCAGAAGATATTACAATTAATAAAATCCTATTTATCTAAATGTTTTCTTGAATTCAGTCTAGTACTTTGTCTCATATTTTCTTTTTCAGTGGATAATGAAATACAACCACAGTTGTATAAGTACATCTTTATGCATATAAAGGGGAAAAGCAGTTCTCAAGCTCATCTAAGAGACAAGCTCTTCGGACCATTTGAAGAATCCACTTTAAGAATAAATCTCTTACAATTTTTTTTAATGTTTATTTATTTTTAAGGGGTGGGGGGCAGAAAGAAGAGGACAGAGGATCCAAAGCAGTATCTATGCCTATAGCAGTGAGCCCAATGTGGTGCTTGGATTCACAAACCGTGATGATGACCTGAGCCGTAAGTCAAACACTCAGTGGACTGAGCTACCCAGGCACCCCTCTCCATCTCAGAATTTTAAGCTCACTACAATTTCTGCTCATGCAATGGCCACTAATGCCTATTAAGTGCCAAGTACTATATTAAGCAAGAAGGATACACAGATAATTAAGTCGCTAGCCCTGGAGGCTTTCAGTCCGGGAAGTCAGAAATGTAAATGTTTATGAATCTAATGAACTGAGTGCTATAGAAACACAGAAGTGTTTAACACATGAACAAAAAAATTTAACCTGTCTAAATGTTAAGGTCTTACTTTCAGTTTCAAACTGTCAAACCTTTTCCAAACTAAATGTCAAATATTGAAGGGAAAAAAGCTAACGGTATTCTAAAAGTAAATACGGACAATCAAACATTCTTGCGAATTTAACACTTGTAATAGGATGCTGTCTCCAGTGAGCCATATCAGGAGAGTTACTTAAAAGTTTACTTCCACTTGCAAAGTTAGAATACAAGTATGTTTGGCTACATACCCATCAAAGGCTGAATAAGAAACTGAACCAATTGCGATGGGAAAACCCTAAAATTAGCTCAAATGGAAAAACGTGGAAAATACTTCCTATCACTCTAGCTTTGAAAGACACGTTAGACATACATACAGTACCAGTTATATAAACTTACTAAGATATTTTAAAAACCTACAAGCTACAAGATAACCTACTTCACACCCACAAGGATGGCTATAATCAAAAAGACAGACAATAACAAGTGTTGGTGAAGATGCAGAGAAATTGGTAGGAATGTAAAATGTACAGCAGCTTTGTATAACAATCTAGCAGTTCCTCAAAATGTTCAACAGTTACCATATCACCCTTTAATTCTATTCCTAGGTATATACCCAAGATAAAGGAAAACATATATCCTAACAAAAATTTGTACATAAATGTTTATTCATAAAATATATTTTATCTATTGTTATATAAAGAAAAGATTTCAAAAAGTGGAAACAACTGAAATGTCTATCAACGGATGAATGGATAAACAAAGTGTAGTATATCCATAAAATGGAATATTGTTCAGTCATAAAAAGAAATGAAGTATTTCTGAGTCCTACAACACATAGATGAACCTTGAAAACATTATATATATTAAGTCAAAGGACTTCGCCACGAAACATCACATATTGTATGATTCCATTTACATGAAATGTCCAGGAGAGGCAAATCCATGGAGACAGCAGGTAGATTAGCAGTTGCCTGGGGCTAGCGGGGAGGTAAGGGAGGAAGAATGACTGCTAATGGGGGGGGGGGGTGTCTTCTGGGGGTGATAAAAATTGATTGTAATGATGACTGCACATTTTTGTGAATATACTAAAAACTATTAAATTACACAGCTTAAATGGATAAATTTTATTGTAGGTGAAGTATCTCTCCATAAAGCTGTTACTGATTTTTAAAACACCTACAAGCCATGGTATTAAACAATTTAACAAACAATGAAAATGTGTATACATATTTTGGCTGTGCAGCATGAGACCTTCCAGGCTTTCAGTCTTTTCTCCCCTCCTGTTTTCTAACATTTCAAATCCAAACTTTAAATAAAAAACTTCAGAGGTCTCATTTAACCAAAAGACAAGTTCTCATTATCTGTCTTTTAAAATCGTATTTAGGGGCACCTGGGTGGCTGTTGGTTGAGCATCTGACTTTGGCTCAGGTCATGATCTTGTGGTCCATGAGTTTGAGCCCCACATCGGGCTCTGTGCTGACAGCCTGGAGCCTGCTTCAGCTTCTATGTCTCCCTCTCTCTCTGCCCTTCCCCCGCTCGCACTCTGTTTCTCTTTCTCAAAAAAAAAAAAGAAAATCATATTTAAACAGCAATCATTTCACAAAAGAGGGCATACAGATAGTTAAAAAACATGAAAAATACCGCATCTATCTTATCTAAAAAAAAAAAAAAAAAAAAAAAAAAAAGGCAGAATGTGGAAGGGGAGTTCTCCTTCAATCTGTCTTCCTCTAGTTTCTACTGTCTGCTTTCAGAATGTTAGAGTAAATGTTAAGAATTTATACTTGGGGCGCCTGGGTGGCCTCAGTTGGTTAAGTGTCCAACTTTTGGTTTCAGCTCAGGTTATGATCTCACGATTCGTGAGTTCGAGCCCCACATCGGGCTCTGCACTAACAGCATGGAACCTGCTTGAGATTCTCTCTCTCTCTCTGCCCCTCCCGCACTCACTGTCTCTCTCTCAAAAATAAACATTTAAAAAAGAAAAAGGAAAAAAAATTTATACTCATTTTACCTATTTTCTCCTCAACTATAATCTAGATTCTTCCTATATTCCACCCCAAACTGCTATTTGTGGTCACCAAATCACTCCTATTTGGCAAACAAAATGGGTACTTTCTCAACCTTACCTTACCAGTCCTCCCAGAAGTATTTGATTTTGCTAACTACTCCTTTCCTGAAACTCTCCCAGACTTTTCTGACAGCTTCTGGGTTCTCTTCGCTTCTTTCCGAGCATACCTTCTCAGGAACAGTCACTAACCTCCTTTTCGGACTGCTACTTATTTATTTATTTATTTATTTATTTACTTACTTACTTACTTACTTATTGTTTTTCGGACTGCTCTTTAAATGCTGTTGCTTTCCAACCTAAAACTGGTCACTTTATATGTTTATCTGAACACACTCATGTGCTCCCATACTTGCAACTACCTCTTACATGCTTATATGACAAGTTTCAAATTTTTAACTCCATCCTGTCACCTCTCTTGAGCCCTACATTTCTACTCAATGTTTCACGCACCTCAGTTTAATACATTTAAAACTAAATTCTCCCGTACCTTGAAATCTCCTCCAACCGTCTTCTGCTTGATCCCCTCTACCTGTTTCTCCTCCCATACTCCTAACCCTACCAAATGATATCTTCTATTGGGTGATAGTATACCAAACCAGGAACCTTGGAGTCATACTGCAAATATTTCTTTCTCCTTTACTACCCACATCTAGTGAATTGTTAAATCTTCTTTCTTAATCCTTATCAGATCCTTTTTATACTCTTTCTACTGTCTTAGTCTTCTTATATTTCAAAAGCTTCCAAAATGTTCTCCTCCATCACTAATTCCACCCTTAATACTGCCATCAGAATCAACTTTCTACAACACAAATCTGTCAAACAACTGCTTCCTCTTTTTTTTCTTTAGAGAGAGAGAGAGAGAGAGAGAATGAGAAGGGGAGGGGCAGAGACAGGGGAAGAGAGAGGGTCACAGGATCCGAAGTGGGTTTTGTGCTGGCAGCTGAGAGCCTGATGTGAGCCTCAACTCACTAATGAGAGAACACGACATGAGCCTAAGTAGGACGCTTAGCAGACTGAGCCACCAAGGAGCCCAATCACTGCTTACCCTTCTTAAAGCATGAAGTGGCTCTCCAGAGACCAACAGTAGTGATTCTTAGCTTTTCTACTAGCACCTATCTGAATGACAGAAATGAAGGCTCATACTAAAGCAGGCTAGAGCCAGAGGGTGGGGGTGAGTGGTTGAAGGTGGAGGAAACACTGCTAGAATGCTCAGCTACTATGTGTATTTTCTTAACACCTGCCCACTATCCATGTGAGTTTAGTGTAGAACTGTTCAAAATTATTATCATTGAACTACAGAATAAATTATAGCATAGATATAAGAACTTTCACAATCTAACCCCTACCTAACTTACTCAGCATCGTTATTAGTCCTTACCATGCATTACCTCATTGGTTCTCAAAGTATGGTTCAGGGACAGCCCACCCCCAGATCATTTCAGAGTCCATGAAGTTAAAACTCTTTTCCTAATAATATTAAGTCATGTTTCCTCACCTACAAATATGATAACGCACAGACTTTCGCACAATAATTTTTAAAAATCAGTTTCATTCTCTGAGGAGTATACAGTAGAGTTTTCTAGAGTACATGACATGTGATGCTATGTGAAATGTAACATTGCAATGGTATGAGTGAAGCAGGGGAGGGGCTTCTATTAAGCCAGACGTAGAAATTTGCAAAATATACAAATAATGCTGTTTCTCACTACCTTTTGTTTTGAATAATTATCTATCACATAGTTAATATGGAATGAGTTTATTATTATCATTATCTTAAAGTGTACTATTTTTTAAAATATGTTTTAATTTGTAGTATAATAAATAAACAAAAGCTTTTTGGGGCCTTCAGTAATTTTTAAGAACGTAAAGGACTCTTGAGATCAAAAGATGTGAACTGCTGCATTAGTTATAGCAGATTATCTTTTCCTTTTTTTAAAATATAACTTATTGTCAAATTGGTTTCCATAAATTATGGCAGATTATTTACCACTTCCCTAAACATGTTCCACTTTAAAACTTCCATCCTTTTGCATGGTGATGTGCCCTCCCTCCACCACTAGCCTAGTCCCAGCTAGGTCCTAAGAGACTTCAGATGTATCCTGGAGAAACAGAACAAAAAGAACAGAGGTTTGGGGGTACCTGGCTGACTCAGTTGGAGGAGAATGTGACTCTTGATCTTGGGGTCTACACCTGTGCTGTATATATGTATGTATGTATAGAGATTACATACATACATATATACACAAATAGAACAGAGGTTTTGAAGTCAAGCAAGATACTTAACTCTCAGAGTATGCTTCCTCATGTGTAAAATACAGGTTATATCTACCTCATAAACTGTTGAGTTAGTAAGAAAGGGTGTAAAGTATCTGGCGCAGTGTTTAGTATATAATAGAGATGAAAAATGTTAAGTTCTTTCCTACTTAAAATAACTTATAAAGTCACTAATGTTACCATAGTAAAATAAAAACCGTATAACAATTATTTAATCATAACAAAGCAAATAGGCTGGTCATTTTGAGCAGTTCTGTCAGGATTACCACTTGTAGAACAAATGGTTTTATATAATAAATCCCCTGAAATAAATAACTTCTATGGTAGTTCTTGGGTATCTTTGATAAATTAAGTTCAGATTAGTTTAAAACATCAAAGTTATTTTAAATAGCATATTAATATAGGATGGCTTGCTATTATACCCAGTTCAGCCTCAGAAAAATGTCCTTAAATCCTCTCCTCCCAATATTTCACAAAAAAAGTACTAGAATTCACACCTCTGTTGCATTCTATATTTTAAATACTCCACTGAATTCACTTATTATATTTTTGTTTTCACCTTCATAAATGTAGAGAAAGCTGGCTTTTAAGCTGAAGCTGCCATATTTGTTTGTAGCTTAAGTGTCTTTTGTGATTTTTTTCATATACAACTGTGTAATGTAAATTAGATAAACTTTAGCCTGATCAGAAGAAATCTACTTCTTGTTTTAATGTTTTAGACATTACAAAGCTTTAAAACGCACAAGAAAATGACTGAAAACAAAGCCCAGATACTTCTTTCTTTCTATGTCTAGTTATCTGTAACTGACTATATGAATTAGCCATATGAGAATACACAGACCTTAGCACAATAATTTGTTAGATGATGACCCTAAACGTCAGTCCCAGACCTCAGCCCTGTGAAGTAGCATTTTTCTTCGTTAAAAGATCAGTCATCTGGGGCGCCTGGGTGGCTCGGTCAGTTAAGTGTCCGACTTCGGCTCAGGTCATGATCTCACAGTCCGTGAGTTCGAGCCCCGCGTCGGGCTCTGTGCTGACAGCTCAGAGCCTGGAGCCTATTTCAGATTCTATGTCTCCCTCTCTCTCTGCCCCTCCCCTGTTCATGCTCTGTCTCTCTCTGCCTCAAAAATAAATAAACGTTAAAAAAAAAAAAAAAGATCAGTCATCCTATTTTAAGTGGCCTGCTCATGGTCAGACAGCTAGCCAATGAAAGAGATGGGAGTAAAACCCAGGTCTGTCAAACATGAATGCACACCACTCTACCTTATACGTTTGTTTACTTGTCATGATCACTGCCATCTTGCAAAGAAGACTTATTGTCAATGGGGCGCCTGGGTGGCTCAGTCGGTTAAGCGTCCCACTTCAGCTCAGGTCATGATTGCGCGGTTTGTGGGTTCGAGCCCCGCATCAGGCTCTGTGCTGAAAGCTCAGAGCCTGGAGCCTGCTTGGGATTCTGTGTCTCCCTCTCTATCTGCCCCTCCTCCACTCACACTCTGTCTGTCTCTCTCTCTCAAAAATAAATAAACATTAAAAAAAAATTTTTTTTTAATAAAAAAGAAGACTTGCAGTCAAGATAGGAGAAACCGAGTTCCGGACCTGTCACAAATCAGATGTTTAACCTTCAACATGCAAGTAATCATCTTGGTACTACACTTTACACCATCTCAGTATCTTAGTTTTCTCCTTTCTAGGGTTGGGCTGGGGAGGAGTCAACACACCAAGGCCAAAAATAGAAAACTCAAAGAATAGTTAATGACAGGTGGAAAATTTTCAAATTAAAACAAGATACTATTTTCCGACCATCAGATTATCAAAGAGCAAGATAATTAAATGAACACTCATGCATTACTGACAGTTGTATACATTGATACTTCTTCAAAAGGTTATTTATAGATCTGTATTAAATGTTTATATCCTTTTACCTAGTACTTCCACTACTGGAAGATATCTTATGCAATACTCCAAAATAAGGAAGCTTTACACACAAGTGTTCATTACAGAATTATGACATTGTAATAACAGAAAATAAATGGCCTAAACATTCAACCACAAGCAAATGGTTAAGCTATAAAATGGTTGCCAGGTGAAATATATTATATAGCCACTGAAAATGACTTTTGCAAGTGAAAAACACTTATCAAAATGTTAAGTTAAAAAACAACAACAACGATATTGGGGCACCCGGGTGGCTCAGTAGGTTAAGCATCCGACTTCAGCTCAGGTCATGATCTCCCGGTTTGTAAGTTAGGCCCTGCGACAGGCTCACTGCTGACCATGCAGAGCCTGCTTGGGATACTCTGTCTCCCTCTCTACCCTCCTCCGCCTGCTCACATGCGTATGCTTGCTCTCTCTCTCAAAATAAATAAACATTTAAAATACATATATATATTTATATATATAATGGACTATATATATGTATATATATACACAAAATGGAAAAAATATATATATGTAAAATGGAATATATCGTATGGTCACACAGATGCATTAAACAGAGACAGCCTTTGAGTGATGGGACTAGGTAGGCTGGATACAACAATGGAAAGAAAACATTTTGGATGTCCACCCACTTCCTAAGAGTAAGGCATTATTAATTAGTCTATAATTTCCAAATTTGAAACAATGAACATTAGTACTTTATACTTGAACAAGATTATAACAGCTAGATTATCTCTAAGGCTCAGTTCTAAAATGCTAAAATTTAAAAATGCATTTTTAGCCCACATAAGATTTGAAGAATAACAGAACACTTAAAATTATTAGCTGATTTTCTATTCTCTTTCCATGGTTTCCCACCAGCATACCACCCAAGGGAAAAAGCACAATCTAGCAGTCTTAATTATAGCTATTGCTTATCAAGTCATGGAATAAAAAAAGCAAGCACTATAAAAGAATAGCCTTAGTCATCAAATCTCGAATGTAGACTCACCTAGTATCCCTAGGTATTATGGAAAAAAAAAGAAACTCATTTAGTCCTTCAGAAATGAAATCTCCAATAGGAATCCCTGACTCATCCCCAAAGCACAAACCCCAAGGCTACTTCCCCTGTAGTTCAGAGACTGGGCACCTGTCCTGATGGCCTTCATCACCAAACAATGCTCTTTCCTGACAGGATGTGCCCAGGGATAACCAGATGACTAGCATGCAAAGGAGAAGTGACCAAGGACCACACCACCTCTTCTTCCATAACCAAAATAAGACTGTAATAGACTAATTTTAAACTTTTAAAATACCTTAAGTAAATATTTTCTATTTTTGCTAAAAATATAGAAAAAAGGGACTCCATCCAATTATTGGTGACACTACCCAAAAGATACGAACACAATCAAAATTCTCAATGTAAGACGAGAAAATGTTCCTTACCTTTACTTCGACCAAAAATTAATTTTTCAAAAATACATAGGCTAAATATCAACAGAAAATGTTTAAAATAAGTCATAGATTATTTATATTTTTCTGTTCTGAAAAGATACTAACAAAATCTTACTCCTATCCTCTATTATTGGTCTAGGAAGGCGGGAATCACAAAGCTCAACAATATTATTATTATATTGAGTAAGGTCAACGATCTATTTTATAAGCTGTTAACAATTTTAATGCTAAAGCTTTACTAGACTGGAGTCGCTTTAAAATGTGAAAAAGCATTTCAGTACTAAAAGTCATATCACCTGCACCTTGTAAACAATTAAACTGTACTTTGAAACAAAAACTAGACAGCGTTTGCTGCTCATTCATTTTTATAGACATTAACTGTGTATCCTTTTTACAATCGAGAATTTCGGAGTTAAGTGCTTATTCTTGGAGTTGTATCTTGCCCAGGAGCAAAATTTTCCCTAGCTTATTTCCCATTCTCAAACCCCGCCAAGGCTAAGGAGCAACCTCTTCCCAAAGTCCCACTTCCTTTTCCATTCCCCAGACCTCCAGAGTTTCCAACGCCCCAGTCTTGCGCAATATCCGTAGGAGCAGCAGCCGCAACCACCGCCTCCTAAGCCGAGAAACAACCCTAAAGGGAACATTGTCCAGCAGAAAAATAAAAGGGGGGCCGGAGGGACAATGTAGGAAGTCGACTTCTGGTCCCACGCCTTTGTATCTGACCCCCTCAATAAGTGATGTATCTAGAGCAATTTCACGAACAAGACTTTTAACCTCCTCTCCAGCCAGCCAGACCAAGCAGAGGGCGGAAAGAGGGGGGCGGGGGGAGGCTGAGAAGGTTATCTCCCAGTTCAGGGCTTCAGCCCGTTTCGTTGCCTCCGCCCCAACAGGACTATTGTTCCCAAGTTCCCCACCCCCACCCCGGATAGGAAGTGATAGTCACATCCCCTCCGCCTTCGACAATATCCCCTAGGGAGTCCGAAGTAGGCTTCCTTCAGGATAATCACCCCCTCCACACACACACACACACACACACACACTTACCCCCTCCACACACACACACACACACACACACACACACACACACACACACTTACCCCGTCAACCTAAAGTCACGATGACCCCCAACGCCATCTCAAACCTGGGTCTCCAGAGACAAGAGACCGGACGAGGGTAGATGGAATTGGGCAAACCAAGGGATTCCTTACGGACAATCCTTTCCCAAGCCTTGGAATAATAACTGCGAACCCAAAAAACGGCAGAACTCCTCCCTTGCCCACTTCTGAGACCAGCCTGAGCAAAGGGACCCCAGGAGTTAATGCCAACCTTAACACCCCCGTCCCTCCATCAGCTGCGATCTGCTCTCCACCCAGGGTAGACACCTTGCCTCGACCCTCCCAGGAGGGGCAGGCTGGTTAGGGAGTGGGGGGTGGAGGGACGAGCCCCCCCTCCCGCCCCGGGTCTGCACCTCCTTCGGCTTCGATTCCCGGCCCGAGAAACAATAGGTGGTCGCCGGCGGCGGTGCAGAGTGCGGGCTCCGCCGGGGCCGCTCCTTTCGCGCCCCTGGCGCCCGCGGTGGGGGCCGCGAAAGCGGGATGGGAGGGAAGGCGGCCGAGGGGCGGAGGCGGTCTCACCTCCCGCCGGCCTTCGAGACCACCCGGCCCTAAGGAGTTGGTGCGCGCCACTCCGCCCCTCTCCTCTCAGCTGCACACAAAGCGCTGGCTGCCCGGGCCGGCTGGGCGAGGCGGTGGTGGGCTCCGGTGCCGGCGAAAGGAGGCGACAGCAAGGAGAAGGACTCACCATGAAGTCCCGGGCGAAGTTGTCCTCCCCATTGTGGTCCGGACTCTTCATGGCCTGAACCCTCTGGATAAATTTCCTCAGGATTTCCACTTGCTCCATCCTCCCGCGTCCCCCCGGCTGCGGTGGCTGGCCCCCCCGCCGCCCGCCCGCCCGGCGCAGAGCTCGCTCAGTCTTCCCCAGCTCGCTTTCCCGGCCCTTCCCCTCCCTCCCGACCCCCGCCTAGCCTCGCCACTCCTTTCGGCTCCTCACCGCTTAAGGCGGCGGCAGCGGCAGCACCGGCCCGGTTCCCGACCCCACAACTTCCAGGAGCAGCGGCCGCTCTCCCACAGTACGAGGCGAGCCGCTGCGGCTAGCGCCAACCCCAACCCCCAGCTTGCTCCATCCTCCTTCCCCGCCCTCCTCCTCCTTCGTTGGGAGACGCCGCCACCGCCTCAGGAACACGGCTCTCCGCTCTCCCTGCCCCCCCCTTCCCGGTTCCTCCTCCCCCCCCCCCCCCACCTCCACCAGCACCCGCAGCCGCCTCTCCCCACGGGCGCGGCCCCGCCGCCACCCAGACGCGCGGCCCCGCGCCGTAACTCCGCCCAAGGCGCTAGGACGCGCCGATTTCACCCCACCCCACCCCGCCCACCCCGCCTCCGGGCTACTCTCCCAAGCCCGCCCTGCCGGTGCTAGCCCCTCTCGGAGTGGCTGGAAGGCTTTTAGCTGTCGGCTGGGCTACTTGACTCTACTTCCGGGGCGTGGTTCCGCCCCGCCTGCTAGTAGGTCTGAGGAGGTCTGGAAGGAGGGAGTCCGCCTCCGAACAGAGTAAATCCTAGTCAGTCGAGTAAGATTTTAGTTGGGACTTGCGGGCTCACGGCCTGCTAGTGGGAAAAGCATCGTTCTAGAGCGCTTCTGCGCCGCCCACAACTGTGGGCTAGGACTACAAGTCCCGACCCGCGGGAGTCCAGGAGCGGGGGCGGGAGAGGGCGGCGGTGGGATAGAGAGGCATGCTGGGAACTGTAGTTGTGTCACCTCCACGTTCACAGCAGGTATGTCTTCATCTTACTAGTGGTTTGGTGACTATTGACGGCAATTAGACATTGGCACTTTGGGGAATGGCTACGGTCAAGAAAAAGGAAACGTTTCTTGAGTGAAAGGACTTTTGCTTTTTTGCAAATCCGTCCAAACCCTGACGAGTGAGCTCCTAGTTGGAGTGCATCCAACACGCTTGTGTTGGGGGTTGTGATTGCTGAATGAAAGGGAATTTGTCTAGCGCTTAGATTCGCAGCCCTTCCAAAATGAGTAATAGATTTTTCTCCATTGAGTGGATTGTATAAATCTTTATACATCTTTGTAAATCTAGTGATCAGAATATCCGTCCTAGTCTAATTAACCATTTTACAAAGAAAGTGATTCGCCTAAGTTCCCTCAGCATATTCTTAGCAGAGCCAAAACTAGAACGCAAATCTTGTTTTCAGTACAACGGTTATATTTCCTCTAAGGAAGGTAAACATGTGGTAATGTGACAGAAGTGAAGGATTTTATTCATAGACTTTTTTTTTGGTCACTTATACCCACAAGCATTTTTTACAGATACACTGCTTGGTCAAGGAATTTGGTTAAATAGAAAATATAAGTGATAGCCCCCTTTTCCCAGATGAATGTTTAGAACTACTACGGAATAAACTCCTTCAAGAGAATAGGTATGAGTCGCAGATAAAAAAAATTTTTTTAATAATACAATTAGCGTGTACTAATCCACTCCTCCTCTCAGAAATAGGCACTTGCAGGTGTGCCTTTCTAAATCTCTAACTATGCATTTACATATAAAAATATACATTTTACATTATATATATTTATATTTATATATATTATATATATTTATATTTAAATATATATATTTATATATATATATATATGCAGTGTAAAATGATACAGGTTTATTCCATATTTAAAAATTCACTTAGAGGAACAGTTCAGTTTCTAAGGTAAGCTTTATCTGAAACAAGGGTCTGGAGTATTTTACTTTAATCAGTTACTGAGACTCCATTTCACTGGATGGAAAGGTCAGGATCTGGACTTGATCACCTACTAAGATAGCTCGCTGTAGGTACCCCTTTTCCTCCAGAACTGGAAAAGAAATTAGACTCTCAGCAAAGAAATGGGCAGATGATCAAGAGTACTTCTACTTTTGATATATCAAAAGAATGTACAAACCAGAGGGTGATTTATAAAGACTATATGCTAGACAAGTTGTCTAACTAACGGTCTAGGGACAGTCTGATGGGAAGTGTTACTTGTTTTGAGTTACTGAGTCTATTTTGACTAGTGTTTTTGCAATTTTTTTACTTTTCCTCTTAACTGGCATGCTTCTCTCTCTTTCCTGTAACACTGTGTGTTTTTTGAGTTCTTAGCAGCTACCTGTGGCATCTGATGTAGGTTAGGGAGAACAAATGTACCTCTCTGTATTTAAACTCTTTTGCAAGGGCTTGGCAGTACCTTCCTCATTTTAACATACTTAGGTCATGTTTCAATCTACAGATATTTCTTGTCTACCTCAAACTATGAAGGGTTGTAAATATGAGAGATTATGCTGTGTGTGTGTGTGTGTGTGTGTGTGTGCGCACGCACATGCAAGATACATCAGTGTTTTTAGGGATGGCTTCTTAGACTGCATAGCCTGGAGGAAAAACAATAAGCAGTTAGTTATACCATGAGTGATACCAAATGAGTGATACAGATGTTGAGTCGTTTAACAGTTCTGAGAAGAGACAATTGTGAATTGGTTATCACGATGCAGTGGTCCTATCCTTGAAGGATATGTGAAATTGGGTTTGAACGGAAAGAAGAGCTTCCACGTAAGAGAAGTGATGAAACAAAAAGCATGAAGACAGTAAAACAGAAGTTTGTAGCAGAATTTTTATATATGTGTGAAGGCGCTAAAGTGGATAGGGATTGGATTCTGGAGGATGTTGAATGCCTGGAGAATGATGTGCACTTCATATTGTCAGTGGAAGTCACCAAAGGATTTTGAGAATAGAAGTAGAATTAGGAAAATAGCAATCTGGCACTTTTTAGATAAATCATGACTTAATAAGTGGAAAGAATGGAATGAGGTATTAGGAGCCAATACATGAAGCAACAAAAGCTGTAACTAAGGTCATAGTACTTCAATTACAAAGACATGGATGGGGCGCCTGGGTGGCTCAGTTGGTTGAGCACTGACTCTTGATTTCAGCTCAGGTCATGACCCCAGGGTCATGGGATCAAGCCTCAAGTGGGGATCCACGCTGAATGTGGAGTCTGCTTGGAATTTTCTCTCTCACCCTCTCTCTCTCTTCCCCCAACCTCTGCCTCTCTCTCCCCTGCTCTTTCTCACTCTCTCTAAAATAAAAATTAAGGAAAAAAAAAGACACAGATGGAATTGGAATTGAGAGAGACAAAGAACTCAGAGAACTAGATGACTGACTGACTTAGTGAACAAGAAAGAAGGTAGAATTACAAATGACTGAAATTACCAAATTAGAAGAGATCAGAAAGGTTCACAGTACACAGGGCTATGCATGGTATGGGCAAATGGAAACTTTCATGCACAGATGATGAGAGGCAGTTTGTCCATAAATGTATAAAAATGGTGGGGCGCCTGGGTGGCGCAGTCGGTTAAGCGTCCGACTTCAGCCAGGTCACGATCTCACGGTCCGTGAGTTCGAGCCCCGCGTCAGGCTCTGGGCCGATGGCTCGGAGCCTGGAGCCTGCTTCCGATTCTGTGTCTCCCTCTCTCTCTGCCCCTCCCCCGTTCATGCTCTGTCTCTCTCTGTCCCAAAAATAAATAAAAAACGTTGAAAAAAAAAAAAAATTTAAAAAAAAAAAAAATGGAAACGTTATGCATGCTTTGGCTGAAAAATTTATAGATAATATTTACAGCTGTATACAAACATATATACTTATTGCAACCCTATTTGTAGTAAAAGTGGAAACAATATACCTTCATACCAAAAGGGACTAGTTAAAAAACAAAATCACATACGTATAATTAAGTTTTTTGAAGCCATTCAAAATATGAAAAAAATAATCTTTATATTTTTATGTGGAATAGGCCCCAAGACGTACTTACTAAATGAGACAAGGTAGGCATTGTATTTATGGTATTTATTTACTTTTATGTAAAATAGAATGTGGATAAAATGCTTGAACATAGAACTTTGCAAAAAATACTTCAAAAACTGTTCGCTTGTGTTGGCCTCTAGGAGGGCTTTGAGAATCTTTGGTAGAAAGGAGACAACTTCCAGTGTGTATACCCTTTTATATTCCAAATATTTTACTCTGTGTGCATTACTTTTCCAACAAAATTAAATCTATTTAAAATTTTTTAGACTTCCAATCTAGAAGAATGGCAATATCTTCTTTATAATTCTTTTTTTTTTAAGTTTATTTTGGGAGAGAGAGAGAGAACATGCGGGGGATGGGGAGAGAAAGAGAGAGAGAGAGAGAGAGAGAGAGAGAGAGAGAGAGAGAGAATCCCAAGCACGGAGCCCACTGTGGGGCTTGATCTGACAAACTGTGAGATCATTACCTGAGCCAAAGTCTAGTCTGATACTTAACCAGCTGAGCCACCCAGGTGTCCCTGCAATATCGTTAATAAAAACATACAAATGAAGAAAAATGAAAGCAGATCTTATTTGAGAGAATTTTTTAAGTAGCACAGGCTAAGTTTCAGAATACCGACCTACAACAGTTCTCAAGAAACTTGACTATCTTGCTCATCCTCAGCCGCACTTGACCCAAGTTAACTAATCCCCATGTAAAACTGGCCAGCATCCTGTGACCTGGTGTAGAAACATCATGTTGGCCAAGCAGTTCTCACTGTTCAGAATCCGAACTTAGAAACCTAGAGAGCATTAAACAGCAAGGATAGAAGCTGAATGCCATGGGGTACAATTAGGACAGGCCTTGTAAGAATAGAAATTATAAAGAATCCAGTTAGTCAAGAAAGAAACATTAAGCAGGCATATAGAGATGTGTAGAGATGTCATGATACAACCCATGTGGCCATGAGAGAGGTGGGGAGAATCCCTGGAACAACTTGACTTAATAACTTTTCAGGACAGGTCTGTTTGGCATTTATTCCAAAAAGAAATTCTGCTTTTCCTGAAACAGAACAGGGCAACAAGAAAGAGCATGGGCTGTGTGTGAAGTGAGAGAGATGAAGTTTCAAACGCCCACTCCATTTCTTACCCAGGGTGTCACTTAAGCTCTCTAAGCCGTGGTTTCGTCTTCTAGGAGGTATGTTTCAGAATTAGTGTGCTACACACATTACTCTCGCTCACCAAAAACACAAAATAAGAAACTGGTTAAAAAAACAAACAGTGAATGATTTCTGAACCTTTTACTTTTTTACCTCCTGTAAAAGAGCCCTTCTTTGGGCTCTTGCCCTACTCACTCGCCACCTTCACTCTGGGTAAAGACATGAGGGATGAAAGGAAAACCAAAATACCGCTTTCAAAATTTATCTTCTTACTACTTTTGTGAAGGTTGGGGGAGGGGGTGGAGTTTGAAACCAATAATTCAAAATGGGTTTCAGGATTATCTACCTGTTTCATATTCACAGTGTACCCTTCCCCCCTCACTCAGGTAAAAGTAATGCTTTATATCTGTATAGAAATTTTAACTTTTGGAGTATTTTTATGTATATTCTCTCATGAAAATTACCTTTGTTATGGCTTTCATGGCATTGTGACTCTTTGCAAGTTGTTCTTTGTTCTTTTTTAACAACTCTGGGATGTAATTTCGCATCATTGCCCTCATTAATAGATGAAAACTAAATAAAACATGGGAGTGGGCATGACTAGCTCACTTGTAAAATACAAATGTCAGACGCATGGCCAGAACCCACAGGTCCTGAGTTTCCAGCTTGTTGCACAAACCACTGAGTCACAATGCTTTAATATCTGGTGTAATTTAAGTGAAACTGCAGATGAGGATTCAAACCGTTCCTGAGATTCCCCCAAAGTAGCACTTGTAATATTCACTTGTCATGTATAAACACCTCTTAGTCGTGTCTGCATTTTCAAACTAAAGTTCTCCTAACTAGGAAGTTACAGGAGAGTGAATACGGAAGAAGGGAGGGGAATTCTTCTCTAATTTATTTCTGGTATCCCTTACTCCCTTATTCCTAGACCTAGTCACCACAAAAAAAAAAAAAAAGCTGTAAAGCTGCTGACCATTTTTAATGTGAGTTTACTTTTGAAGCATATAGTCCAATAGATAGGGAACTGGGGAAAAAGCAGCATAACTTTTTAGTCTAGTATGGCATAACATTTGTAGAAAAAGGCATATAAAAATGGAGAGAAGTTTGGGAAAGGATGAGATTTCTTTAATCCTTAATATGTATTTCCAAAGCTAATATTTCAGAGCTTTTTGACATAATACTCTCCATTTATTCCCATAACTCTACCCCAAGGTAGGTAAGCCAAGTATGATTATCTCCATCCATCTTTATGGATTAGAATACTACTGGGGATAATAATGCCTAAGCTTAAAGGAATTAAATGATTTGCCCAAGGTCATATAGATGACAGAACTGGAACCAAAACCCAGGCAATTCTCCACTCAATGAAAATTTCCCAGTGTTGTATAACAAAGGTTAAAGAGTATAGTAATAAATACTAACTGCAGGTGAATGCAGTAATTAAATCTACCCTCTAACTTTTCTTTTAACTTCCAAAGATGTTAAAACATCCATTTCATTTAACATCCAAAGAAAAATTAAAATTTTATAAATAACTTCAAAGTCAAGTACTACCTTAGTATCTAATTAGTGATCTTTCAACATAATGACATTTAATTTCTATATTCAGGAATGGGTCATTAGCAGGGGCTGTGAAATATGATTGTACCATATAAAATCCATCCAGTGTATTTACTGGGCTCAGGCCCAATTAGCAACAGAAAGCCCCAAAATAAAACAAGGAAAAATCCCTTTCATTCAGTGACTGCTAATATTTTGGATTAAAAATAAATTGTAGACAGAGAAAAATGCTGAATGGTCTCACTTATATGTAGAATCTAAAAAAGAAAAAAATAAACCACGCTCATAAAAAAAGAGATCAGACTTTTGGTTACTAGCAGTAAACGGTGGAGGAGAGGAGGATTTGGAGGAAGATGGTCAAAAAGTACAAACTTCCACTTAATAAGATTAAGTACTGGGGATGTAATATGCAACATGATGATTATAGTTAACACTGCTATATAATGTATAGGAAAGTTGTTAAGAGAGTAAATCCTAAGAGTTCACATCACAAAGAGAAAGGTTTTTTTTTCCTTCTTTTATTCGCGATAATGGAGATTAGGTGAACCAATTGTGGTAATCATTTCACAATATATATGTCAGAACATCATGATGTATGCATTAAACTTACACAGTGATGCATGTCAATTATTTCTCAATAAAATTAAAAAAAAATAAATTGTGATTCCACTTATATGAGGTATCTAAAGCATTCAAATTCATAGAAACATTAAGTATATTGGTATTTACCAGGGACTGAGGGTAGGGGGAATAGAGCAGTTGTGGATCTTTTTGTTTTCTTTTTTTTGTTTTTTTAATTCCAGTGTAGTTTATATTAGTTCCAGGTGTACAATACAGTGATGCAACAGTTCTACACATTAGTCAGTGCTCATCATGAAAAGTGTACTCTTAATCCCCTTCACCTATTTCACCCATCTGTTCTCCTACCTCCCCCTCTGGTAACCTCGAGTTTGTTCTCTATAGTTCAGAGTCTGTTTTTTGGTTAGCCTCTTTTTTTCCCTTGATCATTTGTTTTGTCTCTTATTTCCACATATGACTGAAATCAGTTGGTATTTGTCTTTCTCTGACTGACTTATTTGGCAAGATTTCATTCTTTTTAATGACATGTGTGTGTATATATACATGTATATATACACACACATATATACACGTATATGCGTGTATATATACGTGTATATATACACGTATATATACACGCATATACGTGTATATATATATCACCTTTTATCCATTTATCAATCCATGGACACTTAGGCTGCTACCATAATTTGGCTATTGCAAATAATGCTGCTATAAACTTGGGGGTGTGTTTCTTTTCAGATTAGTGTTTTCATATTCTTTGGGTAAATACCAGGTAGTGGAATTACTGCATCATATGGTATTTTTAATTTTTTGAGGAACCTCCATACTGTTTTACATAGTGGCTGCACCAGTTTGCATTCCCACCAACAGTGCATGAGGGTTCCTTTTTCTCTACATCCTTGCCAACACTTGTTGTTTCTCATGTTTTTGAATTTAGCCATTCTGACAGGTGTGTGGTTTTGATTTGCATTTCCCTGATGATAAGTGACGTTGAACATTTTTTCATATGTCTTTTGGCCATCTGGATGTCTTCTTTGGAGAATTATCTGTTCATGTCTTCTGCCCATTTTTTAGCTATTTTAATTTTAACTATTTTAATTATTTGTTTTTTGGGTGTTGAGTTGTATCACTTCTTTATATATTTTGGATACTAAACCTTTATTGGATATGTAACTTGCAAATATCTTCTCCCATTCAGTAGGTTGTCTTTCAGGGAATTTTTGTTCGTTGTTTCCTTTGCTATGAAGACACTTTTTATTTAGGTACAGTGCCAACAGTTCAGCTTTTGTGTCCCTTGCCTCAGGAGCCATACCTAGAAAAATGTTGCTGTGTTCCATGTCAGAGAAATTACTGCCTGTGCTCCCTTCTAGGAGTTTTATGGTTTCAGGTCTCACATGTAGGTCCTTAATCCATATTGAATTTATTTTTGTGTATGGTATAAGAAAGTGGTCCAATTTCATTCTTAGACATGTAACTGTCTCTTCTTCCCAACATCATTTGTTGAGGAGACTCTTTCCAAATGCGTATTCTTGCTTCCTTTGTCGAAGATTAATTGACCTTATAATCATAGGTTTATTTCTGGATTTTCTATTCATTATGTTGATCTATGTGTCTATTTTTGTGCCAGTACTACATGTTTTCTTCACTACAGCTTTGTAGTATATCTTGAAATCTGGGATTGTGATATCTCCAGTTTTGTTTCTCCTTTTTTTTTTTTAGTTTATTTATTTATTTTGAGAGAGAGAGAGCCCAAGCTGGGAAGGAGCAGAGAGAAAGAGAGAGAGAGAGAGAGAGAGAGAGAGAGAGAGAGAAAAGGAGAAAGAGAGAATCTCAAGCAGGCTCCTCACTGCTAGTAGCGAGCTCTGACATGACGCAGGGCTCAAACTCAACAACCACGAGATCATGACCTAAACCAAAATCAAGAGTCAGATGCTTAACTGCCAGAGCACCCAGTTGGCCCTTATTTTTCTTTTTTAATATTATTTTGGCTAGGGTCTTTTTGCAGTTCCATACAAATTTTAGCATTATTTATTCTAGTTCTGCAAAAAATGCAGTTGGTATTTTGATAGGGATTGCATTAAATCTGTAGATTAATTTGGGTAGTATGGACATTTTAACAGCATTTGTTCTTCCAATCTATGAGTCTGGAATATCTTCCCATCTCCTTATGTCATCTTCATTT
Organism: Neofelis nebulosa; assembly: GCF_028018385.1. NCBI lineage: Eukaryota > Metazoa > Chordata > Mammalia > Carnivora > Felidae > Neofelis > Neofelis nebulosa. The sequence goes on from NC_080785.1 coordinate 87,841,770, forward strand.
TTTTTAATCAGTGTTTTATAGTTTTCAGAGTACAAATCTTTCACCTTCTTGGTTAAATTTATTCTAGGTATTTTATTATTTTGGGTGCATTTGTAAATGGGACTGTTTTCTTAATTTCTCTTTCTGCTACTTCATTATTACTCTATAGAAATGTCATGGATTTCTGTATCTTCAATTTGTATCCTGTGACTTTACTAAATTCATTAACAGTTCTAGTAGTTTTTTGGTAAAATCTTTAGGATTTTCTATATAGAATATCATGTCCTCTGCAAATATTTAAAGTTTTACCAATTTGGATGCCTTTTATTTCTTTTTGTTACTGCTTTGGCTAGGATTTCTAGTACTTTGTTGAATAAAAGTGGTGAGAGTGGATATCTTTGTCTTGTTCCTGACCTTAGGGGAAAGGCTCTCAGTTTTTTACCATTTAAAAGATGATGTTACCTGTCGGTTTTTCATATATGGCCTTTATTATGTTGAGGTATGTACTTTGTTGAGGGTTTTTATCATGAATGGATGGTGTACTTTGTCAAATTCTTTTTCTGCATCTATTGAAATGATCATAGGGTTTTGTCCTTTCTCTTGTTGATGTGATTTTTTTATGTTAATTGATTTTCAAATATTGAGTTATCTTTGCATCCTGGAACTAAATCCCTCTTGGTTGTGGTGAATGATATTTTTTAATATATTGCTGGATTTTGTTCGCTAATATTTTGTTGAAGATTTTTTGCATCTGTGTTCACCAGAAATATTGGCCTGTAGTCCTCTTTTTCTGTGGTGTCTTTATCTGGTTTTGGCCTCATAGAATGAATCAGGAAACTTTCCTCCCTCTTCTAGTTTTTGGAATAATTTGAGAAAAATAGATATTAACTCTTCTTTAATTCACCTGTGAAGCTGTCTGGTCCTGGACTTTTGTTTGTTGGGAATTTTTGATAACTAATTCAGTTTCATTGCTTGAACCATATACTTTAAAAACCTTAAAATAGTAAATTTTATGTTAGGTATGTTTTGCCACAGTAAAAAGTAAATTTTGTTTAACGTACCAATGTGGAGACACCTGGCAGGCTCAGTTAGTGGAGCATGTGACTCTTGCTTTTGGGGTTGTAAGTTCCAAGACCCACATTGGGTGTAGAGATTCCTTAAAAATAAAATCCTTAAGGGGTACCTGGGTGGCTCAGTCAGTTGAGCATCCAACTCTTGGTTTTGTCTCAGATCATGATCTCACAGTTTCATGAGTTTGAGCCCCACATCTGGCTCTGCACTGGTCCTCCCTTGCCTCCCGTTTACGCTGTCTCTTGCAAAATAAATAAACTTAAAATTTTTTTTCAATAAAATCTTTTTTTAAAAGTACCAATGTGATTTTCTCTTTTTATCTATAACTTTCATTATTCTGTGAAAAATTTTTCATTTCATGTTTCTGTGTAGACCACTGTTAAAGCTGAGATTTCTTTGAGCTTCTCAGTTATTCAGCCTGTAGTCAAACATACATAATTGGTGTTGTTAGGGAGCTATTCAACTCTATAGAGGGAAATTTCTAAACTCTAAACCTAAACCCTAAACTCTATAGGGGGAAATTTCATTTCCAGAACGTATCATAACACTGTGTAAAAAAATTTTAATGCCCATGGAATTCCACAAGGCACCTTACATGCATGTTATGTTTCATTCAGTGAAATCACTAGATGATTACCTTGCCTCGTCAGTGACTATCACATTTCAAGCTGCCCATTTTGTAGCCATATTCAAGTTCATCTAGTAGTTTAAAAGTTGTTTAAAGGCACTTACTGTTCATAGATAGCTCATTTTTCTTAACTTTGAACTATAAGCATTCAGTGCATTAAAATAATTGTAAAATTTTCTTGTATTATGTTCTGCCAGTTACTTTTGTTTGAAAAACAAACCTTAAAAATAGTTTATTTTAAACTTTAAGGTATGTATTTCCTTCATTTCAAAGAAATGAGCTATGTAATTTATCAAAGCAATTATTATCTACCCTCTCCTTGTCAATAGTTAAGTAGTCTCATTTCAAAATTTTAGTGAGATATTTGTATGTTTCTTTAATCGTAACTTGTCCCCTAGAGATCTTTCATTTCCTTTTCCTAGTTGAATGTTTGACATTTGATGTTGCTTCAGTAGATACCAATTTGCTCTCTCAGTTTATTCTTGACTGATCTTTCTCTTGCATGTTACGTAAAGACTACTTTTAAGTATATGTATAATATGTCACAAATCCAATAACGTGTCATACAGATGGTACAGTATAGTGGTTTTATTTCTGATGAGCAATTTATGAGGTATAATATTAATTATGCAATGCTTTTAACAGTTAAAGTTTTTAATTGTGGATTTGTGTGTCTGTGTGTATGTGTATATACAAGATATTTATGATTTCCACCAAAGCCCTCAAAGCTGCCCAGTCATTTATTTATCTATCTCTTTATCTGTTTTTAAGTTTTTATTTTAATTATCTGGTGCTCATCACAAGTCCACTCCTTAATCCTAATCACCCATTTTACCCACCCTTCCCCCAGCTGCTCTTTGGTGACCATCAATTTGTTCTCCATAGTTAAGAGTTTTTTTCTTGGTTTGTGTGTGTCTCTCTCTCTCTTTTTTTTTTTTCTGTTGCTTGTTTATTTCTTAAATTCCACATACTTGTGAAATCATATAGTATTTGTCTTTCTCTGACTTATTTCACTTAACATTATACTCTTTAGATCCATCCATGTTGTTGCAAATGGCAAGATTTCATTCTTTTTTATGGCTAAGTAACATTCCATTGTGTATGTGTATATATTTCTTCTTCTTTATCCATTCATCATTTGATGGACACTTGGGCTGCCTCCATATCTTGGCTGTTGTGAATAATGCTGCTGGAAGCATAGGGGTGTATGTATCCTGGTGAATTAGTGTTTTTGTATTTTGGGTGTAGATACCCAGTAGTGTGATTCCTGGATTGTACGGTAGCTCTATTTTTAACTTTTTGAGGAATCTCCATACTGTTTTCCAGAGTGGCTGCACCAGTTCGCATTCCCATCAACAGTGCACAGGGGTTCCTTTTTCTCTACATCCTCACCAACACTTGTTTCTCATGTTTTTGATTTTAGCCATTCTGACAGGTATGAGATGATATCTCTTAGTAGTATTGATTTGAATTTCCCTGATGATTAGTGATGTTGAGCATCTTCTCACGTGTCTGTTAGCCATCTGGATGTCTTTGGAGAAATGTCTGTTCATGACTTCTTATTTTTTAATTGGATTATTTGTTTTTGGAGGTGTTGAGTTGTATTAGTTCTTTATGCATTTTGGATGCTATCCCTTTATTGGATATGTCACTTGCAAATATCTTCTCCAATTCAGTAGTTTGTCTTTTAGTTTTGTTCATTGTTTCTTTTGCTGTGCAGAAGCTTTTTATTTTGATGTGTCCCAATAGTTTATTTTTGCTTTTGTTTCTCTTGTCCCAGGGGACCTATCTAGAAAAATGTTGCTATGGCTGATGTCAGAGATATTACTGCCTGTGCTCTCTTCTAGGGATTTTGTGATTTCAGGTCTTACATTTAGGTCTTTAATCCATTTTGAGTTTACTTTTGTGTATGGTGAAGGATGCTGTACTTTGTCAAATGCTTTTTCTGCATCTATTGAAATGATCATATGGTTCTTATCCTTTCTCTCATCGATGTCATGAACAGCACTTCCAACCCAGAAATAAATCCCACTTGATCATGGTGAATGATTTTTTTTTAAGAACTTTCTTTCTTTCTTTATTTTTTAAGTAATCTCCACAGGCAACATGGGGCTCGACCCCAACTCCACCATCAAGAGTTGCATGCTCCTCTGACTGAGCCAGCCAGGCTCCCTGTGAATGATTATTTTAAGGTATTGTTGGATTTGATTTGCTAGTATTTTGTTTAGGATTTTTGTATCTATGTTCATTGGAGATATTGGCCTGCAGTTCTCTTTTTTTGTGGTGTCTTTATTTAGTTTTGGTATCAGGGTAATGCTAGCCTCATAAAATGAATCTGAAAGTTTTCCTTCCTTTTCTATTTTTTGTAATAGCTTGAGAAGAATATGTGTTAACTCTTCTTGAAAGGCAGTCCTCTGGGGCTCCTGCATGGTTCAGTTGGTTAAGCGTCCAACTTCGGTTCAGGTCATGGTCTCAAGGTTCATGAGTTCGAGCCCCACATTGCTGTGTGCTGACAGCCCAGAGCCTAGAGCCTGCTTCAGATTCTGTGTTTCCCTATTTCTCTGTGCCTCCCCTACTCGTGCTCTCTCTCTCTCTGTCTTTCTCAAAAATAAATAAACATTAAAAAAAAATTTTAAGAAAATAAAGGCAGTCTTCTTATTCATTCTTGGTACCCCCGTGGCTGTCCAAGCCCTATACCCTGCTTCCTCATTCCTAGAAAAAATAGGAATTACCAAGTTTAAACCCATTCCCTCTCTCTGCTTTCCAAGTAAAATTTGGAAATCATAAATTTACCTCATACTTACTTGTTTCTCTCCATTGTTAGGATTCTTAGTCCTTTCCAAGGCTAACCTCTCTCCCTGTTAAACCTTCTCTGCCTTCTTTTATCTCTTCCTAGTTGTGCTGTACAAATATCTCTTTTATCTGTCTCCAGTCTTTCCCTCTCCACTGACTCCCCTTATTCTACAAAATACTCAAGATTCCCATGAACTACTACACTGGCCCATCTATTGCAACCCCAACAATCTGACTACTAGCACACTTCTCCTAAATGGACTTCCTACTTGCCAGGTCTAATGACCTCTTAGTGTACATCCTCTTCCACTCATGTGGGGCATCTGACCCTTTTCAATAAGTATCCTTCCTTCCTTGAACTTCTCCCCTTACTTAGTGTTATTTTTAATGTGACATGACATTGACATAGCATAAAATTGACCACTTTTAAGTGAACAATTCAGTGGCATTTAGTATATTCACAGTGTTGTGTAACTGCCACCTTTGTTTATTTCCAAGACATTTTCATGACCTAAAATGGAACCCTGTGCCTGTTAAGCAATTACTTCCTACTCCTCCATTTTTCTGTCAACCCCTGGCAGCCACCAGGGGTGGCTCTCATCTGTCTCTATTTTTTTTTTAATTTTTTTTTAACCTTTATTTATGTTTGAGACAGAGAGAGACAGAGCATGAATGGGGGAGGGGCAGAGAGAGAGGGAGACACAGAATCGGAAGCAGGCTCCAGGCTCTGAGCCATCAGCCCAGAGCCTGATGCGGGGCTCGAACTCACGGACCGCGAGATCGTGACCTGAGCTGAAGTCGGACGCTTAACCGACTGAGCCACCCAGGCGCCCCACATCTGTCTCTATTTATTATTCTTGGTATTTCATACAAAGGAGACCATATAATATGTGACTCCTTGTGCCTGGTGTCTTTCATTTAGTGGAATTTTTTGCTTATCTTAAATTCTAATGTTTTGTCATATTGGCTTCAGATTTAAACATGACAGATAGAAGAACTGAGATCTCTTTTTAGCCCTTCCCTTTCCTCCTTCCCCAGAAATAATTATTGTCTCAGATTTAGAATTTTTATTGTTCCAATGTTCAGTGTTAGATTGAGTGGTGTCTTGCCTTTTAAAAAAAAATTATGGTACAGGATACCTAGGTGGCTCAGTTGGAGAGAAACTTCAGCTCAGTTGGTTAAGCATCTGACTTCATGATCTCACGGTTCATGAGTTCGAGCCTCACATTGAGCTCTGCGCGGACAGTGGTGGAGCCTGCCTGGGATTCTCTCTCTCTCCCTCTCTCTGCCCCTTCTGCTCTCTCTCTCTCTGTCAAAATAAATAAACTTAAAAAAATGTCTTAATAAAATAATTATGGTAAAAAATATAACACAGAATTTATTATCTTCACTATTTAAAAATGTACAGTTCAGTAGTGTTGAGTATATTCACATTTTGGTGAAACAGATATCCAGAACGTTTTAATCTTGAGAAATTGAAAAGCTATATCCATTAAATAACAACTCATCTTTTCCCCTTACCCCCGGCCCCAGAGAATCACCATTCTACTCTCTGTATCTATGCATCTGATTGCTTTAGGTACTCATGTAAGTGGAATCATACAGTGTTTGTCTTTTTTCTCACTGGCTTATTTCGCTTAGCATAATATCCTCAAGGTATATTCACAATATTGTATAACTGCCACCTCTAGTTATAAAACATTTTCATGTTTTATAGGAAACACGAAACCCTGTGTCCATTAAGCAATTACTCCTCCATTTTTCCCTCAACCACGTCCATTTTTCATTGATGGACATTGTTTCTATCTTTTGGCTTTGTCAGTAGTGCTGCTATGAACATACATGTACATGTATTTGGAGCAGTAGGTCGTATGGTAATTCTATGTTTAACTTTTAAGGAACCATCACACTGTTTTCCAAAGTGGTCTGCACTATTTTACATTCTTCCTAGTAAGAGTCCTAATTTCTTCATATCCTTAATTTTTAGTCATCTTTGTGGGTGTTGAGTGGTACCTCATAGTGGTTTTGAATTGCGTTTTCCAAATGACTATGATGTTGAGCATCTTTTTGTACAACTGTTGGCCATTTGTGTATCTTTTTTGGAGAAATGTGTATTCAAATTCTTTGACAAGTTTTAGTTGAGTTCTTTGTCTTTTTATTGTTGAGTTGCAAGAGTTCTTTATATATTCTAGATACTAAACCCTTACCAATTATATGATTTGTAAATATTTTTTCCTATTCTATAGGCTGTCTCCTTTTGGGTTTTAAAACACTACTCTCTGCTGTTTTCCTCTTAATGCTTTTTCAAACATTAACTTTATTCAGGAGGAAAATTTTGATCTCCCAGTATATTGTTAGTCACTGTTTTACATACTGGCAGTAAAAAATACAAATATTTACTATCTGACACCTTTTTATTTCTTTCACTGTCTTCTGTATTCCTCTTAATGCCTGAATATGATGATTTTCTGTAGTTATGTTGCCTTCTCTGTGGAGGCTTCCCACCTTCATTTTGTTACAGAAAAAGCCTATTTAACCTACAGGTCCCAATCTGAACATCAGTCCTCTGAGAAGATTCTGTGATTTCACCAGGCAGAATCAATCACTCCTTCATAGCTCTTACAGCACTTTATGCATTTAACACAATATTATAACCCTTACATTGCTTTATAATTGTTTTTTTATATATGTAGATATGAACTCCTTAACATGTGTTAGCCTCATAGCTAATAAATCTTTCCCAAGTTCCTAGTAAAAGTCTGGCCGTAGCAGTTATTCAACAAATATTAAATGAATTATTAGGCCCTGGATTTTAAAAACTTTTTATTGTGAGAAATTATAATTTTATACAACAGTAAAGAGAATAGTGAAATGAATCACCATTCTTCATTAACCAGCTTTGACAGTTATCAACATAGGGCTAGTCTTATTTCACTGAATCCCCTTAATTCCCTCTCCCTACAGGATTATTTTAAAGCAAACTTCAAAAGTCATTTCATTCATAAATACTTTTCTGCATTTTCAAGGGAAAAATTGGGACATTAAATATAAAACCGGTGTACCTGTGGTCAACCAAACAGAATCTTCAATTAGTTTTTCCTCAGTTTTAAGAGAACACGACAAATCATAAGAAATTATCTGCAGGGGCGCCTGGGTGGCGCAGTCGGTTAAGCGTCCGACTTCAGCCAGGTCACGATCTCGCGGTCCATGAGTTCGAGCCCCACGTCGGGCTCTGGGCTGATGGCTCGGAGTCTGGAGCCTGTTTCCGATTCTGTGTCTCCCTCTCTCTCTGCCCCTCCCCCGTTCATGCTCTGTCTCTCTCTGTCCCAAAAATAAATAAAAAACGTTGAAAAAAAAAATTAAAAAAAAAAGAAATTATCTGCAATCTCAGAGTTTAAACTATTCAACTTAGTAGATTCTAGTCTTAAAACAATTCCAGCATAATCTAATGAATTTCCACACTTAGCAAAACTCATACGACAGACTGATATTCACTACACTGAACTTAAGGTATTGAAAACTAAATTATCAAAGAAGTAGCCAAAATAAAATATTTTACTTAAGCAAGAAATATGTTTTTTGTGGCAGTTTAAAAAAAAACTTGAAAAAAAACCTTTTTGTTGAATCTTATTTCAACAGAAAATAATGTGTCATTGTATTTAGATATAAAATGACACAGCTAAAACCGCAGGGTGTTTTTTAGTTGCATCAAATAATGAAGTAATGTGATATGAGTATTGTTAAGAATATTGAAAATTACTACTCTTTACTTCTTTTAATTTAACAAACATTTTTTGAGTTCTTTCTTTATTTACATGCCCTTTAGGTACTCTGAAACTTATGAAGGGCTTTCCTGGTACATCTCATATTCCCACTTTGGTACTGTCCTTGGCCAAGCCGCCGTCATCTCTGACCTGCCTTTTATGATCTTTGCCTACCTCTGCCCCAAAGGTTAGAACAATCCTTTTCAGACGTGTCAGGTCACATCCCTCCTCTGCTCAAAACCTCTAGTGTCTTCCCATCCCACTAAGAGACAGCAGGAAATATTCACAGTGGGGCTGGTATTGCTCAGTAGGGTATATTTTGGAAATCTGTGGCAAATGTTTTTGGATATAACCATGATTGAGTGGCATTTAGTGTGGGCGCTCCTAGGCTGCTGGTCCAGCCCACAGATTCCCTAACTTTAAATAATTTTCTTCAATCGTGCATGACATTTTTTAAAATCAGTTTTTGAGATACAATTTAGAAATATAATTTTTGAGGTACAACAGTATAAAAGACACCATTTGGAGTGTACAGTTAGAGGAGTTTTGATAAATATATACACGCAGGTGACCACCGCAACAATCAAGGTATAAAACATTCCCATCACCACAGAAAGTCCCCTCGTGTGTCTTCTGCATGAATTCTAGATGTCCTCTGGACATTTCTGAAGGTAAAAAAAACCTGTTTATAATGATCTGAGCCTGGAACCTAACTCCACGTATATATAACTACAAAATATTTTTTGCATGGTTTTAGTGTGCACTTGCTTTTCCAGAAATGCAGCTATCATGTAAATTGAGGGAAGATGATACTCTGTTCAGAATTTTACCAGAGGTTTGCCATTTTGGCAAAACCACATTAGAAACTGCATCAGCGCCATCAATTGTGGCCTTTGAGTTTCCCAAGAATACATTCCTCTGTCAGTCTGCTTTTGTAGCTGTCACATTTATAGTGATTCTACATAAAGGTGACATATTTCATTATATCTTTTATAGTGTTCATGTGTGAACATTTACATATTGAAGTATATTATTTTAAGTTACTTTCATTTACTTCTCATTTATATTATGGTTTTTTTCATTTATTTCTCATTTATATTGGTTCCTTTGTAAGTTAGGTGTTTAAGTAGGTTGTATCATCCGTGAGGTCAATTTCAGGATAGTAAAAGAAAGGTAAAAAATGTTTGTTATAGAAGGAGAGCATTGGGCCTGTGTATTCTCATCCTGTCCCTTCCCTCCCCTGGAATACCTCCAATGAGATTTATTCACTGTTCTCTGTGCCCCCTTGCTGCAGCCACACTGGCCACTGGCTTCCCTGCTGTTCCATGGAAGCCCGAGGCACATGGCCACCCCTGAGCTTCTGTCTGCGTTTGCTGCTTCTTTCCTCTGCTGGAATGCTCTTCTACAGGTATCCACATGATTCATTCCCTCCCTTACGTTTAGCTCTTTGCTTCAATGCCACCTTCTCAGTAAGGCTTCCCCTGACCATTCCATTTAAAATTGTACTTCTACAGTCCAGTATGCCTCATGTTTATTCCCTGCTGTATTTCTCTTATAGAACTTACTAGTCTCTGGACAGACTTTATATTTTACTTATTTTTTGTCTCCTCCCCTCCTCCACCACACTAAAATATAAACTTCATTAGGACCAGCTACAAAATGTAGGTTGGTGCTGGTGAAAAAAAAAGTATTCAGTTCCCCAGGAAAGTGGCATTTGTTTTGATATATTACATAGTCAGCCTGGGGCTCCCTTCTTATCTTGCAGCCTGGCATATTATACTGGCTTCCCCCATCCCTTATTCCTGTTTTATAAAGGCAACAGTGTTCCTGGAGTTTAGAATGGTACCCAGCACATAGTAGGTCCTTGATAAATATTTCCTGAATGGGGGCGCCTGGGTGGCTCAGTCGGTTGAGCATCTGACTTTGGCTCAGGTCGTGATCTCACGGCACATGAGTTCGAGCCCCGCGTCCAGCTCTGTGCTGACAGCTCAGAGCCTGGAGCCTGCCTCTGATTCTGTGTCTCCTTCTCTGCCCCTAACCCACTTGCATTCTGTCTCTGTCTCTCTCAAAAATAAATAAACATTAAAAAAAATTAAAAAAAAAAATTTCCTGAATGAATGAATGTCTTTAGAACTCTAAGAGGAGTGTTTTTGTATGATTTTATCTTAAAGTTTGAAGATTTAAATATTTTTACTTTTATATTAATATGTGTTTCTAGAGAGCAGCACAAAGTATATTACCTGGAGAACTGCCATTTACACTCCCTTGTGCTGTAAAAGTTGGTTGATGCATAATTGGTTCTTTAGAGGTCCTATTGTATTCTTTTCCTCATTAAGAGGATTGACAGCTATAACCTAATGTTATTTATAAGCTATACCCATAGGCACATTGAAGTGTGTCCTACATATGGTATAATTAACCTGACTCATAAATTACTTATCAATCATTTGCCCCCAGGTGTCAGAGGCAATATATGGTGTCTTAAGAATAAAACTGGGGAAACATTGTTAATACAAATATACCTCATTGATTTGGGCCCCTACTGTTTCAGATATTGAGTTAATTTGCTTGAACTGAGCTAACATTTTTAACCCTTGCCTAACCCCTGAACAAAAGCAAATCAGTGGTTTAAGGACAATTATAGGAAAATGATCAACCTATTTAACAGAACAACCTTACTTGTAAGTAATCATTTCAAGTAATCATTTATTCATTCAGCCAGTATTTATTAAGCAACTCCACATTACAGTTACTGGACCAAGCATGGGTCTGGAAATATAAGGACAAATAAGGTAGAATCCCAGCTTTTAAGGAACTGATATTGTAAACAGATGAGAATACAAGCAAGTAAACAAAGAGGTACAATAAAATATCACAGTTGCCAAGATAGCAGTCTGATGGAGGACAGAAAGTGATAGAGGTGGGAGTGCAGTGGTCACATCTAACTGCAGTACTGGGAATGAGGCAGAAAAGTCTTCAAAATGAAGATAGTGCTTGAACTGACTCTCTGGAGTGAAGAATGTGGTTGTGTGGACTGAATGGATGAGATGAAGCTATTCTAGGCATAAGGAGCAGCATGATCCAGAGGTTTGCAAAAATCCACCTGGTTAGCAGAATTGTCTGGCAGGTTTAGAGCATATACTACTCCTGAGGGAGTAAAGTGAGGTAAAGCTGGAGTGATGGGTGGAGGTCAAGGCATGGATGGCCTGGTACCATGGACTAAAGGAATTTGAACTTTATCTTGTAGGTAGTGGAGAGCCAGTGAAGTCCTTTCAGTAGGATAATAACATCAGCTTATTTCACTGATGTGTCAGCAATGGATTAGACAGGTGGAGCTAGGAGTGGTTAAACTGTTATGGTAGTCCAGGTAAGCAATGATTGAGATCCTGAAGTAGGAATGTAGTAATCAAGATGAAGGGAAGGGAGACAGATTGGAGAAATGCTGGAATCGATAGGACTTGATGATTGATTGGAGAGGAATGGGGAGAGGAAGGATTTAGGACAAGAGTTACAATCTCAGATGCCTTGAGAGCCAGACAGATGATACAGATCAATAAAAGGAGCTTCAGCATCCATTGTTGCCATTAAAATTACTGCATGACCTAGGAGCTTATCTGAGTCTAAATGGGACATCTGTTACTCAGCTCTAGCTGATTGTTCCATGTAGATAGAGCCTGATGTTGCCTCCTCTTCTGATTTTTAAAGAGAAGCTGTATCTCTATTTTTATGTGAAATGTCCCAAATCTGAAATGTTGGTTCAAAGTTTTCTAAAGTTCTGTCTGAACCAAATAAAATCAACTTCACATAAGCAGATAGGTTGCAGCCTCTCTTCAGAATGACTCCTGTTTTTCATTTTGAATAAGTAGAAAAGTATGGTGCCATTCAGTAAGATAGGAAAGGGAGAAAGAAAAGCAGCCTGGGAGGTGATGTGGGGAAGACATAAATGTAATGAGGATTACATCTTGAACATTCAAGTTTGAGGTGGCTCAACTGAATGCAGGTCTGAAACACAAAAGCCGGAACTGGAAAATAAAGACCTGGGAGTTAAATGTAGGTAAATAGAAGGTGGGTGAAACTCCTGAACGAAGTGGATTTGCTTATGGAAAACAGTGTATAAATGAGATGAAAAGGGAGCCAAGAATAGAATCTTAGAGAACACTGTCATTTAAGAGGCAGGTGAAAAAAGGCAGCTAGCAAAAGACAAGAAGAGGAAATTGTCACAGAAGTGTGAAAAGAACTGGAGATCAATTATGTCCCTCAAGATCAGAAAGTTGAATATATTTTAAAAGTGTTAAATTTCTTGAAGTACTCAAATAAGATTGTGTGGGTGGGTGGGTGTGTGTGTGTGTGTGTGTGAGAGAGAGAGAGAGAGATTATAGTTGATGAGTGAGGATTAAATTTTGACCAATTGCTGAAGATAATAGACATAACAAGCAGAGTTGCATTGACTGTTTTTGAGAATACAATGCCAACTGAGATCCCCTTGGTCCTGTTTTGATTTTAGCAAACATTAGCCTTTGCTCTTCTCTCCAGTAGAATATTATAGAGAAGTTATTCTGGTGTTTCTGAAGAAACTGCCATAGGCCATTAGCAGGAAGAATTAACCAACTTCCTAGATGGTGAGCTTCTGATAGAATCATAGACGTTTGAAATAGCAGTAAGGCCTGAGATTTGCATAAGCCATTGGGTCTCCACTCTAGTTACATATTAGAATCATCTGAGGGGCTTTTAAAAATACTGTTGCCCTAGCTCTACTCCAGATCCATTAAATCAGGACATCTATGGGCAGGTATTTTCTTAAAACTTCCCAGTTGATTACACAGTTGATTTCTAAATTTGAGAATTAGTGACCTTGTGGAACTGGAGTCACCTTGAACTGCTTGGGGAAAAAGATACGAAAGTACAGTTATTCCCATATTTACAATAATGGCGATTGCTATTATTATTCATAAATTGTAGAAGAAAAATACATTTTTTTACCTTCTATAATAGTCTAAATTCACTTTTGTGCCTCCAATCCCAATAGGCTGACAGAAATTTTTTTTTAATATATGAAATTTATTGTCAAATTGGTTTCCATACAACACCCAGTGCTCATCCCAAAAGATGCCCTCTTCAATGCCCATCACCTACCCTTCCCTCCCTCCCACCCCTTCATCAACCCTCAGTTTGTTCTCAGTTTTTAAGAGTCTCTTAGGCTGACAGAAAATTTAAGAGCAATCCTTTAAGCCCTCCTCATCCCCCAATTTTGCCAGGTCCTGGTATCTTACACATTGTCAGGTTGTCAGGTATTGGCATCTTGATCGGGTAATGAAGCAGTGCAGCTTGCTGCTGACACAGTTACCACCCCGGTTGTCCATGTGGTAGCCAGCTTCCAGTGATTCTTACCTCCTGACTTACGCCCCCCTGCCCCATCATATCAGGGTTGGTCTATGTGACAAATAGAATATAGGGGTAATGATAGCCTGTGACTTGTGAGATTAGGTCAAAAAGGAGACGTGGCTACCTCTGACTACCCCTCTTGGATGTCTCATTCTGGGTGAAGCTAGCCACCATGACCCAAGAATACTCAGGCAGCCCTGGGAGAGATCCATATGGTGAAGACCAGGCTGCCTGCCAGCAGCCAGCATCAACTTACCAGCCATGAATTGAGCCGTTTTGGAAGTGGATTCTCTAGCCCTAGTCAAGTCTTCAGATGACCGCAGCCACGGCTGATATTTTGACTACAACCTCATGGGAGACCCTGAGCCAGAAGCACCCAGCTAAGCCGTTGCTGAATTCCCCACCCACAGAAACTATGTAAGACAAATGTTTGTTGTTCTTTTAACCCACTAAGTTTTGGAGAGGTAATTTGCTATACAACAACACCTACCTAATGCAGCATGGCTCATTCAGATATTAACGTTGTCTTTTGCTTACATGACACCCCAGGAGCATAGGAATTCTCCTGCTTTTTCATGAGGTGCTTGGAGTATGGAAATTATTGTGGGCTTGTCTATGGCCCTGTTTGTCCCAACACACCATGTAATTATTCTTTCACTGGGATTGTACCTTCCTAGTTTCTCTGCTCAGGAAGCAAGGCCCAAGTTCCCCCTTTTCCTTGAAACACAGACCTATTTGCGGACCCCCTGTTCTTCATTCACAGCCGGGGACATTTTGTTTCTGTCTTCAAGGAGTCCTTACCCACCTTTATGGCCATAGTATCTTGTTCTTCAATCTTCTCATCATTTCCAGGACTTCTGGAAATAAAAGTCAAAGCACTTTCTGGCTTAACTTTTCTACCATGTTATAATCCCTTCCCTGAGACAGTGAACACATAGCTATCACTTTATTTTATTTTATTTTTTAATTTTTTTTTAACGTTTTTATTTTATTTTTGAGACAGAGAGAGGCAGAGCATGAACGGAGGAGGGGCAGAGAGAGAGGGAGACACAGAACTGGAAGCAGGCTCCAGGCTCTGGGCCATCAGCCCAGAGCCCGACGCGGGGCTCGAACTCACTGACCGCGAGATCGTGACCTGAGCTGAAGTCGGACGCTTAACCGACTGAGCCACCCAGGCGCTATCACTTTAAATTTGGGGCCGTGCAGAAGGGAAGAGGAAAATGGAGGGAAGAAAAATCATAGGTAGGTATCTCAAAATATATGCTACTACAGTTATCAATATGTGTTGAGTGCTTATATGCACCAGACACCATACTGAATGGTTTAGGTATTTTATCTCACTGAATCTTTACAGTAAGCTATGAAAGAAATACTATTAGTTCCACTCATTTTACAAACAGGAGTCTCAGGTTTAGAGTTCAGGCTTTTGACCATTACCATGCAGTTTTTTGGTGAGGACGGGAGAGGGTGGGTCTAAGGATTCTCCCCTTTGACGTCATTTGTTCACATAAACGAGTATGCCAATCGGAGCTAATATTTATCTGTTTATTAAAACATTTCTGGGAGCGCCTGAGTGGCTCAGTCAGTTAAGCGTCTGACCGGCTCACGTCATGGTCTCATAGTTCATGGGTTCCAGCCCCACGTCCGGCTCTGTGCGGACAACTCAGAGCCTGGAGCCTGCTTCAGATCCTGTGTCTCGCTCTCTCTCTGCCCCTCCTATGCTCACACTGTCTCTCTTTCTCTCTCTCTCTCTCTCTCTCATAAATAAACATTAAATTAAAAAAAAAAATTTCTGACAGGCAGACCTACTCTGTGCACTTGAAAATTTTAACACTGCACTTCTAAAATACTGAATCAGACAATTTCATTTGGTTAAGCAACCACATAGTTGAGAATAATTGAAAAGCACAGCGGATGCTTGTAAACGAGATAACAAAGAGGTTTGTTATGCCACACGAACAAATTAGAAGGATTAAGACTCTCACCTCACAGCTAGAATCTTGTCTACAGATATTCTTTGTTTGGTGTAGGGGTTTTTTTTTGGGGGGGGTTGTTTTTTTTTGAATGCCTTTCAGCAGGCCATCCTCCAGTTTCCTGTCTACCCGGGGCCACCTCTTCATATTATATTTGACCCAACTAATCACATAGTTAGGTTTCCTGTCTATCCCTGCAGACATTTGAGTTCATTTCTTTTGCTATAGCAATGGGGAGTTAGCTGAGGGTATTTTAAGGCAGAGATAACATGAATGCATTTGCTCCATTTTGGTCTGTCTTTACTGTGGAGGATGAACAGTGAGGCCGCATGGTAAGGGGTGAAATGCAGTGCAAGATTAAGAGACCCAGGGAGCCTGGGGATAGGGAAGAGTCATGATTCCTAGGCTCCCACTAGATGAAGCATGGTGCCATTTTCCCCAAATGGAGAAAACAGGTCTTACTCTATACATTATATAAAGTCATAAAAGTGTTCCAGAGCACGTGGGAAGAGTCCATATAATGGACAACAGGAATACCTAGATGAAATTTACCAGGAGGCTTTTCAGAAGTATATTAAATGTGCCTGTAAATATTGTGACATATTTATGCCACCAATCAGGATACATGTAGGACATGTTGGTATGTATCAGTTGTAACAATGAGACACAATGTTGAAAAATGGGAACTGTTCTGAAAAAATCTGGGGCCTGTGGTCACTGTATATAAGAATTACTTTGGGGGCGCCTGGGTGGCGCAGTCGGTTGGGCGTCCGACTTCAGCCAGGTCACGATCTCGCGGTCCGTGAGTTCGAGCCCCGCGTCAGGCTCTGGGCTGATGGCTCGGAGCCTGGAGCCTGCTTCCGACTCTGTGTCTCCCTCTCTCTCTGCCCCTCCCCCGTTCATGCTCTGTCTCTCTCTGTCCCAAAAATAAATAAAAAAAAAAAAAGAATTACTTTGTTGTCTCATTCGGGCTTCCTCTTGGTCAAAGTTCTCAGTTAATGAAAATATTGACCACCATTAGAATGTGCATGTTTAAATGATCATGTCTTAAGTACAGCTAGTCAGTCTTCAGCTACAGTCGCCCCCTCCCCCATTTGTGGTTTCAGTTACCCAAGGCAAACTACACTCCAGAAGCATATGATCCTGTTGTCAGAAGGTCAGTAGTGACCTAATACTACGTCACGATGCCTGCATCATTCACGTCTCTTCATCTCATCCTGTAGGCATTTTATCATCTCATATCACAAGATGAAGGACGAGTTACAGGATGAGAAGATATTTTGAGTGAGAGAGACCACATTCACATAACTTTTGTTATAGTATATTGTTATAATTGCTCTACTTTATTGTTACCTCTTACTATGCCAAATTTACAGATTAATCATAGGTATGTATAAAAAACATATATATAATATAGTATTATATTGACAGCATATATATATATATATATATATATATATATATATATATATATATATGTAGGGCTCAGTACCACCTGCATTTTCAGGCATTCATTAAGGGTCTTATCCCCTGTGGATAAGGGAGGACTACTGTATTTCCTTATTCTCATCTCAAATAACTTAAAACTCCTTTCTATCATACTTTTCCCTACAGCTATAAATGGGTAGCCAACCCCATCAGCTTACTTGACTTTCCTCTCTTTTTCTCTAGCTCACATTCACTGGAGATGTTAATGAGAAATATAATGTCTAAAACACAGGAAGCAGGAAAGACATGGGTAAATCTTCAAACTGGATACTCAGGTACTGAGGAATCTTAAATCCACAGAAATCTCTTCCATAATCTATAAAGTGTCTAGCACTCAAAGTACAAGGTAGATATAAAAAGGAAAACCACACTGCAGCAATGTATCCCTGTTATTCCGTACATGTTAGTATATTATAATTTTATAACTTTGGTTAAACCTCATTTTACATTAGAAGTAATTACATCACAAATTTTCAAAACACAATAAACCTACCAAAAATAGTGAGTTAACTACATAGAATGCAAAAATGTATAAGACATGATTTCTTCCTGGAGTTTAACAGAGGCAATAAGACACATTTATGGAAAAATAATAACATAAGCTACTATATGTTGTCAAACAAATACTTCTAATGATAAGTACACACTTTACAAAAAACGTGACAAATAGTACAAATGATAAGGAAGTCATATTTTTTTTTAATGAAAGGGGCCCGAATAGGATTTGTCAGTAACAGGGACTTAGGCTATTTACAGCAAATAACATGCTAATACTCAGGAAACTTTACTAGTCAGTACAATAATATGCTCATGACATTCAAGTAATGACAATGGAAGGTAGTCTAAGTTTTTTTAAATAAAATACTGTATTACCAAATTCTATTTTAATTTTTTTAATATAATTTACTGTTAAGTTGGCTAACATTCAGTGCATACAGTGTGCTCTTGGTTTTTGGAGGTAGATTCCCATGATTCATCACTTACATAAAATATTTTAATTTTTTTAATGTTTATTCATTTTTTGACAAATAGAGATAGAGACAGAGCATGAGCAGGGGAGGGGCAGAGAGAGAGGGAGACACAGAATCCAAAACAGGTTCCAGGCTCTGAGCTGTCAGCACAGAGCCTGATGTAGGGCTTGAACCCACAAACTGTGAGATCATGACCTGAGCCAAAGTCAGACACCCAACCGACTGAGCCACCCAGGCACCCCTGTATTACCAAATTCTAGACCAAAAAGTCAGCAGTTCATACGAAAGTCAAATATTGCTCACATTAAAGTCTTTTATCAATTACAGATAATAGATTTTAAAGATATAAAGCAAATTATTGTTTTTAGCATTATAGCTTTTATAGTTACTTGTATTTTTTCTTATCCCAAAAGTCATACATGTGCATGCAGAAAACTTATGTAAAAATAAGCAAATGAGTTCTAATTAGTAATGAGTTCTAATATTATAAAGGAAATAATTTGACTAGCAATGGTAGCCTAGGTTATTTGGACCAATCTTCCTGATAAAAGTCACTAAAAATGCTAGAAAAAATATAAATAGTTTTAAAGCATTGAAGGTATGGGAAAACAAACTCACGTTGGTGAGCACAGAAGCCGTTTGCTAAAAACACTTGTTGATCTCTAACAAATTTCGGCTTTCATTTTGATAGCCTTATGGGGCCAGGGCACAGAAATCAAAGGGCTTGGCCCACACAGCAGAGTCAGTAGGCAATATGGACTCACACAGTTAGGTGAAACTCAAAAACAATATACCTTTGTGGTAAAGGTAAATTTGAGATAAACCAGGGCTCGGTACACTAGCTTGGGAGACTTCTATCATAGTATTTCAACTCACAACAGTACAGACTTATAATGTTTTTCCATTTGTACAAAAGTAATTAGTTCTGGTTCTTAAATCACTTCTGACATGTCAATTTCTACAACTTAAGGAAGCGAAAACAACCTGAAACACTGAAAAGAGAACTAATCATTCCATCCCTGTATCTGTTCGGAATAACTTTAGGTGTGAGTAAAAGACCCCAAATGACAATGGCTTAAACAAGACAGTCTTTTGTTTCTTTCCCATATAAAAGTCTGGAGCTAAGGTGGTCCAGGGCTGTTGTAGCTTTATTCCCAGAACACTTCATGTTCTAACTGGGCTACTCACAGCCATCACAACCACATTCCAATCTGGAGGAGGAAGAAAGAATCAGGGGCAAAGGATACATGCCAGCTATCTTTTAGAGAAGGTTTCAGTGCCACATTGCGCTCACCTCTAAGAAAGAGAAAAGCAGCCCCTGACATCCAGAGCCTCTCTGGCACTCACAGCAGGGCCTTGGCATTCTGTTAAGCACATGGCAATTTCAAAGAACACCAGCATCAGGCCATAGAAACAAAACTCCATAATTATGCCTGAACACAGACAAAAATAATGAACATTGTCTAAACTGCAAAGTGACCAAACATCTCCTTATTCTGCCTAATATAAATGACTGCTGCTTTGTTACCAGTTAGAGCTTTGGTCGTGTGTCATGCCTCCTGATAATATTTTAAGACACCTAATTATAGAATTGCCCCTGCTTCCCGATAGCATGCATTCCAGAGCAAAGCCCTGCATTCTTCATCCTTCCCTAAAATGGCCTAATATAAGCCGAATTCTGTACTAAAGTGTAACACCTTCTCACTGAGTGAGACACCTAGGTTCCCGATGGTTTGCGTTCTCCCTCATCGCAACAAGCAATAAACCCAACTTCTTCAACTACTAGCTTATTTCTGTGGTCTTAGGATGAAGGTTATGGACACCTGTCATTTGCAATAAATTAGTTATAGGACCACACTCAGTTGTGGGGGTTGCTGAGAAGTGTAGTCTTTTCTTTGGGCCACCATGTACTCCGTGTAAATTGGGGTCTCTATTGTCATAGAAAGGAGGGAGAATACATATAGGGACCAGCTAACTGTCTTTTGCACAGTCTCTAAACTTAAGAAAGCCTAAAGGCTTTTCTAATGTGACTGCCCAAAATAAATGTGTGCTAAGAAGCAAGAAGATGCCTTCAGAAAATAAGTAAGCCATATAATTGGCATGAGGCAAAGAAGCCAAGTTGTAGTCTCAGTCTCTTTCAAAAACAAGGGAAAGATGTCTCAGGTGAGAAAAGCAGACTCCACAAAGGAGAGCAAGCCAAGTACAAAATAGAAATCAGCTGGACCCAAACCAAATTCAAAGAGCACACTGCAGAATAAGACATCCTTTGTAAGCTCTGTTCTAACAGGAGAAAAACAAAGTAATAAAAAATTGTGATTGTTGATGATAAATAAATGTTGGCTACTGCTAACTCCAAGGTACTCTGGAAGCAAAAATGGAAGGAAAGATTGCTTTTGTCTGGGAAATAGGAGAAATCTCAGTGCCGGCCTCACAGAGGAGGTAATATTTTAGCTGCACTATGAAAAATGGGAAGGAGTCTGCTAACAGTACAAGTTTTAGGGCAACAATAATAAATGAGTGGATTTTCTTGTATTGGATATAATAAAGGTCATCATTTGTGGGGGGAAAAACATGTTGCCAATGTGATAATAAAAGGAGTAATGAAGACAGTTGGTATTAGTGTTGTCATGATTTTCCTGTTGATGGGGCACTTGGTTGGCTTAGTTGGAAGAGCATGTGACTCGTGATCTTGGGGTCATGAGTTCAAGGCCCCCGTTGGGCATAGAGCTTACTTTAAAAAAACAAAAAATAAATAGTAATAAAGATTTTCCTGTTTAGAAGTTACTTTTGGCATCCTTTGGCTAGTTCTTTGTGTTTCCGTTTGCTACAGGTAAACATATTAGATTTTTTAAAAAATTTTAACGTTTATTTATTATTGAGAGAGCGACACAGAGCATGAGCAAGGGAGGGACCGAGAGATGGAGAGACACAGAATCCGAAGCAGGCTCCAAGCTCCAAGCTATCAGCACAGAGCTTGATGCGGGGCTCGAACTCACATACCGTGAGATCATGACCTGAGCCGAAGTCGGATGGTTAACCGACTGAGCCACCCAGGCACCCCTAGATTTTTTTTTAAGCAGCAAAACAAATATCTGTGGGGTGATTGCTTAAACAAACAAAAAGTTATTGTAATAAAGTTAGCTTTATAGATGTTTCTTCGAAGACCCTTGTTAAAGTCCCTTCAAAGAAAGAATCCCATGGCCTAATGAAGGTATTCTTCACCTTCTGACTTCTTGCAGACTGAAATAAGGCAGGGGCAATGACAAAGTAGGAAGGGAACATTGCCTCTTCCACAGTGTTGGTCCACCACTAAATACAATGTTAGATGATTGATATCTGTAGCTTTGTGAATAATAATAGTAGCTAACAATTTTTGATCCTTAGTATACTAATTCATTTTAGCCTCCAAACAACACTATGAATTATCTTTTATTTTAATTTTACAGATTCTTAAAGTTACACAGCATATAATTGGCAGAGTTGGCATTTAAACACAGGCATTTAAATTTTAGAATCTGAACTCTTAACCACAAGTCTGTGATGCCTCCAGTTATAACATAATAAATAATGTACTGGCATATTATTTGAAAGTAAGCAAAGGGTTGAGTAAATATGGTATTTGAAGGCAAAAAAAGGAACGAAGTCAACTGTTTTGAGCAACTACGATATGCTAGGCACTGTACTGTGTGCTTTACTTGTATTATCTCATTTAACCCTCACACACCTACTATAAAGTAGATACTATTTTTTTTATTTTCCATTTTATAGATGGGGAAACAGGTTCAAAGAGCTTTTTTTTTTTTAATGTTTTTTCTTCTTGAGAGAGAGACAGAGACAGAGTGCAAGAAGGGGAGGGACAGAGAGAGAGAGAGGGAGACACAGAATCTGAAGCAGGCTTCAGGCTCTGAGCTGTCAGCACAGAGCCCAACATGGGGTTCGAACTCACGAACTGCAAGATCATGACCTGAGCTGAAGTCCGATGCTTAACAGACTGAGCCACCCAGGCACCCCTCAAGGAACTTAAATAATTTATACAAAGTAAGTTCAGGTACCTGAAAGGAAAGTTCATGCTCTTAATTACCGTGAAGTGTTGGCTACCCAGTCACCCCCATAATTAACTCTTTTGTTTTAGGCAAAAGAGTTCTTCTTTATTAGTGCTGTTAACCCCTTTGGATTATGCCACTAGTCATTCGCTTTCCACATACATTTTCAATTAACAAAATAGCAAAAGTAAAATATACTCGTTTTAAAATAACTTAAACATGGGGTGCTGGGTGACTCAGTCAGTTGAGTGTCCAACTCTTGACTTTGCCTCATGGGATCAAGCCCCATGTCGGGCTCTGCATTGAACATGGAGTCTGCTTAGGATTCTTTCTCTCCCTCTGCCCTTCTCCCCCACTCACACACTCTCCCTCTCTCTCTCTAAAATTAAAAAAAAAAAATTTAATGAAATAAAATGTATAGAAAATGAAAATCTTTTCTGTAGTTTTGTTGTTCTTTTCCCTCATCTTTATTATTTTTTAATTTAAATCCAAGTTACCTAACATATAATGTAATAATGGTTTCAGGAGTAGGATTTAGTGATTCATTACTTACTTATGACACCCAGTGCTCATCCCAACAAGTTCCCTCCTTAATGCCCATCACCCAATAGCCCATCCCCCCACCCAACACCCCGCCAGCAACCCTAAGTTTGTTCTCTGTACTTAAGAGTCTCTTATGGTTTGCCTCTATGTTTTTTATCTTATTTTTCCTTCCCTTCCCCTAGGTTCATCTGTTTTGTTTCTTAATTTCCACAAAAGAGTGAAATCTTATGATATTTGCCTTTCTCTAGTGAAAATCTCCCTTAACTTTGCCTCCAGTTCTGTTCTGATTGGATTTTTGCCAATACCGTTGAGTCTATTTTCAAAGATACATTTATAAGTGTTATACATATATGTGCATTTATATGTATCTGTATATATCTATACATGTACATATGTGTACAGGTACATATGCACACATCTGTGTGTGTGTAAATATATACAGTTTAAAATTTTTTCAACATATATAAATCTACGTCTTTTAAAAAAATTTTAAATACTAAAATCACTTCAACATGCTTATAATGCTATTTCTTACTTTATTAGTTTAAGACTTTGTATTAGTTATCTATTACTGTGTAACAAATTACCCAAAAACTTAAAGGCTTAAGACACATTTATTATTTCATGGTTTCTGTGGGTTAGTACTTTGAGAGTGGCATAACTGGGCGATTCTGGCTCAAGGTCTTGTGAGGTTGCAGATAAGCACTCAGCCTGGTCTGCAGGGTGGACTGGGGGCGGGGCCTCAAGATGGCTCATGTGCTGAGACACTGGTTCCCTCTCCATCTTCTTTAGACATTTTTTAAAATGTCTTGCTGCTGCTTCTCATTTTCTATTGTCTTTGTCATTAGGGGTTTATATGCTGTTTTATTCCTTTCCTATCACTTAAGTGAGATTTTGTATAATCGATGCGTCATCTTTAACTGGAAGACCGCCTCATACTATTTAAAGGCTGCACGGTATTTCACGGTATGAATGTACTATAACTTATTTAATCATACTCTTATGGAAAGACATTTAGATCTTTTCTCTTTTCATTTAGATCATCCTTTTTTAAAGATCTTTGAATATATGTAAAAGTGTTTCTATAGGATAAAATTCTATAATTTGTTATCCTAAAGGATATGTGTTGTTTGTTTTTTTTTTTTTAAGGTACCACTAAGGGGTGCCTGGCTGGGTCAGTTGGTAGAGCATGCGACTCTTTATCTCAGGGTTATGAGTTCAAGCCCCACATTGGATATGGAGCCTACTTAAAAAAATTTTTTTCAGGGGGGTGCCTGAGTGGCTCAGTTGGTTAAGCATCCAACTTTGACTCAGGTCATGATTTCATGGCTCCTGAGTTCAAGCCCCACATTGGGCTCTCTGCTGTCAGCATGGAGCCTGCTTCAGATCATCTGTCTCCCTCTCTCTCTGCCCCTCCCTTCCTCTCTCGTTCTCTCTCTCTCTCTCTGTCCCTCTTTCTCAAAAATAAGCATTTTTTAAAAAGTTTTTTAAATTAAAGGTACCACAAAATTGCCTTTCCCAAAGCTATACCAATTTACCCTGAAATTAATTTTTGGTCATAGTTTATACATAAACATTTGAACATCCCAGGACTAAGGAAAAATTCCTCCGTGTTATATCCTGTTCATAAAAGAGTGGGAGGAAAAGAATATATAAGGTGTTTCCACAGCATAATGACAATTCCATCTTTAGCCTATAAACAGGAAGTAGAACCAGGATAAAAACATGACTTCCTCCATTTTCAATGAGAAAAGCAGAACAAACACCCATCCCCCTACAGCGTCCCCCTCTCCACTCCCCACCCCCCCCCACACACACAAAGAATCAAGCAACTAAATAAACAGGCTGCCGCCTATAGATAGCCACATTCACAAGTAAAATTAAGGTTGACATTTTAATCAAATGAAAGCCAGCCCCAAACTAAAATGGGATCCCTGTGTATAAGGACATATGCCACTGAGGCCACCTCAGTTTGTATATACAATAACTGTCCCAAGTAGCTGTGTGTAAAATGAGCTTTTTTAAATGGAACAGTATGTCACATTTACAAAGAGGGTTCAGTTCTTAAATGAACTTTATGGCAAATCAATCTCAGTGTATTTTTTCATTCTGTAAACATCTGTTTTCTCATATGAATTCTGAATATGATCCCATAATTAGAGTAATCGAAGCCTTTATTTTAAAATTAGCCCATTTTCTTTAAACAACATTTTAAGAAGATATTGTTTTTTCATTCATGCTCACTGACAACAGTTGTTAGAGATACCTCTCCTGTCCCGTGTAGGAACCATCTATAGTACCTGGCACAGTCAAGGGCTTCAGGAAAATTCACTTTCTGACCAAGGCAAGGATTTTTCTCTTAGTTTCTGAAGCATTGTTCTTATCCCCATGTTTGTTGCCTTTGTGTGTTTCTAAGCAGGAATTTTCTTATCTCTGATGGTACCAGAACCGAGATGGAGTGGGCTTTCTAAAAAGTTAAAATGTCTCCAGATGCCACTGTTCTTATGATGTTACAAAATTGTAAGCTCTTAGAAGGTAGGGAATCTTCTGCCTTGTTCCATGGTTCTCCATTAGTGGCTCATTGTGTACACTCAGAAATATGAATTTTTGGTATTTATTATGAATTTTTCTGCCACATGAAGATAGATTAGTTTTACAGCGTTATCTCAGTAGCTTGCTCACGTTACAGGTAGGTTGTGGGTCATTTTGTACCTCTGTTCAGCCTTCTGGTAGGCATCACATGTCTCCTCATTTAGGACCTGGGCTGAAGAAGCACTCCCTTTGTGAGACATTCCCTTCTCGTGGCCGGATTGGGGTGGGAGTGGGGGGGATGGTTGTGGAGATGACTCTTAGAAACACAATGTCTTTTAAAGCTTTTGCTCAGATATTATGTGTATCATATCTGCTCGTATTCCATTGGCCAGACCCATCATCTGTGACTGGAGGTACATAATCCCTCTTTCAGGAAGCCTGTACCCACAGTCCCCTGTAGAAGATGACTGTATTTTTTATGATGTGGGTGTGATGAGGAGATGAGAAAAAGTGCTACAATTGAGATTGTAATCTTCTGATAGGAAAGGAAAGGTGCCTAGAATTATTAGGCCTCTGTGCAGAAGAGTGGAGGCTTTACTGGTATTGACATCTTGAAAGAAAGAGCCAGATTACAGTGGGGTGAGTCTGCAATCAGATCTCATGCTGGATTGCTAACAGCATAGGGTTTCTTTTGGGGGGGGGTGATAAAAATGCTCTAAAATTAGTGATGATAGTTGCACAACTTTGTGAAAATATGAAAACCCACCGAAGGCTATACCTTAGAAGGGTGCATTTTATGGTATGTGAATTATATTTCAACAAATTACTGTGATAAAAAAATACTTGTATGCTGAAACTGTAAAGTAATGCCCTCGATAATTTAAGGAACTTTATATTTTTCTTGGGTAATGTTAAAAAACATTCCAAGAGGTATTAGGTGGTATTTTTAAAACTCAGTTTTATAACATTTTAAATAAATATAATAGTACTTATGAAATCTTTAAGCTTTGTACTATAGAAAATTTAAAATATGTATAATAATAACAGTATTATAAAGTCCATATACCCATCACCCAGTTTTAACAATTATCAACTCACCAATTTTGTTTCCTTTTTTTAAATGTTTTTTAGTGTTTATTTACTTTTAAGAGAAAGAGAGACAGAGCATGAGCAGGGGAGGGGCAGAGAGAGAGAGGAGACACAGAATCCAAAGCAGGCTCCAGGTTCCAAGCTGTCATTACAGAGCCCGACACAGGGCTTGAACCCATGAACTGCAAGATCACGACCTGAGCTGAAGTCAGATGCTTAACTAACTGAGCCACCCAGGCGCCTCCCCAATTTTGTTTTCTACTATACCCCAAATTATTTGACATCCTAGGTGTATTTTGTAAATATTTGTAAATATTTAGTACACCTATCTAAAAGTAATAACTCTACCATTTAAATATAATCACAAAATTGCTATTAGAGATCCAAAAACAATGCTAACTTTTTAGTATCATCAGCTATCCAGTTAATATTTTTCTTTTCCTAGTTGTCCTATAAATAATATCTTTTTAACTTGAAAAAAATCTAGTACTATAAGTTATTGTAAAAGAATTACAGGGGTGTCTGGGTGGCTCAGTTGGTTGAGCATCTGACTTCAGCTCAGGTCATGATCTCGTGGTTCGTGAGTTCAAGCCCCACATTGGGCTCTGCGCTGACAGCTCAGAGCCTGGAGCCTACTTCAGATTCTGTGTCTCCCTCTCTCTCTGCCCCTCCCCCCCACACATTCTGTTTCTCTCTCGAAAATAAATAAATATTTAAAAAATAAAATAATTACAGTATTCAGAGCAAGAAAGTGAAATTCTTTTATTTTTAAAGTTTATTTTTTATTTTGAGAGGGAGAGAAACAGTGCATGAGCACGGGAAGAGCAGAGAAAGAAGGAGAGAGAGAATCCCAAGCAGGCTCCATACTGCCAGTGTAGAACCTGACTCAGGGCCTGAACCTACGAATCATGAGATCACGACCTGAGCCAAAATCAAGAGCCTGATGCCCAACAACCGAGCCACCTGGGTGCCCCAAGAAAGTAGAATTCTTTAAAAATGACATCTAAACTATTTCCCATAAAAAAATAAGTATCTGAAAGGAAGAAAGGAAACTTCTTCCTGCCACCTTGATGATATATCTTTACCCTGATATTTAAATATATGTATGTGTCTGTGGATGGAGGTGAGAAGGGAGATTTTTTTTAATAGGCTCCACATACAATGTGAGGCTTGAACTCACAACCCTGAGATCAAGAGTCACATGCTCCACCAACTGAGCCAGCCAAGCACCCCAGGAGATTTTTTTAACTTATTCTCTATACTATTTGAATTTTCTAACTGTGACTATATATTTTGTTTAAAAACCAATATCAAGAGGCGTTCTCTATGTATTCCACTTTTGCTATGTCCTTTTTATTTTCCTCTATTAAAATATAATAAGTATTACTTTTTACGTAAAACAAGAATGAAGACTGAGACCAAAGACAAGATAATTGTAAGATGCAGTAAGGGTGCACATATACCTTTGGACCCTATATTGTTGTCAAGAACGGGCTACAGATTTGTCTTTAGACTTTATAGTAACCAATAAGAGAATAAGCTGGTGAGATACACAAGATACAATATGAGAAGAAAGTGAACCAACTGCTTAGGATAAGCATACGTAGACCTCTTAATAGAGGCAGAAGAAAATCTCTCCTAACGGTCCTCACAGAAGATTCCACTTTGTAAACAACATGGAAGCCATACTCTTGACTATAGCTGAATACAGTTTCTAAGGCTGTTTTATAGTATCCCTAAATGTAGGCTGATGACAGCCACCAAAATTAAAATCAGTAAAAGCAATACTGACTCTAAAACGGCAATGTGTGATATAATCCTAGCATTCAGTTCTCTGCCGGTCTCACTGATCTTAGAATATTTGCAGGCTTTGCAAATGCAGATATGTGTGGACTGTGACCACCTGGAGAGCCCCTGCCCTGATTAAAAGGAACACAGCTGCCCTTTCTCAGCTCCAGCAGATGTTGCCATGTGGGGACACTAGTACAGTGTTGCCAGTCCTTCTATATTTGAAATCTCACAATTTTTCAATGTCGGCTTAAATTTTTTTTTTTTTTAATTTTTTTTAAACGTTTATTTATTTTTGAGACAGAGAGAGACAGAGCATGAACGGGGGAGGGGCAGAGAGAGAGGGAGACACAGAATCGGAAACAGGCTCCAGGCTCCGAGCCATCAGCCCAGAGCCCGACGCGGGGCTCGAACTCACAGACTGCGAGATCGTGACCTGAGCTGCAGTCAGACGCTTAACCGACTGAGCCACCCAGGCACCCCTAATGTCGGCTTAAATTTTTGAAGATACAGTTCGGGCCAGAGAAAGTATTTCTGTGGGATAAATTGATCTTATTTTGTGGATGGTTATTTAGAGGAATGAACTGATTTCATACCCTCAGATAATCTCCATGAATGTGCTTCTTTTTACACATATATTTGTTGTAGTTTCTTGTTGTTGTTGTGAGTTGGAGTTATTATGATCAGCTTCCTCTTGCAAGAATAGAGTTGCTTAAATGACAGGCATTCCTGAAAAAGAGGCCAAAAAGGGAAAGAAAGTAATACTTTCCTTCTCAGTTTTCATGAAATGATCAATAATCAGCAGAATGTTGATTTCAAAGCTAGCCAGTCTTCTTCCAGGGTACACTTGGAACTCATCCAGAAGACGCCTAGCTTGTTACACAGGGGCCAAAAATGACCTGGTGGAAACATCCAGGAAGCACTGCCTCCTCATTTATGTTCTTCTCTTGGCACCTCCCACCACTGATACTAGTGTTGATGTTCTCTTACTCGTAGGTAGCCAATTCAGAGTTCGTACATGATGGTGACTAGAAGGCTTGACCCCTAATTTTATTAGAACCAAAGAGTACTATCGAAATGTCAGTATATTGATTCGTGGGTGTCCAGTTCTTATACAGTGGTTCCACAGCTCAGCCTTTCCAATGAGTGCATATCACCAGGCTAAGTCCAGGACAATGCTCTAATACAGTGATCTTCATTAGCATCTTCTCAAGGACACGTATAAAATGTACATAGCTCCTGGACCGGCAAGGTTCACGTTTCAAGATGACCTCAAATATTCAGCTAAGTCAAAGGGAATAAAAATTTTAGAGACCACATCTGGAA
This sequence comes from Neofelis nebulosa, assembly GCF_028018385.1. Lineage (NCBI taxonomy): Eukaryota > Metazoa > Chordata > Mammalia > Carnivora > Felidae > Neofelis > Neofelis nebulosa. The sequence continues at coordinate 87,871,140 of NC_080785.1, forward strand.
ATATGTCAGACATGTTTCTTTTGGGACTATAAATCCAGGGAATGATTGAGATGTTTTAAAAACTAATATATAAAGCCATATGATTAATACTATTAATTAAAGGAAGTTTTTAGAGTATTTTGAGTACCTGGCATTACATTAATAATGTAATAAATCTGTTTGGAACTGTTTGACATGTTTGGAGGTAACCACATCTGCTGCTACAGTGTGTCAGTAGATTACATCCAAATAAACACGCATCCCTAGCATTTGGCTCTTGTGAACGATATTACTTATCAAGAGTCAGATTTAACCTTTAACATTATGTACCCAGACATAATGTTAGCTTTAATCAAAATAATTGCTAAATTATGAAAAAAATTTAATTTGACAGTATATAATTATTTATCTGATTCTTTCTAAAAATATTTGAAGTAACGTGTAATGAAGTTCAGAGGCATTAAAAAAACCCAAGAGTAAAAGAACAAAAGTCACTTTACAACAGGGTGGTATGAGTAGAAGATGTAGGGATGGTGAATAATTAATCTGAAAAGAATGAGTAGATGTTACAATCAAGTAGAAAACTTAACTCTGCACTTCTTGGTAAAAAGGGAAATATAAGTCGCAACCAAAATGAAACATACTAGTTGATCCAAAGAAACAAATATTGCCGAGCATTAAACTCAAAGAAAAATTGTCCACACAGATCTTATTATATGGAGGACAAACAAAAGTGTCATCAAATTACAGTTTTATGAAAGATGTCAAAATAGTCCTTAGGTGGTTGTTTCAGTGTAGGCTTTTGGCAGAAGTCCAAGAATGTAACGTTACATACGTTTCTATGAAAGCTGAAGAAATATAGATTAATTTTGTAATTTGGGGAGTAATTGTAACACGAACAAGTATAGACTCAATAATTACTATGCCTCTTAGAACATCCACTGCATGAACCATATTGAAGAAAACACGTTTCAAGACTCACAAACCTTCTGAGATCTTTTATTTTCATTAATTCAGCACGTATTTATTGATGTCACTACATATGTGCTTGTTCTGTATATGCTCTAGAATGTTCATGAATATCTCATCATTAGATGGTCCTTAAGTATGTATATATGATGTGTACATCCACTTGGTTCTAAGGAAACATTGTACTTACTGTCAGCTCAGTCTCTGAGGTATATACATATTAAAGGTTATATTCAACTTCTGTTTTCATGAGATCTATAGATAGTTAATTTTTACCCACAGTAAATGGAAAAATTTCAAGAAAATCATTCATTCCATGGATCTAGTTTGGACAGAATGTTTAAAATTATTAACAATACAATCAATTGTATTAACAATCAATTAACAATACAAACAATTAAAATAATAATAGGCAAGGGATTAAAAATAACCAGAAGTTTCAGACCCTCCAACTTTTATTTGGCTCTGATCTAGCCATTTGTATTTCTGATAAAAATCAAGTCTTTCTGGTCAAGTTCTCCTATATGCATTTATTTTGAGCCTCGGCTTTGGGAACACAGACAGCTAATATACATGCCAGATGATTTTGATCATAATGGGTGATAAAATATTGAAATGCAAACCCTGTGTCAAAACTCCAAAGCATAAAGCTAACAATTTTCTCTACTTCTGTCCTTGGTTTTCATGGGAAATTATGTGTGACATTAGTTTGACATGGGTGAAGAGCCTTTCCAAAGATAGCAGAAAGGATAGGATTAACTTCACTGAGGCTCTCCCATGAGAGAGACATTGTAAGGCATTATGCTAGGCATCTTTTATAGGTATTCTGTGTTCTCAGATCCTGTCCTTGGCATCTCGTACATGAGAGAACAGAGTTGGGTTAAGTAACTTGACGAACAAAATGCACCACGTGAGGATTGTAACGATGGCAATAATGTGAGGAGGCTTGCTCCAAAGGGGATTGGGTAACCTACCCAAAGTCCCACATTAAGGAAGTGGCAGAATAAGGCATGAAATTATGGGACCAGTTTAATTCTTTCCTAATACATCATAGGCACTTTTTGTAAGTAAACAAGAGGACACTGTGATGATTGTTAACTTTTTGTGGAGAGAAGGATGTGGTTGGCAGGAGAACAAACTCAGTGAACTAAGTGAACAAAATCCAGTGCTTGAGTTTTCTGTGCTCCCCACCAATCCCTCCCCTTGCTTACCCCCTGTTTTCCTGTCACATGCTCATAAATTTGGGGGAACATGGGAGTTTAGAGAAATCATAAGAGCATATTTTAGGTGTATGAAGTTCTCCCAAATTAGCTTACCCTCTACCAGTTTCTAATTGAAAGTATTTCCATTATCTAAAAAAATTAGGACTGGTGGTTTATTTAAAAATAAAAATACAAAATCGGTTCTGAAAGCCTGAACCTAAAGTTCTCCAGATGGTCTATTTACTAGATTTCATGCAGAATAAAAATTTTATTGTGTGATGTGATAAGTATCTATTTTTGCTTTGGACAGAATACTTTACTCATGGCATTGAATTTTTAAAACCACAACAACTCCTTTGCCTCTCATTTGAAACAAGGCTTTGTCCTCCCTCAGTATCTCCTATCATGTCTAGTCAGGGGTGTGTTGTCCAGAGAGCTTCTTTCCTTTAGAGAACTTTTCCCATGACATATCTGCTTCTTTGGGGATGGAGATTCCTCAAATTCACTCTCTCTGGGTAGCTGGTTCCAGTGTTTACTCGTCCTTATAGTCAGGAAGTTCATCTTTACTGCATCTACCATATATGTTTCCCCCTGCAACTTTGTCTGGCTCTGCCTTCTGTGCCGATGGCAGCAAGCTGGACAGAAATATACTCACTGGGGAGCATTCTCAAACTCTCAGGCAGAGAACACAAGAAGGAATGGTTGTTGGCTAGGGAGCTGTAGAACAAATTACAATGTGCCCACCATGCCCGTTAGTGACAGTAATCCTAGTCTGATGCTCAGCTCAAACTGGCTGCCCCAGTAAGTCTCAGTATCCCTATATTATTCTGTCTCTCTCCCTTCCCCCTTCAAAACAGCTACTTAATAGGTATTGAGTAGAGCAAACTATTACCTGATGAAGTATTTTTCATTTAAATATGAATCATTGAAAAGACTTTTTTTTCTCCAGCAGGTATTTATTTTTTAAAGCAAGCACCTATTGATTAAGGAATAGGGGCACCTGGGTGGCTCAGTTGGTTAATCATCAGCACACAGCCCGTTTTGGATCTTCTGTCTCTCTCTTTCTCCGTCCCTCCCCCGCTCACTCTCATGCTCTCAAAAATAAATAAACAAAACAAAACAAAAAAAAGGAATAAAATGCTTATCACTGAAAGATATTTAGAAGTTGGAGCTAATATTACTTCCTCTCAGGCATGTTTAAAGTTTAGAAATAGTAATAATAAAGTGCTTAGTAGATTATACCCATACAGAAAATAGTGTCTACTATTATTAGATCCTATAGTCCAAATAGTCTTTGATCCTATAAATAATATTTCTATGGCCTTAGCTGAAGAGTTTGCTGCTTTAATACAGTCCATATTAATAATTTTTAATTAGAGTTGACTAATAAGCTCAGTTTCTTAAATTTGTCCTTATAGGTCTGATTGTATATCCTTTAAAGCTTTTAGTTATTTTTCCTTAGAATCTCTCATTATAATATATCTATAAATATCTACTTTTCCAAAATGTCTGTAAGGTGCATACATTTTAAAATGTGAGCAGCCAAAATAGAAACACTATTGCCACTAAGACCTAAACAATGTTGAGAACTAGGGAAGGATAACCTCGTGGTAGTAGATCTTGTAATATTGTTCATACATAATGATATCAGGCATATTTTCAAATATGCTCCTTTCCTGACTCATATTTAGAATGAGAATCACTCTAATTCTCTATTCTTCTCTGTTCTCTCCTGATATACATAAAACCCATCCTATACCACCTTGTGCTTAAGCAGATTATTTTACCACAGAGCCCACTTCAGATCTCTCTCCCCCTCACTTTCTGCCCTGCCCCTGCTCTTGCACGCAGGCTCTCTCTCTCTCAAAAATAAGTAAACATTAAAAAAAAAAAAAAAAGTATGCTACTGGTACCCTGCAAAGCATCTTCTGGTCTTACCCATGTGTTTTCCTGTTTTGTTAGAAATTTTAGTTTTAATGCACTTTTCCTAGGTTGTACCCATGCCAGCCACTTTGGAATTACTCTTAATTATCATCATTCAAATTATTAATGGAAGTGCAACGTGGCACAGGGTTCAGGACTGATCCTGTAAGGCAATCTTCAGTGCCCAAGTCCTAATTAGCTGTGGTATATCGGAAAGAAGGAAACATTGAAAAGATGGAGAAATATGTGGAAAGGAAAGAGGGCAGAATGAGAGAGACCTAGAGATCCAAATATTCAGAAAGAAAGATACAGATGAGTAATAAGGCTAAATGGGAGAACATGAAAAAGGAAAACAAGTCTGCAACAGAGAGACATATGATAAATAAAGTTCAGTAAGTGGATAAGTAAGCAGAAGTTTAACATGTACAGCAAATCTTGCTTAAAGCTGCCACACCAGCTGTCCATTATTTCTAGTGTCTATTTTAAAATATACTCTTAAGATAATTCTTTAAATTTACCATTACCATTTTTAAAAATTCTCTTCAAAAGGTCAGCTTTTTATATGGAGAAAAATTAATAACATTTCTTTTTGGTTTTGGCTAACATATGGAAAGAGATTTTTCATTTAAGAGGATTGCAACATGATATGCTATGGAACAAGCAGGGGTTTGAGATCCAGGTAGATTTGAATTCAAACATTATCTTTTCTTGTTAACCAACCCCAAAGAATCACTGAATTCTCTCGCCTGAGTTTCCTCATCTGTAAAATGGAACTGAAATTAAAGACTTTCAGACCTGTAATAAAGTTTAGAAATCATGTACATAAAATGTTTTGCAGGTAGTATGCATAAAACAAGTCAAACCTATTTTTATTAGATCATACAGTCCAATTAGTCATTGATATAAGTAATATTTCTTGCCTTGTTTCCTGGCATTTCATTTAATAGCAGGCCTGTGTATTTTCTTATTTTGTGAGCTTAGTATTTTGTCATTAAATATGAAATTTTAATATTCTAAAAATAACCTACACAAAAGAACTCTAAAATGTCATCTAATTCTTTCTTTTTTTTTAGTTTTTTTAATTTATTTTGAGAGAGAGAGAGAGAGAAAGCAAGCAAAGGAGGAACAGAGAGAGAGAGAAAGAATCCCAAGCAGGCTCTACACTGGCAGCACGGAGCTGGATGTGGGGTTCAAACTCACAAACTTGAGATCATGACATGAGCAGAAATAAAGAGTCAGACATTTAACCAACTGAGCCACTCAGGAGCCCCTAATTATTTCTTTACTGCAACCAGTAATCTTGTTTTGCTAATGGGCACTACCTTAACCTAGTGACCAAGGTAATGTCACTAGTGAGAAAAACTCTTCATCATGTGCCCCCTGAAGTGATGCACTGAAGAAGACACCACATCACACTTATTAAGCATTCTTGCCAAAAATATATATATTGATCTAATTATGAGGAGACCTCACAGAAATCCAAATTGGAGGATATTCCATAAAAGCAAATAGACTGGGGACACCTGGGTGGCTTAGTCAGTTAAGTGCCCAACTCTTGATTTTGGCTCAGGTCATGATCTCACAGTTCATGAGATCAAGCCCCGCATCAGGCTCTGTACTGACAACATGGAGCCTGCTTGGGGTTCTTTCTCTCCCTCTCTGTCTGCCTCTCTCTCTCTCTGTCTCTTTAAATAAATAAACTTTAAAAAACACAAATGGATGGTATGCTATAAAAAAAATGTCAGTGTCACAAAAGACAGAAGAAGCCAGGGGAACTTGCCAGATTAAAGGAGATGGGTTATCCTGGATTGGATCCTGGATTAGGGGGAAATTTGCCATAAAGATCAATATTGAGAAATAGGTGAAGTTTGAATAAGGACAGTATAGTAGATAATAATATAATATTGTATTAAAGTTTAAATTTCTGGGGCACCTGGGTGACTCAGTGGAGCACATGACTCTTGATCTCAGGTCTTCATCTCAGGGTCCTGAGTTCAAGCCCCGTGTAGGGTGTGGAGCCTACTTTAAAAAAAATAAAATAAAAATATAATTTAAATTTCTGATTATGTAAGAGAATGTCTGTAAATATAAATACATACATACACACATGTATAGATAGATAAGCAGAGAGAAACAGAGACAAAGCAAGCACTAAAGCAAATGTGACAAACTGTTAACAGTTGGTGAATCTGGGTGAGGAATATCCAGAAATTCTATGTCCTAGTGCAGTTCTTTTGTAAGTTTGAAATTATTTTAAAATAAAAAGTTCAGAATGAATTTATCTTGTTTTATAGAGAGCAACTGATTTTTTGATGCAGCTAGTTGACTTTTTAAGTAGAATTTAGTGAGGAAAGGTTTTATAAGCTTAAATCAGGCCCAAGTCTGCTCTGGCAGCCTATTGAGATTTATTTACCATAATTGATGCCTTATTCTCATGAATGTGCTTAAAAGAAGTAATGAGAGTGATGAGCTCTCTGCCATAATTTTATTATGTGGTTCCTCTGGGCAAGTACAATGTTATGTATAGATCTGCATGTAAAAGTTTGCATTATTGATGGGAACTGAATTGATGATTAACTAGAAAGCAATAGTTACAGTGAATGGTTTTGAGCTCCCATATATAAAAGTTGTATCAACCACATAAAAATTAAGCCTTCTTTAGGAAAAATCTCAATTCAGCACATTAATCTTCAGAGAAAACTGTTTATATGTACGTTTTGAAAAATCATTTGAAATATTTTAGATTTATTTTCTCTTAGAATTTAAGAAAGTATTGCTAATATAACTCTCTCTGAAATCTAGAAACAAGATTAAATCTTACTTTTTGGTATTTCAAAGGATAAAAGGGGATGTCAAATATTTCACTTTTTCCCTCCTTATTAGGATTGTGAGATTCTTTATAGGTAACCATCAAAATATGCTGTTTTCAACAGCATGAAAATAATACTGTTTTTTGGATTTGCATCATATGTATATTTTCAACTTTGTGTGAATTCATTTTAGAGTATAACTTTGGATTCCATTTCTATTTAAAAACATAAATTTTCTTTATAAAACTAGCAAAAAAAGGAAGTGCTGATTTATTTAATATGTTCTCCAGTTGAGAATGGTCACAGAATTGCAAGAGTCCATGTGTCATGAGGTCAGTGAAATCGTTTCTGTGTTGTGGAGCCCCAGGATTTTTTTGAGTCCCTGGGTAGTCTGGCCGGATTTCCGGGTTGAGTTAGAACAACCTTTGATATCATGGGATGCCTTGCCCTGGTTGTGCAATGTAACCATCAAAACCAAGCAAACCTGTTCAACTACTTCAATCCTGTTTCTTCTGTATCCAAATCAGGTTATTCCCATACAAACGTGGTTCAATAGGATATTTACCACTAGACAAGAAGGGTTGTAAAAATTTCTGTGGACTTAGTGGATTAAAAAAAAATAGTTTGAAAGTATGCCATGAGCCCACTGGGGCTTGGAAGGCACTCTGAAGAAACAATGTCTGTGTAGAATTCAGGTTCAACCAAGAACAGGTGACATCAGATGCAATTGTTCTTTATGGGTGGCTCTCCCTTTCTTCTTTCTACCCACCTGGGCTATGTGCAAACTCTTTATTTCTCATCCTAGAACTATACCACAGGTGGGGTAGGTGTGGCACTGCCATTGGCATAATACTGGAAGAGATGCTCCTTCTTCCCACCCAGGCCCAACACCAAGTCACTGGTATAGAAATGGATGGGTTTGTTCTTGTTCTGGGGCAGAAAGGAGGAGAGAAAGCCAGAGGAGTGTATGAATTGTCCTGACAAGAGAACATATTAAGTCCTAGTTTCAATCATTCCAAATTTCTTTAGTTTTTACATGATGACCTTAAGAGTCAGTCATCTATTTTCTTTGAAGTAGATGATTCATTTTTTATGCTTTGTGTTCTGCCTTCCGAATTTATTTTGAGAAAAAATGTGGATCAGCTAAGTTTGAACTCAATTTTAACTGGTACTTAATTTGTTAACTCCTCAGGTATTAATCCCTGGAGAAAAAAAAATACAATAATTATGAGTCCCCAAAAACTAGATTTGGAAATTTTATTTTTAAAAAAGAAGAAAAGAAATTGCTAACATTTCTTTGGGCAGTTCTGTGTTGTAACTTTCCACTGCCAACATCTGAAACTTCCAGGGTTACTGTTACAAAAACTGCTCTTGCATAAGGTTTTTCTTCTTTGCTTTATTTTATAATGTTTTGGGCCTGCAACTACTTTACTGCATTCTGAGGACATTTCAGGGTCTAAACCGTGTAAAGATGCACAGGTTATTAATTGTGCCTATGTTCTAAACAAATGATTACTAAGAGCTTACTATGTGCCAGTCACTGTTGTGTGCCCAAGATACAATAATGATGCTCACACTTTAATTGAAAAATTTATATATATCTAAATAATTATGAAGTAGTCACAGAGGTGTTAAGGAAATACTTACAAAGTACAACTAAGACCAGACAATGGAACCACTAATTTTGCCAGAGAGAGTCAAGGAATGTGGTAATATTTGATCAAGGTCTTAAAGGATGACTAGAGATTCACTCAGTGGGTTCACCCAGTGGGAGTAGGCATTCCAATCACAGGGAACATTGTTTGCAAAAGCACAGAGGCCTGAAATGCAAGATAAATCCTGAAAGTGGCCTGGAATCACTGGAATTTAGGGTACAAAGATTAAGCATAACTTCCTTTCACCAGTTGGCTTGCTCTCAGCTGCCTCTCACATTCTCCTCTTAGTTTCATTCCTGCTTCAGCCCCCAATACAACAGCACTCTTTTTCTCACCCAGCATCTCTGGCCACCGGGTAGGCAATTTCTAGTTTATGAGCGTCAGACTCCTTTCATGAAAGGGCCACACCTTGTGCCTCTGTGTGTATATTACTCTCTAACAACACCAATCTTGCCTGGTCTGATTACTCCTCCTGTTTATTGGGGTTTGTTCCCAAAGACTTTTGACTGTTTTCAAGTCAAGTCTGTCCTTGAAGAGTAAAGATTTGTCATCATTTAGGATAATTAAGGAATATGTTGCACATTCTGAAAATAATCCTGAGAAATATTCCAAAAATGTTTTGAAAAGTGCTGGCATCACTTTATAGCCTTTTAAGGTGATTCTCAGAGAACACTCCTTTGGATATGCAAATTATAGTATATTTTAAAATAGTCACATATTGTTCATTTTTAGGTGTGAAAATGATATTGTGGTTGTATCTTTAAAAAAGTCACTTTTTAGAGATACATACTGAAATAATAAGGTGAAATGTGAGATTTGCTTTAAAATAATTCAGTGGTGGGAGGAGAGGGCAGGCAGTGTGGGGAGTACAGCTGAATTAGTGGATAGCTATATAAGGGTTATTGTACTTGGTCTTGCACATGTTTCTTTGTACATGTTTGAAAGTTTCAATAATAAAAAGGTTTTTTTTTTTTAAGTCACATTATAGTCACCCTTCATCTTGTGCTTGTAGGTAGGAAAGAATAATCATTTTCACAAATATGAAGATCCATGTTTACTTCAATGTCATCAGTTCATTACTCTCTCCATATATTGAGAGAGTCTGAGTTCTTTTTAAGGACCTCTACTACCTTTTGCTATAAGGAATTTTAAATGTTTATTTTGGAGAGAGAGCACACCAGTGCGAGAGGGGCAGAGAGAGGAAGACAGAGGATCCCAGGTGACAGCAGCAAGCCCTATGTGGGACTTGAACCCATGAACCGTGAGATCATAACCTGAGCTGAAGTCAGGTGCTCAACTGAATGAGCCACCCAGGCACACCTGCTATAAAGAATTTTAATATAGGGGCGCCTGGATGGCTCAGTCAGTTGAGCTGGTTTTCGGCTAAGATCATGATCTCATGGTTTTGTAGGTTTGAGTCTCACATTGGGCTCTGTGCTGACAGTGCAGAGCCTGCTTGAGATTCTCGCCCTCTCCCTCTCTCTCTGCCCCTCCCCAACTTGTACTGTCTCTGTCTCAAAATAAGTAAACTTTTTTAAAAAGTTTAAAAAAGAATTTTAATATATATATTCATATGTAGATAAATAATCTTTTAGTATTTCTGAAGATAACTAAGTAGACAGCTAAATGTATACTTTAAAACTAACAAATTAACATATACTAAAAATTCTACCTTTTAACCCAAAGAATGCCAGACTTCTAATTTTAGCTTGTCATTTTTTTTTAATTTTGTACCACCTCTGCACTATGAACACTAATGAATAAATATTGTCAGATGTAAATGTAGGGGTATTTTTCTCTCTGTTACAATATATCAAGTTACAGCAATTTTATTTGTCCTCTTTATACTGCCCACCTCCACCTATTGAAAAAAATTTTTAAGAACTCCAGGCATTCTTGGACAATAAAGATCTTGTGGAAGTCAGGTCTCTCTTTAATTCAAATTGTTGAGCCTGTAAAGTAGCTTATACAGTGGGATGTCTTCAGGCCCTCTCCAGCATGTAGAATGTTTGCTTACAGGAATGGTATGGAGACTCATTAGGTACTCTTCTTCCCTGGGAGAGCCCACAGGCTCCAGAGCACAGAGTGAGCTCCCCAGTCTGAGCTCACCTGCTGACCGCAAAGAGCCACTGAAGATGAACAGTTAAGGCAAGGTCGTGCTCTTCCTATTCAAATCAATCCTGAACTTATAATACATGCAGTTTGTAGTGGTCTCCTTGCTCCAGATTCACTTTAGTTAACATACCCCTAGTTCTTACCTTTTTCATTTCATAAACCACCTCTATAAATTTCAATGTGTACATTTTCTAGGACACTTTCCCTTTAGGTGAGTCTCCCAAAGTGTGACAAAGGTTCAGTCACACCCAAATTGCTTGGAATGCTTGGAGTGCTGTCCCCCACCACAGACGTTCTAGAGCAAATCACTGGAGGCAAGGCAGGGGCACAGGTCTCCAGTAATGGTAACAGTGACAACTAAGCTTTAGAGGAGGTTTCCATTTGGCTATGGGATAGTAGGACCAAAAACAATAAACCACCGCTCCACTCCTGCCCACCACCTTCTTTAGAAGTGTATTTTCTGGGGCATCTGTGTGACTCAGTTGGTTTAGCATCTGACTCTTGATTTTGGCTAAGGTCATGATTCCAGGGTCATGGGATCAAGCCCCACGTTGAGATTCTCTCTCCCACTCCCTCTGCTCCTTCTCTTCCTCTAAAAAAATAAAAATAAAAAATTAAGTGTATTACCTCAAGTTGTAAAATGCACTGTTGATTTAACAACAGCTTCTGGTGCAAAAAAAAAAAAATCCTACATTTTTGCCAAAATTTTAGAAATATTAAATGCAAAAATATCCATCAGTTCTAAGAACAATAACATTGCAGATACATTTACTAGTTGTCAGGTCACTTAATAGTAAGCCCTTTAAAATACAGATTTAAATAGTTAGTCATTCTCATCCTTTTATGTTTTTTGTTTTTTTTTCAAATTGTATTTTATGCCAACGAGGAGATACTACTTAGGCAAGTTGTTTTAGGGTAGCAGTCTTCAAATTATACCTATACCTATACTATGGTGTAGGAAGATGTTACAAGAGATATAAAGGTCAGGAGAACTTCAAGGGAATCAAGATTCTGGATATTCCACTTCCCTTTCCACTCCTTAAAATTGATCTAAAAAATACTTACTGGAGAGATGACCAAGATGGTGACATAGGAGGCTCTTCAGCTCCCCTTGTCCCATGGACACATGAAAGTGCAGCTGCCCCTCAAGTGATTCTCACTGAAAGAAACCCAGAACCTAGCCAAGCAACTCTACACATAGGTTGAATAAGAAAATACTCATATCAGGGGCCCCTGGGTAGCTCAGTGGATTGAGCACCCAACTCTTTTTTTTTTTTTTTTTAATGTTTATTCTTGAGAGAGACAGAGCATGAGCAGGGAAGAGGCAGAGAGAGAGAGAGACAGACAGACAGACTGTGAAGCAGGCTCCAGGCTCTGAGCTGCCAACACAGAGCCTGATGCAGGGCTTGAACCCACAGACTGCAAGATCATGACCTGAGCCGAAATTGGTCGCTTAACAGACTGAGCCACCCAGGCGCCCCAAGCATCCAACTCTTAATTTCAGCTCAGGTCATGATTTCACAGTTTGTGAGATTGATATGTGCATTGGGCTCTTGGTTGACAGTGAGGAACCTGCTTGGGATTCTCTTACCCCTCTCTCTCTCTGCCCCCTCCACCCCCCCCACTTGCATGTGCTCTCTCACACACACTCTCTCTTTCTCAATAAATAAATATTTTTAAAAAAGAAAATACATCAGATAGGAAAGTCTGAGACCCACACTCTTGCCATAAACAACCCCCCCCCCCCAAACAGCACTCCTAATTCCCAGCTTCTCCCTGAGGAACAAGGGGTTTGGACCCCACATTTAGTGCCCCGTCGAGTGTCCCACTTGACCCACTGGCCCCCAAAACACCTAGCTTTGAAAGCCATTGGAGCTTGCATGCACAAGACCCACAAGACCATAGCCAAAAAAGTAGCATCATCAGTAAATGGTGTTGGGAAAACTTGCCAGCTGCATGCAAAAGAATGAAACTAGACCCCTGTCTTACATCATACACAAAACTGCCTCAAAGTGGGTTAAAGACTTGGATCTAAGGCCTGAAACTGTAAAACTCCTGGAAGAAAACTCAGAGGGGTAAGCTCTTTCAAACCGTCCTTGGCAATGATTCTTTTTAATGTTTATTTGTTTATTTATTTCGAGAGAGAGGTAGAGAGTGAGTGGAGGAGGAGCAGAGAGAGAGGAAAACAGAGAATCTCCAGCAGACTCCGCAGCTGTCAGCACAGAGCCCAGTGTGGAGCTCCAATTCATGAACCATGAGTTCATGACCTGAGCAGAAACTAAAAGTCAGATGCTTAACCGATTGAGCCACCCAGGGGCCCTGTAAATGATTTTTTAAATTTGACAACAAAAGCAAAAATAAACAACTGAGACTACCTCAAACTAAAAATCTTCTACACAGCAAAGGAAACCACCAACAAAATGAAAAGACTACCTATGGAGTGGGAGAAAATATTTGCAAACCACATACCCAGTAAAGGGTTAATATGCAAAATAAATAAGACATTCATACAACTTAATAGTGAGCAAAGGAAATAACCCAATTAAAAAATAGGTAAAAGACCTGAATACACATTTTTCCAAGGAAGAAAAACAGAATAGAGATGGCTACCATGTACCTGAAAAGGTGCTCCACATCACTAATCATCAGGGAAATGGAAATCAAAACCATATTGAGATATCACCTCACACCTGTCATAATGGCTGTCGTCTGAAAGAGAAGAGGTAACAAGTGTTGGTGAGGATGTGGAGAAAAGGGAATGCTTAATGCTTGTGCATTGGTGGTGGAAATGGAAATTGATGTAGTCACTATGGAAAATATGGAGATTTCTCAAAACATTAAAGGTAGAACTACCATCTGATCCAACAGTTCCACTTCTGGGTATATATCAGAAGGAAAGGAAATAACTGTTTTGAACAGATATGTGTACTCCCATGTTTATTGCAGCATTACTTACAATAGCCAAGGTGTGAAAACAGTCTAAGTGTCCATCATTGGGTGAATGCATCAAGAAAAGGTGAGGTAGTGGGTGATGGACATTGAGGAGGGCACTTGTTGGAATGAGCACTGGGTATTGTATATAAGCCAATTTGACAATTATATTTAAAAAAAAGAAAAGAAAATGTGGGATATGTATACAGTGGATTATTATTCGGCCTTTAAAAAGAAGGAAATCCTGTCATATACAACAGTGTAGATGAAACTGGGGGGCATTATGCTAAGTGACATAAGCCAGACAGAGAAAGGAAATACTGCCTGGCAACACTTACATGTGGGATTTAAAAAAATAAGGTGAATTCATAGAAACAGAAAGTGGAAAAGTGGTTTACAATGTGTGGGAGGTGAGGGAAGCAGGAAGAAGTTGGTAAAAGGGCACAAACTTTCAGTTATAAGATGAATAAGGTCTGAGGATCTAATGTATAATATGATGACTGTGGTTGATAACTGCATTGTATAATTGAGACTTGCTTAGACAAGAACTTAAGTATTCTTTCACACACAAAAAGTAACATGATGGATGTGTTAATTCAGTGGGGTGAATCCTTTAACAGTGTATATAATACATCCAATCACCACCTTGTACACTTTAAATATCTAGTAATTTAATTTGTCAATTATACACCAATAAAGCTGGAAAAAATAATTTTAAAAAGCCTGATTAGCCTGAGGATATATTTCCAGCTCTTCTTCCACCCATCCCTTCCCTATTATCTCATGTTTTAAAGAAGAAAGGCCCCCTTCTCACGGTAATCTTTCTATAGCTTATTTTCCTGCAGTAGAAAAACCTCTGTAGCCCACTGATATAATTAGAAACATAGTCTAGGTATTGGTATGGGTGTTGAGAAAGGGAGTTACACTAACAAATGAGTAACAAGTTCTTTTGCAATTAGATGGTTTCCTACTTTGCTTTCAGTACAATTGCAGGAAGATCTACAATCAGTTGTCAACTGATTATTGAAAACAAATTTTGGTGCTTGGTTTCCCCATGATTTTGGTGTATGACTGAAAGTGCAAAGAACTGAGGGCATTGCTGTAACAAAACTTCTGTTCCCATCTACTTATTTACATAAACAGTTTTTTTTTCTCAACATTTTCAAAACGCAAAAAGGTTGGGGAGATAAAACTAAAGTTGAACCTTGTCTTAATTTAGCCACAAGTAATAAGTAATTATGGCTAAATTGATACCTGACCCAATTTTAGCAAAAATTAGATACTCGGCCTAATTTTAGCAAAACCAGCCAGTCTCCATCCAGCTCATTAAGATACATGTAAAATAAAAATTGGAATTTTCTTTCTAATAACTTAGCAAAATTTATAATCCATGTTGTTTTCACCAATAGTATGCTAATAGTAATTGAAATAAGTCAACCAGAATAATTTGTTTTAATTTTTTTTTTAATGTTTATTTTTGAGAGAGACAGAGACAACATGAGTGGGGAGGGGCAGAGAGAGAGGGAGACACAGAATCTCAAACAGGCTTCAGGCTCTGAGCTGTCAGCACAGAGCCTGACGCGGGTCTCAAACTCATGGACTGTGAGATAATGAGCTGAAGTCGGATGCCCAACCGACTGAGCCACCCAAGCGCCCCAAAGTCAATCAGAATAATTTTTAAACACAACTTCATAGTTACCGGAAATAAAAAAATATATCATTTCAACATATATGCCTTTTGTTGTGGTAAGATAATTGACCAAAGTCTTAGAAGAATAAAAATATGTTATATTAGGTTGAAATTTTTTGGTAGAAGCAGAATAGAAATATGAGTTCAAGAAGAAATAAAGATGCTAAATCTCTGATTATTAAAGAACAACTTGTTCATGTTTTTTTTGAAAACAGATGATGTGGTATTTAGATTCTATTATAAATATAATATAATATAATATAATATAATATAATATAATATAATATAATATAATATAATATATAATATATAATAAATGAGTATATATATTAATAATATTATATATATATATTAATGATAGTATTTATAGTGCACTGGAAGTGACATCCTTTGCAAGTATTTTAACATGGGATGAAAAGTTTTAGATGTCAGCTTAATAATGTACAAGAGGATACAAAGCTTTACAAAATTATTTTGGAAGTGTTTGCAAGTAAAAAGTTTCAAGACCACTATTTTAAGAAACCCAGTCAGAGATCAGTGTGTAGAATGGGGAGGAATGGGGAGAAATTGGGCAGGGCACCAGTTAGGAGACAATTGATTTTTTCCAGATGTAAGGAATTTGAACTGTATTAAGTTCATAGTCATGGAAATGAAGAGAAGCAGACTGAAATCAAAAGCTGCTAAGAAATAAGAATTATTCATGTTGGTCTTCATTTCATCTTAAATTTTAAATACTGTCAAAACAGAATTTTCCGATGTTTTCTATCTGTAGACAGATAGATTTAGTCTTGAGTTCCTTGCTACCCACTTTCCCTCCCTTCCTCCCTCCCTCCCTCCCTTCCCTCCTCCCTTCCTTTCTTCCTTCCTTCCTTCCTTCCTTCCTTCCTTCCTTCCTTCCTTCCTTCTCCTCCTATTCATCAGATATTCTGCTAAGTGCTGTGACTTCTAAAACAGTTAATATCAGGTTCCTAGCCTCTGATAGCTTCCAGTTTAGTAGAGAAGCTTACAGCTAAGTATGATGCCAAGAGAGATATATATGGCCCATATATATCCTCTCTTCCCTTCTAACATGCTAGAGGACAGGGAGCTAAGGCTTCCATTTCCCAGACTTCCTCAGATTCCATATGTGACCCAGCTTTTGCCAAAGCAGACATATGAATGTTATATTTGGAAGACAGAAGTGAGACAGAGGTGGTTCTTCTGCTGTTTCCACTAACAAGCAAGGATACGGAAGCTCTGGTTTTTCTATGGCAATGTAGCAGGGGCCCTGGTGTCTGGTACCTATTTCTGTGGGTGCCAGGGACATCTATTTTAATGGCATGGGTCTGCACTGAGGCAGCGTGCCTGGAGCCAGGAGTTGAGGCTGCCATTTCCTTATTCCTCAACTTTCTGGTCATTCCAATTCTCTGACCATGGCACAGGCTAGGTACTCTGGCTGGCACGTCTGGTGATTGCTCCTAGAAGCTCATCCTGGAGCCTGTTTCTCCAGACTTTCTAACCATTTTCTAAACATTTAATTCATTATGTTAAATCCTTTTGAGTTTAAATTAGCTAGAATGGCTTTTTTTTTTTTATTGGAAACCAAATCCTGCCTAATACAGATGAAGCCCATCATTCCTACCAGCCTCCTAACCAGCCACTTGTTATTCCCTAGGTCTCTTTTATTTTCAAACAGTTGTTATTCTCTGGGCCAGTGATAACCCTGGAATGGTACATTACTACTTTAGTTGCTACGGTTTCTCCTCTGTGTGCTTTAATTTTCAGAACTAGTCTCTGGCATATTCTGATAGGTCCTCTTTTTGTTGAACTGGAGTCTCTAATGCCCTACCCTGGTGAAGACTATTCATAAACAGATCTAAATGGTGGCTCCAGAAGTGTTGAACCCTTACATTCTGTTTTTCTGCCTCTGTGTTCACCTGCTTGGGACCCCATTACTCCCTTCTTTGTCCTTTGGACAGGGTATCTTACCCACCTAGCTGCTCCTCCACAGTGTGTCTTTCTATAATTGGGTCATTTCCTTTAGAGCATTGATTCTGTTTATTTGGCCTCAGAAGTCCTCTGAAGAATTTATTTAAAATGCAGATTCCCCAACTCAACCCTGATATTAGGTCTGAGGTATACCTGGAAGAATACATTTTTAACAACTGCAACAGGGCATTCTGACCCACTTTGGCCTTGTACTAAACCTTAACAACTCTGTGATGTCAGTGTGTAAACCACTTTAGTGATTAGGACAGAGAGTGGGTCCTAACTCCTTCCTTTTTCCCTGTACTGTGAAGGATGAGAAAAGAGAGAGGATAAAGGTAGCACCTAGGTTGTAAACTTGGATGATTAGGATTACGATTATAGCACTGGTTCAAACAGGGAAAATAAGAAGGGAAACCAGTTTGTGGAGGAGATAGTGAGTTCCATTTGAGACATGCTGGGTTTGACATCCAAATGGAGATGATATATTGTTGGCAGCTTGTAATGCATTGATGACTCAGGTCTGGAGGTTATGATTAGTGGGATGGATTCTTTGTTGTGTGGACTTCAGAGAATCACTGTTGTAGCTAAATTATTTCTTTAATGTGGTACATCCATGATTGTCCTGAAGATGACATACATCTATCGGTGTCTTTCTCAGTATGACATGGAATCAAATGTATTTTGTATTTTTGCTGAACTGTGTAAGAGGAAAAGTGAGAAGATTCATAGTAGGATAACCATGTTAGAGTTTCCTGGGAGATGCCTAAGATCCAGCTCTTTCCCTTAGATCTCCCCTTCTCTCCCTCAGTCCTTCCTTCCCTTTCCTCCAGCCTACTGACCAATATACATTAGGTATGTAAATTGGGGAAGGAAAGATTATGTAGGATAAATGTAAAAGAAAAGAATAAAAACCAAAACTACAGGTATTATTATACATGTAAATGTCTCATGGGTCTTTGTGTAAAGGAGAATTCTTGAGTTGTCTTCCAGCCTGTTGTAAAAGTTCTGTTTCTTCTCTAGGACTTACCAAGTGTTTAGGAGTGGTTTACAAGTTCTCTTCAAGTGAAATCTTATACAGAAAAAGGATTTCAGAAATGTAACTGTACTTAAGTTCAAATATATACCATTTATTCATTCTAAAATTGTAGCTGAGGTTCTACGAGAACAATGAGAGTATTTTGATGGAGATAAAAGTTCAAAGGCTAGGGCATGTGGACAGTGGTTGTATGTGAGCAAACAAATTTCTTTCCAGATTTATACTGATAAAATCCTGATTAATTCAGAAAAGTAATTGCAAATGAACACTTTAAAAACAACAACGTTTTTGCAATTGTGGCATATTGTAAGTAAACTGACACGGTACCAGAGCCCTAGTTCTGAGATCTACCCTGTAATTATTTAACTTTGTCAGTGGGTCAGTCATAAATATTCATTGAACACTTAGTATGTTCTAGATATGCTGAGGTTGAATTAGAGAGATCAGACACCTGGAATTTATGGCCTAGAAGGGAAAGTAGACCCTAAAAAAAAAAAAAAAAAATTGTAAGTAATTTACAAGTGCATAATTTATAAGTTGAAAAAAATTCTAAGTATGCCAGGAATGTATGACAGGAGACCTTACCTTGTGTAAAAGTGGTCAAGAATGTTCTTTCTAAGGGAATGATGTTAAATTGAGACATAAAAGGTGAATAGGCAAAGGGAAGGGCAAAAAAAAAAAAATGTTCCAGGTTGATGGGCCACTATGTGCAAAGGCCCAAAGGTGGGAGAGGGCATGAGCTATTTGAGAAACTGAAAGTCAGTATGGCTTTTCCCCAACAGAGCTGGAGAGACTGACTAGTGAGCTATTGATAGAAACCAAATAGTATAAGACTTTCTAGCCAATGCATTGGGGTAATTTGTAAGGTATTAATTGATGGTTTTCAATGCTGGTATTATTATTAACCTTGAACCCTCCATCACTTGGGCTGTAAGCCAAGAGTTATTCTCCCAAGAGGTAGACGGAGTGCCACAAAGAAAACCAATAACAGAAACTTTAAATTTTTTGCTAAGTCTTGTTTCAAGTCTTATTTCAGATTCTCTCTCTCTCTCTCTCTCTCTCTCTCTCTCTCTCTCTGCCCTTCCCCCACTTATGTTCTGTCTCTCTCTCAAAAATAATAAAATAAACATTTAAAAAAAATTTTAAGGTGGGGGGAGTGCCTGGGTGGTTCAGTTGGTTGAGCATCTGACTTGGGCTCAGGTCATGATCTCACAGTTCCCAAGTTCAGGCCCCACATCAGGCTCTATGCTGACAGCTCAGAGCCTGGAGCCTGTTTCAGATTCTGTCTGTCTGTCTGTCTGTCTGTCTCTCTGCCCTTACCCCTCTCATGCTGTCTCTCTCTCTCTCAAAAATAATAAAATAAGCATTAAAAATTTTTAATATTTTTGCTAAGTCTAAACCAAAAAAATAACAGGCTGGGCATTAGAAAAAAATGGGGCAATATGCTTGCTGAGGTGGAATATAGTATAGGGCCTGCATAGGGTACCTGAGAAAAGAACCTGAGCACAGCTTCACAGATAAAGGTGATCCCCAGTGGGCTGTGGGGAGCAGACCAATATTTTCCACTGTGACCAGAAAGTCACACTAAAAGGTAGGCTGACCAGGAAGTTGCTTGTGAGGCAATGCAAACACTGAGAGCAGCGAGTGTTTAGTGGGGGAGGCACAAGGGATTAGTACCTTGGGGTGGGTTGGAGTCCATAAGTTAATATTTCTTATCATCCTGAGATATCTATGTTAAGTCTTGGGCATTATTTGAAAGGTAGTAGAAAGCCACTGGGGGATTTTAAATGGAAACCTGACTTGATGATATCCCTCTAGCTGGGTACAGAGAATGGTTTGAAGTATGTGAAACTGATTTCAAGGGAAAACTGTTAGAAGGATATTGCAGTAGTCTATCTAGGCAAGAGATGATAAGGACAGTAGCAGTGGAGATAATAGGAAATGGACAGTTTATTGATATCTTTATCTGCTCAGGCTGCCATATAATAAAATGTATAATAAAGATGAGAGCTTAAACAGCAGAAATTTATTTTCTCACAGTTGTGGAGGCTAGTAGTCCCAGATCAAGGTCTACCAGCGTTGGTTTCTGGTGATTTCTCAACCTAGCTTGCAGATGGCTTGCATTGTGTCTTCACATGACAGAGAGGGATCTCTTTCTGTCTTCCTCTTCTTACAAATGACCTCATTTAACTTTAATTACTTCCTAAAGCCCCGTTTCCAGTTATATCACACTGTAGGTTAGGGCGTCAGTATTTGAATTTAGGGAACACAGTGCAGTCTGTAGCAATATATTATATCTTTAGGAAATAGTCCTTGATTTAATGTGAGGATGAGGTGGAAGAGGGTAGGGGAGTCAAGGATGAACTTAGAAATAATGGTGCTATTTATGGAGATTGGGCTCACTGGAGGTAGAGAACATTTTAGGGAGAAATATCTAAGCCTAATGTTTAACTTGTTTATTTTGAAGTACTATGAGATATCAATAGGAAATGGCAAGTGGGTAGTTGGTCATATGGACCTGGAATTCAGAAAAGACATCTGGGATACAGATGTAGTTGTAGGGCTCATCTGCCTATAGATGGTTGTTCACTATAGGAGTGTAGGAGAGTCCATAGGGTAATGGTTCTCAAACTGAAATTTGCATCAGAATCACTTGGATAGCTTGTTAAAACACAGATTGCTTGGCCCTACCCCCAGAATTTCTGATATCACTGTACTTTCAGCAGCATATGAATATTTTACAGCTCTTGAAATATACTGGTAAATTGCTTTTCAGAGAGCTCATAGCAATTTATATTTTTATCAGATGAGTATAACAAAGCCCATCTAACTGTACCCTTTATTGCATTGAATATTGTAATTTTTTTAATACTAAAGACAAAAAAGTAAACTCATTGCAATTTTATGTTGCACATCGATGGTTATCTGTGATGGTAAACATTTTTTCACATTTTATTTTTTGTTTATCTTTTTTAAAAGAATACTTTCATTTCTTTCTTTCTCTTTTTCTTTTTCTTTCTTTCTTTCTTTCTTTCTTCCTTTCTTTCTTCCTTTCTTTCGTTCCAGAGAGAAAACACGAGTTGGGGGGAGGGGCAAATGGAAAGAGAAAGAGAATCTCAATTGGGGTCCACGCTCAGCATGGAGCCCAATGTAGGGCTCAATCCCACGACCCTGGCATCCTGACCTGAGCCGAAATCAAGAGTCGGACACTCAACCAACTGAGCCACGCAGGTGCCCCTTCTTTTTCACATTTTTAAAATGCTGTTTGCATGTCCTTTGGTTTTTGGTAAAAACCCTTTTGTTTTTACATATTTATATTTTAACACATACATTCTTTGGCCCCTTCGGTACACCATTGTATTTTGTGACCAGCATATTTGGGAGATAATTTGCACTGATGAAATGTACCCTAATGCATGTGAGTTGAAAGAATTAGGCAGGTCTTTAATATTCACCTTTGTCAATATGATGAAAATACTCTGCTACTGATACTTTTTCAAGTTGAATAACATAAAAATGAGGCCTAAATGGTGCTACAGTTAGTTTCCATGTGTGTGTTTAGGGTAAGTAAAACCAAGACCTGGTTGTTCTAATTGACACTAGGTTCTCCCATGGCCTTTTAAAGGGGCTGAGGCCCAGAAATTCTTTCTCTTCTCTAAATTAGAACACACTTGACTGGCTCTGACAAACTGGCCATGACCTCATGTTCCTTCTTACACCATCCCACTGCATGTGAAAACCAGCCCAAATGCTTAGTTAGGCAGCAGTGAAGCTACTGATGACAAAACCAGATCCTGCTGGGAGCTCAGCTGTCTTGTCTCTGTGGCTGTTTCAGTCAAAATTGTGTTACTTTTCTGACAGCCTCTTTCAGTCAGCGATGTTAGATGACTTGAAAGTATACTTCAGCGTATGCTTCAAACACTTTTAAGACTCTTTCCTGGCCTACAGTCTCCCTTGTTAATTGGTTATAACCTCTGCCATGGCCCCCTGTCATCGCTTGTTTTGGCACCTACAGTCTCCATGCACTGAAGCCAGGACTAGGTCTGGTTTGATGGCTGTGAAGCAAATGTTCCCACAGTCATCATCAAATTGCATCTCATAAACACCCACCTTAGAGTTAATCATAGAGATACATTCTGGCTATCTGAAGTGAAAGAGAGCCAGCAGATTTTTCAGATAAAACGCACAGAGGTATATATATGGTGTCCCAACAAGGCCAACTCTCTTCATTTACACAGGACATTGGATTTTACAATATATTTTTGCTCTGAATGGAGATTCAGGGACCTTGCACCTCTTCTTAGACCGGGAACAAAGCAGAGCATGATGGAGTAGACTTGAATTTTGAGTTTAAACAGACCAGTCGCCTGGTTCTGTGGCCTTGAGTAACTTTCTTCGTTTCTCAGAATTTGTTCCCTTATTTGTGAAATGGGGTAATACATTTCTTACAGGGCTGTTGAGAATGCGGAAACATGTAAAACATTGCAGGTGCTCAAATGTCAGCCCCCTTTCCTTACTGACTAGGAGTAGGCACCACTTTATGAAAGGATTGGTCAGTGTCACTCGGTATGGAGTGGGAAGGTAAGTTCTCTAATGGATAGCCTTATTCTTGGATAACAATGGCTCAGCCACAAGGGCTTGAGTAATTGTTTTATTGCTTTGAACTTCCTTTGGCCCAGGGCCCCACCCAACCCATGTGAAAATGAATACCACTGAGCAGCCTAGTGTTCCTCAATTGTTAGCACTCTCAACACAAATTTGTAAAAAGAATTTAATTGCCAAAAATCAAATAACTACAACTGAATATTGCATAGGAAGACCAGGATTCCTAGTACATCCCAGGACTCTTACTTGTCATGTCCTTAGCATGACTCTCTCTCTCATTTTTTTTTTCTTTTTTTTTTTTTTTTTTTTTTTGGTAGTCCATGATGATAGGAAGAAGCAAGGAGGTAGAAAGAGAATGTACCTGTTTGAGGCTCCATCGAAAGCCTCTGATGCAGTTTCTTGCCAGGCGTCCACTTTCTCTTTGCTGGAGATTTTTCACAATTACAGTTACATCATCATTAGAAGGTCTGAAAATCACAAATTAAATAAAAGCTGGCTGGGCTTGGAGTGCCTGGGTAGCTCAGTCGGTTAAGCATCTTGACTCTTAATTTCAGCTCAGGTAATGATCTCACAGTTTGTGGGATACAGCCCCGAGTTGGGCTCTGTACTGACAGTGTAGAGCCTACTTGGGGTTCTCTCTCTCTGCCCCTCCCCAACTTGTGCGTGCGCATGCTCGTGCGCTCTCTCTCTCTTTCTCTCTCTCCAAATAAATAAATAAACTTTTAAAAAAGAAAAAAAAAGTTGGCTGGGCTTTAGACCCCGTTAATGTAGGGTTGTGTGGAACAACTCAGCTTAGACTTGTCAAATATTGATCACCTATCATCCATATCTAGTTATTAAAACAGACTTTCTAATTAATCTCTGTGAGCAAGACATAGTCAGTTTAGACTTACTGCTATTTTTTTCTCCAAAGAAAATTTTTTTTTTCTGAATTAAAAAAACTTTATTCTTTTCATTAATTTAGGCTGTGTTTCCGCACAATCTCCATCCTCTTCTACTTCAAATTTGACATCTATAATTATTTGAATTATTTTTCCTTTCATCATACTGAATACAGATATGAAAATCAGAACTTAAATAAAATATAGTGTAATTTAGAGGCTGATTATTAACTTTATGAGAAAGATTTCCTTTTCTAGTTGGAAATTCTCTGCTTCATCTAAGTCAGTGGTAAGGTAATGGAAAAGACAGGCAGGGATGCTTGGGGAGAGCTCTGGTCTAGGTTCTAAGGCCATTACCAACCAGTTTTGTCTCATTTGTTGTATCAAATAATCCTCTGGTGCTCAGTTCCTTAGTATCAGGGGGTTAAGCAAGATAATCTCCATAGTTATTTCTGTAAATTCAAGTTACAGGAACTCATCTGTTGTGTAAACCAAGGCCCAAATTTCTGTCTTGGACATTCTGAGTTTCTTATATAATTGTTAGTAGAGTCAGAAATTTCCCAAATTCTGTTTCCCATAATTCCTTAGTTCTACTATTAAGTGTCACTGGTAGTAGAATTCTAAATATTTTATTATAACAACAGCAATTTAAATTCAAGGGCATATGGAGAGAAAGTAGTTCACGTAAAAAGCATACTAATATATCTCATAAGATAATGAGCTTATTCAAAAGCTTGCAAAGTTTCTAACTAATGCAGTATTATGTTTTACAACTTGTATCTATAAAGTCCATTAAGCAGTGCATTTCCCCTTTGATTCAAATTTATGCATGTTCATATTAGTGATTACATTTTTTTTTTCAAATCACACCTAGAGTTCATGACTCGAGTCCTAAATTTAAGTTCATATTGGATTTCAATTCCATTGCCTTCTTCTGATACATTTAAGATACATTGATATTACTCGACCACATTTTTGGACATTTAGGATAACTCTCATTATTTAAAACAAATTTGAGAACCGAAACTCCACTAACCATAAGAATGACTTTAAAAGTGACTCACCCAATTTGGTAATCAACCTGTTTTTTTAAATATTAGGTTTGAATGGAAAATGAAGAAAGCAAAAGGCTATTAATAATGACATGAGGTGGGTGTATGAACAGGTGTAGTAGATTGTGGTGACAGAGATGTGAAATTGCTGGCTATTCTAAAGAACCACATCCCCATTTTCTCTGTCACCTTCTCAGCAAATGGTGGTTTTATGATTCGAAAAAAGATGTACTGAATGTTGAAACGAGACCATCAGAGTCTTTTTTGTTCAAGAGGATGAAAAGGTTTTAACGTAAAACTTCAGGATGCAAAAACAAGTATTATTTCTTTTCATCTGAATATGGATCCATAAAGGAGATCAAACATTTCCACAAGCATTTTTAATGTCTCTGACCAGGAAGTCCTTCATTTCACACATCTGGGAAGTTATCAGGTGTCCCTGACTTTATGTCCTAAATATCTTCAGTTGCCTCCTCTTCTCTGTGTCTTCATCATCACTACTTAGGCTCCTGCCACTATCCTGTCTTACCCGACAACTGCACCAGCTCCCTGTTCCCAACATTAATTCTCCATTCTGTCAACAAGCCCTGACCTTCTCAAACATGAGTCTGGCCCTCCACTGTTAAAAAGCCATCAGCAAATTCCCATTTCCTTGAGAATAAAATGCAAACCTTCAGCATGACATAAAAGATTCATTATGGTCTGCCCTTCTGTTTAGCTTCACCTGCCAACAAAGTCTTCCTCTCTCCAACTTAATTTCTTGGTCGTGCTGAAACAGATTTTAGTTCCCTTAATTCACCTTGCTTTCTCACCACACTTCTCTGCACATACTGCCCCTCTTGCTTGGAAAGACCTTCCCCATGTCTTCATCTGGGAAACTCTTGCTCATCCTTTATGACTCCACCACCATTCCCTTTTTCCATCTTTAATCACTCTTTCAGGTCGGTGTTACACCAGTGTGTTCCCATGCATGCCCAATCGCATGCTTCATTCTACTCTAAATGGCACTTCATCACTGCACCATAGTGCAATTGTCCATCGCCCTACACTGAGACTCTGGAAGGGAAGGACTACCTTGTTCGTTCTTTTCTCTCAACACTTAATATAGTGTCTGGCACAGAGCAGGCATTCTATAAATGTATGTTAAAATAACCAATGCATAAATAATCCAGGAAGGAAAAGTTCAACATGGAGCAACTGTATTTATTTAAGCTTATTTATTTTGAGACACAGAGAAAGCATGAGTGGGGCAGAGACCGGTGGGGTGGGGGGTGGGGGGATAGAGGATCTGAAGCAATCTCCTTACTGTCAGCACAGAGCTCAAAGTGATGCTCGAACCCATGAACCGCAAGATCATGACCTGAGCCAGAGTTGGATGCTTACCTGACTGAGCCACCCAGGTGCCCCTGAACATGGAGCCACTTTAAAATGGGATTAATTAGGACACTGATTCACATTATTTTTAATACTATTGAAGCTGCTACGATATACAACAGAAAAGTGGCCCAAAACAGTACCGAAAACTCACAGTAAACGTTATTTTCTACTTGACTAAAAAGAACATTAAAACATCAACAATCTTTCCTGATACTTTTTTATTTTACTTGAAAAGAAAAGGAAGCCTTCTCCCCTCATCATAATTTCATAAATTCATGATTTCCCCTCTCTCAAGCTATAGTTATCAGTGGCATTTAAAATCTCTGAAACTTCATTTATTCCAATTAAAACAGAAGAGGTAACTATTAATTGTAACTCTTCAACCACTTCTGTAAAGTTATTAGAAATTTTATTTATATATTCACAATGTAATTCTGTAAAAAATGCAAGCCCCCAAATAGTATGCTTTCATAGGGAGAAGCAACAGGTGAAACAAGGGTAAATCTCCATAAGCTTGGGCGACCAGGAAGTACGTCCTCACTTTTCTATGTGCCTGTTAATTTCTATACCAGGCCAAGTAGGAAGGCCAGAATGAGAGGTGACAGAAACTTAAGCTCAATTTGGACTTCTCTTTTCTTCTTGAAGTCTAGGGACTGATTTAGTTTCTGGGCATCAGAGGGGCAGGGAGAAAGGGTCTTTGGCCCTTAGTTTCATCCTTTAACCAGCTACATCTCAACACACACATGAAACAAGTGACATGGTAAAATTACAGGCTGTACCCCATTGGCTATTGTAGACATCTGAGCTCGTGAAAACAAAAGTGATAGCATACTGCTCTCCACCAGAACCAAGTGATAGATTTTATTAACTAAGCTCTGAGAAGCTCAAAGCAACTTCAGATAAGTTTAAAATGTTATGTAAGGTTAATGGGTATAATGAGTTCTACATCAATTATATAGAGTTCTACATCTATATAATTAAAATATTATATTAGGTTCAGTGTATGTGATATGCTGAACAATATCGTGAGAAGTGGGTGATTTTTATCAATAGGAAATCATGACCATGAAACAAATCCCGTGGTTTTAAACACATAGGAAAATAATAATGGCTTCGAAGTACACGAAAATATAAGCCCACTTGGAACTTCATACATATCTGTGCAGCCTTATGTATGTAACAATACAAAAAAATCAGAAAAATGCATTCTAAGGTGTAACATTAGTTATTTCAGAGCAGCAGGATCTCTGATGATTTAATAATTTCGCCTTTCATTTTTGTGATTTTCTAAATTTTCTTTAATACACATTATCATTTCTAGAATAAAAATAATTAAATTGCATTTCTGTATTCTACTTTTGAGGGTATTATTACTGAGACAGAGGTATGTGTGTCTGCTCATGTGCACCCATGGTGAGTGTGAAGGTAGCATGAGGGCCGACTGTATTCTAGGCAGTAGAAATAAGCTTAAGTGATGATGAAATTGGGGAGGGCATACAGAGTGTGGATGAGAAAAAGCAGGTACAGTGGAAGGGCAAACCCTATCTCAAAGGGTACTCATTGCCAGCTGACTGCTGCATAGCTCATAGCAACTTTTCATGAGAAGCCAGATATCTAGATTTTTGTGTGAAATTTTCTGATGTTGGAAGTAAATTAGTTTTTAATTGTGAAGCACTGTATCTGCCACACCAAAGATGTCTGTAGGACAAATGTAGCTTCCGGAGAGTGTATCTGGACTTTTCTGCTCATACCTATTGGTCCATAGTTTGATAAATTAATTTACAGTGCTTCCCAACATATTTGAGACCAGAGCACACATAAAGATATGATAACGTTCGTACAGCACACTGAAAGGAGCTTCTTGTTGCCTGGAGATATCTGAACTGTGGCCTCCTAATGCCTAGGTCTCATCCCCTCTCCTACCCCGGCCCACCCTGACTTATTGAGGAGCTGAAGAGCTATCTCGGACATCCCTGTAACTCACCATAATGCATTTGCATCACCCACTATGGTATGGCCCACTCTACCTGAAAGTGTGGAGGAAATGAAATGAACATGGCTTTCGGTGGTGGTGGAATAGGGAATAAGGTTATGGGGAGAAATCCCAGGATGCAGAGAGCATGTGGCAGGAAGCAGGGAGGGTGGCTGTCTGGGCTGGGGCACCTCAGTCAAGAGCCTGAATCCTAATCAACTTGTGTGAGCTCCTTGCAGACCAGGACTATAAAGGTCTTTGTGTCCCTGGGCCCTGGTGCAGAGGCTAACAGAGAAAGTGCCTAGCAAATGTTTGTTGAATAAATGAAGTGCGGTCCCAGGGTGCTGATTCAGGAAGAAGAGGCCTTACCTCAAGGTTCTACCACTTTTTGGGGATAGAAGGTAGGTACATTCCCTGAATTACTCTATGGACACCTACCACTCCTTTCTCTTCCCTCCACCCCCAGATCCCTTTCCCGGAGGAATTTAACTTATCCTTAGGAATCATACTGGCTTTTCCTACAACCCTCAGAAAATATTCTTGGACTTATTTTTCTTTCTTATGTCTCCTTCCCTCCAACCACCCCCCACCCCCAAATAGGGCATGATGCAAGAGGAAATGCTAGTTAGTTTAAACCCACTGAGGGTGCACAAGATTTCTATAAAGCACAAGGGCCTAAAGAAAGATTTCCTGGATGGAATCCAGTTTCTGGATCTTCAGCTTCCTTCACTGTCCTTAAAACTGATCTGCCTGAAGATATCCTTGAGGTGTGGTGCTGTTTCCTTTGTCACTGCCTCTTGCATAATCCCCCTCCCCTCCACCTCCCTCATTATGAAAGGGCCTCCCTCCCCCTGGAGAGGTTACTGCAGCCCATTGCCCTGGGGTGGAAGAACCTCTAAAGTGGCAGACAAGAAGACAATTCAAATTATTGGCTTGGATGGTGAGAGGGGGGAATAATTATAATAATCCTTTTGAAACTCAGGAGGTTTTCAGTTCTTTGAACAGAATTAAAGGGGAAACTAATTGAGCGGTCAGCTGGTGATTCATTAAAAAATAATTTTTATGATTCATTACTATGTGATTTCAATTATATAACTCTGAAGGGGTTCAAATAATTGTAGGTCATTGCTGTAATAAAACTTTCAGTCTCGTGTTCTTATGTATGTGACTAAGTTTTTCGGCACTTGAACATTAAAAAAGAAAGTTACATGTAAGTCTAATTCTAGCATAAGTAATATTAACCCACAGATACAAAAGCTCATTGAAAAAAAGGCCCCGTTATCTCATTAAAACATATGCTGACAGTAAAATGTTAACCTATATTTAACATTTATGTAAATGTGTCATTTGTGGTGGTTGATCAGTGTTGTCATTAAATAACTATAATCTATAATGGTAACAACAAAAGAAAGAAATGCCACCATTATAGAACCAGAGAACATTTTGATTTGTATATGTATTTTTATTGTAAAGAATTATGATAGAATGACCAATCATGGATTTCAAGCATCAAAAATATGTCATATTAGAATAAAATTTTGTGGGGAAAATGGAATGGAAATACGAGTTAAGGAGAAAACATGATGTGAAATTTCTGACATAAAAGAATTTGTTCCTATGTATTTTTTTAATGATGTGGGAATTAAACATCTCTGGTGTTTACATTCCTGGATTATATTTAAGAATCACATAATAGTTTTTTAAACAATATGTCAATAGTTATAATATACCAGATATATAATTATATAATAATGTCAATAGTTATGGTACACATCCTTTGCCACTATTTAAATTTATGATGAAAAAGTTTAGATGCAAATTTTAAAATGTGTGAGGGACTATAAAGTTTTCCGAAATTATTTTAGGGAGCATAGAAGCAGAGCCTAACGACGACTCATTTAGGAGCCAGGGCCTAGGACTGAATCAAATCTATTTTTCCCAGTGGTAATATAGACTCCATCTTTAGAATTATAATAATCACTTTATTTCCTTCTTCAGTGGTTAAAAAAAAAAGCTGTAAGAAAATCTCAGTAATTAGCTGTTACTCAGTAATAAGGAGAAAACATCTAGAGTATTTAGCTTTAAATAACTTCTGACTGCAGATGATTCACAAACTTAAAGTTTTCACCCAGACCTTTCCTCTCCGTTCTAGATGTACATTTCCACCTACCTGACACAAGTCCACATGGCATCTCTGACAGGCAGTTTGCCCAACCATGTCTGCTGTTCCAATTCTGAGGCTGTAATTCCCCTCCCAGAACCTCACACTGGTTTCCTTTCTCAATAAATGTCCCTTCCCTTAGAGTTTTAGGTACCGCGGCCCCCATGCTCTCATTACTGTGGCTGCCCGGAGTGTGGAGGATGAAAAAATAAGAAAAGGGGAAAAAAAAAAGATTAAAAACAACAACAAAAAAAAAACCTAAGTGATTTTTTTTCTGTTTTCTAGTAGCATTAGAGATCTCCTTTCTTGCTCATTGGACCAGAACTAGAGCCTTCTTCTGGAATTCTCTCTGTCTAGGCCTGGTTTCCACTTCTGGTTTTGGGCTATCCTGAGTCCCGGCTAGGAGACCCTGGAGAGAAAAGAAAATGGGAAACTCCCTTTTGGTTCAGCAGGACTTCAATTTTCTTCTTTCCCTATCTGCCTGCTACCATTTCATTTTAGAGTACTCATGTATTCTGCCCCTTTTATGTCTGCATTCAGTGGGTGGGACAGGACAGAGTCAGCTTACGTCGAAATGGAACGTCTGTATTCTGTATCTTAACTTCTTATCGTAGAATAAGCATTTTCCATTTTGATGAAACAGTTAATGGGTGCATACCACACTCTTGATTGGACGTTTAGGTTGTTTCCAGTTTCTCCCTATTATAAATTGTGATGAGTTCATAGTTAGAACACAGGGGAGTCTCTCTTTCTGTGGGGGCCTGGGCCTTCCAAACAAATTCCTGTTACAGTGAGACTCTTCACCACTAGACTGTCTTTTAAATTAGCTGAAGCTAGTAGTTGTTAAGTTATAAGCAAGATCAAGCAACTCTATCCATAGTCCAGTAGTTTGAATTTAGGGGCAAATGTATTTGACCTGTAAGACTGATAGCAGTGTAATTGAGGGTGCATGGGTGGTCCAGAGCAGGCAAGCCTGACCTTTACTGAAAAGACACACATGTATATCTGAATAGTCCCATAAACGTTAGAGCCCTCTGACTCTCTCCCTGTCTGTCTGTCTGTCTGTCTGTCTCTCTCTCTCTCTCGGACAACCTGGCATAGTAAGATGTTGGTTACTGTGATGTGTTACACCTGCTGGAACCTGCAGAAAACATTACTTTTCTCTCCTGTGGTTATGAAGCAGACCCTGTGATCTTGGGAGACCCACAGGCTTTCAGATACTCCCATTTCTCTCCATTGCCAGTACACTCTGCCTCTTCCCTGGAATGGTGGGAGTTATAGCCCTTACTCTCTCCTGGGGTTAGGGGCCCTCATCTTTCCATCTCAGTGAGTCTGCGGAGGGCAGGAGGTGGCATAAAGCTTGTGTTTCTTTCTGTCATGAGTCATACATCCATGTTCTCTGTGTAAGGGCTCTCTTGATTAGAGAAAAAAGAACCAGATTTTAGTTCCAACTTAGGTAGTAGGAAATTACTCCCATTTTCTTCTGTCAGAATTCATCTGTCTAAAGGGTTAGATTTCTCTCCAGAAAGATGGTAGCAATTTACATTTCCACTAAAAATATATAAAAGTGCCCATATCACCACACCCTCACCAGTAATTCTCATTTATAATGTTTATTAATTTGACAGATGAAGCATGGCAGTTTCTTGTTTGAAATGTTATCTCTTTAATTGCCTGTGAAGTGGAACATTTTTCCATATTCACTGCCAGTTGAATTTCTTCTTTGTGAATTGTTCTTGTTCATTGCCCATCTATTTCCCAAGTGTTATATTTTTAAAGATCTAACATTTTATATTTATCATTTAGAAAAAATCAGCAGTGGAAATATGAAGATGTATAACAAAACTCTATTCTCTAGTTCTGAAATCATTTTACTGCATTATTTATTCTAGGTCTACATAGAAGAATGTTGGCAAATTTTGCATTAATAATGAAATCTAGAAAGCCTCTAAAAATCTAAATTAAGATAATGTCCTAAGTGTTCTTCTTCCAACTTTTTGAGCAAACCAGTTACCAATGCTCTTCTTCCTGCCCTGCCTGCCCTCTGGTGGAGGTGTTAAAGAGCAGGCCTGGAGATCAAGCAAGCCATAAGGGAACTAGAAGTTGTGAAAAAGACCAGGGTAAGTGCAAATGACACCAGCCGTTGAGTAATTGCAGAGCCAGAGTTTGACTTAACAAACCTCTGTTTCTTGGTTTTTCTAACATTAAATGGGGATAACACCATTTACCGTGGCACCTTTCCATAGGTGCCGCTCTCCACCCGTGGTCCTGCTGACCCAGATGGTCCCTGCATGAGAAAAACATGCCCAAATCTGTATCTGGAAAAGAATACGGTTTGGTATAGTATAAAGAATAGTGGTCCAGTATGTTAGGGTTCTCTTCCCAGCTCTGGCACTTGCTAGATAGTTGAGTGCCTTTGGGTAAGTCCCTTAAGCGCTCTGTAAATTAAGAACAATGATATTAAGCCTATTGTGAGGCTCAAACTAGTAATGCTAGTGAAAGTGCTTTGTAAACAGTAAACCTCTGCGGATGTAGGGTAATATTAATACAATGTTGACAACTTTTTCTCTCGATCAATATTTAACTTGACTTAGTATCTTTTGTATTTTAAAATAAGAAATAAATCAGTTTATCCTTTTAATCTTTAGCAAATAAATGGAGCCTTTGGTCTCATAGCCATAGAAAAAGCAAATTACATGTCCCAGTGTGACCCAGGTCTGTGTGTGTACTCTCTGATCTCACTTTCATTTTTGTTTTAATTATAGCATTGAAAGAGTAGAAGGTTTAAAATTACACCTTTCAGAACTAGTCATTATTCACTGACTCTGTGTTTCAAAAATATTGCTCATGTCTTTAAAATAAATTATCAGGTTCTTTTATTGTTACCTTGGCCTAAATATAAATTTATTGACATGGTGATGATAATGGTTTTTAGTGGTTTTTAAAACATTTCTTTGAGGCTGTAATAATGTAGAAGATTCAAACATACTATTTAAACATATTAAATATTTACATAAAATTTAAGTATTTAAATTGCTTACACATTTTGTTCTGCGTAGCTGAAGATAAATGTGAAAATACGTAGATTTATAGAAATAGAAGGGTTGAGAGTTTTGTGCTCCTTTCTCTGCTACATACATAGTCTCTCCTCCCTCCCACCCACTTCAGTATGATACAGTAGAAGGATATAAGAGGTAGTTATCTGAAGAGAGATAAAACTGTCAAAGGTACCTGGCCCAAGTCCCCATTATTCTTGCTTAGATATTTACAGTAGCTACCCATCTGTTTTTTCTACTTCAGTATGTCCTTAAAATAGCAGCCAGGACGATTCTGTTAAAATCCAAGTCAGATAATATCATTTTATTTATTTTTTAATGTTTATTTATCTTAGAGAGAGAGAGAGAGAGCATGGGGGAGAGGCAGAGGGAGAGGGAGACAGAGGATCCAAAGCAGGCCCCGAGCTGGCAGCAGAGAGCCCGATGCAGGGCTCAAACTCACGAACCATGAGATCTTGACCTAAGCCTAAGTCAGGCTCAACCAACTGAGCCATCTGGGTGCCCCAGTAATGTCATTTATATGCTCAAAAACCTCCAATGACCTTTCCTACCCAGTCCTCTTTTCCTACCCACCCCCTCACTGTCCGGCCAGCCACACAGGCCTCCTTGACCACACAAGGTCTAGTGCAGCTTTGCCCTGGAAAGTGCTTCTCTCAGAAATCTCCAAGAGTGGCTGCCTGACCTCCTTCAGGTCTCTTCATCTTCTCAGTGGGATCTTCTCTTTCGCCTCTTCTAAAATTTCAACTTTCACCCCACTCCTTCATCCCTTCCTTCCATAATGCTTATCACCATCTAACATACAATATGTTTATTTATTTCTTCTGTTTATTATCTGTCTCCCATTCGAATGTAAGCACCATGAGGTCAAAGGGTTTTGTTTGTTTTGTTATCTGCTGTATCCTCAATGCCTGGCTCATAGTTAAGTTCTCAAAAAATGTTTGCTGAATGAATAAATGAATGAATAAAACAAAGACAAGTCATGGTCTTGTTTGATTTGCAACATGTAAAAATTATAAAATTTTCATCAAAACTTTTTTCAAAAGCCAGATAACTTTGGATGGTTTCTGGTGATGAAAAATCTAAGGTATATGTGTTCTCCTCTTCTACCCCCTCCAAATACTTTGGCCATTTTATGTCTCAAGAATTAAGATCTCCATTAATCCATCACTGTCCTGTTTAATCTAAGTGTAATTGTATAAATCACTCCCAGTTTGTCATGAAAGGAGGAGAGAATTGAATAGTAATGAAATATCTGTCCTTTGCTTTTTTTGACACTATATTCTGATGATCTTAGCTTTGTTTAAAATTTTTTTTTGACGTTTATTCATTTTTGAGAGAGATACAGAGCATGAGCCAGGGAAGGACAGACAGGGAGGGAGACAGAATCTGAAGCAGGCTCTAGACTCTGAGCTGCCAGCACAGAGCCCGATGTAGGGCTCGAACCCACAAACTGCGAGATCATGACCCAAGCCAGTCAGACACTTAACTGACTGAGCGACCCAGGTGCCCATCAAAACTAATGGTGATCTTAGTTTTGGCAACCCATTTTCTGACTTCTCTTTCTCCCATGTTTCCAAAATGCAGGCACCACCAGAGGATCTTGCTTGGATTTCTTCTCTTGCTTTGTGTATTCTTAACCACTTTTCTGGCTTCTATCATCTCCTTTTCTTAGATGACTCTTAATTTGTAAACCCAATCTTGATATTTCTTATTGGCTCTCAGTTCTGCATGTCCCAGACTGACCATATCCATCTGGCCACCTTTCAAGTTCTCAAACCTTACATATCTAAAACCACATTTATCTTTCTCCTTTAAAACTGGCTCCGGGGGCGCCTGGGTGGCGCAGTCGGTTAAGCGTCCGACTTCAGCCAGGTCACGATCTCGCGGTCCGTGAGTTCGAGCCCCGCGTCAGGCTCTGGGCTGATGGCTCGGAGCCTGGAGCCTGTTTCCGATTCTGTGTCTCCCTCTCTCTCTGCCCCTCCCCCGTTCATGCTCTGTCTCTCTCTGTCCCAAAAATAAATAAAAAATGTTGAAAAAAAAAATTAAAAAAAAAAAAAAAAAAAACAACAAACTGGCTCCTGTTCCAGGAGTCCATTTCTGTTAATAACTTCATCTTCTTCCAAGTTTGGAAATGTTTCCAAGGTTTGTAATCGTTTATGACTTTTTCCTTGTTGTCAATTGTCAACCCTTCTTGCTTATATCTCTAGAATATTTCCTGATTCATCCTCTTCTTTGCTTTAAGTAGGTCAGGAATGTGGCCTGAGATTCGGCATTTCTAATATGCTTCTGAGTCAAGCTGGTTTTTGGTCTGTTCACCACACTTGGAGTAACAAAGGCCTGCTATAGGTTAACAGTGGCCGTTTGAACACAGTCTTTCATTTCCTGGTCCATGGCCATATCTAAGAAATACTTAATTCTCTTTCAGAAATAGAGATCTGATATTGCCTGGTCTTGCTTTAAAAGAGAAAATGTCTTTTCTATGTCATAGAAGATTTAGAAAATTACAGAGACAGAAGGTAAAAAATTCAAATCAGCCATAAAGGTCAGTTCACAATTAATCATTAACACTTAGATATATCCTTTTAGTCCTTTATTTCTTTGTCTATAAATATATTTAAGTTATATTTATATTTTTAAAACCATAGAGGAATCATTCTTCCTTTAGTTGTCCAATGTGTAAATATGCTAAGCGTGTTGAATCCCCTGTCTTAAAAAGTGGAATCTGCCTTCTCTATGTGATAAAAATGCTCACTGCTCTGTTTCTTGACCTCTCTTACATCTGGGAACTCGGGACTTGGTGCAGCCAAGCAGATGCATCCTCTCTAGACTTTGATTCAAGAACTGGTGACTCAAAGCAGCAGGGATGACGCAGAATCCGTTCTGGCCAGGGCATAGCAGCAATGGCAGCTGCATCCGGTTTCCAGTGGCGGGAGAGACAGCTGTTCTGTGGCAGTGTGCAGTGTCCAGCATCCAAGGACTTGGCATTGCAAATTACGAGGTCGGTGCTTGGCAGCTGTGGTAATGACTTCACAAAACCAGTTTTTCAGAGTGCTTTGGGTGTGGTTCTTGCCCAGTGGTTTATCTTTCCACCTTTACTTCTTAAATTAGCTTAAAAGTTGACTTAATTTACTGGCAACACATACTAATGATATTAACAATAACTAACTCTTAGTGCTAATTATGTGCCAGGCAAATTTCAAAATATATTTACATGTAAAGTATGCTTTATGTATATTAATTCATTTAATATTTATAGCAACTCATTGTGTATGTACTAGTGTTATCCCCATTTTACAGATGATGATACTGAGCCACAAAGAGGTTAAGTTACTTGCTCAAGGTCACAGGACTTTAAATGGTCTTGAAATTCAAATCTGGTCAGTCTGACCTAGTTCTTAAGAGCCCTATCTGATACATGTACTGTTTCATAACCTGATTTTTTCATAAGACAAAATTTCATGAGCATTGCCATGTTATTAAATATTCATCTAAATATTTAATGTAGCTGCATAGTGTTCAATTATAAGGATGATTCCTGATTTGTTTAACTTGCTATTTTTGGACATTAAGAATATCCTGTCGCCTAAACTTTTTGTTTGTTTGTTTGGGAGAGAGAGAGGGT
Organism: Neofelis nebulosa; assembly: GCF_028018385.1. NCBI lineage: Eukaryota > Metazoa > Chordata > Mammalia > Carnivora > Felidae > Neofelis > Neofelis nebulosa. The sequence goes on from NC_080785.1 coordinate 87,908,144, forward strand.
GCAAGTGAGTGAGGGACAGAAAGACAGAGAATCCCACAAGAGGCAGAGAGAGAAGTGGGGCTTACCCAAAGTGGGGCTCGTGCTCACGAACCGTGTGATCATAACCTGAGCCGAAGTCAGATGCTTAACTGATTGAGCCACCCAGGCACCCATAAACTATTTTTGTTTTTGTTTTTGTTTTTGTTTTTAATAGCCATGACTCTCCTTGGGATAAAGTCCTAAAAGTAGAATGCTTAGTCAAAGGGTATTCTGATTGCTTTCCAGAAAGATTATTCCAGTTTACACACACAGTAGTGTGAGGGAGCGTCCTGTTTCCCTTAGGTGTTAATAGCATTGAATATTGTCATTAAAATTTTTTTCTTTGTGATATTGAAAATGATAGACAGTTTTCATTTAGGCCTGAACTTCTTTAAACATTTAAAAATATATGTGTTGGTCATTTGTCAAAACTTCTTTTGTGAATTGACTGTTCCATCACCTATGGGATAAAGTTGAAACCTTAGAAGACAATTCTAGGTTCTTTCTACTCTGACCCCAACTTCTTGTCTATCTAATTCTCCTATAAGTCCTAAGAATCCACCCTACACATCCTGGGGATTATTTTGTTTTGTATGAGTTGAAACTGTATGAATGTGCTATTTTTATCGGCCAAAAATGGTTGACCGTTGACATTTTCATATGGTTAAATTTTATAAATCTCCAAAACATTTGCTTTCCCACTAGAATGTTTTCACAAATGTCTTGGTCTCTCTCTGCTTGGTGAAATCCTTCCCTTTCCTTATGAAGCCAGATTCACTGGTCATACCCTACCCCTCTATTCCTTTGCCATCACATTCCTCTTCCCCTTCTTACCCCAGTTTAGGTAACTGTAAATAACTCCTCTTCACCATCTCCACTCTGCTTCTTGCCTATCATAGCTGTAGAATGGATTGCAGCTGGATAATGAGTTTGCATCTGCCTGGCAGAGGCCAGGCCCTCTGCTGCTCTTTGCCAGCAGAGACTCTCTTATTTATTTTGGCAGTTAACAAAGCTAACAAGGTTTCTGGCTCACAGCAGTTGCACAGCAAATATATGTTGAAGGGAAGAGCTAGTAACTTTCAGGCCCAGGAAGTGCCTTATTAACCAAATAATAATTGCAATTTCCTTCCATGTTAAGTAAGGAAGAGTATGTGTAATGTCTTCTAATTTGCTTGGTTGGTATTTTGTTTGGCATTGGCCCTTCTTATTTTGAATCCTCCCTCAATTTAATTCATTTTTTCCTATTTTCAGATGTGGTAGTTATATTTCAGTTCAAAGAAATTAATTTATTCCATGGCACAGTTCTCAAGGGTGAAAGAACACAATTCTCTAACTAGCTGTATAGTAATCAGTGTACTTTCCAAGGAATAAATGTACTTTTTTCCTTTTAACTATATTCATCTTTTTTCTTAGGTAGACTTTTAGGAACTTTTAGTGACTTCCAGGAAGCACTAATGCTATAGATAGAGTTATATTTCAACAAGCTTCAGGAAACATTAAAAGTAGAATTTTCTTTAATTAAAGTGTAGTTGACATACAATATTATGTTAGTTTCGGGTTTACAAAAAGTAAAAATATTTTTTAAAACCATTAAAAACACTTAAACTGAATCTTATTAAGGTAAAGCCTCTATTTATAAAAGATAACATTGAACGATCAATTTATTTTTTTTTAATTTAAGTCCACGTTAGTTAACATATAGTATGATAATGGTTTAGGAGTAGAATTTAGTGATTCAACACTTACATAACACCCAGTGTTTATGCCAAAAAGTGCCCTCCTCCTTAATGCCCATCACCCATTTAGCCCATCCCCCCTAACCTCCCCTCCAGCAATCCTCAGTTTGTTCTCTGTATTTAAGAGTCTCCTATGGTTTGCCTCCTTCTCTTTTTTTATCTTGTTTTTTATTCCCTTCCCCTATGTTCATCTGTTTTGTTTCTTAAATTCCACATATGAGTGAAATCCTATGATATTTGCCTTTCTCGGACTGACTTATTTCGCTTAGCATAACACATTCTGTTTCCATCCATGTTGTTGCAAATGGCAAAATGTTTTTCTTTTCGATCTCTGAGTAATATTCCATTGTGTGTGTATATATATACATATATATATATGTATATATATACACGGGTATATATATACACGGCATGTGTATATATATATACATATATATATATATATGTATATATATATACACTGCATCTTCCTTATCCATTCATCAGTTGGTGGACATTTGGGCTCTTTCCGTAATTTGGCTATTGTTGATAGTGCTGCTATAAACATTGGGGTGCATGTGCCCCTTTGAATCAGCATTTTTGTATAAATACCTAGTAGTACAATTTCTGGGTCGTAGGGTAGTTCTATTTTTAATTTTTTGAGGAACCTCCATACTGTTTTCCAGAGTGACTACACCAGTTTTCACTCCTACCAGCAGTGCAAAAGTGTTCCGCTTTCTCTGCATCCTCACCAACATCTGTTGTTTCCTGAGTTGTTAATTTTAGCCATTCTGACAGGTGTGAGGTGGTATCTCATTGTGGTTTTGATTTGTATTTCCCTGATGATGAGTTGCACGATCAATTTAAATTGCACTTACAGGAAGAAAGTCATGGAATCATAGAACTTTAAAGGTAGAGGATATCCCCAAGGTTTTCAGTATGTACTCTGGTGGAAAAATACCAAGTAGGAATGGAGGAGAAAAGATAATAGTTTCACTTTAGCACTGGCTCCATATTCCTCTCTCCAGTTAATTTTCAAGAGAAATTACAACCCTTACTCATCTTCTCTTACCTACATATCATGCCCTAGTCATGCTTCAAACAAGTGCAGGTAGAAGCAATCTCAATCCAGGCCTCCTTTTGTTTACAGCCTGAAAGGACTGGATGCCCTGGCTCCCCTATGACCCCCAGACATCCAGACATCTTTGGTCCTTTCTTCCTGCTTGCTCATGAGGCATGTGTGTGCTCAGAATTTTGCCTTTCTTTGCTAACCAGGGAACTGGTTCAGTTTTCCAGATCCAAAGATCCAGAAGATCTGTTTGAGATTTTTAAATAGGGGGTGGGAGGTTATAATGAAAAAGATAATAGCAACTAAATGGTAAGAATGTGGAGAAATTGGAACCCTCATACACTGTTGATGGGAATGGAAAATGGTGTAGACACTTTGGAAGACAGTCTGGCATTTCTTCAAACAGTCAAAACATAGAGTTGCCATATGATTCAGCAATTCCGCTTTTAGTTATACCCAAGAAAAATGAAAAGATATGTCCACACAGGAGCTGGTACATGAATGTTCATGCAGCATTAATCATAACATCCAAAGAATAGAAACAGCCAAAATGTCCATTAGCTGGTGAATGGATAAATAAAATGTGGTAAGTCCATTAAATGGAATATTGTTTATCAATTAAAAGAAATGAAGTACTGATACATGCTACAACATGGATGAATATTAAAAACATGCTAAGTGAGAGAAAACAGTCATAAAGGACCATATATTTATGATTCTATTTATATGAGATTTCTAAATAGGCAAATCTGTACTGAGAGAAAGTAGATTAGTGGTTGCCTAGAGTGATGGCAGAGGGTAGGGGTGTGGGTGTTCTCTTTGGGGTAACGAACGTGTGCTAAAATTGATTGTGGTAATGGATGTATAAGTCTATGAACATACTAAATGCTGTTGGGTCATACACTTTAAATGGGCAAATTATATTGTATGTGAATTTATGTCAGTAAAGCTGAAAAAAAAGAAAAGAAAAGGGGCATTTGGGTGGCTCTGTCAGTTAAGCGTCCGACTCTTGATTTCAGCTCAGGTTATGATCTCACAGTCCAGAGATTGAGCCCCACATCGAGCTCTGTGCTGATTGCACAGAACCTGCTTAGGATTCTCTCTTTCTCTCTCTCTCTCTCTCTCTCTCTCTCTCTCTCTCTCTCTCTGCCCTTTCCCCACTCATGCACGCCCTGTGTCTCAAAATAAATAAATAAACTTTTAAAAAAAGAAAGAGAATAGGGGTTTTGTGTGTTTTTCATTTAATTTTGTCTTCTTGTACTTCTGTGGCTAGCTGGACGTTCCCATGCCTAATTTCAAACTCATTTTGCCCTTTGATTCTGCCTGAAGTCCAGCCAATAGCTAATGTGGCAGGGTGGAAATTTAACTCACACTACAACCCAGACACAAAGAGAAAATATAAGTTCTTTATTTAGTCTATAACAAGTCTGGCTTTTCTGAAGCCCCAACTGATGGATAGTGGTGAAACGAATGGCATGGTTAGCAGTCTCTGGGAGGCCACTGTGGTGGAAGAAATGGCTGGAACTGATTTACCTGTAGCAACCACACACACAATTCTTGTTGTGACTAGATCCACTCAAATGACCAATGGACAGAACAGTGTGATGTTCCATGTATATAATTCTCAATTCTTGTTTTGATTCTTGATTCTCTGCCTTGCTTTGGCCTTTGTTTTCTATGTGATTCAAGACTTGCTTTAAACCCTGCGTATATATGCTCCTTAACTCCCAGTGGCTCTCCAGACATGTGACTATGGGCTCTGTCTTAAGCACTGATTCCCAGGTGATGCATAGGTCTCTGGGTTTGCTGTATTCCTGCGCCTGGTCACAAATGTTCAATGTCTCAGTCTCTTAATCATGGCTTCTAACCCCATCTCTATCTGTGATCAGTAGCTGGCTCAGGTGATAAAATAGTTTCCTGAGGCATTAGAGCTGTAGAATATATACACTTAATTCCCTTCTTAGGAAACTATATTTAAAAGTACTCTAAAATGTTTTAAATAAAATTTGCCATAATTTTGTATTGATAATGCTCTGAGTACTTATTATACTATTTACAGTTCTATTTTGTTTGTTTCTTTGGAAAGAGGACTGCCTAACTGTTGATGCTTTGAATGGAGGGAGGTACAAAACAGTGTTATATTAGTCAGCCCAAGAGGAAGATGAACTGTAATGTATATTTGCTTTTCCATTGTTTAATCTTGGCCAAACCAGGTCAGTGAAGTGACAGTTCAGAAAGGAATTCAAAGAGTACTTAACTGGCTGCTTTGAGCAATTGATTCTGAAGAATTGTGACTTCTGTAAATACCAACATATTTCAAAATTGGTATACAATCAGGACTTAAGGAATAGGACCTTAGCATTGATATATGCCCTACTGTCTGAGTGCCAATATAATGGGAAGTCTTTTTTCTTTTTTAACAAATAATTCATTATTTGGGGGGAAAAAACAAATTCAAAAATATTTAACATTATATGAATACCTGTTGAATTTACAAAGAGACAAACTTGATTAAACTATTTGACTACTAAGTGAACATGGATTTGGTGTATTTTATAGGATTTTTTTATTCAATAGAAACTATTTATGTGTTATATATAAATCGAAGTCCAGGGGAATATATATGTAAATATATATAAATAAATATGTACATATAAGTAAAGCATGACTATATATATATTCTTAGGTATATTGTGCTAAGTTTCAGCTGGATATAATTTTCACAGCAGCCTGGAGCCTGCTTCAGATTCTGTGTCTCCCTCTCTCTCTGCCCCTCCCCCACTCACACTCTGTCTCTCTCTCAAAAATAAATAAACATTAAAAAATTTTGTTTAAAAAAGTGAAAGGTTGATAATGACAACCTAAAACAATTATATTCTTTTGGGTATTTATTTAGTTACTCAGATACTCACAAGTTCTTATGAAGTTTAAAAATTCCTGAGACATTTATAACAACTTTAAAGCAGCTATGGAAGAAATACTAATAAAGCATGAGGTGTAATTACATAGATTGCTAAACTTGAATAAATGCAATGATGATAGACAAAGAACAGTCAAGGAGAGGGAAAACTGGAAATGAGAAGAGTGAAGCATTGAAGGAATGATCTAACTGTAGCCCTGGATGAGTCACTGACAGTCAAGGGGAAGAGTGGGGCATAGGAACAACATGTTTGCACAATTTAAGCACCGTGTTGGAATTAATGTGTGTATTCCCACACAAACTCCTACCTCTCATTCCATTTGTATTGGTTGGGATGCAGATTAGATAGACCACTGTATCAAAGGGGCCCAACATATAATGAGTTAAACAAGGAAAATCCAGAGTCTATAAGGTGGCTTCTCAGTGTCTAGGACCAAGGCTCCTTCTGTCTTGTGGCTTGGCCATCCTTGAAGATGTTGCTTTTATCATTCACACTGCAGAAGATGGTTCACCACCATCCCAACTGGGCCCACATTCTATCCAGTGGGAAAAGGAAAGGGGGAACCAGATGGTCTTATGAAGCCTGAAATGATTATTAGAGAGGGAAATGAAAGAGAAAGGAACCTGACCATGTGTCCAGTATGATTTAAGAGAAGATTGATTTGGAAATTTAGGTAGCATTATGTCCCTTAGGTAACATTATGTCTTTCTAGGAAAAACTGGTCAATCTCCGGGGTACCCCCACCTGTTCTGTTTCTCTTCTTAAGGAGATGCCCTGTTATAATGGGAAGAGGGATGTGGTTTCTTGTTTCCCTATTGGGGTGAATTAGAAAGGTTTGGCTGCACACCAGCATTCAGCAAGGGTCAGCCACAGAAATGATCTTTCCAGGGCACTACATGAAAATCAAGGACAAACTTTGATGCCATTGGTATTACTTTCATTTATTCAACACTGGTTCTCAAAGTGTAGTCGCTGGATCAGCAGTATCACCATCACCTAGGAACTTGTGCAAACTCTCAAGTCCTACCTCTGACCTACTGAATCAGAAACTCTGGGGGTGGAGCCCCACAACTATGTTTGAACAAGCCTTCTAGGTGATTTGAGGCATGTTAAGTTGGCGAACCATGGATTTAATGCAACTCACTAAAAGGAGGTGTCAGAATACATATTTAATTGACTGATTCTCTTTCTCTCTTGGTTTCTTTCTCTATTCCTTCTATAATTCCCTGGGACTAAAAAACAGTGAGCTTTCATTTACTTCTCCTAATATCCTACTTCGATAAAGCATCCACTTTCATATCAACCTCACTTAAGAAAACAAGCAACTAACAAACTAAACTAACCAAACCATAAGAATGGGCCCTTTGGAGGCACCTGGTTGGCTCAGTCTGTTAAGCATCAGACTCTTGATCTCGGCTCAAGTCATGATCTCGCAGTTCATGAGTTCGAGCCCCACATGGGACTCTGTGCTGGCAGTGCAGAGCCTGCCTGGAATTCTCTCTCCATCTCTCTCTGTCCCTACCCCACTGGGGCTCTTTCTCTCTCTCAAAAAAAATAAATAAACTTAAAAAAAAAAAAAAAAGAATGGGTCCTTTGGGCTTTGTTGGGGAGAGGAGAGGGAATAATAGGTATTTGGAAAATAGCCTGGATTGCTGCATGATCCTATTTTGAATGCCAGAAACTATTTTGTCTTTGCATTCCTTTAATATAATACTAATTTCCAGCCCTTTTCCTGATGGATCTGACTAATGGATTCTGCCAAGGATACTGTTTTCAGACCAGGAAGAGAAGAGCACATTTTCCACAGTATTGTATCACCCAATTACATCTATTCACTTTTGTTAGAAGTCTACACTTACATTTTTTTAAAAAAAATTTAGCGTTTATTTTACTTTTTAGATAGAGGGTGAGTTGGGGAGGAGCAGAGAGAGAGGGAGACAGAATCCGAAGCAGGCTCCAGGCTCTGAGCTGTCAGCACAGAGCCTGATGCAGGGCTCGAACTCACGAACCGTGAGATCACGACCTGAGCCAAAGTCGGATGCTTAGTCAACTGAGCCACCCAGGCGCCCCAGTCTACACTTAAATTTGATGAGAATGATGAAGAGGACCAGCTGCCTACTCCTACAGTGCTTCACAGAAAGAAATAGTACCAGGCAACAAAAACAGAGAGAAATAGTCAAGAATAGACAATGTCTAATTCTGGCTCTGTTTCTATCCCAGCATCCTCAGTGTGCATAGTTTCCCTTGATTATAAAATAGAGATAAATTCTAAATGCAACATTACATAAAAACACATTTATTTTTACTCCCTCCTCTGCATGGAGACAGTAATTTGTCTTCATCTCAATGTGAGTTAGAATTTATAATGCCTGAATAAAAAATATTTCAATTTTCATCCATTTAGCAATAGTATGTTTCCTTGGGAGAGAGTTGCCTAGTAAACAAAAAAAAAATGTGTGGGATGTTAGGCTCTTATAATCACTTAAAAGAAGTGACTCTAAATATGCTACATTAATATGGCTATAAATCGGAAGTTGTCATTTTTGTGAATGGAGAGTTTATGTAAAAAGAGACACGGTTCTTCCCTTCACTTAATCCATTCTCCACATGTCTGACCTTTTGAATAATCATTTTAAAAATATAAATTGCATCACTCTCCTCTTGTGGGGCTTCCGAATGCACTTAGTTGCTGCTGAGACACTACAGGATCTGCCCCTGCATTCTTCCTTGGTGTCGTCTCCAGGCTTTTCCCCCTTGCTTATATTGGCTTTCTCCCCATTTCTTAAAGAAGCCACATTCTTTCATACCCTAGGGCTTCGGGGTGCGCCCTTTGCCAGGAATGTCCTTTCCCTTACCTCTCACCCAGTTCTCGTTTATTCTTAAATTCTCACTGAAAGTTCTCTTCCTCAGGAAAGCCTACTGTGGCTTTAGGAGTCTGCTGACCCTTTCCCTTCATATACATTATCAGTTTGTAGTTATGAATTGATTTGGTGCTTATTATTTTATAGTCTAAATTAGAGAATAAACCCTGTAACATCACAGATCACGTCCATTTTGTTTACCTCTCCAGAGCCAGTGCCTGGCACACTACCTGGCAGGTAACAGGGCTCAATAAATATTTCATGACTGGATTACCAAATGTCTTGTCACACAGCAAAATAGACACTGTGGTTTGATTTATAAATGATCATTTATCCTGAAATTCTAACATTACAGTGTATTGAATTTGATTGTTCCCAAATGAGTTGAGTTCCAGAATCTGCAAACTGGTTATTTGACAGATTACATTTCTCTATAGAAAAGCTGTCATCGTTGGTCCAGGCCTGCATCTGCCAAGAATAACAATTAGAGATCCGTTCACCTCCATTCCGAATATTGGTGTCCTTAGACTTCAGTTTCCAAATCAGGGTTCCTAGTTTTTAGCCTCCACATAGTTTTTGAGGCCTTTGTTGTTGTGAAATTAAGATAGAAATGGTGCCTTAAAAAGATGATTTTTAGTTTATTTTCTCTCAGGGGCTCTTTCATTATTGGAGTGTTTGCATAAGGAGAGAGAAGCATTACTGTCAAAGTGTGCTCAGCATTAGAGGTGGCCTTAAGAAGCTGGGAAAAAGAACATCTTCCAAGAATATTTGGAAGAGATCTGTCAGCATCCCGTGACAGCTTCCACTGTAGAAATGTATTTGTGTATATGTGGATTGCAGGTGGGGTGGAAAAGGAAGAGAGACATATTCTACTCAGAGGAGGAGGGGTGACCCTGGAATCAGTCCCTTGTACACTGGAGTGTTCCCTGCTGTTCAGTCACAGGGGCAGCTGCAAGGCCCTAGCTACGGTTGGAATGCTGGCTCTCAAAGACGTCAATGGCACCTAAGTGCCACCCACAAACGCAGATGTATTACTTACAGAGCCCAGTATTAGTCCGGCATCATAAGAACTCATTGCAACTCTCCTTCCTTGAGGTCAGTTTAAATCAAGTTCAGTTTTGCCTTCAAGTCCCTCCCAGACCTGTAGAAGCACATTAGTCTCAGAAAAGCCTAAGCGGCTAAAAATTTCCCTACCAGAAATTTCTACTGCAACAGCCCTGACATGCGTTCCTCCAGCCTTTGTTTGAATACTCACCTCCTTCACAGATAGCCTGCTTCATATTTGGACAGGTCTCATTGTTACATATTTAACTTCCTCATAGTGTAATGAAATATGCCTCCCTGGTCTTTCACCTCATTTGTCTTTGTTTTGCCCTCTGGAGCTATGCAGAATATGTCTGATCCTCCTTCAACATGATAGTTCTTCAGACATTTGAAGACAGCTGTCAGATCCTCTCCCCTAAATCCTCTTTGCCAGGTAAAATAGCCTCAGATCTTCCAATTGGACCTTTTATAAATAGTGTACTAAAGTGAAAAATGTATGAGCAACCAGCCTAGGCAGACCTGGGCGCTCTTGATTTGTTTTTATTCAGTTACTTCCTCTTTTTGCATTTGTTCCCACCAGTAAGTAGAATAAGTATGATACATCCTAACAGGGCGAAGTGCTTGGCTCAGTGAGTTCATACAGTAAGGAGGGACTTGACCAAGGCAGGGGAAGTCAGCTAAGCCTTTCTTAGGAGGTCAGTGTTGAACTGAACTGATGGATGGGTAATAGTTACCAAGGTGAAGAGGAGAAGAATTGCTCTCCAGGCAGAAGGAGCAACATGTACAAAAGCCCTGTGATGGGTAGGGCATGTGATGGAGGTATAACCTTCTTGGTCTTTAATTTCTATATATATGCAGAGATGGATTATAATACCTTCTCCTTTACTAAAAGAATTATTTCAAGGACCCTTTAGATGGGTATGAATGTGCTTTAAAGTAGTAAAATACTATGATTTTATTCACAAAAAAAGAATCCCTTAACCCAGTCAGGCCTGTTCCATCAATAGGCATTCCCATATCTGTCTTTTTGCTTCTGCTCTCCCCATCCTAGAAAGGCCTCTCCTTTTCCGTTTATCCAATCCCTGCAATCTGTATTGCCCATCTCCTCTTCTTATTCGTCTGGGAAGCTACCCTGGGCAGTGAGGCTCAGGTCTGTTTCTGTAGTGCAGTGGTTAAATGCAGGGTCTTGGAGTCCTGAGTTTGAGTGCAGGTTCCATTCCTGACCACCTCGTGGTTCTAGACAAATTGCTTAATTTCTCTGACATTTAATTTCCTTATCTGTGCAAAAGAGGTAATAATAGTAACTATTTCATTCAACTGTTTGTGAGGATTAAGTGAGATATCTGCATCTCTCTCTATATTTATCTCTTTGTATCTGTACATATATGACAGAGCCCTTCCTGATGGTTCTTACTTCCTTGTACTGTACCTCCTATGTGGCCCACACCAACTGGCTCAGTAATTTTAAGGCAGATTCTAAGGATAGAGGCATTGGAAGGAAGCCATATGCTCTGCTCCTGAGTATTTGAAGTCTCTGGTCCACTGGCTGTCATTACTGCACATCCGTGGAAGTGCCCCTCCATAAGCCCACATGTGCATGTGTGCACAGGACCTGTGAGCCACCCACTAGCCAAACCAGGTACCCTATAGCTCCCCAGCCTCAGAGTCACCGTGTATGACCAAATCACCCCAGCAAAACTGCAGAAGGCAAGTTATATTATGCTTTAAGTGGCAAGTAAAATCACTTTTCAAAATGCCTTCAAGTCTAAGGCTTTTCTGGATTAATAATTATTTTGCAGAATCTGATTTCATAAATACAGCTTGACAGTGTTTAATAACAGCAAAACAAATTATTTAATCCTTAAATAAACAGGTTTTTAAAGTTCTTACATTAAAATGAGGTTAACTAGGTGAAATTCTAGTATTATTTTCTAAAACATTGTAACCAGTGTGTCAAGACTACAGTCAAGGTTCTTGTAGTGGCAAGATATTTAATTTCTATTCTATCTTGGAAGAGACATGAAACATGCTAAACTGATTAAGTCAATTGATTTAAGATTCTTTATGTTTACCTCCTGCAGACAATTGTGGTTCAATATTGCAAGTAATTTTCTTCTCTGTAGAATTAAAAGAATGTACAAAACAGAAACTAAATCAGTGTTGTGCTTGCAATTTAAAATATAACCCCCTACCAACACCACTCTGTGTTTATTTCATACTTCAAATACTTCTCATGCTCTGCTAGGTCAGGAACTATAAAAGACATTGTAATGGGTGTCTAGTTCTGCGATCAATAAAGCTAATTTAAACTATCCTCTAATAGGTGAGGTAAAAGATTAGTATTTAGGTCTGGGATTAACAAGTGAAAATAGGCCATTTTGTGATATCTTCAGGGACACAGCACAGTTCAGGGTTTAAGGCTCAAGGAAAATCTATTCTGAGAAAGACATAAGTCGTATACTTCATTATGGACAGATTTGTATCCCATTAATGACGATACCTTTTATCTTCAGTTCTGGAAGCATCATCTCTCTGTTAGGGTATTAATACTTCTTTGCCCCACCAATCTCAATTTGTCAGCTGAATTTTTCTGCCCTTCCCTTTGGTTTTTGAAGTGGGGACTCCAGTCACATTTACTTTAATTACTGCTTTGACAGATACTAAAACCAAGATCAATGTGCCTATTTTTCTGTTGCAACCATTTTGAATAATAAGTATTCAAATAGTATGTAAAATCTCACTGAAGCATTTAATTCAGAACCTAAAAATGTGTGTACAAAAGCCACTACCATGATTCTGTAAAGTTCAAAATTGACCATTTTGTTTTCTTACGAAATTGGTCAAAATGAAAATGTACATTTTGTTCTGTTCATTCAGTTTTCCCTAATTCTCTTTAATTCAGTTTTATTTCCTTTGTTCTTTGTAGTCTTCCTCTTCCCCACACTGATTTTCTTTCTGCAAATCCTTTCAATGATGGATACTGACATCCGTGTCCACAGTTTTAACACTTTTATTAAATCTAATATCTTTCATAAAAACCCAGGCACACCTTAGGGAATCAGGAGCTTACTAAATGTTCACTTAGCCTCATTTTATGTCTAAACCCCTCTTTTCCTGTTGCTCTAACATTTATTTTATCAATAATTATTATCTTTTGATCAAGCATCATGATAAGAAATGTGATTTTTTCTTTCATTTTTTTTCTTTCACCACCCAACATCTTATTTGGATAAACTTCAAACAGACAGAAAGGTTGAAATAATTGTATAGTGAATATCCGTATGCCCACATATACATATTCTATTATGAACATTTTACTATATTTGCTTTACCACCCAGCTGTGCATTTGATCCATTTTTCCATGCATCTGTCCATCAGTCCATCTTAAGTTTTTGATGAAGTAAGTTACAGATACCAGTGTACTTCAGCCTGCATATCATTAACTAGAGTTCTATATTCGTTTACAATTTTTTTTTCAAGCGGTATGTCCATGTAATGAGATGTACGAATATTAGGTTGCCATTTGCTGCATTTGGACAAATGTAGATACCTGTGTAACCTAAACCCCTGTTAAAACAGAGAACATTACTGTCACTCCAGAAAATTTCCTCATGCTTCTTTCCAGGTGATCCTCACTCACCTTGCCCCTTCCCCCAGGCAACCACTGTGCTAATATTTTACCACCACAAATTAGTTTAACCTGTTTTAGAACTTCATATAGATGGAATTATAAAGTATATGCCTTTATGGGCAAAATTTCTTTTACTCAGCATAGTGTTGAGATTCACCCATTTTTTTTTAATTTTTTTTTTTTAACGTTTATTTATTTTTGAGACAGAGAGAGAGACAGAGCATGAACAGGGGAGGGGCAGAGAGAGAGGGAGACACAGAATCTGAAACAGGCTCCAGGCTCTGAGCTGTCAGCACAGAGCCGGACGCGGGGCTCGAACTCACGGAACGCGAGATCGTGACCTGAGCCGAAGTCGGCCGCTTAACCGACTGAGCCACCCAGGCGCCCCAAGATTCACCCATTTTTTAATTATTGTGTGAACCAATAATTAGTTCCTTTTTACTGCTGAATGGTATTCTGCTATATGACTGTACCAGTTGGTTTATCCGTTCTTCTATTGATGAAACCTGAGTGTTTTTCACATTTGACCATGATGAATAAAGCTGCTATGAGCACTTTTGTACAAGTTTGTGAATATTATTTTTCTTTGCCTTGGGTAAGTATTTAGGAATGTAATTGCTGAGCCATAGGTGTATACTTAATATTATAAGCAACTACCAGACCCATTTCTAAAATTGTGCCATTTCACACTCTGTCAGCAACGTATAAGGTTTGGTTGCTCCACGTTCTTGCCAACATTTAGTGTTGTCAGTCTTCGGAATTTTACCTATTTTGGTGGGTACACAATGAACCCATTGTGGTATTCATTGGCATTTCCTGATGACTAATGATGTTCAGTACTTTTGACATGCTTACTGGCCATTTATAGCCCTATGTTTGTGAAATGTCTGTTTAAATCTTTGTCCGCTTTTTAATTAGGTGGTTTATTTATTTATTTATTTTTGAGCCGTAGTTCTGTGCGTAACCTGGATACCAGTCTTTTGTCATATATGTTTGTGAACCCATTTCTTCTTTGATTTCATCCATCTTGGTGTCCATGCTGTAGCATAATTGAACCGGTATATTGTCTCCATAGCTTGTCCAAGATCCTTATAAGTTTTTAAAATAAATACCTGCTATATTTTTCTTTAATGCCATAGGAAGGCAATGGTGGACTCCTGAAAACTGTTGAATGTCAGGAACTAGTTTTTCTATTTGTCCTTCAGTGGCTTATTTTCAGGATGGAAATTAGCACTTTCTTAGTTTACTTTGAAAAATAGTTTCAGGGGCGCCTGGCTGGCTCAGTTGGAAGAGCATGTGACTCTTAATCTTGGGGTCATGAGTTTGAGCCCCATATAGAAAGTGAAGATTATTTAAAGAAATAAAAAAAAATAAAAAATAGTTTCATCTAGTAACCTTCCTATTTATAAAGTGATACAAAATGAAACAAATCTATGAATAATTATAAATCTAAGAAAACAAAACAGCAATGGAACAGGATAGAGAGCCCAAAAATAAACCCACTCATATATGGTCAATTAATCTATGACAATGGAGGCAAGAATATTCAATGGGAAAAAGAATATTTAATAAATGCTGCTGGGAAAATTGTACAACTACATACAAAAGAATGAAACTAGACCACTTTCTTACACCATACACAATAATAAACTCAAAATGGATGATAAATCTAAATGTGAGACCTGAAACCATTAAACTCCTAAAAGAAAGAAAAGACACATTATCCTTAGAAACATGTTTATGGATATGTCTCCTCAGGCAAGAGAAACAAAACCAAAAATAAACTATTGGGACTACACCAAAATAAAAGTTGTGGGGTTTTTTTTTGTTTTTTATTTTTTGTTTTTTTCCCCCCATAGCAGAGGAAACCATCAACAAAACAAAAAGCAACCTAATAAATGAGAGAAGATATTTGCAAGTGATATATCCGATTAGGGGTTATCATTCAAAATATATAAGGAACTTACACATGTCAACACCAAAAAACAAAAAAACAAAAAAACAAAAAACAAGCAACCCAATGAAAAAATGGGCAGAGGACCTCAATAGACATTTTTCCAAAAAAGACATACAAATGACCAACAGACATGAAAAGATGCTTAACATCACTAATCATCAGGGAAATACAAATCAAAACAACAATGAGGTACCACTTCACACCTGTCAGAAGCCAGTATCAAAAAGACAAGAAATAACAGGTGTTGGTGGGGATGTGGAGAAAAGCGAACACTCATGCGTTGTTGGTGAGATGTAAATTTATGGCAACCACTGAAGAAAACAGTATGGAGGTTCCTCAGAAAATTAAAAGTAGAAATACTCTATGATCCAGTAATTCTACTACTGGGTGTTTACCCAAAGGGAAAAAACCCCACTAAATTGAAAAGATAAATGCACCCCTACTGGAGCATTATTTACAATAACCTAGATATGGAAGCAACTCAAGTGCCTATCAGTAGATGAATGCATGAAGAAGTGGCACACATACATATAACGGAACGTTGCTCTGCCATCAAAAAGAATGAGATCTTGCTATTTGCAGTGACATGAATAGACCTAGAGGATATTATGCTAAGGGAAAGAGAAAGACGAATACCATGTACCATGTGATTTCACTTATATGTGGAATCTAAGAGCCAAAATAAGGAAACAAAGAAACAGACTCTTAAATACAGAAAGAAAAAAAAAAAAACCAAAAACTGGTGGTTGCTAGAGGGGAGGTGGTGAGAGATGGGTGGGAGAAATAGATAAGGGGGATTAAAAGGTACAAACTTCCAGCAGTGCCTGGGTGCTCGGTTAAGCATCTGACTTCATTTCAACTCAGGTCATGATCTTACAGTTCACGAGTTCCGCAGTGAGCTCTGCGCTGACAGTGTGGAACCTGCTTGGGATTCTCTCTCTCCCTCTCTCTCTCTCTCCCTCTGCCCCTCCCCTGCTCACACGTGCTCAAACTCTCTAAATAAATAAATAAACTTTAAAAAAAAAGGCAAAATGTTAGTGAAAATCTTGGAGACTGTAAGTACTTTTGCATCATGCATTGCTACATTGTAATACAAAAGATTGGCAACAATTCAAACAAACTGTTTCAGCCATCCAGTGGAACACTTAACCCCTTCTCTACCTCCTACTGGATGTGTCACCTGTGTTGTTTTATGTTTTCCTTTATGATTTCATAACCAAAGGGCTCTATAGATGGAAATAACTTTGGGATCATCTGGTTCTATCCCTTCATTTTACAGATATTAAATATTATGTCTCAAACAATAGAACTTTGAACAGTTTGAGGAGTTACTATTATACATAGGACTAGACATAGATCTACTGATTGAATAATCTTTTAGTTTCATGTTTTTTCTTCTGTTGTCCAGCCCTATGGGTTTTTGCTTTAAGATGACACTTGCATTTACCCCTTCTTTTCTACTGCCTTTACCAATATAATCTCTAATTTTATCTAAACTGGATTGTCACTCATTTAATCTATTTTCTTTAGGTCCATCCTGCACTCTTTTGTCTCACTGACTTTCTTAATATAGACCTTTCAACAGGCACTCTTCAGAAACTTCAGCGGCTGCTGTTGAATCAGGTCCTAAATTCTCAAGGATATTTCATACCCTACTCCCACTCTTCTCTTCATCCTTATTTCCCATTCTCCCCAACCTGCACCTGCTCATCAGGGTGGTCTCTCCATTCCCTGGCTGCATGTGAACTCCTATTGTGGTTCCTTTCTTACTCTCCTATTCTGGTAACTCCCACTCCCACCCCTTCTCTCCAGTTAGTCACTGACATACAGCTCATAGTTCAAAATACAGCTCAAGCTCCATCCGCCTTCCCCATGAAACATTTTCTAATTTCACAACTGCAATGATTTCTCACCCATGAATATACACTGCAACATCCCACCTAGCAATTGACCTGTGCACTAGCCTCCATGAGAGATAAAACCCCAAATCTCAGTGGCTTAACATCATAAAAGTAAACTTCTTGTTCAATGATGATAGTGTATTTGTGTATTGTAAGTATTTGTGTATTGTTGATGGTGGTGATGGGAGCACTATGCTTGTTACAGCCATTTAGGAGCCAAGGGTGATGGAGCCTCTGCTCTCTTTATTTATGTATTTTTAGTTTTTTTATTTTATTCGTTCTTTTTTAAATTCATTCATATTTTATTCAACGTGGGGCTTGAACTCACAACCTGAGACCCAGACTTGAGCAGAGATCAAGAGTGGGACGCTTGCCCAACTGAGCCACCCAGGTGCCCCAAGGCTCTGCCATCTTTAATACAAAGCTCCCAGAGTTACTTTGGGTCAGGTCATGATCTCACAGTTCATGGGATCAAGCCCCACATTGGGCTCTGCATGACAGTGTGGAGCCTGCTTAAAATTCTCTCTCTCCCTCTTTCTCTGCCCCTTCCCAGCTGTCTCTCTCAAAATAAACAAACTTAAAAAAAATTAAGAGATATGTCTAAACTGTAGTGTTTGGATCTTGATTTGAACAAACGAATTGTTTTTTAAAATGGGAGAAACTTGTTTACTAACTGGATTATTTAATGATAACAAGAAATAACTTATTACTTAAGTGAGATACAGTACTGTGGAGTTTTTTAGGCCTTTTTTATTAGCAATACAAATGGAAATATTTACATGTGAAACAAGAGGACATTTGTGTTTAGTTTCACAAATGAGAGAGAAGTGAGGCATATAGATGAAACAAAACTGGTCATGAATCAGTCATTGTTGAAGCCAGGAAATATGTACATGGGATTTCATTACAAATATTCACCCTATTTTTTGTGTATACGTCAATTTTTCTATAACAGAAAAGATTTAGGAAGAGCAAGAGAAACGAGGTGCACCAACTAAAATATTTTATTTTATTAAAAATATTTTTTGGGGGAGCGCCTGGGTGGCTCGGTCGGTTAAGCGTCCGACTTTGGCTCAGGTCACGATCTCACGGTCTGTGAGTTCGAGCCCCGCGTCGGGCTCTGGGCTGATGGCCCAGAGCCTGGAGCCTGCTTCCGATTCTGTGTCTCCCTCTCTCTCTGCCCCTCCCCCGTTCATCCTCTGTCTCTCTCTGTCTCAAAAATAATAAAATAAACATTTAAAAAAAATTTTTTTTTAAATATTTTTTGGGGCGCCTGGATGAGTCAATCGGTTGGGCGGCCGACTTCGGCTCAGGTCATGATCTGACCCGTGAGTTCGAGCCCCGCGTCGGGCTCTGTGCTGATAGCTCGGAGCCTGGAGCCTGTTTCAGATTCTGTGTCTCCCTCTCTCTGACCCTCCCCCGTTCATGCTCTGTCTCTCTCTGTCTCAAAAATAAATAAACGTTAAAAAAAATTTTTTTAAATATTTTTTAATGTTTATTTTTGACAGAGAGAACATGAGTGAGGAATGGGCAGAGAGAGAGGGAGACACAGAATCTGAAGCAAGCTCCAGGCTCTGAGCTACCAACACAGAGCCCGACGTGGGGCTCGAACTCACGAACAGTGAGATCATGACCTGAGCTGAAGTCAGATGCTGAACCGACTGAGCCACCCAGGTGCCCAACAATATTATTCTTCTTAAATTGAATATAATCCAGTTGCATTTCACTTTCTGTGTGTGAAGAATACATTGCAAATGTGTTCTTAAAAAAGTTCCCTGGCACGGTTTACCGAGTAGTACCTATGTAGTCACACACAGTTATATATGAAGGGTAGAGTTGCAAGACAGGTTCTAAGTAGTTTTTTGTTTGTTTGTTTGTTTGTTTTTTACTTTTGCTATGGAAATTTTTAAATATACACAGAATAGAGAGAATAGTACAATGAATCCTTATGTACCCATCACTCAGTCCCAATGTCCATTAACCTAAAGCCAGTCCTATTCTATTCTTTCCCTCATTCACTCCCCCTTTTGTATTACTTTGAAGCACATTACATCATATCATGTCATCTTTAGGTACCTGAAGCATATTTCCCTAGAAGAAACAAACTTCTCACAGAATAATCACCGGATCATCACACCTAAAATTTGTTAATATAATTAAATAGGCAGTTGGTATTCAATTTTCCTGTTGCTGTGTATACATCAGCTTTTTTAGTTCCTTTTTTGAATTGGGATCTAATCCTCTCACATTGTAATTATTTCTCCTTCAATCTGTATATTACTTTTCTCTTTATTCAGATTTAAGAAGACAGATTATTTTTGACCTGTAGCTTTCCTCATAGTCTGGATTCTGCTGCTTACATTGCTGTAGCGTAGTTCCAAGTCAGATTTAAATATTAAAGAGAGTGTTCATGCACATTATGGTCAGGTTTCACCCAAAGTGGTGGTATTATTTTGGGCCCTGGTGATAACAGCTAGAGGTCAGGGGAGGCGGCCTTGCTGGTGGATCCCAGCTGGCTGTGAGCACCCTGTGACTGGCTGAGGTGTGCTTGTCAGGCTGAGAAAGCTTGTCTCCTGCCTCAGGCCCTTCCTGCTCTCTAAACTCCATTGGGCCTCTTGTTATGGATACAGTGTCAGACCATCCTCTACTTTTCCTTCAAGGAGCGGGTAACAATTTGTAAATGTAGTGGGCTTCCCCAGTTTATATTCCGAAAAGTCAGGAGTGCATGAATGTGACTTTGAATTCTGAAGAACACGTAAACCATGGTTTCCAGCTAGGAACGGGATGACACAGACTTGACAGTTCGTGATAATCATTTCCACATTGGAACTTTGTCTCTTGTGACTAAACACCAAGTTACATTTAATTTTTCTTCCCCTTCTTTTCTCCCTGGGGAGGACGAAGCTCCTGGGCCAAGGTCATCCTGTATATATGCGGTTCTTTACTCAGCCCTCACCTGTAACTGAGAGGCTGAGGCTATGTCTTCGTTTTGCATTCATCCTGATTTCACAGATCTGTAAAATCTTTGTGCCCCATCTATCCTCCAAACAGACAAGGAGAGGAGATTGAGAGGAGCCAAGAGTGGAGCACAGATGCCAACGGGTGCCAAGAAGAAGCACCGGCACCCTGTCCCCTACGGGGCAAAACCAAGGGAGGTCATTGCAATATCCAGATTTACTTAGATGAATCTCAAGTTTGGAATAGCACCCAGCCAATAGGACGCCTGGGTAACAAGGACTGAGTAAGTTCTGGCAGATGGTCTGAGTGAGGGCAGCATTCTAGAACACTACACATGTCAGAGTGGTGTGAGGAAATTGCTGAGAGGTTTTAAGCCCCTGAAGGATTTGAGGGTGGTGGCAAATTGCCCATGCAACCAGGGGAGACTGTGTGTGCGAACCTTGAGGCTGGAAGCAATGGTGGGGACCATGGACACCACCAGTGGATGCCATATACCACTTGCAATAAACTGTACCTCAGCTCATGTATGTGACCCACCAACGACCATGTGGACAACCACACTACAGAGGCCCCTCATGCACCGATGCTGCAGGGTAGTTAGGGTTCCTGGGGAAGTTGCTAATCCTCAAAAAAAAAGGGAAACAGAAGGGGAAGGAAAACTTTGAATCAGAATGAATATTTACTAGTTTTAAATGGAAAGATACTGAGTTATCTTCAAGTGGCAAGACTGAGCTCATTTTCCTTCCATCAGCAGAAAGGGGACTCAAGAGCTAAGTTTGAATTCCATCAGAAAAAGATAAAGGCACATTCCAGCACATCTGGGCTGTGACTATAAATTTTAAACTCACTACACAACCCACATTTATGTGTTTATTTTTAAATGTCTGTGTGCACTGTATTAAAAGTTTCATGAGGGGTGCCTGGGTGGCTCAGTTGGTTAAGCATCCAACTTCGGCTCAGGTCATGATCTTGCGGTCCATGAGTTCGAGCCCCACGTCGGGCTCTGTGCTGACAGCTCAGAGCCTGGAGCCTGTTTCGGATTCTGTGTCTCCCTCTCTCTGACCCTCCCCCGTTCATGCTCCGTCTCTCTCTGTCTCAAAAATAAATGTTAAAAAAAAAAAATTTTTTTTAAAGTTTCATGAGGGCACAGACCATTTCTTTTGTGTTGTGTATTCTTAACACCTAACCCAGTGATTAGCCTTGATAGACACTGAAGAAGGAGTTGTTGAATGAATATTGGACCCACACGCCAGAGCTACTTCCACAGTACTTAATACAGAGCAAGCTCATGATAGATGATCTTATCCCTTCGTTCCTAAAGGAATATATATTTCTTTGGGGACAGTCTATCTTTCTGTTGAAATCCAGTTCTAACTTGAATGGCTCTGAAGGTAAATCAGCTATGTTGTTTTTTATGGGAGCTATTTAAGAAAATGACGTCCTAGTGTTTGTCTTCTCTGACCTTATTCTGTATCCAAAGGGTTTATTGGATACAGCAGTAGCCATACATGCAGATGCTCAGGTTTATTATGTGGATGATGCTGATAGTAGTGATTGCCCCACCACCCACACAGTCCTGGCCCCTTGATTCCAAAACACTCTCTCCTTTTGCTTCCCAGCCTCAGATTCAGTCTGTTCTCATTCGCCTCTCCTTTTTCTGTGCCAACGCTCTTGTCTGCCCTTCCCCATTCACACCCCTGATCTTCACCCCTCTCAGGGCAGAACTCCTACCTAGCCAGCCAGCAGCCATGTTTTGGATGGTTCTCATTTCACGTAGAGTCATCTCTGGAAAAAACAGAAGGGAATTTTATTAAAAGATGTCAATGTGCAATTGATTATCTATATCTTTAAACCATTAATTTGTATTCCACTTTATTTATAAAAGTATTTGAGGTAAGTAAGTATATCTTAATAAAACATGTGTTGTAAATAAATTCACTAACAAGTAAAAAAAATCTGTGAGCTCTGATTTTTGACTTGGAAAATAGGGACCCCATAGTCCAGTATTTCCTGAACTTGCCTGGTAAGAATTACCTTGCTGCTGGGGCATCTGGGTGGCTCAGTCGGTTAAGCATCCAACTTCGGCTCAGGTCATGATCTTGCAGTCTGTGAGTTCGAGCCCCGTGTTGGGCTCTGTGTTGACAGCTCAGAGCCTGGAGCCTGCTTTGGATTCTGTGTCTCCCTCTCTCTCTCTGTCCCTCCCCTGCTTATGCTCTGTCTCTCTCTCTCTCTCTCTCAAAAATAAATAAAGATTAAAAAAAAAAAAGAAGAATTACCTTGCTGCTTGTTAAATACAGATTTCCTCAGCTCTTCCCCTCAAGACTGATTGAGTGGGTGGGCCTGATTTTTTTTTCTTATGCTTTAGGTAATTCTTTTCATTTGATTTGATAACTTGAATAAAAATCGCCAATGTAGCAGGGATAGGGAGGATGAAAACTCATGAGGAATAGGGACATAAGTTTGTGGGGAGGGACAGAGACCTTTCTGAGTGAAAAGGAATTTGATTCAGTAGGGTTTTTTTTTAACAGTTTGTTTTTTTTGTTTCTGAGGTTTTTTTGTTCGTTTTTTGGGGTTGTTTTTAGTAAACTTTACCCCCAACATGAGGCTCAAACTCATGGCCCCATGATCAAGAGTCACATGCTCTACTGACTGAGCCAGCCAGGTGCCCACACACTCTTTTTTCTTTTCTCAGTATGAATATATCTGTGTGAATGCTGATAATCAAAAGCACTCATGGCATTATGGAAAGATCGATGGTGGCAAATTATACTGAACTATCAAAGTTAAAAAAAATAAACCGAAAATGTTGGTCAAGCTGTGTCAAGTAGTACCAATTACTTTTCTTTTCAATGATCTCCTTACTGTTGTATCTTATTATCTTGCTGCACAATTAGGTATAACATCAAATGTGTCCGATTAAGTAAGCTGTAAGTTTTAATTTGATTAGAACAGTAACTTGCCTCCCTCTGAATACCTATTTGTATCTTTATATATGCCATCTTCGTAGGTTGTCATGTATGAGCATGTTACCTTCTCGATTTTAAAATATTAGAAGGAACAGTGCATAGATAAGATCTTTCTTTATTCTTATTTTCTGAAATTTCAGGCAAACCCCTGTTGGATCAGTAAGTCACCCACTTTATAGTCTGTATCTTTTGAGAATTTTGTTCTTTTCCGCTCCATCCCCTTCTTGAATAGAATTCCACACTTCAAAAGTTACTCCACTTGGTGAAGAACAGCACTTACAGGAAGGGAAACCCAGGGAAACCCTGAAGTTTTGTCCTTTGAGAGCTCCACCCTCTGAGGGCTCCGTCACCCTTCATTCCCTACGGTCTCAGGTTCGCTGGGAGGGAGTTTCTGGGGAGGAGAGCCTCCAGGGAGGTTGGCAGGTATGAAGGGCAGGGATGAGATTGGGGGAACTGGGACGCTGGGATGGGCTGCTGCTTCTGGAACACCTCAGATGCTAGGGATATGTGAGGGCCTTGTGGAAGCTGACAGTCTGGAGACTTCCTGTCATAGTGTTCATTGCTTAGACGGTGAGATTATTAAAACCAGTAATTCCTAAAGTCACAGTTTCTGTAATTGGAATCTCTTCTCTTTTTTTTTAAAGTTATTTATTTATTTTGAGAGCTGGGGCAGGGCAGACAGAGAGGGAAAGAGAGAATTGCAAGCAGGCTCCACAGTGTCAGCGCAGAGCTCGACGCAGTGCTTGATCTCACAAATCATGAGATCATGACTTGAGCCGAAATCAAGAGTCAGATGCTTAACTGACTGAGCCACCCAGGTACCCCAATAGGAATCTCTTAAGAAAACAGTACCATGTGAAAGGCGTTGCATAGTGCAGGGTTTAAGGCCCTTGTATTCTCCTCTCCACTTTCATGTCAGCAGTCTGGCTTCTGGTCAGGGACGGCATATTTTCTAATTGTCATTCAGAAAAATTCCCGGTACCTTAGTACTTCCCAAATGTTGGGTACTTTTAGAGGTTTGCAGCTGTGCAATTATGACTATTAGTTTAATACTACTCCGCCCGCACCCTACACCCTGTCTGCTTTTATGCAAATAACAGCATGGTGCGGGCTGATCAGGTACCGACGGAATGCAGCATAGACCTTGATCATATTATTCAGGAAGGTTAAATTTTGGTTTCATAGACTCACACTGCTGCTGCCCACATTTACCACTGTCATCATTTCCTCTCTTCAGATGTCCCTACAGAGTTTGGGACATCACTGAAGAATGGAAAAATAATGCCTTCAGAGTTTCCACCTTTTCATGAATCAAAGGAACATGGCATTGATAGGAGAGGCAGATTGTATTAGAATTATTTGGGCCCTTAGCTGGATTTCCTTCTGGGCTGGATTTCAGTCCCTTCCTTTGTGTCTGCCTATCCATCTGTGAAGAGGGGATAATTACACCTGTTCCTCATTTGCCTCAGAGGGATGGTACAAAGATTCATTTAAAAAGTCTGTAAAGGTTTTTGAGCACGAAAGAGTTATAA
This sequence comes from Neofelis nebulosa, assembly GCF_028018385.1. Classification (NCBI taxonomy): domain Eukaryota; kingdom Metazoa; phylum Chordata; class Mammalia; order Carnivora; family Felidae; genus Neofelis; species Neofelis nebulosa. The sequence goes on from NC_080785.1 coordinate 87,932,718, forward strand.
AAAAATATATTGTCGCGTCAGTGGTCCTGACAAATATCTGAAATCACTTAATCTGAATCACTGAAAGTGATTTCAGTCATCAATGTAGAGAGGAATACACATTTTTCACATACTTTGTGTGTTTTTTCCCAAGGTGTGTATGTCTAAGAGGAGAGAGTTTGGAGAACAGATCATCAGCCACAAAGGTAAGTTTTAAATAATCCACTTTCTTTTAACTAACTGTGTTCAGGCTTGAAGCTAAAGGAGATGAGCCAAAGAAATGACATGAAAAAAAACCCAGCAATCCTCAGCTGCACTGTGCAGACTCTAATATTTTTCTGGCCTATAATAAAAAATGACCATCTGAGTCAGAAAAGATTTCTTCAGGTCAGAAATGCTTCTTTCTGTTTTGTTTTGTTTTGTTTTGTTTTGTCTAAGTTCTGGTGTAAATCTTTGCAAATCACCTGGACCTTTTTTTATTAAGTTTTTATTTTAATTCTAATATAGTTAACAGTGTTACATTAGTTTTAGGTGTACAAATAGTGATTCAACAATTCTATACATTACTCACTGCTCCTCATGGTAAGTGTACTCTTAATTCATCTGGACCTTATTTATTTTTTTATTTTTATTTTTAATTTTTTAATTAAGTTTTTTATTTTAATTCCAGTATAGTTAACATACAGTGTCTTATTAGTTTCAGGTATACAATATAGTGATTCAACAATTATATACATTACTCAGTGCTCATCATAAGTGTATCCTTTAATCCCCATCACCTATCCCCAACCCCATCCCCCGACCCAACTCTACTCTGGTGACCCTCAGTTCTCTATAGTTAAGAGTCTGTTTCTTGGTTTCTCTCTCTCCCTCTCTCTCTTTCTAGAGTGGCTGCACCAGTTTGCATTCCCACTAACAATGTGTGAGTGTTCCCTTTTCTCCACATCCTTGTCAACACTTGTTTCTTCAGTTTTTGATTTTAGCCATTCTGACAGGTCTGAGGTGATATCTCATTGTAGTTTTGATTTGTATTTCCCTGATGATGAGTGATATTGAATATCTCTTTATGCATCTGTTGGCCACCTAAAAGTCCTCTTCAGAGAAATGTCTGTTAATGTCTTCTGCCTATTTTTAATTGGATTATTTAGTTTTGGGGTGTTGAGTTTTATAAGTTCTTTATATATTTTGGATACTAACCCTTTATCAGATATGTCATTTGCAAATATTTTCTCCCATTCTGTAGCTTGCCTTTTAATTTTGTTGATTGTTTCCTTTGCTGTGCAGAAGCTTATTTTTTTGTAATTTTTTATTTTATTTTATTTTGTATTTGTTTATTTTTTAATTTACATCCAACTTAGCATATATTGCAATAATGATTTCAGGAGTAAATTCTGGTGATTCATCCCCTATGTATAACACCCATTGTTCATCCAAACAAGTGTCTTCCTTAATGCCCCTTACCCATTTAGCCCATTCCCCCCCACCCACAACCCCTCCAGCAACCCTCAGTTTGCTCTCTGTATTTAAGGGGCTCTTATGTTTTGTCCCCCTCCTTGCTTTTATATTATTTTTGTTTCCCTTCCCTTATGTTCATCTGTTTTGTATCTTAAATTCACCTGAACCTTTTTTAAAAATTTTTTTTAATGTTTATTTATTTTTGACAGAGAGACAGAGCATGAGTGGGGGAGGGGCAGAGAGAGGGGGAGACACAGAATCTGAAGCAGGCTCCAGGCTCTGAGCGGTCAGCACAGAGCCTACGCAGGGTTCGAACTCACAGACCGTGAGATCATGACCTGAGCCGAAGTCAGACGCTCAACCGACTGAGGCACCCAGGCACCCTACACCTGGACCTTTTTAAATGATAAGTTTTGGGGCGCCTGGGTGGCGCAGTCGGTTAAGCGTCCGACTTCAGCCAGGTCACGATCTCGCGGTCCGTGAGTTCGAGCCCCGCGTCAGGCTCTGGGCTGATGGCTCGGAGCCTGGAGCCTGTTTCCGATTCTGTGTCTCCCTCTCTCTCTGCCCCTCCCCCGTTCATGCTCTGTCTCTCTCTGTCCCAAAAATAAATAAAAAACGTTGAAAAAAAAAATTTAAAAAAAAAATGATAAGTTTTCCTAAAGATTTGAAAAGTCAGTTGACACATATACTTTATTTTTTTTTAATGTCAATTGACATCACCCCTAAAATTTCAATTGTCAATTATGTTAGAGGCATGGCTATCACAGATATATAGGAAACACTAGTTTCTTCCAAAATATCAATTTACCTATTATTAAATTTTCATTGTCTTTCAAGGAGGTGAGTAACAGCTGTTTCCTGAAAATTGCTAAAATTGCATCAACAGCATGGGAAACAGAGTGAGGAAAAGTACAACAAATAACTATAAACTCCCAAATGCAAATGAACTGATTCCTGTTTTTTTTTCTGTTCCACAGCACTCAACCCTGATCTCCCATTATGAAAATGAAAAACAAATGTTTGTTAAATGCCTGCCATGTGTGGGAATAGTCGTTTTCCTAGACTAGCGACATCAGCATCACCTGAGAGCTTGTTAGAAATTCAAATAGGAAGCTTTGGGATTGGAGCCCAGCAATCCGTGTTTTAACAAGCCCTCCAGGAGATTCCCATACATGTTAAAGGTGTCATTTAGAACTGGAATTTCACAGGGTAATGGTGAGGTGGGGACTGGGCTGGGCATCCTGTGGGCAGCATGGGGTAGTGGCTGAGCACAGAGCTCATTCCTCTGACTCCTTAGGGGGTGCACCTCTCGCCACCTCAGGACTTGCATTTGGGGAGGAGAATCATTCTTCTCTGGGAGTCAGATCTCATTCCAGATAAAATGCTCAAATGGGAGATATTCCAATTTGTGGTTAATACTGTGTGCCGGGAGAACAAAGCTGTTCTCTATTGCTGTCATGACATTCGCTTATGGAGCATGAGGAGGGACCTAAGAAGGAGTGAAAGGGGACAAGAGGGCCCGAAAAAGATTTGATCCCTACCATTACCACATCTCCTTTCCACTACCCTGTCCCACAACTCTTTCCTCATTTGCCTCTTGACCTCCCTGGGTCCGGCATGCTCTCCAGTGAATTTTGGGAGAGCTGAAACAGTGAAGGGGAGCTATGTACTAGAGATGGTGTAGAGAGGGAGGATGCCCCAGGCCAGTCCCTGCCTCACCCTTTAACCAACAAGATTCTGATTCCAAGGGCACGTTGCACCTTCACTACCCAGAGCTGTAACAGTATTCAACCCCACTTCCTTTTGCTTTTTTTTGGGGGGGGGGGTGCGGAAAGCAATTCCTGGAAATAGAACTTGTCTTTCACTTCAACAGGATGTAACTCTGATGTACATTCCAATGTCAGCTGTTGGTGACCCAGCCCTCAATAGGAAGGCCAGCCCATCCCTACACTAGTCCTTGGCTGAGAGTGCCTGACTGCTTCCCAACTTCCTGAGGGGCACAGAGCTTGTCACTCCTCCACACACCATCTCAGTCGTCAGATTTAGGGACCAGTCATGCTTGGAATCAGTATTCCCAACAAGAAAGCTTTCCTTTTGGAAATTTTTGATCTTTGCATCATCAAAGAGACTGGGAGAGAGCAGTCTTTAATTTTTACTTATGGCTTGAAATTAATATGTAAATATATGAAAGAGGGGAAACTGAGTGGACTCAGTCACTAGACATCTGAGTCTTTATTTCAAAATCAATTTTTTTGCAAGATGACTACTCAGCTACATACATTGAAAGAGACTAATGACCGAAGGACAGAAGACAGAAGGGTTGGTTTATCTGGGTTCCATATAATCCATATGCAAGGAGATAGATTTGTCTAACACTAAAAAAACCTCAGCTAAGTCATTTTAAAGCAAATACTAGCAACATTGCTTGAATCTTAGATTAACTAGAGGGGTTTAACTATCCCCAAAGAACTATCAGGCATTTATCCAGTGGACTGTGGATAAACCTACAGTTTGCTTTTTGAGGCGGGGGGGGGGGGGGGGGATTGAGGGTTAGAAGTAAATTGGTTTTTAAAAAGTCCCTAATATTCCTTAATCCTCAATTCCATTTTTCTGCATTTCTTTGTACAGCATATCTATATAGGGTATCTGTTAAAATTCTGGTGTTTCTTTGGTTACTAGAGTTGCAATTTTTCTCCGAAGCCTCTATTGACATATGAACTTACTGACAGAACTTACTGTTCAGAATCATAGAACTGTTTATAACTAAAAGGGACTTCGAAGATTATAGTCCAACTTCTGTTATCTTACAAACAAGGAAACCAAGTCCAGAAAGTTTGAGTGACTTGCCCAAGGTCACAGAACTAGATGCTAGTGCTGAGACAAGAATTCTGGCCTTTTTTTTTTTTTCTTCTTTTTTTAAAGTAAGTGCTGTGCCCAATGTGGGGTTTGAACTCACAACCTCAAGATCAAGAGTTGCATGCTCTACAGACTGAGCCAGCCAGGCACCCCAAGAATTCAAACTTCTTAACTCACAGTCAAGGACTGAGTACATCGCCCTGTTACTTTGCTAGTTTGTTTTTGTTTGTTTGTTTGTTTTAATACCCGAAATTCTTTACCCTCTTGAGATTCCTGGAGCATTTTGCCAGTATGGTGTGAATATCAGGCTTTTTCTTAAGCAAGGAGGATTTGATACTATCAAAGAACACCTACATGGGGAACCGCTCCCAAGGGTGGACACAGATTAGATGAACATTTGGAAAGCTGGAGAGAAAGGTGACACATTGCAGGCTTTAGGCTGCCATTAGGACTAAGTGTTCTGATGGTATTCTGATTTCTCTTTAAGAGCAAGAGATCTGATTCCTCTTCCATTCTTTCAACAGACCCAGAGACCAGTCTTAATTAACATAAATATCTTGGATTTTTGAGAATGAGGAGGGTTTAAATTTAATATGGTTCCAAAAATTAAATGAACTGAAGGGGGAACATTAATGGAATCCTCAATTAAACTTGAAAAAAATCACCTACAAACGCATAGTCATTTTGGCTACTAACCGCTTGGATCCTCTTGAAATGCACTGAGCTAGTTATATCTCTGAAGTAGTCTGTATTAGCATGCACCTAGAGAAAGGGTCAGAGGTTTACGTTTTTGGGGGTTTTTTTTCTTTCTTTTTTTGGCACGGTAAAATCTTTTTCAAAAAGATTTTCTATGATACAGATTTTTTTTAATACTTCAGGTCAATTCATGTTCCCTTTGTATATGGTGATTCATGGTAAGATAAATAAACCACCACTGAAATTTGAAAAGAAGCTACTTAAGGAAGATCTTTAAGTAGCTAATGAGTCAGTGTGTATTCATAGAACTTTGATCAGTGCTTGCAGGGACTATTTTGTGCTGAGAACAAAGACACCAAAGAGATAGGGCCACTGGGAGGAAACTGGAGGGAGTGAAAAGGCTACCATGCAACACTGGAATCAGGAAATTCCCAGCCCTAATAACCAAAGCCAAGTGCAGGGGAAAGCAGCTGGAAAAAATTCGGAACCACAAACAGGTGAAAAATGCAATTCTTAGCAAGGAGAAACACCTTTTATTTTAGATTACCTACATATTTTCAGTGTACAGTCTTGCCCAAGAAAAGAGGTTCATTTGATTCAACAGCTGAAGGACAGACAGCCTGTCATTCCCCCCTCCCCCAACAGCTGACACTCACTGGAGGGACACCAGAATCTTCTGCATCGGAGCATTACATCTTACAACAAAACATTTAATTTTAATTGAATGTATTTTCCTAGGAGGATTGAAAACACACACTAACCCACCGCTTTCGGGATGGTAATTTATTTATGTAGGTTTTGTTTATTCACGACCTAGATTGACTGATGTGGTTCCTCCAGGAATTGCCCCTCCAAAGGCTCTGACAATAGGTCTTCTGTGGAGGGGACTGCTGGGAGAGCGTTCAGCTTCAGTAAAGGCAGCTTTCAGGGAAAGCAGGAGCTCAGGGTCAGGCTGCCAAGATTTTAATGAATTGCTTCAGATATTCTCTCTCATGGCTTCCACTGTGTTCAGAAATCTGAAAGAAAAATAATAAATCTGCATACAAAACACATGGCAGTTGGACATAGAAGTTGCTGCACACACAAATACCTGTTACATATTTCTTTTTAAATGGCTAAGTGCCATTTAAAAAATGTGTACATTTTTTAATGAAAGTGTTTCTGTAATAGTTATTATTTAATCTTTTTCCATCTATTTCCCTATGAAATAAAGTCATATTATGGCTCTGAAAAAAAATGTTTCATTTTAGTAATTTTTTTTTCCTGAGGCCAGTTAATGGAAGATTCCTATTAGGGAAAAAAGTCATTGAAGAGGTGAAAAAATACAGTGTTCCATCATGCTTCTGCTTTTATTCGACTATGGCTTATTTTCAGTCAGTTGGGAGTATTCACTTCTTTTTTTTTTTAATGTTTATTTATTTTTGAGAAAGCGCAAGCAGGGGAAGGGCAGAAAGAGGAGGACAGAGGATCCCAAACAGGCTCTGTGCTGACTGTGGAGAGCCCGCCCATTATGGGGCCCAAAGTCAGGAACAGTAGAGGTTATGACCTGAGCCAAAGTTGGACGCTCAACCAACTGAGCCACCCAGGGGCCCTAAGGGAGACTATACTTCTTAAAGCACAAGGTTAATAAGTTCAGAAACTTTCTTTGCATTTCTTTAAATGTAATCTAATTTAAAGCCTTTACATCTTCTGATAATTTGATGTTTTAAATCCACCCACCCATGTCATTATTTAAAGTTTGCTCTTAACACAAAAATAATAGTTTTTTCTCTGGGAAAAAAATAAAAGTTTATTTATTTATTTTGAGAGAGAGCGGGGTGGGGGGAATTGGGCAGAGAGGCAGAGAGAGAGGACAGAGAGAGAGAAAAAAAGTCTCAAACAGGCTAGAGCAGTCAGTGCAGAGCCTGACACATGGCTGGGTCTCACAAACCATGAGATCATGACCTGAGCTGAAATCAAGAGTCCAGTCAGCCACTTAACCGACTGAGCCACCCAGGGACCTCAACGAAAAAAAAATACTTTATAAAGCTTCTGAAACACCAGTCATTTTGAAAATCTTTTTGTTTTTATTTTTTATTTTTGTTTACACATTTTTTTTACATGTATCTATTTATTTTGAGAGAGAGATGGCTGGGGAGGGGCAGAGAGTGAGCGAGATAACCCCAAGCAGCCTCTGTCTACACTGTTAGTACAGATCCCATGAACCTCAAGATCATGACCTGAGTCGAAATCAAGAGTCAGATGCTCAACCGACCAAGCAACCCAGACACCCCATGAAAATATTTTTGTTTTAAAAATATTTTTCACATCTTGAAACAATCACAAGCTTACAGAAAAGTTGGAAGTATCCTATAAATAACTTTTTTTCTGAACCATTTGAGAGTAACTGCCAATCTGATGTTCCAATATCCTCTAAAACTTTAGTATATATTTTCTACAAGCAAGAACATTCTCTTACATAAACACAGTAGAACAATCAAAATCGGGAAACTAACCTCAAAACATCATTACCACCTAACCCTCAGACCCATTCAAGTTTATTCAGTTGACCCAAAGATGAATTTTATAGCAAAATATCCAGGTCGTGATAATGGGGAGAATTTAACTGCCATGTTTCTTCAGTCTCCTTCTGTCTGAAATACTTTGTCTTTCAGTGGCTTTCATGACCTTGACACTTTCAAAAATAACAGTCCAATAATTTTGTAGAATATTCTTCACTTGGGTTTGTCTGATGTTTCCTCATGATTAGATTAAGGTTATCATTTTGGGGAGTGATTATATACTATAATTTCCATTTGTTCCATTACTGATGTTGTTTACTTTGATCCCTTGATTTAGGTGATGTATACCAAGCTTAATAAGTATTTTGTGGGATAGTACTTGGAAATTATCTAGATATCCTGTTCCACATCAGATTGTGTGTGTGTGTGTGTGTGTGTGTGTGTGTGTGTGTGTTCCTATGGTTTTCTTTTTTATTTAACATGTTTGTTAAATTAATTCAATTTAACAAGGAGGCCATTAGACTGAAGTGGCTCTAATGCCATGGTGGCTTTTGTAAGCAAATCAAAATCTAGGTCTATAAATGACTCAATGTTATGAAATCAAAACCCAACGAAAACCAATCACAGTCAACCAAGATTTAAGCTATAGCCAATAGTAATTTCCTTACTCTGCTTTCTCCTTTTCTCTATAAAAATTTTCCCCCAGAAGAGCACTTCTAACCATTTCCAGTTTGGTGCTGCCTGGTTTCAAATGGATTTTTTTTCAAATAAAATGTTGAATTTTAATATACCTATTTTTTTTAAGTTCATAATCCTTTGTTGTAATTGTTTATTTTGATACTCAGATTATTCCAGATTTGGCCATTTGGGAGCCCCTTCACACTGACTTCTGTGTACTGACATGTCTTAATCATACTTGAATAATGTTCTTGCTTTCTGGCACTGTGAGATGTTTCACGTGCATCTTGTTTTTTTCTTGTGCCAGGTGTGTTAACTGATATTGGAGGTATTGCTGTTCCCAGGCTTTCAGTGGACAGAACTAGGGAATATATATGTATATACATTTACCCATATACACATTTATGTTACATCTACATTTCTGTCTATCTCTGTCATCATCATCTCTCTGTCTAGTGGAAACTATAAGTTTACACCAGTACCTCCTATTCCAATCCAACACTATGTAGTTTATTTTAGCTTTTTTTCTCTTTTTTTGTGACACCCTGGCCTAACAGTAACACAACTTACGTTATTTTTAATATATTTACTTAACTGATCAATCCTCCTGTAAGTAGCCAAACTCTCATCTCAGCTGCCATTCTCATCCTCCTACAGATGCCCTCCCAAGCCATTTGAAATGTGATACCCCATGCTGGACAACCCCCACCCCTCTGCTACCTACATGGATGCCTGCAATGTTTGTATTGGACTGGATTCTGATACCTCCTACTGGGTGACTCCTCCCACCCCACAAACACTTTATCCACCCTTCTTGGGCTCTGAAATCCAAATTTTGGAAGACACCCTGCCCTCAACCCCACTGTGTAGATGCTTACCTGCCTTTGCCCCATCTGATGGCTTAAGGATGTAATTGTTTAGAAACAGAAGAGGAAAGGGAGTATAGGGAATTAGGGGCAAAAAAAAAAAAAAAAAAAAAAAAGGAAGGAGAACAAGGAAGGAGAAAGAACAACACTTATGTTGAAATAGATCACAAGTAAGCAGATTAAGTTTTTGTTAATGTGATATGGTTTAAATACAAAGAATCTAAGAAGCACTTAGAAATGGAGTGCTTTCTGACATAGAATGTAATACGTTTTTTCCTGGTCTTGACAAAATCCATGTATTACAGGTGGCAGCCCAACTTTCACATGATTATATGTTTTGTGGATGATCTTTTCATATTTTGTATATCTATTGTTCTTCCTATTTGAGATACAGTAATTCCACCCAGTTTTAGTATTTGCTCATCAGTAAATTTCCCAGGAACTTGGTGAAGCGTTCTTGCTGCCAGAAATGTTCAGTACCCTTTCTGTTTCATCCCACTTCTTCCCTATCCCATGATTAAATTAGACATAATTCCTTTAGAATGGATTCAGACTGTTGTCTGGTCCATCTTGTTCAAGGTCAGTGCTTTATTTCCCTCAAAATCATAAGGCTATCATTCTTTATAACATTTTCTTAAAAGATCTACGTCAGTCTTCTTTTCAACAAATTACAGGGAGAGGCTCTCATACTAACATCACAAATGATAAGTAAGCAGATTTAAAGTTATTCGATCAGTCACTGCTAAATACAGTGTCAGCTCTCTATGGAAACATGTAAAAACAACATATGATGGGCGCCTGGGTGGCTCAGTTGGTTGAGCGTCTGACTTCGGCTCAGGTCATGATCTCACAGCTGGTAAGTTAGAGCCCTGCGTCGGGCTCTGTGCTGACAGCTGGGAACCTGGAGCCTGCTTCGGATTCTGTGTCTCCCTCTCTCTCTGCCCCTAACCCACTCATATTCTGTCTCAGTCTCTCTCAAAAATAAATAAACATTAAAAAAAAAAAAACAAAACCATATGATATCCCTTAGCATTCAGCCATCTCCACAACAACACGGGGCAAAAATTGGCACAAACATGGTTCCTTAAAACTTGAACAATACTGTTATTATCAAAATCAGAGTGAAGATGTGTGTGTGTGTTTGTGTATATATAAATATATATATATATATATATATATATATATAAAGCTACTTTCAAAATTAAAAAATTAAAGGTTTAAAAACTTTCACATAATTACATTTCTCAGAGATAACTATTGTTAACAGCTGAGACAGTCTTTGGACTTCCATTTGTAGCTGGTAAGAAATAGGACTATATCTTCTATTTTTAAGCATATCTAAGTATGATTCCTTTCTTAGATGAAGAAAGTGTGTGGGATGTTATGTGATTCATTTTAATTTTTAGGACAGAATTTAAAAATACTAAAAAATGACTGTAAAAACATCCTTATCATAACAGAACTTGGAATTGGTGATTAGGGACATATGGATTACCCACCTTGAACATTTTGTAGGTTTTTAAAAATTCTCTAGAAAGATGTCATATTTTTTCCATCTCCAGTTGTTTAGATCTCTAATACTGTTACTAGAGTTACATTAAATAAAACACTGAGAAGTCTGAACATAGGTAAAGAAGATCTTGACTTAGATGTCCATTTATTTTATTAGGATCACTGTGTTCTGATGTGCACAGAGCAGGCTATTTTTTTGGAGGACTCTTGTACTCATGGATCTTGGAGTGAGGTTTCTGCTCTGCACCATATCAAAACAGGTTTGAAACCAATAATTCAGACACAAACAAACAGAAAAGGAAGAAGACAACTCTTTTTTTTTCATATATGGTATTAGAACTGTTCTTCTCAAACTTTAATGTGCACATGAATCATCCAGGAATCTGTTAAAATGCAGACTCTGGGGGCACCTGGGTGGCTCAGCTGGTTGAACATCCAACTCTTGATATTGGCTCAGGTCACGATCTCACGGTTTGTGAGTTCCAGCCCCACATCAGGCTCTGCACTGATGGCATGGAGCCTGCTTGGTATTCCCTCTCTCTCTGCCACTCCCCAACTTGCTTGCTCTCTGTCTCTCTCTTTCTTTCAAAATAAGTAAACATTAAAGAAGAGAAATTGCAGACTCTGATTCACTGCCTTACTTCACCTCTTTCTTGCCTTGTGTTTGCACCTCCCCTAAAAAGTGTTGGCACTTTAATTTTTACCAGGCTGTACTTTCTGGAAGTCCTGGACTACCAGCCTTTTCCTTTTTTCTAAACCATCCTGCCTTCAGTTCCTGATTTTCTGTGGTCTGCCACTGGAACTGGTGGCCCATGGCCTGGTTCTAACTTACATAATCTGTACTCACCCCCATGTTAGACTTCTCTCTGGACTCTGGGGTGTCTCCACACCTAGCACATCCCAGCCTATCCTCACCGGCCCCTCCTTGGGGTGAAAGGAAAGTAGGAATACACAGGTGGAAAGATCATTGCAATAAGCAGCAGAGCTTTACAATTCATGGTGTCATCTGTGGACCGGCAGTGGCAGCATCACCTGGGAGGTTGTTAAAGTGTAGAACCCAGACTGCCCACTCGGAATCTACAGTTTAACAAGATCCTCAGGTCTTGCTTATTCAAGTTTGAGAATCCCTGATTTGACGTGCGGTTAGCAAAAGTAACTGAAAATCCAATTCAAACTGGCTTAACACAATAAAGGAAATCTGTGGCTCCTGTAATTGAAAAATGTGCTGATAGAATGAGTTTCAAGGGTGATCAGATCCAGGAGTTCTTTTTTTTTTTTTTTTAATTTTTTTTTTTTAATGTTTATTTATTTTTGAGACAGAGAGAGACAGAGCATGAATGGGGGAGGGGCAGAGAGAGAGGGAGACACAGAATCGGAAGCAGGCTCCAGGCTCTGAGCCATCAGCCCAGAGCCCGACGCGAGGCTCGAACTCACGGACCACGAGATTGTGACCTGAGCTGAAGTCGGACGCTCAACCGACTGAGCCACCCAGGCGCCCCAATCCAGGGGTTCTTAAGTCTTTAGGGCTCCGGAACTCTTTTTGCTTATCTGGGCTTTTTTCCCTCCATGCCAACCCCATTCACATTATTTCATTTTATGTTAATAAGAATAATACAAAGATACAGGACAATGTAACTGTTAAAATAAAAAACTTGTTATGATCATACCACTCTTTGATGGAAGCTACCAGAACTTTGAAATGATAGCCCTTTAAAGCTGAGACCCTTGGCTGCAAGTAAAATAAAAGCCTGACTCAATCTTGTTAAACAATAGAAAGTTTGTTATCTTTAATCTCAGAAAGGCCAAAGGTAGGGCGGGTGCCAAGAATGACATGCCAGGGCTCCCTTTCTTTGCACTTCTCTGGGCTCTGCCCAATTCCATCCGTGGATTCCGTCTTCAGACCAGAGCTAGACTGGTGAAGTTCCAGGAATCATATGCAGGCCTTCAAATACATAAAGGCTGAAAAAGACCTTTTCCCATGTCTCCTTTTTAAGGAGTAGATAAATCTTTCCCAGAAATAACATCGCATAGGTTTCCTTATAGCCCATTGTCTAGGAGTAGGTTTCAGGCTCATGATAGAGACCTCTAATTACTTGTGAGCATCCATTCTCTCTGCTCTCTTCAGTAATATTATTCTGATTTTATATGGACATATGGCTCGCCAGCTAAAGACTAGATTCCCTTGCTTCCCTTGCATCTATATTTGGCCATATAACTAAGTTTTAGTCAATTAAATGTAATAAAAATGTTAGGTAGAACTTCCAGGAAGTACCCTTAAAAAGAGAAGCAGCATCCTCTTTTATCTGTCTTCCATTCTGATTTCCGGAACGCAAACAAAAAAGGTTGAAGCTTTTACGGTCATCTTAGATCATGAGGATGAGGATACACTCAAAGAGCTGGTAGAACAAAAAGCTGGAAGAAGCTTGGCTCCCTGATAACTTTAGGGACTTGCCCTCACAAGTATTGTACTGCCCACCTCCAGTTATGTAAGAAAATAAAAGCTTGTATGTTTGATTCACTTTTAATTTAGGTTTTCATTAACCTCCAGTGAACTTAATCCTGACTGATGCACTTGCCCATTCCCAAATCAATCACCGGCCAGAGGATGTGTTACCACCTGACTGGTGGCAAGTGGATTTGGGGGAAGTCAAATGATCACCACATTAAATATTTATTTACTTAAGTACATATTAAATATTTCCATTAAAAAATAAATTATTATAGGGAAGCAGCCTTCTCAATATCTACATATATCTACCTTGTTGTGAGTGAGCATCTTAGTTACTGAACTTTAATGATTATTTCCTGTGAAGGGCAGAGGCACTTTACCTTCATTTAGATTCTAATGGACATTCTGGTAACTTCTATTCATTTTCATGAAAAAATTCTCAGCTGTGCTTTCAAAGGATTAGCCTCCAAAATGCAGGGTTTGGTTTTGAGCTGATTCACTTTTACTTTTTTTTAAGTTTATTTATTGATTTTGAGAGAGAGCACATGGCGTGCAAGCAAGGGAGGGGTAGAAAGAGAGGGAGAGAGAATCCCAAACTGGCTTTGCACTGACTGCAGGGCCCCACGTGGGGCTTGATCCCACGAACCTCAAAATCATGACCCGAGCCAAAATCAAAAGAGCCATAAGTGTAACCGATTGTAAGTTCTGCAATTTCTCACTGTGGTCCAAGAATTCCACCCCCAGTCGGGGTGTGGTATTTGGATGACTAGAAATCGTCAGGCTGTAAGGTAAGAGTACTTTAGTTCAGTTCACTGGATGTATTAACACAAACACCAGTAGCAGGAGACTTGTTGTTCTGAGCCCCCAACTTTGTGCTTAATTAACTTTGCTGTTTTATACCAGACACTCACTTCACCTTTTTGAGCCTCAGTTTCTTCTATAAAATAAAGGCCTTGATTACAAGATCTTTAAGTCTCCAATTCTGTGCTATGTGTGGATTTTAAGGAAGACAGTGGCTTATTTCTAAAATCCTCAAGAAGCAGAAATATTTCTTCTCTCCCCAAAAGTCAGTTCCAGTGCCTGATGATTATGTAAGGCAGCTTTCTTTTGTTTCCAGCTTTACTGATGTATAAATGGCAAATGAAATTATATATAAAGTGTACAGTATGACTTAATACACATATACATTGTGAAATGAGAACCATAATCAAGTCAACACATCCATCAATGAGGCAGCTTTTTAAATAAAGAGGATAGCACTGTCTCCAGTTCTGTCTTCTCTAGAGTTGAAGGATAATCCGCTAGGATTCTTCTATTAACCCTTCACAAATCTTAAACCAGTAAGTCACCATTCACCAGTCTTTTTTCCCTAGCAAATGATCTTCAGAGCTCAGCCATTCATGTACTCCTCCATAGTTTGGGCCTCATCTTTCTGCTATCTTGGTTTTTATGTTCTCTATGTTCCTTTTTACTTAATTTTGAAGAGAATTTTTATATAATCACTGCTTGATGAGGGTTATGTATGAGGATAATATCAGTCTTGCTTGGCAAAAATAGAGGTTAACTATGGGGGGAAAAAAACCAGAAACTTAACTGAATTTTAAAATAGACAAGGAAAGACTTTATGACAAAAGCAACAAGCTTCATTTGGTATGAAGCATTTGTTGTAGTAGCTCCCCATGACTTCAGTGGTCTTCCTTTTGTGCAGCAGCATTATCAGTAGCCTCAAACATTTCTGTTAAACCTGCATGCACTTTACAGGTGGGAAGATTTTCCCAGGTATGTGGTGGGAAGTAGTGGGGTTCTACCTGAAATCATCCACTACCTCAGGTGGAGACGCATGTCTCTAGGGCAAAATCAGTAGCTTCTTTTACCTTGATTTAGGATAATTTTCAAACCTTAGCCTAAGAATCACCTGAGGTTCTGGCTAAAATGCTCATTTCTGAGCCTCACCCAGGTCTATACTAGAGCCTAAGAATTGTAAAACAACTTCCTAGATGATTGCATGGCAGGCAGTTTTCAGAGCCTAACTTTGAGAAACATCTGATAAGGCTTTCTTCCATCTATTACTGTATTTCTTTATTCTTCAGTAACTGTTGAGTACTTTTCAGGTGCTCTGGTAGGTGCCCCTGATAGGAGGCAAAAGGGCAGAGGGATGTGCCAAGACTCGAGATTCAGTATTCACGTCTTGAGGCAGTATATGACTATGAAATGAGGCACACTGTCAGTATCTTTCTAGGAGTTCAGGGTTGGGAAGATTGCTGTGGGATGAAGCTGTGAGAAGGCTTTGTGGATCCAGATTGGAAGGACTTGATTTTTGTTTTCTTTTTTTGTTTGTTTTTCAGAGGAATCAGCTTCTGGAAATTAGATCAGTCTGGAGCTGAAGTTCTAGGTGCAAAGGCTGGAAAGTCCCTTAAAGTGTAGGCACTTTATCCTAGGGCCATCAGCTGTTACTCAAGGTCTTCTGCCTAGGGACATGAGGGTAGCCTTGTTTTAGGGAGTAATAACTGGGTGTTGATGTTCAGGATTGAATCTGTCAGTGCCAAAGGCACAACACCCATTAAACTTACTGAGGGTGCATTCATGGGAAACAGAAGAAAGCTAGGGGCACTTGGGTGGCTCAGTCAGTTTAGAGTCTGATTCTTGATTTCCACTCAGGTCATGATATCTGGGTTGGTGGGATAGAGCCCCGTGTTGGGCTCAGTGCTGGCAGCGTGGAACCTGCCTGGGATTCTCTCTCTCCCTCTGCCTCTCCCACTCTCACGTGCACTCTCCCTCAAAATGGGTAAATGAAGTTAAAAAATCAGATCACACACACACACACTATATATATAATATGTATATATAAAAAGCAAAGTGGTGAGACTAAGAAAACACCAGATTTATTTGTAGGGGTGGGAATGAGAAGGTGTCCTGCCCAAGATAGAAGAATGAGAGCACTTAGTCACAGCGGGAATCCTAAACAAGTCAACAATTCAGCTTTGTAAAAGCCAGTTCATAAAATCCTAAACAATTCTTTGTAAAAAGGGAACCTCTTGAACTGGCAGAGGACCTGTTTATGTTAAGGTTGTTAACCCTTTCCAGGGTCTCAGTATCTCCCTCAAAATAGAACTATCTTCTTCACAAGCTCCCCGATGCTACCTAAATACTGCTAATGAAACCTTATCTCCCTGCAGCTGGGTCAGTAGGCCCAGGATACTGCAGGCTTCGAGCCCCGCGATGAACTAGAACCTTCTCAGGTGATCCCGCTAAAATACCTCTCTCTCTTGTCAAGTGGTTTCCAACTTTGCTGCAGAGGAAGCACCTGAGGATTTAAAAAGAAAAGAAAAATAAGCCTAGAGCCTCCTCTAACGCGCAGCATAGTTTAAAAACCATCGGTTCAGCGACATCTCCATGGCCCTTAAATCCCTCCACTCATCTGCCCTCCGCCCAAAGGGCGCACGTAGAGGGTTCGCGCCGGGTGGGCTTGGTCGCCGTGCCCCAGTCCCCTTTCCTCCTAGTCCGCGGTGCCGAGCTCGAGGCTCCGGGCTCGGCGCAGGCCTGCAGGAGGCGGCGCCCCGGGCTCCCCGGGCCGGGCCGCAGCAGAACCGAAAGCGGCTGGCGCGGGGAGGCGGGGGAGAGGAAGGAGGGGCGGGCGCCGCTGGGGAGAAGGGCGAGGTGGCGCGCGGAGCGGAGGGCCGGGAATGCCCGCGGCGCGGGGCCCGAGCCGCCCGCTGGCCGCGTCCGGGCAATGGCTCTCCGTCTGGTCTCCGATTTCGACCTCCGGAAGGACGTGCTACCGTGGCTGCGGGCGCAGCGGGTGGCGTCAGCGGCCGCCGGGGCCCGAGGCGGCGGCCCAGGTGCTGGAGGCGCGCGTCCGGGCCAGGGGCGGGGGGCAGGTGCGGGCCGGCGAGGGGTGGAGTCTGAGTGGTTCCTGCCGAGGGGGTTCCCAGGACCAGAGGGGGTAGGGGGCGTTGACCAGAGGGGGAGCTGCCTGTAGCCCCCGCCAACCTGAGAAGGTTGGTGCGGAAGGGGTGAGCTTCCCTCTTTGGAGTCTGGGCTTTGCCACCCTCACCCCCGGGCACTGGTGCAGGTCGGAGGGGCAAGCCCTGGGCAAGGTCGCGGCTGTACAGCACTGCTTATTCTAGCGAGTCCTCCAGCTTCTGGTTCACTTGTTGCCTAGTCACTCACCTTTAATAGAAAGGCCGAGGACACTAGTGATACCTCAGCATCACCTCATCAGGGCAGGGCGTGGAGGAGCACGATCCTCCTGTCCAAGTCTGCAGGGAGTGGGACAGGGTCTTCTGCGTGCTTCATTGGCATCTCACCTGCCTGGGAAGGTTCATCACCCTTGTAGGGGCTCTGCCAAGACTGGGGGCTCCTGGAAGTTCTTGCGTTATGAGAAAAGATGAATCAAGGCCACCAAGAAGGCCACCATAGAAATACTTAACAGTTGCACAGTTTTTCCTCACATTGGTGAGGTGTGTTTCTGAGCGAAGTGGACGTGCGTCTTCAGATGTGAAGCGCGAGAGGGCAGGGGCCTGCCTGCAGGATGTGAGCAGTGAACTCGAGCCTCCGGTTTTCCAAAGAAGCTCCAAGCCCATCGCCACCAGCCCAGAACACTAGCCTGTGCGGGCTAGCAAGAGGAGTGTGAGACAGTGACAGTCAGGTTTGCTGTTCTACTTCCTCAGGGTGAATGAGAACACTTCCTTCACAGTTGAGGCTTTGGTTTTCATCTGTCGCAAAAATCTTTTGTTTTGGTTTTAATGAGGGAGAGAAAAGTGACTTTTGAGCCTTTCCAGCATTAATCAGTCAAAACTTTAAAAAAAAGGGGGAACTCTGATTTCTCAGATTTTTTTTTTTCTTTTTAAGAAGCTTGCTGCAAATAATGATCCATTCTCAAGGCTTCACTTCAGCTTCAAAAGCTATGCTACCCTGGATCCCATCTTGTTCACTGGAGCTTTTCAGTGTGTTTGCCCCTGCCCTTGTTTTTCCTTACACGCTATAGACTGCTGGAGGGTGTTGTTTTGGAAGGGTCATCTCGTATCTACAATTTCTTTCTCCTTAACTCTGGTGAAAGTTTTCTCTCCCTGCCTTCTGTCTTCACACCATCCTATGTCTTTAACAGAATTATTTGTAGGGTAGCTTGTCTTGGCCTGTTGGTTGTTAGTTCGAAATAAGGAGTCATCTTCCTGTAGCTTAACGCTTGAGTTTGTTGTAGTGTCATTATTAGTAACGTGTAGCTTTTTTTGGAAAAAAAAAAATTCGTCTCCTAAAGAGTTTTGGAAGCTTTAACTTTTTAAAATACAATAGGCAGCCCCAAGTCTGCTTTCCACCACAAAGTAGTTTTTTCTCTGAGCCTTCACCTCCTATAGCTAAATGGCAGGTGTCTGCAAATGAGAAGTTACGCGAAGTGTGAAATGCCAGTCTTGTGTTTCAGTAATGTGTGTTGTGATTGAAAAGCTCTATGTGAGCCAGGTCAGCTTTAGCTTCCTGTGCCTTTCACTCATCTGTGAAGAAATATAAACTTGTGTATTGACATTCCACTGAACAGATGCACTTGGGTTCTCAGAAGGTAAACCTACTAGAAATACCAGCTTTTTCTGATATTGGTAGTATTTCCCTCTTGCAGAGCACCTTGGCAAGGTTAGTAGCTCTGTTATGCTAACAGAATTGTTACTCCTTTCTTTTTTTAAAAAATGTTTATTTATTTTTGAAGGAGACAGAGATGGAGTGTGTACAGGGGAGGGGCAGAGAGAGAGGGAGACACAGAATCCCAAGCAGGCTCCAGGTTCCGAGCTGTCAGCACAGAGCCCGATGCGGGGCTCGAACCCACAATCCGTGAGATCATGACCTGAGCTAAAGTCAGACGCTTAACTGACTGAGCCACTCAGGCACCCCCAGAATTGTTACTCCTAAGGATCACCAGTGGGTGGTAGCTCAAAAAAAAAAAAAAAAACACACACAGTTAATTCCTCTTCCATAATTTGTAGTACTGGCAAGGGAATCTGGGATTCTGATTTATTTCTAGCATGGTTATTACTCCACACATTTGACAAATTATTTTCCTTTCAAAGTCTCGGCTTTTCAAATGTAAATTATAAGTAATTATACCATTGTAATGTCTCTTCTCTACACACTTGCTTCCTAGATTTGAAGCCTTAATATTTTTACATCAACAAATACAATTAAAGATTTCTTAGTGGTGCTAAGTAATACTCTCTAAGTATGACATATTCCTGGCAAAATAGCCAGGGAGCTGGACTAAGTTAGCCATGGAAATTAAGTGCCTGTGTGATAGTATTTTAGTCAACCAGGGGTTACAGAGTAGGGAGATCAGATTTGGTTACTACGTACGCTCCTGGTTCTGGGTTGAATTTGGGAAAACGGTCTTTCCTGAAATAAACAGAAAAATGTTTCTTTTAAAAATTAAAACAATTATACAAAATATTTAACACATATAAGCTAAACATAACAAAAACCATGTACCCACCTTAAAATAGGATAATATCAAGACTTTGGAAGGCTCTTGTGTCTCTCTATCTGATCCTATTTCTCTATCCTTCACCTCTTGGAGGTAATAACTACTTAAACTTTTATCTTATTTGTAGTTTTAAACTATATAGATAGGTATAGACCTCCCTATGCAAAATATTTCATTTTGCTTGTTTGTGAACTTTAAATGAAAGAATATTATATGTATTTTTTGCTTTTTTTTTTCTTATATTCACATTGCTATAGGTCATTATTTTTCACTGCTGTATAGTATTCCATTGTGGGAATACACAATGCTATGGTGGACATGGAGGTGCCCTGCTTAGATCTTCCTTTCAAGGAAGGGCTTGTCCCAGGTGCTGAGGGTAGTTAGCAGATAATCCTCTGTCAGCGCCTTCAGGGATTGCCTCCACAGAAGGTTTCCTTTCTCACCCAAAGTCAGGACGTGTTGGGTGTGGCCCACTTTTAGTTAGGGACTAAAGTGGGATATAAAGGCCTGACCATTTTGACTCAACACAGGACAACTTTGACAATCCATTTCAGTTTGAGAGCTTCTCCAATAGGGGATTCTGAGATTACCTGAGGCTATGGTAGCTTGTCTTCTCCCCACTTTGTGGACCTCCTTCCTTCTCCTTCCTCCTACGGGTGTTAATCCCACATCCCTGAACACTCACTGGTAAGTATCATGGATACTAATCCATCTCAGGGTGCTTCCTAGCTTTGCTTATGCTTTTTCTATTGGTGACATTTGGGAAGTTTCTGGGGTTTGCTATTGCAATCAATGCTTTTACTCACTTTCTTATGCATGTCTCCCGGTGCAGGCATGCACAGGTTTCTCCAAGGTGGATATCTAACTGGAGTTGCTGAGTCACAGGCTATGTACCTCTTCATTTTTCCTGGGTAGTGCCAAATTGTTTTCCAAAGTAGTTGTTCTTATTAACAACCCCATTTGCAGTGTAGAAATGTTTTTGGTACTCTTGGTATTTCCAGATTTGTAATTTTTTGTCAGATGGGTGAGTCTAAATGTTATGTCATTGTGGTCTGAAGTTGAGCATCTTTCTCTATTTATTGACGATTCAAGTTTCCCTTTTATGAGATGTCTGTTCATCCTGTCCATTTTTCTATCATTTTTTTTCATACTTTTAAGAGTTCTTTATTCTGGTTTCCAATCCTTGGTTCATCATCATATGTTGCAAATATTTTCTCTCATCCTGTTTTTTTCAGTTTGCTATGGGGTGCCGTTGATAATTGAGAGTTTTTAGTTTTAGTGTAGTCTAATTTATGAGTCTTTTCCTTTTTGGTTTGTGCCTTTTTGGATATAGTAAAGAAATCCTCTCCTATTTAGAAGTTACGAAAACGTTTTTAAATTTTCAGGGTTTTGCTCTTTGCATTTTGTTTTCTAATCCATCTGGAATTTATTTTTGTACATGATACGATGTAGGAATCTGACGAGGGGACACAAGAGCCTTCAGAAATCTTGATAATGTTCTATTTTTAAGCTGGGTGGTGGGTAAATGGTTTGGTTTTGTTATTTATAGCTTACATGTGTTAAAATGTTCTTTTGTAAATTGTCTTGGTTTTCTGTATTAATCGTTCTAGTGACACTAACCAAATAAACCTACCTCTTCTCATTGACAGCAAAGCCACCTCTGTGACATATCAAGTTTGCACATATGTATGGGTCTCCCTTCCTGGCTTCTTAATTTTGTTCCTTCTGTCAACTTAAGATGAAGACGTGTTAATAACTGTCTTTATGATAAGTCTTGATACCTGGTGGAGTAAGCCCCCTCACCTCGGCAGTCTTAAGGACCATCTGGGCTATTCAAAGTCCTTTGATATCTTATATATATATATATACTTTGGAATCCGCTTACCAGATTTCACCAAAACATCTGTTGGAATTCTGATTTGAGTTGCATTGAATCTGTACATCAGCTTTGGGAGAATTGGCATCTTTACAATATTAAATCTTCCAACTATGAACCAAGTATAATTTCCTATTTATTTAGATTCTCTTTATGATCTTAATAAGTCTTAAAATTTTCTTCATAGAAGTTCTGCACACTTTTTGCTAGATTTATTTCTAGGTTGTTATTTTATGTTGCTTCCATAAATGGCACACTTAAAAATCACATGTTCTACCTATTGGTATATTGCAATACAACAGATCTTAGGTTATTAATTTTTTATCCAATGTTTAATCCCCTCTTGCCATGTATCACTTTCAAGAAACTAAGAAAGTGTATATGGTATGCATATTTCTGAAGGTTTAAATGTCATCTATATTTAAGACCAGAAAGAATGTAGGCTTCTTTGCGTATATATTCTTGCCTTCTTTGATATTCTTAGATCTGATACACAGATTGATTCATCTTTCAAATACTGTAATCATTCATCTTTACCAGAGAAGTGATATATTTTACCAGATGACTGATTCAAGAGTAATGTCTTTTTGTTGCCTCCTATATACCCCCAGACAGATTTGGGGGCCAGAGGTCTGGCTTAGCCACATTGTTTTTTTTCATTGTTCCAGTATTCTCTTGGAAGGCAGCTGTGCTCACCACTATACCACCAGCGCTGCACGCCAGTATTGATACTGTCCTTTTCGCTTTTCCTTCCCCTACCTTCCTAGCCTCCTTTTCTAATTGTCATACTTTTCTTGTTGCTTCTTAACTAAAGCACCCCATCCTTTTTTTTTCTTTTTCATTTCATTCAGAATATGGGTATAAACCACATAATGATGTTTACTTTATAAGTTTAGGAATTATAATATCTTGGCACATTGAGACAAATACTTATATGTATTATTTACAGCATACACGTGTTGTAGGTATAATCCTATCTTAGCACCTCCTGATCTATATAGGAGCAATTCAAATTTTTGTGTAACACTGTGAGACCCCTCGTTGGAAGACAAATACTTTCATCTGATTTTTGTCTGAATGCAGCTGGGAACAAAATTTACACATTTGGCAAACATCTTCCTATAAAAGGAAATCACTTGTGTTTGGCAAAGAAGAGCTTGCAACGCACGAGAGTATCTGACAAACCAGCTTTGATTTCACGTGAACTGTGCCTTGCCAACACCTTTTAGTGTGGAGGTACTCTCCTTTTCTTCAGTAGGTTTACTTATGCAAGTATCTACATTTTTGCTTCATGAGCTCTGAGGACATTGAACTGTAAAATTAAACCACATTTCCTCATTTGAATTGCTAAATTTCCTCTTCTGGACTTTCCAGTGATGAACTACTGGGAGAACAGTCAGAATGAATAAGCAAAGAGGCTATTGACTACTTCTTTTTTAAAAGGGTGTGTCTAAACCATGAGCAACTAATCCGGGGAGGATGGGTTAATAGTGTGTGGTGAGACACTGGTGTCTGGATTTCCAACATTGCCAAATTTGTCTAATTCAGATGTTTTTGAGATGAGAACCATGAACTTATTAACTACAGGATTATTTTAAGACTGCAGTTATTACTACGTAACAGATCCACAAAGGCATTATTTTTATTATTTTTCAACTCTATCATGATTACATTATAAGTTGGTCCTAGTTAATGAATATTGTTTAATATATAATACAAATATGTGATTCGGTGATTCTCAACCCTGGCTGCACATTAGAATCAGATGGGGAGTTTAAACACACACACACCAGAGACTGGGCTCCTCACCAGCCCAATAAAGTCAGGATAGTTCGGGTAGGGCTTGGGCATCCATGTTCTTTTAAAAGCTCCCCTAATCAGGGGCACCTAGGTGGCTCAGTTGGTTAAGCGTCTGACTTCAGCCCAGATCATGATTTCGTGGTCCGTGGGTTCGGGCTCTACGTCAGACTCTGTGCTGACAGCTCAGATTCTTTGTCTTTCTCTCTCTCTCTGCCCTTCCCGTGCTCATGCTCTGTCTTTCTGTCACTCAGAAATAAATAAACATTTAAAAAATTATTTTTAATAAAAAAATAAAAGCTCCCCTAATCATTCTAACCCAAAGCCAGAGTTGAGAACCACCAATTTAATGGAACAAGCATATATCATTTGTTGTAATCTGTATGGGGATTTTTAAAAATTGTTTAGTGTTTTGGAAATAGATGTGCTTTTGTAAGTAAATTGAATTTTCTTAGCGAGATTTCTTGTAAAGGAGTTTCTTATCTTAGCTGAAACCTTTTAAGTGTACTTTGGAGAGGGTCTCTCCCAGCATCCTTATAATCTTGAAAGAAAAAAAGTACTTCTCAAAATATTGACACATTACATTCCAGAAGTTTTGAGTCATGTGCAGGATGAAAAAAAAAAAAAAAAAAAACTCCCTGAAATTCTCTTTAGATGTCTACAAAATCTACCTTAAAGGATTTTTTTGGTAATTATCCATTTGCCTACTGTAAGCATGATACAGGAAACTTAGTTTATTCTGTTTACCTTTTTTCTGAGTTTGAGATTAGTCTGTGCCACTTTTTTGATATATTGGCCAAGTATCTGAACCTCATTGAAATTCAAATGTTTCATTAGTACAGTGAGCCTGTAAAAGCTGACACAGTGTGGCTGAGCTAAAAATAACTCAGTAAATTGTAAAGTGCTATTTATCGGCAAGCTATTGAATCATACTATTCTCCTAAGAAGACTAGGTGATTATCCTTATTTTTAAATCAGTGGGAAGTGAGTCTGACAGCTCATTATACATTGAAAAATGGATGTGCCCACGTTAAAACAAAAACAGCACTTCGCCCCCTGCCTTTACCTTGCTCTTAGAAGATCCAGGCAGCTTCTTCCTGTGAGGGATGGGGAAGAGAGATGCCAGGATGATTCCCACATTTTCTACAAAACCTGCTCTTTGTCTTTTGAAATGTTTCCCACCTCCAGTTCCAGTACAGTGCTCCAGGTCACCAGTTATCCTGTTTTGTTTTGTTTTTCTTTTTAAATCAGGAATACAACCTGAAATTTGCTCTGAGTTGGAGAATATTTGTCATATGTCTTGTCTGAATATTGAAACTTGGCATGGTCAACATAATTTAACATCTAAAACACTATTCATGTGTGGGGAAAATGAGTCAAGTTGAAGCGATTTTGTGGAAATTAGGGAAATATGTATTTCTCTCCAGTTAATGATAATTATCAAAGCTGTATCTACTAATGTTTAAATCCCTTAATTGTAGGGGCACCTGGGTGGCTCAGTCGGTTAAGTGTCCTCCTTCGGCTCAGGTCATGATCTCACAGTTCATTTAGGCTCTGTACTGACAGCTCAGAGCCTGGAGCCTGCTTTGGATTTGCCTCTCTCTCTCTCTCTCTCTCTGCCCTCCCCTGCTCACACCCTGTCTCTCTCTCTCTCTCTCTCAAAAAAATAAATAAACATTAAAAAAAAATTTTTAATCCCTTAATTGTAGAATTGAGAGGAATATACTAAAATTTTGACCAAAATATGATGGTCAGTTAAGTTACAAGTTAAATGTTTTGTATAAAGGACCTTTCTATCTTTCATCAAAATATGGCTTTCATGCAGAAAGGTACACAGATCATAAGTGTACAGCTCAGTTAATATTCACAAAATGAAACAGACCCTTGTAACTAGCACTCAGAGCAGGAAAGAGAACATTAATAGAACCACAAAGGTCTCACATACTCCTTTCCAGCAATCACTCAACTAGCACCATACGTTCATTTTGCCTGTTTTCGAAACTTGTGTATAAATTAAATCATATAGTTTGAACCTTTCTTGGGAGGGGGCAGGATCTTGGCTTCTTTTGCTCAGTTATTTATGTTGTACATCATAGCAAGTTATTATGACTATTGTACAATAGGCCATTGTTTGGGTATCCTACAATTTATTCATTCTTTGCCTGATGGATATTTTGGGTTTCCAGCTTGGGCTATTATGAACCATAGTGCTATAGAAATTACATGTGTCATTTGCTGAAATAAGTGTATATTTCCATTGCGATATATGTACAAGTACAGTTGCTGAGCCATGTATGTTCGGCTTCAGTAGCTACTGCCAGTTTTCCAATATATATTCCTGTTAGCAGTGTATGACATTTCACTTGCTTCACATTTCTTGCCATCCCGTAATATGAAAACATAATTAGTTAAGGACTAGTATTGTAATCTTTAGGATAAGTAGTAATACTAAAAGATTGTATAACAAATTAATAAGTAGGAGAATTAAATAAGTTTTTTGATTAATCCAGAAGAAGGCAAGAAAAAACAATTGAGTCATATAGAAAATAAATAGTAATATCGTTGATACAAACCCAATATATCAGTGATTAAATGTAAATGGACCACATACTCTAAAGGATGTTGCTTGTAAGACATATCTTAGGTGTAAGGACACAGGAAGATTCATAATAAAAGGATAAAAAATGTTATGTAAGCACTAATCAGAAGACAGCTGACGTTGCTATACTGTAATCAAAGTAAACTTTAAAAGCAAAAAGAATGTATTCATGAAAAAGGGCATTTTATGATGAAAAAAGGGATTTACTAGTCCAGCTCCTGGTTAAAAAGCTATGTGTGATTTTTCAGGCACAACCGTATGCAATTGCAAAAGCTTAGGGATGCCTGGGTGGCTCTGTTGGTTAAGCATCCAATTCTGGATTTCAGCATCGGGCTGTGTGCTGATAGCGCAGAGCCTGCTTGGAATTCTCTCTCTCTCTCTTTTTCTCTCTCTCCCTCTCTCCCTCTCTCCCTCTCTCCCTCTCTCTCCCTCTCTCTCTCTGTGTTTCTCACCCTGCCCCCCCCAAATAAATAAAGAAGTTTTACCTGGTAGCCCTCATGGGGGGAAAGCTGCCCCCGCCCCCCAACCAGACTTGGTGCATAGCCAGTGCACTGCAGTTCTCCAAGGGAGTTGCAATCGACTCAGGCCCCCTCTGGGTGGCCATCATCTTATCCATAGCTGCGTTCTCAGCTGGGGTGCCTTCATTCAGAGGCCTCTTTATCAGGAGCTATCAACACAGACCTTCTTTAGGTACCTGTGCTGAAACCACCCCAGGAAAAGGAGGGGAACCTTGAAGATACTCTTTCTCCACACTGACTCAGTACTTGTCCATGTTAGCTCTTCTCCCTCTCTCTGCCCTGAGAACCCTGGGGTTCACAACACTGCCGGAGCCTTTTGTTGAGGGCTCCTTCAGCAGTGAGAGATTCCCCACCTCTCTACTGATCTACCTGACCCTCCACCACATATCATTCCATGGGAGAAAATAAACTGAGAAGTTGATGCTTTCTCTGGTATAGACTCTTCCTTATACTATCATAGCCAGCGAGAAAAGACTTGACTATTACTTGCTTTTTATCTTGTTGCTTTCATCTGATAACTCTGCTGAGTTCCTAAATGTTAATCCACCAGGAAGCTATAACAGCACTAAATTTTTATACCTCTAATAACATAGTTTCAAAATACATAAAGCACAAACTAATAGCTACTTAAAATGTATTGAAGTATAACATACAGAAAAGTATTTAGATTAAGAGTGTACAGCTCAGTGAGTTATTGCTAAGCAAGTATATCAGTATACCCAACACATATTGCATTACCAGCACCTCAGAAGGCTCCCTTGAGATACCTCCCAATCACTAGATCTTTCCTCTTCCCTAAAGGTCACTAAGTAGATTAGTTTTGCCTATTTTTAAACTCTATATAACAGAATCATCAGTATGTACTCTTTTGTATTTGGCTTTTCACTAATATTTGTTAGATATGTTTTTAAACATTCCCTGTTAAATATTAACTTGCTGCTATTATCATTTTAGGTGTTTTAGAAAATAATTATGAGAGCTTACGTATACTAAATGTTGAAAGAAATGGAAATGTTATTTATACCTATAAGGTATGTATGCTTTTTTATTGTGGTATGATATGCATGACATAGAATTTACTATTTTAACCATTTATGTTTTTTCACAGAATTTTATGCTATATCTTACTGAGGGGTAAGAATAAGTGCTGGCATTTAACTTTTAACATGACTTTTATTTTATGAGATTCAACAAACTAATTGAAATTGAGTCTTAGGAAATATTTTTTTAAACAAAAATTACACACAATATCTGACCCAGCACTCAAATTTTTTGAATAAATTAAGTTCCATTCTTCAGAGGAACAAATGCTAAGTGAAAGACGTTTAAACCTAATTAATATGTAAAGTTTTGATCTTTGAAACATATTAAATATGATTACATAATCTGTTTAGGTATCATCTGTTTTGAGACATTATTTAACATGTTTTCAATGTTCATTGTTATCAGGAATGAAAATTTAACTTTACTGATTACTATAGTAGGGAAACACAAAAAGAATAATTTTAGTGGCCAGTTTGCTTTGCGTAGATGTATTACTGTTTTTTTGTTTGCTTGCTTTTTGTTTTGTTTTTTTTTTTTTGCTTAAAAGTTATTTTAAGTTGGGGCACCTGACTGACCCAGTCAGTGGAGCATGCAACTCTTGATCTCAGGGTTGTGAATTCGAGCCCCATGTTGGGTGTAGAGACTACTTAAAAATAAAATCTTTAAAAAAAATAGTTATTTTAAGTTGTGTCTATAAGTATGCTGCATTTAAGGAAACTGTATGATTCAAAAAGTTTTATTTATAGGAATATCATAGACTTGTTTTAGCCACTCCCAATCTCTATCATATATATTATATTAAATAAAAGGAAGTATAAAAAGATTCACTCCTTTACTATGCTCTGTCCTACTAGCCAGGGTCCCCCCAGTCTGGGTCCCCCAGACTCACCAAACTGTACACTCTTCATTCATTTCACTCTTTGAGCCCCTATTACTAGTTGAAACAGGTTTGGTCCCTTTCTGACATGCTACCTTTAGAGTGCTAACTGCTAATATTGATTGAATTATTGCAGGTTTAAGACTAACAACATCCTAACTTCCTGAACAATGGTATATAATAAATATCTGGTTAATTTTTTTTAAGGACAATAAGGGAAATGTCTTCTTTGGATTATATGACTCCCAGACCAGACAAAATGAGGTAAAAATTACTATAATTCATAGATAACTCATTAGTTACTTTATTGTTTTTAGAGATTTTTACTTCTTTCTGCCTCCTTTTTCTAGATACATATTCTCATTTCATTTTCTAAAAAATTTTTTTGCCTCCTCCCTTTTACCATCTCTTGGACCATTATCTTGAAAAATGAATGAATGAATGAATGAATGAATGAAGTGCAAGAACTCCTGGACCAAAACATTACCTGAGGTTTCTTAGTCCTTTGAGATTTAAGCAAAATTGGCTCAAATCAATTATCCAATATTCCATAGGAATGTAGGAAGTCCAATGCCTTCCTGAGATTTGTGTGTGTGCTCTCACAAGTTTAGGATCTCATATTGACCTCTGGCTCTGTGTTCTTCTCCTTAACCTTCACTTCTCTTACTTCTTAAACATCCAGGTATAGAACGCAGCCTCCTTTTCTTAATTTTTCCCCAAACCACCCACCTAGAGCAATGGTTGACGTGACAGGCTTACCTAACTCTCAGTGTAAATACAATGGGGTCCCTTTGTGCCTATGTAAAAGCAACTTACAAATATTAAGGGACCAGGAAGTCTAGAAATGTACCCTGGCACAGAAGGTTCTCTAAACATACTATTACCTGAAAAAAGCAAATTGCCAGAATAACACATTTCATTTATGTTTAAAAAAACTTTCAAGAAAGTATGAATACATATGCATAAACATATATTCATTTAAAAAGACCTGCAAGCCTAGCGAGTAAATAAAAACATGTTTCCTTTTGGAAGGTAGTTCGTACTGGGTGAGCATAGCAGGGAGCTTTGACTTTTTATTTGATGGTGTCTGTGTGTTTTAAACACTGAGACTATACTCGTGTTATTTTATAATTAAAAAGGTAAAACACTAAAAATTAAGTGTGTACAACCATAATTCTTCTTACTTATAACTTAGAATCCCTCAGAGCAAGAGTCAAAAGAGACCAAAATGTCTGAAATGAATTGAGAGCCTTCTTATTCACTCAAAGTCCACTTTTTCTAATCAAGCGTTTAGTGACTTCTCAACATTTTTCAACTTCTGGCCATAGGATTTTAGTGTATTCTTGGTACTTTTTGTATCTATAGGTACTAATTACTTTCCTAGTACTCCTGCCATGTGTTGTTTCTCTTAGCCTGTTCTCTCCTGAGGTCTAAGACTCTTGATCTTTTCTTACCTTCTCAGTGTATTGTAAGAGAGTTTGCCTAATATAACTACAATTGTCTTTATTTCCTAAATCTGCATGTCATATCCTCCTCCTGTATGACCATTTTCATTTTCTTTAATATTTAATAAGGAAATGGAATCTTGCTTGTTCAAACAGCAAGAAAATTTTTGTAAAAAATAAAGATTAAATAAAAACAGAAGATTACTTTGCCAAGGCTCTGAATATGAGAGTCTTAGAGGAGATGCTCTTGTGATTCTGTCTTAGCCATAGTTAATGATATCATAGTTAGGCAATTTGGTTAAAACTTTACTTGTCTCAATAATTATAAGAGCTGACATCTGAATGCTTATTATGGGTGGCAGACATTATAATAAGTGCTTTGAATGGATCATCTCACTTGATCCTTCTAAGGATTTCATGAAATAGGTATTATGATTTTTATTTTACTGATAGAGATTATCTAAAGTCACACAGCTAGTAAGTGGCCCAGTCAGAATTTGATCCTGTGTTTAACCTGGCTCCAAGGTTTAAACTCTTAACCACTTGGTCATGTTGCCTCATGGTTAAGCTTCAGTGCCAACTCTGGTCTATGATTGCAGACTTTTTCTTAAAAAATAATCTGAGGGGCACCTGGGTGGCTCAGTCAGTTAAGCGTCCGACTTTGTCTCAGGTCATGATCTCGCGGTCTGTGAGTTTGAGCCCTGCATCAGGCTCTGTGCTGACAGCTCAGAGCCTAGAGCCTGCCTGGGATTCTGTGTCTCTCTCCCTCCCTACCTTTCCCCGTCTCTCACTCTGTCCCTCTCTGTCTCTCAAAAATAGATAAAAAGTTAAAAAAAAATAATCTGAAGCTTCTCAGTATGGATAAACTGGTTCATTGATGGTTCTTTAATAAAAGGTCTTGCCACCATGACACCTGTTTCAGAGCTAAATGGGAATTTGAATTCTATAATTGTTATTTAACACAAAACTCCAAATTAAAAAATAATTTTGTTTTAACAGCATCTCTATACATTTGAAAAAGACTTGCACGTTGTCAGCTGTTCTGTCAATAGTGATAGAACTTTGCTGGGTAAGTTGGACTCTTTTATTGCTACATGTCAAGAACTAAACTACATTTGTTGAGTTTCAAAGTATTGGACTTTTGGTATATTTGACTATTCTATAACAATGATTTTCTGGGAGGAGATGCTCCTGGGAGATTAATTTTGAAATAAAAAATCTGTGGAATCCGCCTACAAAAAAAAGAAAAAAAAAGACTTCATTCTGCATTACCTTTATCATCCACTGACAGATTTTTTGAGCCTTCACTTATTTCAGGTCTAAAATGGTAAACTTTAACCAGCCACTGCATGGATCACTTGCTAATGGATTATTTTTTTCTTTTTCCATTAGCTGCGAGTTTAATTCATTCTACTAAAGAAGGAAGAAAGAATGAGCTTCAACCAGGTATGACATAGTTTTTAGTGTCTATTGAAAGATGAAGATTTATTAACTAAGTCAAATTTCAAACATCTTTACAAATAGCTTTATCTCAGAATGAAAAGGCAAAGGTCATGAAAATGTTTTTTTTTACTTTTTTCAAGAGAACAAGAAAGTACAGAAAATAATGTAACAGTGAATAGTAGAAGTATTAAAAAGGCATTTAGTACCTGCAGACTAAATAAACACTGAGGACACACTAGAATCCTATGGTTCAGAAGCTGGTGTAAATGGCTGGGCTTTTAAAGGGTTGATATTCCTTCAAGAATGCATTTTTGTTCTTAACATCTGGTGAACTATTGAGCAGCACATAATACACTATGAGTAGTCCACCAATTCTAAATAAAAATTCCCATTTGCCAAGGTCACTTTGTAGTTTATTATCTATGTGATACTCCCCCCTTCTATTTAACATCATGTGTCATCCATCTGTCCAGAACTCAACAAAGAAGTGCCTGCAGTGGGTCAGGCACTGTGTTTGATGCTGGGAATGCAATGTTATGCAAGAGAGGTGTGGCAATTGCCATGGTGAGCTATAGAGACTAATGGTGGGTGGAGTGCCCCCTGGGGCATGGGTCTCATCTTCAAAGGACGGCAGTAATCCCTGTGGGAGCAGCTTTTCAATTTATCAAGAGAAGTATGGACCTTTATGTAAAATTTTAATTTAATCAAAAAAATTTTAACGTTTATTCATGTTTGAGAGACAGAGCATGAGCAGGGGAGGGGCAGAGAGAGAGGGAGACACAGAACCTGAAGCAGGCTTCAGGCTCTGAGCTGTTAGCACAGAGCCAGATGCAGGGCTCCAATTCATGAACCGCAAGATCATGACCTGAGCCAAAGTTGAACATTTAACTGACTGAGCCACCCAGGTGCCCCTAAAATTTTATTTTAAATTTTGGCTCAAATATTTTTTAAAAATTCTGCTCAGGCAGTGATAACCACCTGTGGCTGATGTAGCCCATGGACTACCACCATTTTTCAGTCTCTGGTCAAGTTCTCATATCAGTCCCTTACTATTCCCATCCTGCAGCGCTTCCCATCTGTTGTGTTTATTCAGGGCTTAAGCTCCTTTTGTTAGCATAGTTCCCACTCAGATGTGTTCTTCTGTGGTTGTATGTGATGGAAAAACTTCTTGCACCTTCCTTCCCCGTGGGGCTTATGAGGCAGTCCTGGGTTCCCACAGAGTCAGCTTAGAGGGTCAAGGGAAGCAGAGTCAAGTCTGGATGGGATCTTCTCAGGGACCTTGGCAGAGAGATTATGGGAGATGCTGCTGGGCAGGAGGTTCACCTGGAAACCTCATCATCTATCTGATGATCTATACCATCCTTGCCTTCCCTCCTGCCGTGTTACACAGAGAACCACAACAGCCACCTTCCCTCTTGAGTGCCATGTCCCCCTCTTAACATCCTCTGCTCCTCTTAGAATGAAGTGCAATGCTCACTTCAGAACTGATGGAACTGGACTAGTTTAAGTGAAATAGGATCTAAGACATTGGTGTCCTGACCCTAAAACAAGGGCATATGACCTCAATCTCCTTTACTTAAGAAGAGAAAGGCCTCGTCTCTTGTGCTTCTCCCAATCACAAGCCTGGGCATCTCTCCACATCCTTGGATTAGCTCCCTGGGCCTCCCTGTTCTTTTTGGCCCCTATTCCTATTTGCCTCTGGAATTCTTTATTATGCTGGTAAACCAGTAGAACCTATATTCTTCACTTGATGTTTACCATCTGTGCTTGATTGTCATGCAGAACAGTGGCGATTATGTACATTACAAAATGCACTTTCAGACCAACTTTACTGTAAATTTTATTAAATTAAATCCTGTTCAGATACGCTTACTCTTGAAGTTTGGTGCACTTCTGGTGAGATCATCTGATTGCATCTTTAAAAATACTAAAATGAACGTTGTTAGTTATCGTATTGGCTACCTCATGCTTTATATCTTCTCAGCTCACCTTTCATGCCAGCTGCCATGGTAAGAACCAGCTCCCCGCAAACGTAATTCGACAGACAGTGCCTTAACTCTGCTGCTCTACCTGCTTCTTGCTTTGTGCCCAGAGCCCTTGGGAAATTCTGTTTGCTACCTACATGCGTGCCACCTGGAAGCATGGCTGGAAAGGATTCCCAGTAGCATAAGCCATGACCAACCAGGGGCCAAGGAGCTGAAGGATAAATACTCTTCTTTCCATCCCTTAAGTGGATTATTCTGAGGGCACGCTGCATGCAGCTCAAATCCCACAGTGGTTACAAACTGGATTGGGTTCCTTACAGTGGTAGACTCTTCTTCCTGTTTCATGCTGCCCACTCCCTCACGCCAGCCCTCAGGGCTAAAGTGATCCTGGCCCCTGAAATTATTTCTTGTCTTGGTTTGGGTTTTCCCCCCAAAGTAGAGTCTGAGGCAAGTATTTGAATGAAATTAGTTTATTTGAGGGATGATGCTAGGAAATACTATTAGATGAGTATTTAAGCAGAGATCTGAAAGAAGGGAGGGAGCAAGCACATGGCTGTGGGGAAAGCACATTTCTGGCTGTGACCACAGCCAGCACAAAGGTCCTGAGGCCAGAGTGTACTTGATGGATTTGCTGATCAAGGACAGTGAGGAGGTTAAAAGGGGAGAAGAAAAAAAAAAGGATAGTGAGGTCAGTGAGGCTGAATGAAAAGGGGCAAATCAGTAGGAACTAAGGCCAGAGGAAAACGGGGCCAAAGTACAGACAGATCATGGAGACCCTTATGAGATCTTCGTTCGGTTAAGAGTTTAGAAATGATGTAACCAGAAAGCACTGTAGAATCTATTATAATGTTTTGCCCTTTGAACAGTTATTTTGGAAAGCCTTATTTTATTTGTCCATGAATGACCTGATAAGCCATTCAATTATAAAATGTGGTTTGCCTGGAGGTGTTGTTTAACACTCTGTTGCTTATGGGATTTTTCCATTGTAAGTGAGACAAACTGTCACATCTTTCCTATGAACAATACAGGGTTCTTTGGTCCACATATTTTACAGCACAGTTTTTATCAATAGTGCTTCTCTTGTTGGCTGTGGCCATGGCAGAGTTAATGTTTTGTTTGGAAAAGAGGGAAAAAAGAGATGCCTGGCAGTCAGTAGAACATGTGACTTCTGATCTCAGGGTCATGAATTCAAGGCCCATGTTGGGTCAAGCTTACTTGAAAAAAAAAAAAAAAAGAAGAAGAAGAAGATAGGGAGCCTGAGTGGCTCAGGTGGTTGAGCTTCTGACTTTGGCTCAGGTCATGATCTGACTGTTCATGGGTTTGAGCCCTGCATCGGGCTTTGTTCCATCAGCTCAGAGCCTGGAGCCTGCTTCGGATTCTATATCTCTCTTTCTCTCTTTCTCTTTCTCTGTCCCTTCCCCACTCACACTCTGTGTCTCTCTCAAAAATAAACAAACATTAAAAAAATAATAAATAAAAAAGATTTAGGGAAAGAAAAGAATTAAAGGGCCTAGCTCCCCCCTTCACCCTCCCCTGCGGAATTGCATTTGCCCCAAGGCACAGTAGATTCCCCCTGGGCAGCTATTGGGGTGTCCACATGTGTTGGCCACTGAGACTCTCCTGGGGTCCCCTGCGTCATTATAGATAGTTGAGTGCTGTGGATGTTCCCTGGAGCTGTGCTTTGGTTCAAGAGCTCCAGTAACCAGAGCTGCTTCAGAACCATGCCCTACTGGCCTTTACCAACCTTGTCAGTCTTTAAAGTTTGGTGCACCTCTAGTGAAGTTAAATGATCACATCTTTAAAAATACTAGAATTTTCACAGCATGTGTCTTCACCAGGTTCTTTTGCCCACTCTATCCTCCCCATGCCATGCCTATCCCTATGCTTTTATTTTTTTTTCAATTTTCAATTTATTTAAGCTAAAAAGACAGAACAGTTCACTTATTTCTCCCATTCTCCACCCCAACCCCCCACCTCTTGTAACTGCTAATTTGTTCTCTGTATCTATGCGCATGTTTCTTTTTCTCTCTTTCCAAGAGTCCACACATAACAGATACCATACAGTGTCTTTTTCTGACTGATTTCACTTAACACAACGCCCTCAAGGTCCATCCAAGTTGTCACTTTTGATCTTGCTGTCTCTACTTTCTGTGATATCTACATCCTGCCTGGATCCGTCTTGCCCTTCAGTGATGCCCTCCCAGTCTCCCCTGAGATCGGTATTCTCTAACTTCTTAAGACAACTGTAAGTACTTCATGGAATCATGGGATTTCATGACTGAAAGTGATTGTGGAAATGATCTGATTCTGTAGTTTGTTTTTTTTTTTTAATAGCAAGGCACTAAAGCCTTGAAAGCTTCATCCTTTCTAGTTGACACTAGAGCTGATGTCTCTAGAATCCTGATCCAGAGTGCATCATATCACACCATGAAAGCACATGGTGTGTTATTGAGAGAAATTCCTTTTCCACGATTACTCTTATGATTATGCTGATTATATTAGTTAAGTGTCTGGGCTGCCCTAAAGAAGGGAAAGATTCGTGTAGGAAGATAGTTTCTGTCCTTGAAAATCCTCCCATTTTAAAATCAAGTGAATTTAGCTGATAGCTGGTTATCAAATTCACTGCCAAAAAATCCAAATGTGAGGTGATTCTTTACTTTTGCAATGAGTAGGATCCTCTACATGTCCCCTTAAAAGGTGGGGGTTTTTTTGTTCCCCAAATTGGAATATATAGACTTTTAGGACAAGAGATAAAATAGCCAAATGTCAACTTATACTACTTTATTTACTTAGTTATACATACTTCGTATAAATTAATAAGGAAAATAGTTTTTTTCTCATTGTCACATTTCACAAAACATTTCTATTTTTCTTAAGTATTGTTGGCACCAATGTTTTTCTTATTCCTAGAACCCCCCCTTTTTTTTTTCTTTTTGAGTGATCAAGCAGATTCCCAAAGCTCCTGAGCTTTACCTCTGTCCCAGTTATTAGAAGTATAGTTCTTTCGGGGCACCTGGGTGGCTCAGTCGGTTAAGCCGCCGACTTCGGCTCAGGTCATGATCTCATGGTTCGTGAGTTCGAGCCCCGCGTCGGGCTCTGTGCTGACAGCTCAGAGCCTGGAGCCCGTTTCAGATTCTGTGTCTCCCTCTCTCTCTGACCCTCCCCTGCTCATGCTCTGTCTCTCTCTGTCTCAAAAATAAATAAACGTTAAAAAAAATTAAAAAAAAAAAAAGAAGTATAGTTCTTTCGAACTGGTGTATGATCGTCTCACTGGGATTTTTGTTTGTTTTGTTTTTTATATATTTATTTATTCTTGAGTGAGAGAGTGCGAGCAGGGGAGGGGCAGAGAGAGAGGGAGACACAGAATCTGAAGCAGGCTTCAGGCTCTGTGCTGCACAGAGCCCAATGTGGGGTTCGAACCCACAAGCCATGAGATCATGACCTGAGCCGCAGTCAGACGCCCAACCGACTAAGCCACCCAGGTGCCGCAGTGTCACTGGAATTTTTATCCCAAGCTGTAAGTACCATTGACCAAACAGTATTTGATTTTCATTTGTTCTGTCCTTGTATATTTCAGATCCCACATAATAACTCACTGTCTTGCTTTCTCAGTAATCTTTAAAAAGCATGTTTATAGAGATATCCAGTCCTTGCAATTGTGAGGCCATATCCCAGGAATTGTTTTACATTCTTTCCCTTAAAATAAAAATGTTTACTTATTTATTTTTGAGAGAGAAAGAGCGGGAGTGGGAGAGGGGCAGAGAGAGAGAGGGTGAGAGAAAATCCCAAGCAGGCCCTGGCCTGTCAGTGCAGAGCCCATCACGGGGCTTGATCCCCAGGAACCGTGAGGTCATGACCTGAACCGAAATCAAGAGTCAGACACTTAACCTAGCCAACTGAGCCACCCAGGCGCCCTACCTGAGACTTTTTGGGTTTTGGGGGTTTTTTTTTGTTTGGTTTTTTTGTTTTTGTTGTTGTTGTTTTTCCTAAGCAATGCTATCAGGTTAGTTACTTAAATAGTGAAAACTGGCACTGATTCAATTCCAGGTTGCTGTGCTGTCTCCAAGTTGTATGTTATTTTTCAAAATAAAGTCATTGAAAAAGCATCAGAGAATAGTTAAGTCTTTATAAGAACTCAGATATAAGACAACTCCTTCTTCTCTGAGGTTTAGTCTTAGGGGAGGGGAACTTTTGGCCTAAATGTAGATATCTGTGGTAATCCCATTGTAGCCTGTGTCCAAGGACTTCCCTTTTAATTGCTATCTTTTAGGACATTTGCTACAATGTGACACTGAGGAAGTAAGTGGGTCTTTATCAGGGCAGTTCCAGTACCTTTCCCAAGGGAAGCCAAGCCCCTGTCCTCTTAATAGGCACTCTCAACTGTAACATGTTCATGCTTCAGAAATATCTTTACATTTTCATACACAAGCAGTATTTGCCAGTGTGCTGCAGAATTGGAGTGATAGAGAATTGAGTTGTGTTTGCTTAGACTTAGAAACTCAGAGGGCCTATGAAGCTGTGCCAAGTGGCTGAGGAGTGGGCAAGAACTTGTTCCTCACTTGTTCGTGAATGCGTATTGCTTTCTCTTTCATGAGGTTTTCTTTATCTGTTGTGGGTTTTAAGAACTGTCAATGTAAATTTTAAGAAAATTACTTTTCCTGGTTGAATAGCTAATACAACAGGTAACGTGTTTATATTTTCCAAGTTCAGACGTACATGGAGAAGATCATGAATGACATTCTCATCTTCTTACTAAAAGCCTCCTTTCCTTTGTAGGATCAAAGTGTTTAACTTTGTTGGTTGAAATCCATCCTGTTAACAATGTGAAGGTTCTAAAAGCTGTGGATAGCTATATTTGGGTGCAGGTAAGCGAGCATGTCCATTTACCACTCATCTCACTAATCAGAAGGTGTGAAACCTAGAGGCAGTGGTGCTTACCAAGTGTTTTCACACCCATTATCACATTCAATCCTCAAAGCAATCTGGTAGATGGGTATGGTTGGAATTATCAGCTCACCTTTTGCAAACACGGAAATCAAAACTCAAACCTAGTTCCTCTGTCTCTGTTATGTCATGGTTTATAATGTTTTTACATGATAAAATACTCTCAACACACATTTAAGGTAAGTTTAAAGAAAAGTTTGTTTGGTGTATTCATATAGTTGACAGAGTACACATGATTAAATGGCTAAATCACTGAATTTGTCAGCTCCATGAAATGGTACAGAAGCACTGTAGGTACAGTGTGGATGGACCAGATCTAGTCAACATTCATTACAAGCACATTCTGAATTTGTGAGTTGTCCTACTCACTAAAATCTATTTGTGACATCAAAGTCAATACTCTTGGTGCCGTCACAGTTATCTACAGACATGTGCAAAGTGGTGAAAAATTTGTCACTCAGCTGAGGTTGAACAACGAGACACTGCCTTCTTGACTGAGTTCTTATCCTATAAATGAATGTCATTTTTATGATCTATTTAGCGCCATGATTTTCACATTTTTGAGCTTTTTGTTGGTGATTTCACTGTTTCAAATGTCCCCCATGCATAGTGCTAAAGTGCTGGCTACTGTCCCTAAGCTCAAGAAGGCTGCCATATGCTTTATAGAGAGAATATGTGGGTTAGGTTAGCTTCATTAGACCATGAGTGCTGTTGACCATGAGTTTAATGCTAATGGATCAACAATATATATTAAATGTGTTTTATAAAAACAGGAATACACACGAAACAAAATTATGTATTAATTCGTTGACAAAAATGTTGTGACCAGGCAGGAGCCTGTCCTTGTATGTCCCCTAGGAGTAATGGTTCAGCATTCAGTATACGGTGTTTGTGGTGACTCCATGCGATCTGACTACCACAGATGACAGTGGACTGTACATGTTCATGCAGTGCTGTAGCATAACTTCCTCGTGTAACCTGAACTCTCTGCTTCTCGTTGCTCCCCCCCCACCCCTGCCTACTCCCAGCCTCAAGCCACTGGGTCTCCCTCTTGCAATGTGTCAGGAGAGGGACCTCTCTCCCATCCCCACCCCCCCAGGTCCTTCACTGGGGGCCACTGCCTGTTTCCAGCTCCTAGGCTTTATTCCTCCTCCGTCAGGAAGCTGCTATGTTTACACTGTCATCAGTACAGGGGTGACTATGGGGCAGACCACACTTCCCTTTTTTGGTCTGTTCTTGGCTTCCTTAGCATGTCCACTCAGGGCTGAGTAGGCACTGGAGATACTAATGAAGGATTAGGGCAGCTAAAGGGAATTAGAGCACAGGAGGGAAAGGATTTTTATAAGTATGTAGTTGCACAGCATTGTGAATGTATTAACGACTACTGAACTGTATACTTTAAAACAGTTAAAAAGGTGATTTTTCTGTTATGCAAATTTTATCTTAATTAAAAGCAATTAATAGTACATGATGCATGACTGCATCCATGGGCCAAAGGGGAAGTCCCCACCCAAATGAGGTAAAACTCGTACTTGTCTTGAGGACCCATCTCTGTGCCTAGCCCTGCTCCCTGCTCCTCATTCTTACGCTTCTGGAGGGAGAAAATCCTCCAAACCTCCATCCAGGACAACGCCCCCACCTCCCTTTCTCCCTCCTTCTCCCCTTTAGAGAAATGCCATTCATTGTCCACTGAATTTGGTCTTGCCCTGAAATCTGTCTCCCTTTCCTTACCAAAACATTCATGGTGATCTCTGATAGTACATTTCCCCAAGTCTGTATGTGCAGCCTTGACCTCCTTCACAGAGAAACTTGAGCAGGACAGTAGTGGTTAGGGTTTGGATCCCAACCCGGTACCTTTGGAGAATCACCTACCAGCATGACCTGCATCTTCCAAATGGCTCCAGATATCCACCTATAGTGCATATCTTCCAACTGAGTATTAATAATCAGAGTCTAGCTCCGTATCTGTGAAGATAAATAGTTCCCTAATACGATGTAATCTATATAGATCTCTACTCAAACTGCAAGAAAACAAAAACCTTGCATGCTTTTATAGAGCTGTGTCTAAAACCTGTCTGTCTGTCTCTTTTTATTTTTGAGAATGAGCACACATGCAAGCAGGGGAGGGGCAGAGGAAGAGAGAGAGAGAGAATCTCAAGCAGGCTCCGTGCCCAGCACAGAGCCTGACACGGGAGCTCAGTCTCAGACTGTGAAGTCATGACCTGAGCTGAAATCAAGAGGCAGATGCTCAACTGACTGAGCCCCCCCAGGTGCCCTGAAGTCTATTTATATTCTCATTTCTAGGCCTTGCTCTAAGGCTGCCTCATAATAGAAAGGAAAACCACCACCACCTAAATGGAACTTTTAAAATCATGTTCTCACTGATTGCGGCACAAACACCAGGCAAAGGCTTAGAACTTGTCAGCATCATACTCCAGGTCACAGCCCTAGGCAAGTATGCCTTGGCCACCTCTGTAGTCCCAAGGGAGGCTGAATCATCTTCTCTAGGAATATTTCCTTGTTTTGAGGCACCGAGTGTTGGCTCTTCCACTATCTGTATGGTGTCACTCAGCTTTGCTTCTCCTCAACCCCAGGACAGGCAGTTTCCTGTTTGAGGTGCACAATTTCACAAATCAGGACATAGTAAGTTCTACATTACTTTCATAGCTGAATTCTACAGTACTATTTTATAATTTTGAAGATTTGCCATGAAAAATGGTGTATCGTTAATGTTCTGTTTTTCAATTCTAAAAAGGAAACTTGACTATGGACAATTAAAAAAATTTTGCCAGTTCTAGGGGTGCCTGGGTGGCTCAGTTGATTAGGTGTCCGACTTCGGCTCAGGTCATGATCTCACCTTTGGTGAGTTCCAGCCCCGCATCGAACTCTCAGCTGAGAGCTCGGAGCCTGGAGCCTGCTTCAGATTCTGTGTCTTCCTCTCTCCCTGACCCTCCTCTGCTTGTGCTCTTTCTCTCAAAAGTAAACAAATAAACTTAAAAAAAAATTGCCAGTTCTATTTTCATTTTGTCATCATGAAAAGTTAGAACACCAGGTAATACATTTTGTCAAAAATGTTCCTAGTCTTTAGAAAGGCTGCCGATTATAAAATAAGGACATAAAAAGGCTATGTTCTTTCATAATGCTTTGAACTGTGGAGGGAAACAACAAAATTCACAGGTGGATCCTATCTAGTAAGCTGTTTTTCATGTTACAAAATGAAACTGCTGATTTATAGTCACCCTTTTGATGATGAAAGAATTAAGTCACTGGAGT
Organism: Neofelis nebulosa; assembly: GCF_028018385.1. Lineage (NCBI taxonomy): Eukaryota > Metazoa > Chordata > Mammalia > Carnivora > Felidae > Neofelis > Neofelis nebulosa. Next base: position 87,973,974 of record NC_080785.1, read on the forward strand.
CATCCCAGGGCCCCTTTTCCCTCATTATCACTGCTGATGACATCAGGCTGTTTCTGGCTGGCTGCTTTGTCCTGTGGGCTGACCCATATGGGAGAGCATAGAGAAGGAGAAGTAGGGTGGATGGAGCCTTTTCTTCCCAACGGCAGTCATTCTATTATTTGAGGCTTGCAAATCCTCTACCACATGCCACATCGTGACTCACTCTTCTGCATTGGAAAGTCCCGTGTTACGTTGTGCTTTGTCTTTTGGATGTGGGACTTTGGAAGTTGTAGGAGAGCCTACATTTACTTGGTTGTCAAATTAAATACTACATTTAATTGCACAACAGATGTATTGACCCCTTTTTTGTGTGCTTGCAAAACAGAACTTTCTGTACTGATGTTTATATTGTTTCTGATTAGCTTCAGAATCACGTTCCAAAATAGGAAACACCATCTCTAGAAATAAGCTTATACTTTAGCCTTACTGTTTAAATGAATTATGTTGGCCTGCCATCAATTTCCCCCTGGAAAACTGAGCTCCTGAAAGTGTTTCTTTTTCCTCCTTGCTTCCATTTGTAATGTGTGTCTGTAAACTATTCGGTGGTTCCCAGTACCTTCTAGGCTGTGTAGTAGTACAGTGATCAAACACTTTTGGAATATTTGTGTAAGCAAGGTAGTCTTTGCTTATGATTTTGGTTCATTTCCTTTTTATAGTTTCTCTACCCCCATGTGGAAAGTCACCCCCTTCCAGAGAACCATCTGTTACTGGTTTCAGAAGAGAAATGTAAGTGTATCTTTAGATGATATATACAAACTTCATGAAGGGCACATCTCCTAGTGAAGTATGGGACTTGACTGAATCTTCTAGATGTTCACTCACCAGTGCTGAAGGTCCAACTGACCTTTGATGTTCATTTCAGATCTAGCACTCCTGTGGAAGGGCTTTTCCTTTTCGCCCCACTTGTCCCCTTAGGCTCTGCTCTGTTTCCCATCCCAGGAATGATGGGCTCCTATATGCATGGATTTCCATGTTTGTCACATGGTAGAGTGTAGAACAGTTGTGGAGGTCACTTTTACCTTCTTTAGTTCATCCTTCTTCAGGGTATCTGTCACCTTGGATGGAGAAGGAGGAAGGTATTAGAAGCCAGTAGAATTTGATAGTAGAATTTGAGGACACATACTTGGTCACATTCTACCTGAAATAAGATTGGGACATCCTCTAATGAAGTTTTTTTCACTTTGGATGGGGAGGGTAGCAGAGAAGGGACAAAATCCACTCGTGGATCTTACCTAGTAAGCCATCTTTCATGTTATAAAATGAAATTGCTGATTGATAATGGGAAGAACAGGCCTGGGGGTGTTAGGTTCATGTTCGCTTTCTATACTCTTGACCAATTATCTGTCTCCCATTTTTGTACCTAGTCTGGCAGAAGGTTAAGTATGGCTAATTCTAGATTGCTTCCTGAGAGAAAGGGACCATCCACAAATCTACCTAAATTGCTGAGAGTTCTCTTATTGTGAAACTGATCCCTGTAAAAATACCCCCCAATATCTTGTATAATGAGTTTTCTCCCCATTATTTTCGTATGATATTTTCATATGATATTTGGAAATTGGAGATAAACCCTGCCAAAGGAACCCCTGTTAGCTCCAAATAAGACTGATGGTGCAGGGGAGGCCAACATTTGAGGGAACCCAGGGGAGCAGAAGGGTTAAATGTCTCATCCATTGTTGCCATTGAGGAGCAGAGTAAATGCTAGATTTGCAATGGACTATGGAGAGAGGCTGGAGAAAGGTGGGTTTTGTTTTGCACTTATATTATGAAATTGCTCTCTGTGATAATACTATTTTTCCAGCCAGTTGATTCATCTGCATTGCTTTTATAAATAAACGTTCACCACTGTTAGGTGTAAAAAGGTGCTCATAATTTTCATAAAGGTTAAACTGTCTTTCTTTTGTTTATCTTTTTAAAGATATCGAAAAGTTTCATATCCAAGTCATCCAAGAAGATGGAAGTAGAGTGGTAAATATTTGAAATTTCTCTTGCTTCACAGTTTTTTCCCACAGAGTGACATTTCTAGACTGTTAAGGGTAGAGTAATGTTATAGACACAGACCATTTCTTTATTCGACGTCTTTCAGATGACAGACTTGCTGTTGTAACATGTGAAATAATGTGAGATCTATGAAGGAGTTAATTATCTCCTTTATCTTGACCTCACTGTCCAATCTCAGTCTCCTGAGATAACTCATGACAGCCTGTGTGACTCTTCCCACACCTTTACCTTGCTCATACAAACGTACACATATGCAGGAATTCAGTTGTTTTTACCAAAAGAGAATCTATTAATTTGCCATTTTTGTTTTTGCTTTTTACTTAGTATATCAGGGCTATCCCCGTAGGTTTTTAATTAGGAATGTAAACTTTTCCACTAATTTTTATGCATACATAGAATAAATGGGATCATAACATATATGCTGGGGGATAATACAGTTCAATTTTTTTTTCCTTTTTTCTTTTTCTTTTTTTTCTTTTTTTTTTTTTTTTGCTTGTATGCTACTTCTCCCTTGTGTTTTCTCCTCCAACTTTTGTCTACAACCTATTATGTGTCCTTTCATGCTGTTCTTCATACGTGTATATATCTCATCCCCACCCCTGACACACCCAGAGGTTTGTTTATTATCCACTCCTTCCTCCTACAACTTTGTGGCATTACCTACAAGTCAACCTGAATATGTCAATTCATTCTTTTTAGAAACACATAATAGTCCCCGGCGTGGATGTACGCAACTTCAATCATTCTCCCATGGATGGCCACTTTTTTTTTTTTGAGTAAATAAATATCTTTTATTTATTTATTTTTTCAATATATGAAATTTATTGTCAAATTGCCTTCCATACAACACCCAGTGCTCATCCCAAAAGGTGCCCTCCTCAATACCCATCACCCACCCTCCCCTCCCTCCCACCCCCCCATCAACCCTCAGTTTGTTCTCAGTTTTTAAGAGTCTCTTATGCTTTGGCTCTCTCCCACTCTAACCTCTTTTTTTTTTTTTTTCCTCTTCCTCCCCCATGGGTTTCCGTTAAGTTTCTCAGGATCCACATAAGAGTGAAAACATGTGGTATCTGTCTTTCTCTGTATGGCTTATTTCACTTAGCATCACACTCTCCAGTTCCATCCACGTTGCTACAAAGGGCCATATTTCGTTCTTTCTCATTGCCACGTAGTATTCCATTGTGTATATAAACCACAATTTCTTCATCCATTCATCAGTTGATGGACATTTAGGCTCTTTCCATAATTTGGGTATTGTTGAGAGTGCTGCTATAAACATTGGGGTACAAGTGCCCCTATGCATCAGTACTCCTGTATCCCTTGGGTAAATTCCTAGCAGTGCTATTGCTGGGTCATAGGGTAGGTCTATTTTTAATTTTCTGAGGAACCTCCACACTGTTTTCCAGAGTGGCTGCACCAATTTGCATTCCCACCAACAGTGCAAGAGGGTTCCCGTTTCTCCACATCCTCGCCAGCATCTATAGTCTCCTGATTTGTTCATTTTGGCCACTCTGACTGGCGTGAGGTGATATCTGAGTGTGGTTTTGATTTGTATTTCCCTGATGAGGAGTGACGTTGAGCATCTTTTCATGTGCCTGTTGGCCATCTGGATGTCTTCTTTAGAGAAGTGTCTATTCATTTTTCTGCCCATTTCTTCACTGGGTTATTTGTTTTTCGGGTGTGGAGTTTGGTGAGCTCTGTATAGATTTTGGATACTAGCCCTTTGTCTGATATGTCATTTGCAAATATCTTTTCCCATTCCGTTGGTTGCCTTTTAGTTGTCTTGGTTGTTTCTTTTTATCTTCATAAGGTCCCAGTAATTCATTTTTGCTTTTAATTCCCTTGCCTTTGGGGATGTGTCGAGTAAGAGATTGCTACGGCTGAGGTCAGAGAGGTCTTTTCCTGCTTTCTCCTCTAAGGTTTTGATGGTTTCCTGTCTCACATTCAGGTCCTTTATCCATTTTGAGTTTATTTTTGTGAATGGTGTGAGAAAGTGGTCTAGTTTCAACCTTCTGCATGTTGCTGTCCAGTTCTCCTAGCACCATTTGTTAAAGAGACTGTCTTTTTTCCATTGGATGTTCTTTCCTGCTTTGTCAAAGATGAGTTGGCCATACGTTTGTGGGCTTAGTTCTGGGGTTTCTATTCTATTCCATTGGTCTATGTGTCTGTTTTTGTACCAATACCATGCTGTCTTGATGATTACAGCTTTGTAGTAGAGGCTAAAGTCTGGGATTGTGATGCCTCCTGCTTTGGTCTTCTTCTTCAAAATTACTTTGGCTATTCGGGGCCTTTTGTGGTTCCATATGAATTTTAGGATTGCTTGTTCTAGTTTCGAGAAGAATGCTGGTCCAATTTTGATTGGGATTGCATTGAATGTGTAGATAGCTTTGGGTGGTATTGACATTTTAACAATATTTATTCTTCCAATCCATGAGCAGGGAATGTCTTTCCATTTCTTTATATCTTCTTCAATTACCTTCATAAGCTTTCTATAGCTTTCACATACAAATCTTTTACATCCTTGGTTAGATTTATTCCTAGGTATTTTATGCTTCTTGGTGCAATTGTGAATGGGATCCGTTTCTTTATTTGTCTTTCTGTTGCTTCATTGTTAGTGTATAAGAATGCAACTGATTTCTGTACATTGATTTAGTATCCTGCAACTTTGCTGAATTCATGTATCAGTTCTAGCAGACTTTTGGTGGAGTCTATCAGATTTTCCATGTATAGTATCATGTCATCTGCAAAAAGTGAAAGCTTGACTTCATCTTTGCCAATTTTGATGCCTTTGATTTCCTTTTGTTGTCTGATTGCTGATGCTAGAACTTCCAACACTATGTTAAACAATAGCAGTGAGAGTGGGCATCCCTGTCGTGTTCCTGATCTCAGGGAAAAAGCTCTCAGTTTTTCCCCATTGAGGATGATGTTAGCTGTGGGCTTTTCATAAATGGCTTTTATGATGTTAAGTGTGTTCCTTCTATCCCGACTTTCTCGAGGGTTTTTATTAAGAAAGGGTGCTGGATTTTGTCAAAGGCCTTTTCTGCATCGATTGACAGGATCATATGGTTCTTTTCTTTTATTAATGTGATGTATCACGTTGATTGATTTGAGAATATTGAACCAGCCCTGCATCCCAGGAATGAATCCCACTTGATCATGGTGAATAATTCTTTTTATATGCTGTTGAATTCGATTTGCTAGTATCTTAGAATTTTTGCATCCATATTCATCAGGGATATTGGCCTGTAGTTCTCTTTTTTTACTGGGTCTCTGGTTTAGGAATCAAAGTAATACTGGCTTCATAGAATGAGTCTGGAAGTTTTCCTTCCCTTTCTATTTCTTGGAATAGCTTGAGAAGGATAGGTATTATCTCTGCTTTAAACGTCTGGTAGAACTCCCCTGGGAAGCCATCTGGTCCTGGACTCTTATTTGTTGGGAGATTTTTGATAACCGATTCAATCTCTTCGCTGGTTATGGGTCTGTTCAAGCTTTCTATTTCCTCCTGATTGAGTTTTGGAAGAGTGTGGGTGTTTAGGAATTTGTCCATTTCTTCCAGGTTGTCCAATTTGTTGGCATATAATTTTTCATAGTATTCCCTGATAATTGTTTGTATTTCTGAGGGATTGGTTGTAAAATTCCATTTTCATTCATGATTTTATCTATTTGGGTCATCTCCCTTTTCTTTTTGAGAAGCCTGGCTAGAGGTTTGTCAATTTTGTTTATTTTTTCAAAAAACCAACTCTTGGTTTCGTTGATCTGCTCTACAGTTTTTTTAGATTCTATATTGTTTATTTCTGCTCTGATCTTTATTATTTCTCTTCTTCTGCTGGGTTTAGGCTGCCTTTGCTGTTCTGCTTCTATTTCCTTTAGGTGTGCTGTTAGATTTTTGTATTTGGGATTTTTCTTGTTTCTTGAGATAGGCCTGGATTGCAATGTATTTTCCTCTCAGGACTGCCTTCACTGCATCCCAAAGCCGTTTGGATTGTTGTATTTTCATTTTCGTTTGTTTCCATATATTTTTAAATTTCTTCTCTAATTGCCTGGTTGACCCACTCATTCTTTAGTAGGGTGTTCTTTAACCTCCATGCTTTTGGAGGTTTTCCAGACTTTTTCCTGTGGTTGATTTCAAGCTTCATAGCATTGTGGTCTGAAAGTATGCATGGTATAATTTCAATTCTTGTATACTTATGAAGGGCTGTTTTGTGACCCAGTATATGATCTATCTTGGAGAATGTTCCATGTGCACTCGAGAAGAAAGTATATTCTGTTGCTTTAGGATGCAGAGTTCTAAATATATCTGTCAAGTCCATCTGATCCAATGTATCATTCAGGGCCCTTGTTTCTTTATTGACCATGTGTCTAGATGATCTATCCATTTCTGTAAGTGGAGTGTTAAAGTCCCCTGCTATTACCACATTCTTATCAATAAGGTTGCTTATGTTTATGAGTAATTGTTTTATATATCTAGGGGCTCCCGTATTCGGCACGTAGACATTTATAATTGTTAGCTCTTCCTGATGGATAGACCCTGTGATTATTATATAATGCCCTTCTTCATCTCTTGTTACAGCCTTTAATTTAAAGTCTAGTTTGTCTGATATAAGTATGGCTACTCCAGCTTTCTTTTGGCTTCCAGTAGCATGATAAATAGTTCTCCATCCCCTCACTCTCAATCTAAAGGTGTCCTCAGGTCTAAAATGAGTCTCTTGTAGACAGCAAATAGATGGGTCTTGTTTTTTAATCCATTCTGATACCCTATGTCTTTTGGTTGGCGCATTTAGTCCATTTACATTCAATGTTATTATAGAAAGATACAGGTTTAGAGTCATTGTGATGTCTGTATGTTTCATGCTTGTAGCGATGTCTCTGGTACTTTGTCTCACAGGACCCCCCCCTTAGGATCTCTTGTAGGGCTGGTTTAGTGGTGACAACTTCCCTCAGTTTTTGTTTGTTTGGGAAGACCTTTATCTCTCCTTCTATTCTAAATGACAGACTTGCTGGATAAAGGACTCTCGGCTGCATATTTTTTTCTGTTCATCACATTGAAGATCTCCTGCCATGCCTTTCTGGCCTGCCAAGTTTCAAAAGAGAGATCAGTCACGAGTCTTATAGGTCTCCCTTTATATGTTAGGGCACGTTTATCCCTTGCTGCTTTCAGAATTTTCTCTTTATCCTTGTATTTTGCCAGTTTCACTATGATATGTTGTGCAGAAGATCGATTCAAGTTACGTCTGAAGGGAGTTCTCTGTGCCTCTTGGATTTCAATGCCTTTTTCCTTCCCCAGTTCAGGGAAGTTCTCAGCTACTATTTCTTCAAGTACACCTTTCAGCACCTTTCCCTCTCTCTTCCTCCTCTGGGATACCAATTATGCATATATTATTTCTTTTTAGTGCATCACTTAGTTCTCTAATTTTCCCCTCATACTCCTGGATTTTTTTATCTCTCTTTTTCTCAGCTTCCTCTTTTTCCATAATTTTATCTTCTAGTTCACCTATTCTCTCCTCTGCCTCTTGAATCCGAGCAGTGGTCGTTTCCATTTTATTTTGCATATCGTTTATAGCGTTTTTCAGCTCCTCCTGACTATTCCTTAGTCCCTTGATCGCTGTAGCAATAGATTCTCTGCTGTCCTCTATACTGTTTTCAAGTCCAGTGATTAATTTTATGACTATTATTCTAAATTCACTTTCTATTATATTATTTAAATCCTTTTTGATCAGTTCATTAGCTGTTGTTATTTCCTGGAGATTCTTTTGAGGGGAATTTTTCCGTTTGGTCATTTTGGATAGTCCCTGGAGTGGTGCGGACCTGCAGGGCACTTCCCCTGTGCTGTAGTGTATAACTGGAGTTGGTGGGCGTGGCCACAATCAGACCTGATGTCTGCCCCCAGCCCACCGCTGGGGCCACAGTCAGACTGGTGTGTGCCTTCTCTTCCCCTCTCCTAGGGGCGGGATTCACTGTGGGGTGGCTGTGGCCCGTCTGGGCTACTTGCACACTGCCAGGCTTGTGGTGCTGGTGATCTGGCATATTAGCTGGGGTGGGTAGGCAAGGTGCACAGGGGCAGGAGGGGCAGGCTTAGCTCGCTTCTCCTTTGGTGATCCACTTCAGGAGGGGCCCTGTGGCAGTGGGAGGGAGTCAGACCCGCTGCCGGAGGGGTGGCTCCACAGAAGCACAGTGTTGGGTGTTTGCGCAGATCGAGCAAGTTCCCTGGCAGGAGCTGGTTCCCTTTGGGATTTTGGCTGGGGGATGGGCGGGGGAGATGGCGCTGGCGAGCGCCTTTGTTCCTCGCCAAACTGAGCTCTGTTGGATGGCCACTTTTTCAAAATCTGTTTTAGGGGCGCCTGGGTGGCTTGGTCGGTTAAGCGTCCGACTTCGGCTCAGGTCATGATCTTGCGGTCTGTGAGTTCGAGCCCTGCGTTGGGCTCTGTGCTGACACCTCAGAGCCTGGAACCTGTTTCAGATTCTGTGTCTCCCTCTCTCTGACCCTTCCCTGTTCATGCTCTGTCTCTCCATGTCTCAAAAATAAATATACATATAAAAAAAATAAAAAAATATATATGGTATAAAACGTTTTTTTAAAATCTGTTTTATAAATCATCTCAAATGTTTTTTATAGCCATATATATATATATATATATATATATATATATATATATATATATATGGTACACATATTTCTTTGGGTTAAATCCTCAGGGAGGGATAATTGGGTTGATGGATGTATGCATTTAATATATTTCAACAGATTTTGCTAAGATTGCTTTCCAAAACACCTTGTAACAATTCACAGTTTTACAAGCAATGTGTAAGAGAATGCTTTCCCTCTACCCATACCAATCATAGCCACATTTGCCTTTTATTTATTATTTTTATTTTTTTACGTTTATTTTGAGAGAGAGAGTGCAAGCAGGCGAGGGGCAGAGAGAGAGGGAGAGAGAGAATCCCAAGCAGGCTCAATGCTGATAGGCTCAATGCAGAGCCTGATGTGGGGCCCGAGCCCAGGAACCAGGAGATCATGACCTGAGCTGAAATCAAGATCAGATGGCTAACCAACTGAGCCACCCAGGTGCACCTGCATTTGCCTTTTAAAAAAATTTCCAGGGGTACCTGGGTGGGTCAGTTGGTTGAGCATCAGACTTCTGCTTAGGTCATGATCTTGTGGTTCATGAGTTCGAACCCCACATCAGGCTTGCTGCTGTCAGCCTGTCAGCACAGAGCCCACTTCAAATCTTCTGTCCCTCTCTCTGTGCCCCTCCCCTGTTGCACTGTCTCAAAAATAAATAAAGATTTAAAAAAAATTTTTCCAATTTGATGGGTTTAAGTTGATATCATTATTTTAATTTGTATTTCCCTTAATGTTACTGGCTATGTGAATTTGTTTTTCTGAAAATTGCCTAATTATATCCTTGTCTGTGTTTTTATTGACTTGTCTTTTTCTTGACAATTAATGTAACATAATAATATATTATTGGTATTAGAAATTATTTCCTTCAATATTTAAATAGTCTTCATCAAAATAATCTTCTCTGAAGATTTTGATTTTAAAGTTATATGAACAACATTGAAATGAAAAATGTCATTTATTAATTATGTATCTATGATTCAAATCTCAACTCAAGAGGCTGGCTGGAAAATGACTAGAAAGTAGTCAGAGACAACCATAGAAAGTGGTTGGAGCTCTGGGCCACCCGTGGCATGGATGACAGGGCACGGACAGGGCTAGTGGTCAGAAAAGAGACCAGAAAGGAAAGATGAAGGTAGAATCTGAAAGCCAGCAATGTGAGTTTAGAGGAGAGCATCCTCTAGGATTTGCAGGTCAGTGAAATAAACAAGACTAGAAGTGGGTATAGACAGAGGACTGGCTGGTTAGAAGAGGGGCTGAGAGGGGCGCCTGGGTGGCGCAGTCGGTTAAGCGTCCGACTTCAGCCAGGTCACGATCTCGCGGTCCGTTGAGTTCGAGCCCCGCGTCAGGCTCTGGGCCGATGGCTCGGAGCCTGGAGCCTGTTTCCGATTCTGTGTCTCCCTCTCTCTCTGCCCCTCCCCCGTTCATGCTCTGTCTCTCTCTGTCCCAAAAATAAATAAAAAATGTTGAAAAAAAAAAATTAAAAAAAAAAAAAAAAAAAAAAAAAAAGAAGAGGGGCTGAGAACCACGAGAGACACTGCAGAGTGAGGGCCTCTGTCAGCAGCCAACACAGTATGGCCTCAGCACTCCATCCTTTTGTGCCCTTCTGTGAAGCATCATTGCCCTTATTCTTTAAAGGCTTGGATGACAGCGTCTTAAGGCACTGTGCAGTTCCATGCATTCATCACATCCTGCAATAGGTAGGCAGTGTTGTAATTATCCCCCTGTTTACAGAGAATACAGCCAAGGCTCACAGAGGTGAGGTAACTCCAGAGAGGGGCAAAATTGAGATGTGAACTTGGGTTGCCACACTCTGATGATCATTTTCTTGCCAGTATATTCCTCTGTGAGTCCCCAAATCTCTCCTAATTTAACAAATTTCAGAAAAAATGGAAATAAGATGGGCTCCCCAAATTTAAGAATCTTGTTGAAAATATAAAGGTGTTGAAGGGGAGTGCATACTCATTGGGGTAGACTTATAGGAGTAGTTAAATGTAACTGTAATAGAAATATGCCAAAGTACAAGGATGTGGAGAAAGGAGAACTGTCTTGCACTGTTGGTGGAATGCAAACTGGTGCAGCCACTCTGGAAAACAGTGTGGAGGTTCCTCAAAAAATTAAAAATAGACCTACCCTATGACCCAGCAGTAGCACTGCTAGGAATTTACCCAAGGGATACAGGAGCGCTGATTCAAAGGGGCACATGCACCCCAATGTTTACAGCAGTGCTATCAACAATAGCCAAATTATGGAAAGAGCCCAGAAGTCCATCAACTGATGAATGGATTAAGAAGATGTGGTGTGTATACATACACATATACACGCACACAGGAATACAATTTGGTGATGAAAAAGAATGCAATCTTGCCATTTGCAACAATGTGGATGGAACTGGAGGGTATTATGCTAAGCAAAATAAGGCAGAGAAAGACAGATATCACATGGTTTCACTCATGTGGAATCTGAGGAACTTAACAGATAGGGGAAGGTAGGAAAAATAAGATAAAAACACAGAGGGAGGCAAACCATAGGAGACTCTTAAATACAGAGAACAAATTGAGGGTTGATGGGGGTGGAGAAAATGGGTGATGGGCATTAAGGAGGGCACTTGTTGGGATGAGCACTGGGTATTGTATGAAAGGAATGAATCACTGGATTCTACTCCTGAAGCCAAGACCACACTCTGTGTTAACTAACTTGAAAATTAAAAATTAAAAAAAAAAAAAAAGAAATATGCCAGAGTACCATGAAATACAGAGGTAGTGAGTTTTGCCTTGGTTTTGGGGACAGGTGAAGGAGGGCTTTGTACAGGAGGCAGTGCCTAATTTAGGCCTTGAAGGATGTGTAGTAAAGTATTGCTTGAAGGATGGGCAGTATCACCATACTCATTGTGGAAGAGATAAAGGTAAGAAGCATGGCATGAATACTTTATGGCCGATCTGGGATTGTTGCCCAATACCCCTCACCCCTAGGCCTGAGTTCTTTCCTTGGCCTCACAGCTGCTGCCTTTGGTAGTAAAGTCCTTTTGTCTGCAGATACCTGAGTGGATTAGGTGCAGAATGGGAAACTCTGAACCTTCTGTTAGCCTAGGTATTGATTTGTGGTAGGTGTGGCCTTGCCTTCAACATCCCTGGCCTATCTGGCAAACTAGGGACAAGAGTAATATTGCTTATTATAAAATGGTTGGAAAGAGTAAGTAATGAAATAGTGCCTTAAATCTTTTCTGGAAAGGCTTTCCATGTATATGTGTTGGGGATCAGGGACTGCGAAAAATAAACCATGGCAATATCTGTATGTATTATAAAGATAGAATATGCAGAATAATAATGAAATCCAGATATAGTCTCCTTTAAAATAGTTACTTATTTCTAAAATCTCTTTGCCTCTTTAGGTAATTAAAGACTCTGGTCATCTCCCGAGAGAGAGAGTAGCTGAGGATTTTGTTTGGGCTCAATGGGATATGTCAGAGCAGAGATTATACTACATTGACCTAAAGGTAAAAATGAGTCCACTGGCCTCCTTTCACAGGAACATTTTAATTTTGACATTATCATTGTTATAATTACTGCATTTTCATTAATGGGGAAGTCAATGAAGGTTTATTAAAAACGTGAAAAGGTTTTCATCACTGTTTGCTTCTTGGTTGCTTCCTTTTCACTCTCCCTCGCTCTTTTTCTTTTTTTTACTAGTGTTTTTATTGTTTTTTTAAATTGTGATTTGTCATTTATCCTGTTTTTTCTTCTAGAAATCAAGGAGTATTTTAAAATGCCTCCAGTTTTCTGCTGATGAGAAGTTTAACTTAATGGTAAGTCTAGAGAATGATGGGACTATAGGAAATTTTATAACGCATGGCCTCCTTTTAAAGAGAGCTGTTATCAGAAAGAGCATCTTAGACTTCTTGTTGCATTAGTCACTTGTATGAGCAAGTAGCACATTTCTTGCCTCTTAAGGCTTCAACTCTATAATATATACAATTAATATAAGTGATTAGAAGAGCACATAGGAAATTTCTGCTAACTGAATGTCTCTCATTAAAGAAACAAGTATATAAGTGAGGTCTAGTAGAAGGTAATAGGAATTATCTATAGTAGATAGCTTTAAATAATTACAAATCATTTGACCCCAAAAGACTTGTGAGGATAGTGAATTTGAGTATGGAGTAAAATGTCAATGAGAGTGTATAGTCTGATTAGTAAAAATCTAGCATCACTCTTGGCAAAGCCATTTGGAATGCTAGTCTCATGAGGAGGAATTATAAGTATCTTTTACCTGTGATGGATAGAATGTTATTCTTCTTCCCTAGGATTAATATTGGTGTCTAATATAGATTGATATCATACTGTTACAAGAATTTCATTTACTCCTCCTGCCTTTTTTTTTTTTAAACTCATTCTCCTTCTAAAGACACCCAGTCTTTCCCTCTGTACATGGTCATCTGTGTCTTGTAAAAGTCTACCCCTACTGACTGGCTTATTATATAACCTATTTATGATACTCAGATCCAAGGCAAAGTTTGCCAAGTATTAGCCCTTTAAGAAATAAATATACACCAAGCTTGTGATTGTATGTAAACGCCAGAATATTTCCAGTGGACTTCCTGTGCTGTGGATTTAGGAGATAATCTCTGAAGATAATGATGGTTAAATAAATAGGTTCTTCATCAAAAGGCAAGCACAGCATTGTCAGACTTGCTCTGGGCTCAGAACTATCAACGCTTAATGTTGTTTTTTGGTTTATTTTCTCATGATTTTTTTGACAGTTTGAAGCACCCTTGGATATAACATTAAGTGACTCAGGATTTAAGTAAGTTATTCATAGTTTACAACTAATTTTTATAGACACTTGTGGGCAGAATGTTTATACTTATATTTAATCTGTGGTATACAGATAAAAGGACAGTTCAGTATTCCGTGTGTGTGTGTGTGTGTGTGTGTATGTGTGTGTGTGTGTGTGTGTGTGTGTGATTTTTTAGATTTCTGTCCTCTATAGGGAACATAAACGACTTTATCAAGCACAAACACAGGGTTTTTCATGTAAAGTCAATCATATTGATTTTTGTAGCCACTTATTTCTGTAGGATGTTTCCATTTATTTTGATCTGTGGAAGTGCTCTTCTCCCTGTGATTCAATAAAAGGATTTGATGAATCAGGGAGGGCTGCATTTAGAATCCAACATCAAAACCCTTTCGTTGTTGCCATCAAAGAGGATTGTAGCTCAGTTTTATCTGTTGTGTTGCTAGTTGTTTTCCTTTTTACACAAAAGGTGAGCTTTTTTCCCCCCAGACTATTTACACATAGTAAAAACATGAACACTTTTTTTTTTTTTAATTTTTTTTTTTTCAACGTTTTTTATTTATTTTTGGGACAGAGAGAGACAGAGCATGAACGGGGGAGGGGCAGAGAGAGAGGGAGACACAGAATCGGAAACAGGCTCCAGGCTCCGAGCCCTCAGCCCAGAGCCTGACGCGGGGCTCGAACTCACGGACCGCGAGATCGTGACCTGGCTGAAGTCGGACGCTTAACCGACTGCGCCACCCAGGCGCCCCAAAACATGAACACTTTTGAAAAAATAGGCAGAAGCCCACTAGTGCACAGAAGAAATGAAAGTTGTCTTGAATTAGACTACTGATAACCCTAAACTGTTCTATATTTCAGTAGCTTTATTTCATCACATAGGAACACTCAGTTGTACTTATTTTGAAACAGTATATGCAGCACTCTTATTAGAAAAAAGTTACATCACTTTCAACTTCTGTTTTTATGTATTTTTTTTCTCTATTGCCAGGACCATGCCATTTCTGTATGGTAGGTTTTTTTTTTCTTTTTTAAATGTTTGTTTATTTTTGAGAGAGAGGCAGAGCGTGAGTGGGGGAGGGGCAGAGAGAGAGAGGGAGACACAGAATCCGATGTCTGGTCCGAAGACACAGAATCTCATCAGCACAGAGCCTGATGAGGCATTTGAACCCAGGAACTGTGAGATCATGACCTGAGCTGAAGTCGGACAGTTAACTGACCCACCCAGGTGCCTCCTGGGTTTCTTTGTTTTTTAAAGAACTTTTTTTTCTTTTAATTTTATTTTTTATTTTTGTAAATTTACATCCAAATTAACTAGCATATAGTGCAACAATGATTTCAGGAGTAGATTCCTTAGTGCCCCTTACCCATTTAGCCCATCCCCCCTCCCACAACCCCTTCAGTAACCCTCAGTTTGTTCTCCATATTTGAGTCTCTTCTGTTTTGTCCCCCTCCCTGTTTTTATATTATTTTTGTTTCCCTTCCCTCATGTTCATCTGTTTTGTCTCTTAAAGTCCTCATATGAGTGAAGTCATATGATATTTGTCTTTCACTGACTGACAAATTTCACTTAGCATAATACCCCCCAGTTCCATCCATGTAGTTGCAAATGGCAAGATTTCATTCTTTTCGATTGCTGAGTAATACTCCGTTGTATACATATACCACATCTTCTTTATCCATTCATCCATCAATGGACATTTGGGCTCTTTCCAAAGTTTGGCTATTGTCGATAGTGCTGCTATAAACATGGGGATGCATGTGCCCCTTGGAAACAGCACACCTGTATCCCTTGGATAAATACCTGGTAGTGCAATTGCTGGGTCGTAAGGTAGTTCTATTTTTAATTTTTGGAGGAACTTCCATACTGTTTTCCAGAGTGGCTGCACCAGCTTGCATTCCCAGTTTTATAGAACTTTTAAACAAAAAGGCCCACATTATCTACTTAAATTTCTCAGGAACAAGTCTCTACCTTGGTGGGTATGTTATAGCAGTTACTATCCTTTATGAGGGAACTTTATTTTTTATTTTTATTTATTTATTTTTAATTTTTTAACTTTTATTTATTTTTGAGACAGAGAGAGACAAAACATGAATGGGGGAGGGTCAGAGAGAGGGAGACACAGAATCTGAAACAGGCTCCAGGCTCTGAGCCGTCAGCACAGAGCCCGACGCGGGGCTCGAACCCACGAACCGCGAGATCATGACCTGGGCCGAAGTCGGCCGCTCAACCGACTGAGCCACCCAGGCGCCCCTATTTTTTATTTTTAAAAAATTCTTCCTATTAAGGGTGTCTGGGTGGCTCAGTCAGTTAAGCATCAACTCTTGATTTCAGCTCAGGTCACAATATCATGGTTTGTGGGATCAAGCCTTGCATCAGGCTCTGGGCTGACAGTGTAGAGCCTGCTGGGGATTCTCTAACTCTCTTTGCCCATCTCTCCCTCCCTTCTTCCTCCCTCTCTCATAAATAAATAAATAAATAAATAAATAAATAAATAAGAAAGCAAATAAATATAAAGCAATTAAAAGATTCTTATTCAAGTGTAGTTGACACACAATGTTATGTTAGTTTCAAGTTTACAACATAGTCCATTATTCAATGCTCCCTGCGTTAAGTGAAAGAGGAAACTAGTTTTTTTTTAAGTTTATTTATTTATTTTGAGGGAGAGAGAGAGAGCAGGGGAGGGGCGGAGAAAAGAGGGAGAGAATCCCACACAGGTTCCACACTGCCAACTACAGAGCCTAACATGGGGTTTGAACTCACAAACTCTGAGATCATGACCTGAGCCAAAACCAAGAGTCTGTTGCTTAACTAACTGAGCCACGCAGGCACCCCAAGAGAACTAATTTTTAAAGGCATTCACAGTTTCTTATGCTTTATGTTTTTAGACTTGTAAACTTTGGATGTGATGATCTTCAAGACCAAGAGAACTTATCGAAACACCTGACCCTGTGCGTTTTTACCAACCATACAGGTAGAACCAGGATTATATTTATCAATTTATTCAATTATACTTGAGTTCTACAAAAAATTTAGTCATTGTTTAGATATATGGATCCTTAAAATATAATAGAGTCACAGTCTTACATAAGTGATCCTATGGATATTTATACAGTGTATCAAATTATCTTCTCCACTCCAATTTTATACATCTGTTGTCTGCATAAAGGAAGCCACAGTCAGCAGGGTTATTTTTTTGTACTTTTTAATAGAGGGGATGGATTCGTATGTAATCAATATACATTTTCTCACCTGTTCCGTCTTTTAACAAATGTCATACAATTATGAGGATGCTTTTTGTGTCAGGCCTACTAATATATTTGGACTCTAAACCTATGTACCAGGCTGCTTTAAGAGCCATTCTAGAACTTACTGAGCTAGCAATCAAAGCTTGACATAAAGTTATTAGTGTACTGTAAGCCTCTACAAAGTCAACACTAATAACTAAATTTGATAGCCATTTTTAATACCCTAGCTTGAGTAGACATTTACCACTGAGTTAAGTAGCACTTGGAATAAAACTGTATTCCTTTAAAACCAGATTATGTGCTATTCACTAAGCCAATGTTTATGGAGACTTACCGTATGCTAGGTATTGGAGAAATGATGATGAGAAAAAATGACCTAATTTTCATTAGTAAAATCCACTATTTGAATTTTAGACATTAAATAAGTGCACACAGAGTATTTCAATAGAATCTTGATAAACTGTAGGAATTAGGAAGTCATGAGAGTGTATGATAGAAGGTACTAATATCTTCAAATATGTTCTAGTTCAGCTAGTCTGTCCCTGTGCTCTTACCCTCCAGCACGTTCTGTCTTAGTCCTGAAAAGTGTCTGCTTTCCCACCTCACTCTTTCTTAGTCTCTCCCAGTTTTTTCTGTTCATCCCAGGTCTCAGGCACAAAGTCCCTCCATAAACCAGTCTTGAGAGTTTAGGAAGGCAGGGATATTTCATGTGAGACTTGGAGGGTGTAAATGAGCTAAGAACAGTGTGACTGAAGTAGAGGGAGCAAGGGGAGAGAACTGTGGTGGAGAGGTGGCTTGAGCCAGGTTATGTAGGGCCTTGCAGACCATGAACGACTTCATATTTTTATCCTGAGTCTAAAGTCATTAAAGGTTTTTTTTTCTTCTTTTGACATTTTATTTTGAGAATGCCCAAACATTACAGAAAGTCTCAAGGACAGAATGAACATTCATGTACCTTTTACTTAATTGTATCATTTACAGTATTTGCTTGATCACTCTCCCCAAACACAGGTACCATTTTCTTCCTTTTGACTAAGCCATTCAAAAGTAAGTTGCAGACATCCTGACAGTTTACCAGTACATTATTTAGCATGTATCTCCTTAGGTTAAGGACACTCTTTAACATAACCTCAGTTCCATTATCAATGAAAAAAATGAATTACACTAATCAGTAATAATTTCATATTCAAATTTCCATAATTATTTCAGAAAAGTTCTACATGTGTTTAGATTTCTATATATGTTTGTATATGTGTTATATATTTGTGTGTATGTATAAAAATGAATATATGTTGTGTGCATAATTTTTAAAGTCAGGATCCCATCAAGATTTGTTATTATATTTGGTTATGTCTTTGTAGTCTCTTTTAATGTAGACCACTCCCCTCCTCCTATCCTCTGTCCCCACCCCCTGTTTTTTTTGTATTTTTTTTCCCCTACAACATTGATATTTTGAAGTGTCCAGACCAGTTACCCTGCATTCTGGATTTGTCTGTTTCCTTGTGGAAGTATTTAACTTCTTCCTCTGTCTTCCACATTCCCTGTATGTTGATAATTAGACTGAAAGGCATCATTACACATAAGTTAAAATTTTTTCGTAAGAATACTTCACGGGTAATATTGTGAAATTTACTCGCACCAGATCAGGAGGCACATAATGTCAGGATGTCCTACTACTTGTGATGCTAAGTTTGGTCATTTGGTCACGTGGTAACCACTGCCTGTCTCCCTTAAAAGGTACATTTTAATCTTTGCAGGAGTAACCTGTGAGCTATTGTAGTATCATGTGACTGCCTTAGTCCCCAACAGCTTTTTACTTGGCACTCCTTGATGCTCCTTCACTGAATGTTGTGGTTTTTAAGTTTTTATTTATTTATTTTAAGAGAGAGAGAGAGAGAGAGAGAGAGAATTCCAAGCAGGCTCTGCACTGTCAGCATAGAGCCCAACGTGGGGCCTGAACTCACATACCATGAGATCAGGACCTAAGCCAAAGTCGGACACGTAACCGACTGAGCCACTTAGGTGCCCCTTCACTGAAGTGTTTTAAGCAGGCAGTGATGTGATTAGGTATGTATTTTTAAAAGATCGCTTGCTGCTGTGTGAAGAATGGATAGGAGGCAAGAGAAAAAGTAGGGAGATGAGCAGTTAGGATGAGGTTATGGTCGTACATTTGGGAGGGGGATGGCTTGAACTAGGATGGCAGAGGTGGTAATTTGGTGGGTTTGAGATGCATTTGGAGATGGAACTGAGAAGACTTGCTATCAATTAGCTGGAAAGGAATGGTTCTCAGGTTTCTCACATGGGTGAACAGTGGTGCCATTTACTGAGGTATAGTGGTTTGGGTCAGGCTTAGAAAGAGAGATTGTGAGGGTTGTTTTGGGCATGTTAACTAAGAGATCTGGGACTTAGAAGAGAGGTCGGGACTGGACATGAATAAATGGGGAAGTCATTAAGTCTGCAGTTGGCATTTGAAGTCATGGGAGGGGTATAGGGTCAAAAGGGAAGAAGTTTAGGAATAAGATCTGAAAAGCAAAATATATAAAGATTGGGTGGAATATCCAAAGAAAAAGGAAAAAGAAGGTCTGGAGAGAGAAGGGGAAAAGCAGTTGTTTTACTATAGCAGCCAAAGGCAGAGGGTTTTACAAAGGGGAAATTGGCTAACTGTTACTAGGCAGTGAGCAGTGGAGTCCGTGTGGTCTGGCAGCATGGAGGTTACTGTGGGTGATTGCAGTGAAATCCTGGTTGTGCTGGGTAGTGGCACATGGGAGGTGAAAAAAAATCATAGCAGGTATAGACATGAGAGGGGCAGCAGCTAGAAGGGGTAGCAAGATTTAGGGAGTATTATTTTTGAGGATGGTAGAGACTCCAGTATGCTTGAATGCTTACATGGTATTTAGTGGCAAGAGAAAAGATGACAACACACAGCAGAGAGGAATCTTTGGTAGAATGAATTTGCTCGGAAGGTGGGAGGTAACGGGATCCTGAGCTCGTGTGGAGGGACCTGGGTAGGCTCTTCCCTGGTGCTTTATTTTAAATCTGCCAAATATAAACAATCATTTTAGGCTTTCATTCTTTGAAGCTTTTATTCCTTTTCATTTTATTCCCATAGGAATTTCTCATGAACAGTAGCAGCTATAACTTACAGATGGGTGATCTATGATGTATCTTATTCAATAAAATGTTGGGTTTATCTGCACCAGAAGGGGAAGAGTCTGCTTTTTTTCCTTTCCCAGCAATGTCTAGGACAGTAGAAAATGAGCCTTGTTCTTCACAGTCAGCTTCGAAATACAAATAAGCCTGTTTGAAATGGGATACGTCCTGATGTAAGATGCAAACAAGCCAGGAAGCATCCTTTTGGTTATTAACTCAAGCTGTCACCTCATGTATTTCCCAAATTTCTCTTGTAAAAATGATTTTTCACCTTTGCAGTTACCCAACAAAAGCCTAGTTCAGTGAAGTAGGAATGGAGAAGGGAACAGATAGTCTAATCCCTATATGGCTCCCTCTGTACCAGAGAGCTTAATTTTCCTCGGGTGTGGAGACCAGAGAACAGGGTTCATGCAGTGAATGCTAATCAGACTCAGGGTCGTAAACAAACCTGATCTTACGTCACTGATGCCATAATAATATTTGGTGTTCATTTGTCCCATATTGGTCATTAAGAGCTACTCTGTCCTTTCAACATTGCTTGTTACATGCTCAAAAGCATCTATGTCCTGAATTTTCCTGCCCTAAGAAATGAAATCCACTACCTTCCAAGGAATTAGAGCTGAAAATCTGGATGATGGGGGTGCTCATGAGCGGTGATGGCGGGCAAAAGTGCTGCCACTTATGTATTAAGATTGAGTTCATGCAGATTTTTTAAAAATGTTTTTAATGTTTGTTTATTATTGAGAAACAGAGTGCAAGCAAGGTAGGGGCAGAGACAGAGGAAGACACAGAATCCGAAGCAGGCTCCAGGCACAAACTATCAGCATAGAGCCTGACGTGGGGCTTGAACTCACGAACTGTGAGATCATGACCTGAGCCAAAGTTGGATGTTCAACCGACTGAGCCACCCAGGCACCCCATAATTAATGCAGATTTTTAAAGATAGTTTATAGCAGGAGGGTAAATCAGAGACTTCCTAAAGCAGTGAAGGAAGGAAAATATTCTTTTCCTAATAGTCCACTCTATAGCTGTACTTCAGTCAGTGGCTGTATTCTTTCTTGTGCACCACCTACTGGGAGGTAGTGAGGGGTGAAAAGTGTAAATTCTCTTTTCCTGTTCATATAATTGCAAGAGTTGCCCTTCACAAGTTCCCAGAATTAGTCTTGTGTTTTAGCATTTTATAGAGCCTTTTACAATGAGATAATTTCCCTTGGAAAACTTTGCCCATAATAGCTTTCATTGTCCAAATAGTTTCCCAAAGGCTAGCCAACTCTGAGATTTTATCTTCATCATTGATGAATATTTATTAAACATCTCTTTCTGGATACACCATTAAGAGCATGCTTTGTTTTTTGTTTGTTTTTTTTTTTTTGAAACTCTGACTTCCCCCAAGTGAGTTCCCCCAACTTGTAAATAGCAGCAGAATCATTCTGGAATAATCATAATCGCAGCTAACCTTTATAGCCAGACATAACTTCTTTGGCAGAGCTTTATACATACATCTCATATAATTCCTATGTAAGAACTATATGAAGTAGGTTCTATATTTTCTTTTATAGATGAGGAAACTGAGGTTTAGAGAACTTAATGTGCCCCAGGCACATTTTAAAAATACTGATGCCTGGGTCTCACCTTCAGAGATTCTTTTTCAGTTGATTGAAGGGGAGGTTTGAGAATCTGTAAGCCCCAGGTGAGTTTAATATGCTTTCCAGGTTGAGAACCAGTGCTCCATTGCTGTGTTGTCCAGTATGGCAGCCACTAGCCACATGTGGCTATTTACATTTATTAAAGTTAAACAGAAAAGAGTCACAGTAGCTACATTTTATTTAAAAAAATTTTCCCCAAATCAATACAGCTTTTATTGCATCTTTAAAATTCACAAACAAGTCTGATAAATTGTCTGGCATCTTGGTATTTCTGTAGCTAGACAAGTGAGATTTTATTCATCAGCCTGCTGAACTGTTCCTTTTTCAGAAACATAGATACCATCCAAAAATTTTCTGATATCCTTGTTTTTATGTAGGTACATTTTAAGTGCTCGATAGCCACATGTGGCTAGTGGCAACCAATTTGGACAACAGATATAAAGCATTTCCATTATCAAAGAAAGTTCTATCCATGGGACAAGCTTCACAGAGTCGGTGCACACCCGTGTCACCTTGCTGTGTCTTTATTATTTTTCCCACCTTTGGGCTAGGGAAGGGTAACTAAGCCACAACCTAGTAACTATTTGGAAACGTTTACTTATGAGATCTGAAGATGACTCCTGGTGAATGTAATTGGGTACATTTATTTTACATCTCACTTCAACTTTCTGCAAAACAAGAAAAATGATGACCTCCATTCTCTAAAGGATGGTGTGGAGGATTTTGCTAGAAGGGGGGGATATCATCTTCTTTATTGTGGACACTTCATGTTCATGGTACAGGATAGATTCCTACAAGAAGAATTTGGGTCGACAGGTGTGAATATATTTAATCCTCTGCCAAACTGTGTTTCAGAGAGGTTGTAGCAACTTCCTTCTTATTTGAGAATGTTTTTCCTACTGCTCCCTTGACAGAATTGATTATCATTTTAAAAACTTTGCTAATTTGAAAGAAAAAATATGGTGCCTTTAAAAAAGATTTTATTTTGTAATTACTAGAGAGGCTAAATTTTTAACTATGTTTGCTGAAAATTTCTTTCTCCTTGTAATCATAGAACATAAAAGGACAGGGTAAACCAGTAGTTTTTTGCTGGTAGTATCTTTACTTTATAAAAATAGTCCAAGTGGTACATAGAACTTTTTTAACTGTTATAATTACTATTTTTGTTTAAGCTTTAGTATAGTGTTACTTGGTTTCTTAGTCTGCTGTAATTTTAAAGAAAAGTTATTATTGTATACTCAGTAGCCATAACAGTAATTTTACATCTAGTAGAATTGTTACTATTTTTATCTGATAAAATTACTCTTTTAAATTCTTTTGTACTTAAGATATTGCAATAAAATGTACTTCTAACAATATGGTGCAGTTTTAAATGTCATTAAAAATAGTCACAAATGATAAATATTATAACAAAATTCTCATATATGTCTTTGAATAGCCTTAGAGAAAATTGGCGCTTTTTTTTTTTTTTTTTTTTTTTGGCCACCCTGATTCTTTGACAAAGGACCTAGTGAAGTATAACAGAGGAAATACTGCTATTCACGGAAGTAATGATTGAATTTACATGGCTAGCTAATTGTAGTTCTGGGACCAGAACCCAGGTTTCCAGATTCCTTGTTAATTAAGTTCCTTTCCACCTGGAAATCTCCTATTTTGGGTAATCACATAAACATTAGCATTGGAAGTATCAGTTTCTGTATAATGCCCTCAATGGTAGGTCTTTGATGAGAATATCTAGTCTATCCACATAGCAACAGCTGCTAGAGATGATGGACATATTACACACTGAAGGAGGGGTGAAGGCTGAGGGTGTTCTGGAGTGATGGGGTAAGTAAAGGCAGTCAGGGCTCATCTGGGAGGACTGCTTTGTGCCACGAACTCTTCTTTGCCCTTGGACCAAGGCTCTTGGTGACCCAAATATGTTTGGGTATGGTCCAACACACATTTGCTTTTATTGGCCCAGTTTGCCTTCCATTCCAGATAACAAAGAAGACTGGAAACTTTCTGTAAAGAAGAGGTACATTTTTGTTAAACTGGGGTCTATAGCTATTAGTAATGGCCTGGAAGGCAAGCTAAATAAGAGAGCAGGGCAGTATATGTATATTAGGAGAATCTTATGAAGCTTTGTAAATTTCTCTAGACACTCATGATTTCATATGTAGGAGTGTATCTCTATTCATTTTCCTATTCTTTAGTAGCTCATCACAATACATTGCTTATGTGTGTGCTGAGTAACTGTGGAATTAGCATCTTGTTAACTTATTAATAGACCATTTCTAGATTTGGGAAATAATCTCTGTATTAAGTTGAGGCAGAACGTCTAAAGGAATAGAAGCCAGGTTAAGTGACTTAGGAAACTTTTTATTTGTCTCCTATTCTTTTCAGCTCTACTAAATACCTTCTTACTTCTAGGAAGTTTATGTGTGTGTTACAGTCCGAAGTTTGACTCTTGGGAAAAATTCACATATTCAGTGTTTTACTTTCATAAAGGTACATGCCATTTATTCTTATTTTTTTTTTACTTTTACATAATCACTTTTTCCAAATGGTAGCAAGTTAGATAAATTTTAAAGACTTATTACCTTGTAATGAATTTTATCAGAACATTCTATACCTTTAAACCTATATAATACATGTTTCCTGAATAAATTCATTAATGATGAATACAGTTAACCCTTGAACAACGTGGATTTGAAGTGCACAGATCCACTTACATGCAGGGCTTTTTCGATAAACACAGTAGAGTTCTATAAATGTATTTTCTCTTCCTTACAATTTTTCTTAATATTTTTTCTTTGCTGTTAGAGTACAATGTAGAATACACATAACATATATGTGTTGACTGTTTATGATAAATGTTAAGTGATAAACATTACAACAAAATGCTTCAGATCCTTCTATCTGAGCACAACCCATCTTATAAAGTCTAATATTATACTCCAAGCCCAGAACAAGTACTAGATGGTGATTGCACTTGTGATCCATTTTCTCTGCTGGTTTTTGGAGAATGATGGGGAACCACGAAATCCAGAAGTCAGACACATGCTTTGTCAGTTTCACAGCTCCTAAATGTTGAGAGTATCACATAGAGTAATAGCCTTGGGTGGGATTCCGGCTCTTTGTTTCTTACCATTCTTTTCTTGGTTTCCTGTTCTCTACCCACAGGGCACGGCAAGACCTTCACTGCTGCTCTTGGGAGTGTTGACTCACATGTGACAAAGGGCCTTACTTTTCTCAACCTTGGTGAGTGAGAGGGGGATGGGTCTCTCTGCTCTGACACTCCTTTCTAGTACATGTGATACTCAGCCTTTTATATCTCATTTTCTCATCTGTGCACCCCATTTTCTCCTACCTCTTCAGGACTTGGATTGTGAGGACAATCACTGACCTCTCTGAAACCTGATAGGAGAAGGTTTTCTGTGGACACATTAGCACCCGTAATTTGTCTGTTGTTCAATAGTCAACTGTATTAAGTTAGTTTATATTTTTATAATATATTATTTCCTGACCTATGTCTTTTTCAAGGCTTATAGACCAACCCTAATGGACATATTTTTGTTCCCCCATCCAGATCAGCTTTTTTTTGGGGGGGGATGCATCTCCCTTTTTAGAGAACACAGGCTGTGAGCTTTCCTATGTTTTTAGTAGGAAAGAAGCCTGGGCACACATCTCAGCCCTTCTGAGCCTCAGTTTCATTATTGATTGTAGAGAGGACAAAGGTCTTTGAAAAATCATCCATTTCCTGTTGCTAGAGCCTTCCAAGCTGTAAATGATTTACGGATCAGCTTGAATGTGTTGATTTTCATTGAGTAAATATGGTAAGGGAACTTGAGTGTTAGGTTGGAACGTATTAATGGAATCTATAATGAAGAAAATAAAGAAGGAGTTTATTGTACCAACCTCCTGAAAGCTGCTTTTTCATGTCATTTGGGGTGAGGGTCACAAACAGGTTAGCACAGAACTAAATAACAGAAGTATTGCTTGCCTACCCAAGGGACATGACAATATTTAAAAAGAAAAGCTTCAGCTTTAGAGCACATGATTCTTTGATGTATTCCCCTATTCCTGTTCCCCAGTCCTTCTACTATCATGACAAAGGCTTAGGAAGGTGTGATGTGAGGGAACTTGGCAAAATGAGAATGAAAATGATAAGAAAGTACATAAAAATATTTTTCTTTTGAATGATACTATTGGTGAGGTATCTAAGGCTGAGTGGGCTAGTATGTGGCAAATGTTAACATGAGCTTTGAACCTGTGGGAAATTACTTTAGAGAGGCCTGATTCTACTGCTTCCTGTGGTAAGAGAGATAAATATAAGGTTTCCTTGGTCTGAGACTTGATTATTATCAAGTAGCTAATGCTACATCAACATCCCATCTAAGAGTGATAGGGGAAACTTTCCACTAAAAATAACCTTAGCATTTTGTGAGGTCAAAGGTAGCCTTCCTTTTTTTCCCCAGAGAGTGACTTTAAAAAAGGGCAGGCATGATTTAATCTATGGTCTTCAGACCGTGGAGCCAGCAGAAATACTAGAGCTTTGTAAAAATAGGCCATCTTACATAAGTTATCTTTCCTTCTTAAACACATTTTATCTCATAGGCACAAAATTATACCCAGGATTAAAACTATTCCAGGAGTACGGGGCGCCTGGGTGGCGCAGTCGGTTAAGCGTCCGACTTCAGCCAGGTCACGATCTCGCGGTCCGTGAGTTCGAGCCCCGCGTCAGGCTCTGGGCTGATGGCTCAGAGCCTGGAGCCTGTTTCCGATTCTGTGTCTCCCTCTCTCTCTGCCCCTCCCCCGTTCATGCTCTGTCTCTCTCTGTCCCAAAAATAAATAAAAAACGTTGAAAAAAAAATTTAAAAACTATTCCAGGAGTAATTTTTATGACAACAGTATTGCTTTGTGAGTGATGTATTTTTTTCCTATAAATTGCATGCAATTTTCCTGATTGCTACCCTATTAAAAGGGGGCTTGTATTGATTAAAATACTAAAGGATTGGGCTTTGGGACGTTTTCTATAAATCCCAAATACCTCTATATAAGAAAGATACATTGGTAAATAAAAAGCTATCATTTTGAAAAATGAATACTATATGCTAAGTTTGTTATTTAAATTATCTTGATCCTTAAAACAATTCTGTTTGGTGATGTTATCCCCATTTTACAGATAATGAAAGTGAGGCTCAGAAAGGCTGAGATGTGCACCCAGTCTTCTTTTAGTGTCTCATGTCAGGGGCACTGTGTTAGTTTCTTATGGCTGCTATAACAAATTATCACAAATTTAGGGCTTAAAACAACATAAATGTTGTCTTAGGGATCTGGAAGTCAAAATTCTAAAATCTGGAGTCTTGAGGGGCTAAGCCAAAGTGTAGGTAGAAATGGTTCCTTCTGGAGTTTCTGGAGAAGAATTCATCCTTGGCCTCCCGCAGCATCTTGAGGCCAGCATTTCTTGACTTGTGACCGACATGACTCCCATCTCTTTCATCCTCACATGATTTTCTCTGTAGTCTAGTCTCCCTCGGCCTCCCTCCTGTGAACACATTTGTGGTTCCATTGGGTCCACTTGGATGTTCCAGTATACTCTCCCCATTTCAAGATCCTTGATCCCATCTGCAAGGTGCCTTTTATCACTTAAGGTAACATATTCACAGGCTCTGGGATTAGCACCTGAACATCTTTGGGGGTCAACATTTGGCCTACCACAGGTACTGTTGACATTTTTGATGAAACAATACTTTTTGTGTGAGAGTGTCCTGCACATAGAGCGATTTAATAACCTTTACTCCCTACCACGCCAATGACTGGGACAACTCAAAACACCCTGACATATTTCCAAATGCCTTGTCTCCCAGGGACAAAATTACCACCCTAATTAACTGTTAAATGCTACAACTAGGAGTTAACTTAGATCATTTGATGCCTAGACCCTTTCCACTGTATGCTACTATATCATTATTTGTGTCTTTCTACTTAAATGTTACCATAATAAGAACATTATTGCAACCATTTGTGCTATAGACTTGAACATCACTTAATCCCCTGTGACTGAGAGGGCACTTCTAAGTCAAATCATTCAAGTTTTACATCCTCTTTCCCTTCCTTTCCACTGAATGCCTTCTATGCAAATGATTTTTTTTTTTTTTTTTTGCTTCTTAGGGAAAAAAAAAAAAGAGTCCAGCTGGCTCACTTAAAATCTAAATGTGTCTTCTATGTGAAATTCACTGCTATTGCATGAATTTTTCTGTTTTTCTAAGGTCCTAGAAAAATTATTGGCAAGGGCTACTTCCACCTTTCCATTCCCCAGAAACCTATTTTTATACCTTGCTTCAATCTGTGTACAAATGTTCTTGGTACAAAATTATCTAATGCAGGCACTGTGAAGGTGTGAGTTCTCAGCAGTTAGCTATGAAAGGAAATGTATTAGTATTTCACAAAGCATCAGAATGCCTGCAGAGATTGTTTTGATGAATATCAATTTAAAGGCTCTCTAAACAAAATGACGATAATGATAGTGATGATGACAATGAGTGGGCAAGCACAGGAAACTAAATTTTAGAGCATCCCCAAGCTGGCAGAAACTAGGAAGGAAATTCCCATTTTAAGCTGTTCCCAGACTATCAGATAAAGGAAGAATTCATCTTGCTTGATTTTTTTTTTCTAATTTGTTTTCAGAGGTCATTTAGGTTCATATAAAGCCACAATTCACTTAGAAACGGAATTACAGATGTCAATTAAGATAACCGTGACTAAATGTATGAAGAAAATTAGCCACAGGTAGAAATAAATGAGATCTGGCTAGTGAGATGAAATGTACTGATATAAGACAGCTTATTATTATACTGGTCAAAACGTTTGTGTTTTTAAGAGGCACAAAGAGGGCTACTGTGAACTTCTGGGCTTTATCTTTGCCTATGTAGCTCTTGCCACATGAAGATAACATAAATCTTTCTCTTCTACAGACTATTACTTGGCTGTTTACTTACCTGGTCATTTTTTTCATCTACTTAACATTCAACATCCAGACCTAATCTGCCACAGTTTGTTTCTGACAGGTATGGTGATAATGGCTGTAATTTTTCATTCATGAACATGATCCATTTGGGTTTGTCTTGGCAACATTTACATTTGGGTGAGAAGAGTTTCTTTTATTTGCTGATGTAATTTTTGTTTTTTGTTTTTTGACCAGGAAACAGCGAAGTTGTTGATATGCTACCTCATAGTCCTTTACAGTCACTGTCAGGGTCCCTGGTACTGGATTGGTGTTCTGGAAAGCTCTATAGGGCACTCCTCAACCAGTCATATTTATTACAGTTCCTATGGAACGCTCGGCTAGACTGTGAGAAGATGGCCGTGTTGCACTGTGTGCTCTCCTGTGGTGGAGACCGCCGGTTCCTGGAAGCCAAGGTGGTTATGTAGCTTAAGTTTAAAAACTGGCAAATGGACAACACCAACTGTATATATTTGTGGTTGAAATGGATGGAAGTCATTTTTGTTTGTAACAATTAATTGAAGTTTATGGTTTCCATCCTAACTTGAATATCTTTTCTTGTGCTTTTTTATAGACCCCCCAAATACACCTCAGACTGTGAGCATGTCTGTTCTTTTGACTACTCTCTTTTCCATACCGTGAAAAATGGTAGCTGTATCAGTAACATACCAAGAAAGTGCTCAGTGAACAATAAATAGTTTCTCAAATATCTACTTTTCCTCCTGGTCTCTATATGATATATAGTGTCAAAACAACTAAATCTGATGGCATATATTTATCATATTTTAATAAAGATAGCATATATTTACACTGCATGATATAATTGAAGAAGGACTTTCACACACTTTGTCATTTAATTGTACAGCTATCCTTTGAAGTTGGGAGAACCCCCCCTGCCCATTTAGACTTGATTGGGACCAACAGGTTGTTGGGTAATCGAAGAAAAGATGTCTGAAACATTTTAACCTAAACCAAAAAAATGTGCACTTATTCACCTGTCTTTTGAGGTAGACTAAGACCCTTTCTTTGTATATTAGTGGTTAAAGTTCACAATTATTTTTCTTACATAAAACCGCTAGTAATGTGTTGTCTCTGACTTCCTGTTACTTCTTGCTTTTTTTTTCCCCTTTTTTTTTTTTAACCTTACTTTCTTTTTCTTTTTTTAATCTAAGGAGGGCAAGTTTTTGAAGATCTTTCAAAACAATCTGTGTATATTGGGCCATTTTTTTCTAATCCTTTCTAGTTATCTCATACCTAATTTTTTTTTAGTAAGTGTTTTAGACATGGCTTTGAGTCTTTCCAAAGCATTCAACTTTTGGGATGGCGTGGGAGGCTCAGTCCATTGAGCATCTGACTCTTGATTTTGGCTCAGGTCATGGTCTCAAGGTCATGAGATGGAGCCCTGCATGGGGCTCTGCACAGGGCGTGGACCTTGCTTGGGATTCTCTCTCTCCCCATGTCTCTGCTCCTCCCCTGTTTGTTCATGCATGCATGCTCGCTCTCTCTTGCTGTCTCTCTCTCAAAATAAATAAACATTAAAAAAAAACCCACAAAGCATTCAACTCTTATTGACCAAACAACACTCTTTTTGCATCCATATTTCACTCATCTATGGTAATATTTTATTAAATTACCTAATTGTGAAAATAAGTGTAACTAGCATGAATGCGTTTGGAAATAAAAACAGCAACTTATTGGTAGGAGCAGAAACGTGAGAGTGCTCTGTGGCTAGGTAAGCCTGATAGTATCCTTTCACTGGAAGGCTGGGAACAAGGAGTTTCAGTCCTCCAGCAGGAAAGGATGGTTGTGGAGACTGAGGGAGTTGTTGATGCAGCATGCCCTTGGGAGGACCATACAGTGATGCTCACAAAGGTTAGATGGTGTGACAATGTTCACACTGATGGCTTAGCTGGATTCAAACCCAGGTCTGCTGCTTCCAAGCTTAGTGGTGTGGTTTGGTTTGATTTTCTCCTATATCTCACAGCCCTTCACACTGGTATTTTGCTGTAACGAGATGTACCCTAGCAAAAACAAACATGGGGTCGAAGAAGCCTTACTTGGATTCCAACCAAGGACATTTAGTAAAAAAGATGTGTAAAATGGACCTGATTTATAATACTACTTAAGCCACAGTCTTGCATTATGTGTCTTGAAGAGAATGTAGAAGTGAGTGTGTTCTTTGGCAGTACCAAAATAGAGAATTTTAAAAGATTCATATATATATATATATATATATATATATATATATATATATATGTATATATATATATATATATACACACACATATATATGTGTATACATATATATATACATATATATGTGTATGTATGTATGTATATATATGTGTATATATGTATGTATATGTATGTATGTATATGCATATATGTGTGTATACATATATATATATATACACATATATATCCTTTTTTAATGTTTATTTTTGAGAGAGAGCAACCAAGGGAGGGGCAGAGAGAGGGAAACAGAGGATCTGAAACAGGCTCTGTGCTGACAGCAGAGAGCCTGATGCGGGCTCAAACTCATGAACCATGAGATCATGACCTGAGCCAAAGTGGCTATACCACCCAGGCGCCCCAAAGATTTGCATATATTTTGTACTTCTTTGGTGGTGGGGGCAGGGTGCAGATGTAAATACTAACAGAATTGTCTTCTCACTTCTTGAAGATTATTCAGTGGATTTCTGAGAATATCTCTGCCTGCCATTCATTTGACCTCATTCAGGAATTTATAATTGGTAGGTGTTGCTGATGGTGCATATTAAGTTGAATCCTTGACCCTTTTACTGGAGGGAGAACAGTAAATTGATAATGGCTCAATCTGTCAAAATGTTGGTTAGGAGCTTTTTTTTTTTTTTTTTTTTTTCTCAACTCTATTTCAGTCAGCAGCTAATTAAATTTCATTCTCTTATGGTCTGTGAGAAGTTGCAGCCATTCAGAGACTGATAGGATATATGATCTTCATTCTATAACCTTATTAGTGATTTTTTTCTCCGCTGTGAGATGTAACTTTCTTAGTTCAGTTTTGTGTTGGCCAGTTCCATGTGAAGTGGTATAACATCACTGGGATAGATAGAAGTACCAAATAAGTTTTATTATTATTATTATTCTCCTTGTAAAGAGCAGAACCTGAACATTTAGTGAAAGTGAAACCATAATAGCTAGGCTTTCCAGGGTAAGGATAAGGCAATAAAAACACTTTTGGGTTTGCTTGTTGTGGTGAATGACAGTGTCTACTGCCTTATTCTTATTAAACCATGTCTTTTTTTTTTTTTTTCCTTTCCTTTCACAAATCTGTTCAGCTTCTTCATATTGGAGCATATGTCCAGAAACCAGTAACATGGATAAACTTTTGCCATATTCCTCAGTGCTCACTTGGAATACAGTAAGTTAACCCTTTGTGTTCTTTATGTAATTAAAATTGATTCACCGTCATGGGTCATTTGTAGGACATCCCTGTCACAGTAACCATGGCTGTGATTTCATTTGTCTTTTGACTGATAAGGATCTGAGTTGGAGTTTTCTGGCAGAAAAATAATAGTAAATACTTGCTGTTAGCCAAAGTATTTATATAAAATGGAATTGAAGGTGAAGGTATAGAATATGTGTTACTCTTCTTACTACTAAGAATTAAGCCTCTGTCATCTGCAAATGGTATTTTAATTTTTTTTAGCAACTAGGGTGGATTAAAATATTTCTTAGGTTTTTATTAATGAGGAAGGGCTGGGCCAATGCTATTGTTTGTAAGCTGCTCTGTTTACTAAGTAGATTTACTAAGACCTCTTCCCAGCCTCATAAGGAAAATTTGTAATAAGTGTAGAGCTTCAAGATCAGTAGAAGTTAGTAATCCTGAGCAAATTCACTCCATTCAACCTTTTCTTCCTCTTTGTCCTTCCTCTCTACTTTTCAGTTGGGAAGTGCTGAGATAAAATATTGTTTCTTTTCCCCTAAACATGGGGCAGTAAACTGAGTTTTTGTTGGATCAGAAAGCAAAAACCATGGGGTGCCTGGATGGCTCAGTCGGTTAAGTGTCTGACTTCGACTTCGTCTCAGGTCATGATCTCACGGTCCATGAATTCGAGCCCCACATGGGGCTCTGTGCTGACAGCTCAGAGCCTGGAGCCTTGTTCGGATTCTGTGTCTCCCTCTGTCTCTGCCTCTCCCCGGCTTGTGCTCTGTCTCTCTCTCTCTCTCAAAAATAAATGAACATTTTTTTTAAAGCAAAAACCATGTATAGGCTGCCCCTGAAAAAGGTTTCTTCTTTCGTATTTAGATGTTAGGACTATATGCTTAGTCTCAAGGCAGTGGTTTGTATCAAAAAGGCATTTAGAAAAATAAATTTACTTTAGGTAACACAGACATAGGAAAATAAGTACTGGCATAAATTGTGATACTTACCCATTTTGTATTTAGACTATCTAAATATAATCAGGTGTGTTTGATTCATTCCTAAATTTTCTGTATGCACAGTGGTAGTGTTTTCCTAAATGCCCTTCCATCTTTTACTGTAAAGAGTTATTAATTTTCCTGCCTCACTGTAGAAAAGCAAAGAAAAGATGAGCTTGTTCCTTCACCAGGCCCTCACTGTTTCCTTTGAGAACCCTTGTGAATAGACATGCAGACTGTAAGTGATGCAGCAGGAAGTTTGCAGGTTAAACCACAGGGAGTCAGGAAATACACGTCTCTGCCTCCTTTCCCCTCCACCCAACCCTGTCATCCTCTTGTGTTCAGTGTCTGACAGGTGGGGACCGGGAACCCCTCTAATTCCCAGAGTTGTGTTTAAGGATGGAGCATGTGTTCATTGGATGACCCATGACAGGCTCATCTTGACAGGCAATTCTTCACCTTTGCATTTCTCATGACTTTGTGGGGGCAGAGGAGCTCTTGTAGACACATAGAATGATGGCAGCAAGTCCTGTGAGCAGTACAGTGTAAAAAACCCCCAGTTGTAATCACCATCTACTGAGCTTGTTTTAGCGTTTTCCACATTGCCCTAAACTTCCAGTGGTTAGAGCAGGTCGCCTTAAAGGTCTCTTCTAATCCTAAATTTCTAAGTGTTTGCATATCTTTAGCACTGATGTAAATCATTTACTTTTGCTTTTTCTAATCTGCAAATGCTCTTAATCCTACACCTTAATAAACAGTTGCCACAGTAGGAGATATTAATTTCATGCATCTGTATGGAGACAGATTATTTCTGTAAATAACTGAATTGGATTTAAGTTACTAGAACATACGATGCTCTTACACATAGATAATCCTGAATTGTGCTTTGCAAACAATTATCCTTGTTCTACCTATTTTAAGATGCCATTTATAACCTAAACCTGTAGTAAAATTTTAATGCTTTTTTAAAGTGTCTTCTCTACTGAGTAGTGATAAGTGAAACACAAAATATATTCTTATCACTGGCTTTCAGTGGTCATAGCAGACAACTCAGTTGCTTGAATATTCTGGAAATTTATTTCTCCATTGCTATGATGCCCCTTTCCACAGGAATGTTGTAGGTCAGTAAAAATCCAGGACATTTAAGTTTTAAATAAATACCAGATTTTATTTCTACATAACACCTTCTAAATTAATTTCTAGTATATCATTTTTTTTTTTTTAGAAAATAAAAGGTGAATTCACTAGTTGAGAGTCTAACCTACATAATTATTATAGAAACACACTTCCAAAATAACTGAATGAAAGGCAATCTTGGAAGTTTATATTTTTATTGAAATTTTTGTTTAATTTTTTTAATGTTTATTTTTGAGAGAGAGATTGAGAGAGACAAAGCATGAGCTGGAAAGGGGCAGAGAGAGGAGGAGACAGAGAATCCCAAGCAGGCTTCAAGCTGTCAACACAGAGCCCGACACGGGGCTCAAACTCACAAACCGTGAGATCATGACCTGAGGCAAAGTCAGATACTTAACCAACTGAGCCACCCAGGTGCCCTGAAATTTTTGTTTTAATGCTCACTAGGTAGCAGAATGTTATAATTTGGTCTTCCAGGTGTGAATTATATATCTTTCATATTTGTCATGGTGATACTGCTGTATAAACTCTTCATGGAGATTTTTTTATTTCTGAAATTATGGTGGAGGATGAGGTAAAGAAAAATCTTCTGCTAAAGTCAAAAAAGAACCCCATTAATCTTGGTTCCTCCTAGTGAGGCAGGGGCTAACTATAATGTAATACATTTAAGCAAAAGAGAAGAAGAGGGACGAAAAAGCAATAAAAAAAAGAAGGAACATGTCCCCCTGATTATTACACTTCATGGTGCAGATGTAATTTGCCTAATTTGTTCTTAAATGGAAATGTGTAAATATTAAACTATTTACTCTGTATTCCTAATAGTCTTCTCCTTTCCTTCAGAAACCCTGTCATCTATTGTAATCATAACTTTGAAGAACATTTCCCTTCCCGAGGCAAAAGATGGGCTGTGTTCACTGTTATTTATAAGCCCCAAGGTTTATTTAAAGTAGAGGTTAGCAAACTGGGAGCTGCCCTCAGCTTCTGTCTGTGCAGAAAACACTTCCTGAAGGCTCAGGCTTGTGGTGGTTGATAGGTTTAGCAGTTGTGTGTATGTTTTTTCCCCACAATAGGAAATTCCTGGAATAACCCTTGTGACAGAAGAGATCGCGTTGCCTTTCATGAAGGTAAGTCCTTATAGGCAGAGGCGAGACCACGGCTGTGCACGGCTTCCTTGCTGGTCTCTACGCCCAACTGGAGTCCCGTCCCTGCTGCCCCAAGTATTAAGGTGGTTCCAGGGGGGCTTGTAAGCTGTTGGGGGAGGATGTGGGTAGGGGTTAGTTCTCTAGAAAATCCATTCTAAGGGGTTGAGTAGTCACTGATAGTGATATTATGGCAATTCTTAAGAATACTCTTCAGAGAGGGCAGTTTTCTGAAGATAGAGAATTACAGGGCTCAACGGAAACCGTATAGAACTGGTCCTTTCCACCGCACCTCAAATCAGTTCACACTGGAGGAGTTCTTTCTTGTAAACTGTCCTTGGAGGACCTGGTAGCTGTTTCTTTACTTCATCTGTGCTCCCACCTCCTCATCATATGTGCGCGCGTACACACACACACACACACACACACACACACACACACTCACACACACACCCATTAAGTAACCTGGACTGGGATTATCTAATTTCCTTCTGGTTCTAAGAACCGCTTTTCTGTTTCTCAAAAGTGATCTGTAGTGGCTCTGTATGTGGTCTCTGTGAAGCTTCTGCACACCCCCTTCCTGCCATGAAGTGGTAGCTATTAGTGTCTTTCTGCAGTTTGGTGGTTTCAGAAGAGTTTCTGAGTACAATAGGGAGAATGGGGTGGGGTGAGCAGAAAAGAATGTGTATGTAGTTAAAAACTGGAGAGTATTTTAGCAGTATTCTTGAAGCTCTTTTGTTGTTTTTGGCATTGCTTCCTGTTAATTGTAGTTTGGTGTGTAGTGGGAAATCTCAAGTTTTGCCAGCAGGCAGCTCACTGTGCTGTGTCCTTTCATTTACACTTGATTCTTGTGGGTTCATGAAGGGCAGGCCAGGCCTGGGCAGCTGGGGGGAAAGCCATGAGGTCTGAGGTTACGGTGATGCCCTGAGAGTGAGAGAGGGCCAATGGGGGCAGGTGTAGTGGTTCTGGGTTTTGGTCCTAAGAAGGGTCCTTCAAGGAGACCAACAAGTGATGGTTCTCGGCCACAGCCTGAGACCACAGGGAAGCTTGACAAAGGGAGGAAGATGGAGGGGAAAGAAAGGTTTGATTAATAGCTTAAAAGGTTCTTGGGGCGCCTGGGTGGCGCAGTCGGTTAAGCGTCTGACTTCAGCCAGGTCACAATCTCGCGGTCCGTGAGTTCGAGCCCCGTGTCAGGCTCTGGGCTGATGGCTCGGAGCCTGAAGCCTGTTTCTGATTCTGTGTCTCCCTCTCTCTCTGCCCCTCCCCCGTTCATGCTCTGTCTCTCTCTGTCCCAAAAATAAAATTAAAAACGTTGAAAAAAAAAATTAAAAAAAAAAAAAAAAGGTTCTTAAGACCCTGTCTCCTTTCATTTTTTTTCTGCTTTTATCTCTAGTCCTACCAAACCCATAATGTGTTTAGTGGACACACAATAAACCACACAATGGAAAATTTTAAAAAGAAACCAGTGTCACCCACAACTCTACAGGTCCTAACATATCAACTGTCGGTCCCCCTCACCCCCCCCCCCCACTTCCTCCTGGTCTCTGTCCTAGGTATGCATTTATTACCTAGTAGTAGTGGCCATCTAGAGATACTGAATAAAGATGGCAAATCATATCAAGCAGTTTTCATGCTGCCACGTGATGTCATGATTATGATCTCTAATGGCTCCATAGAATTCTGCTGGGTTGTTGTGTCCTCATTAATCATTTTTCTGTTTTGAAATATTTACTTTGTCTTCAGCCCCCCTTTTAAAAAATTGCTATTAAAAATAATGTCTCAGTGAATATTTTTATATAGACAGTTTTTCCTTTGATTTATTCCCCCCAAGGTTAAATGTCCAGGAGTATTACTGGGTGAAAGACTGACAGTTTTGATAGCTTTTGATTCTTATTGCCAAATTGGTATTTTAAAAAGAAGTTGCAGGTGAGCCTGGGTGGCTCAGTCGGTGGAGCATCTGACTCTTGATTTCCACTCAGGTAAGTGATCTCACAGTTTGTGGGTTCAAGCCCTGTGTCGGGCTGTATGCATACAGCATGGAGCCTGTTTGGGATGATCTCTTTCCCTCTCTCTCTGACTCTCCACCTCTCGTTCTCTCTCTCAAAATGAATAAACTTTAAAAAAAAGTTGTGATTAACTTACAAGGAATGTACGAGTTCATCAGTTTTACTATAACCTTATCACTGTCGTATATTTTCATTTAAAAAATTAAGTATAGAAGAGTGATGTGAAGGTTCTCTTCATTTTTTACCCGTTGGCTTAATGCTAAGAATATGATTTGCTTTGCTTAGGAACAAAGTGGCTTGTTTTTGCACTTTTTCTTTCTTCTTTTTTCTATTTGCTTATTTGTGTGTAAAATGATGCGCTTTTATCTTGTTCGTGTTTTCTCTCCCTTGATATTCCCTCTGCCTTCTCAATAATTTCTCCTCTCCCCTAATTATCTTTAGCATTTGGCCTTGCAGACAGCTGTCTTCCAAACCTGCTGAGGAGCTCTCCCACTGCTCTACATGTATCTACACGCTGGCAGGAAGGGTTACAATAGCACAGGTTCCAACCATAGATCTCTTCACGACCTGACCTTGTCCTCACAGACAAGATCTGTCTGGGAAGTTGAAGGTACACTGCTGGGATGGGCTTTGGGCTCAGGAGGAGATGGTACTAAATTTGGTTCCGCCAGCTCCCCAGCCCCCACCCCAATCACTCAGCATGGGAGACCCTAATCAGAATCTCCCAGCTCACAGGACACCTGGCTCTGATCTGTCTCACGTTTCCTCATTTCTGCTTGCACAATACCCCTCACTATAAGCCGCTGCCTTTGACCTACTTCTTCTACCCCAAGTCCCAGCTTAATTATATTGCGATGGACCTGCTTGCAGCGGCTCAACCCCCACCACCCCCATCCTGCTCCTCCCTCCCTGGTCCCAGCTATATGACTGTTCTTGCCATGCTTATTCAGCTACAGGACTTGGCTCTGAGTACCTATGACCTGAATCACAAGTTACCTTTTGAATGCATGCTTGCTGCCGGAATTTCCATGAGGCCCAAGGGACCCCTATTTACTCTGACCACACTTGCTTCCATTCTCCTTGGTAGATGACTGCCCTGATAAGGAGTCAGGAGAGGGAAAGGCAAAGTGAAACTAGATAAACACTTTCTTCCTGCTCTCTCTGCAAATAATTCTCCTGTGGAGTACTTTACAAACGTTTAACATATGAATATGTAATTTAACTAGCATAAACCAGTTACATTAGAAGTTTATCACCTGAAAGACAAGTGGCTTCCTTGCTTTATAAAATGGTTTCCAAAAGATTTTAAACAATTAATAAGTATATTGGAACAAGGTCCTTGCCTTAAAAGCAGTGTTATCAAGAGTGACCTTCCTATGAATGATTTTACCCCTTCATAAAACATGGTTTTCTCTGGGGAAGTGGCCAATTTGTGAAAGGTTTAAAATTACCCTTGATTAAAAAAAGTTTTTTTTTAATCTTTATTTATTTTTGAGACAGAGACAGAGTGTGAGCAGGGGAGGAGCAGAGAGAGAGAGGGAGACACAGAATCCGAAGCAGGCTCCAGGCCCTGAGCTGTCTGCCCAGAGCCTGACACGGGGCTGCTCACGAACTGAGAGATCATGACCTGAGCCAAAGTCGGACGCTCAACTGACTGAGTCACCCAGGCACCCCAAAATTACCTTTGATTTTATGGTGAGAAGAGAAACTATTAAAACTGTCCAACCACAAGAGCACCTAAGGATTAAAATATATAAACCACCTACTTGAATATAAAGATAAAAGGTGAACAAGCATATCACAGATGGAGAAATGGGGAATTTTTATCAAAGGTTTTTTTTGGGTTTTTGTTTTGTTTTTTTTTTAACATTTTGTTCATTTTTTGAGAGAGGGGGAGACACAGGATCCAAGCAGGCTCCGGGCTCTGAGCTGTCAGCACAGAGCCAACACGGGGCTCGAACCCACCAACCATGATGAGATCATGACCTGAGTCAAAGTCGGACGCCCAACTGACTAAGCCACCCAGGCGCCCCTACCAAAGTATTTTTTAAGCCAGATATCTCTATTTTCATTTTAAAAAGTAAGGAAACCTTTTTGTCATTTGATTAGAGATTAACTGTCTGACCCAGAGACTGGGAAAGTCAGAGACTTAAATCCCCTTCCCACTTACTTCCACTCAGAAGCGAGGGTGTTATGTCAAATGCCTATTTGGGGTCTCAGTACCCCTGAGCAATTGGGAAAACAATTATTGGCACCTGGGCTCTTCTCCGTGTAGAGGCTTGTTTATTTAATTATGCTTCTTCACTTAAAAAGTGTTTTAAGAATACTGTTTTAATTGGGTAGAGCACGGGTGTCATTAAGTGCTTGGTGAAATACAACACTTTTTCCCTTGACCGTCCCAGTACAGACAACCACCATCATTTAAATAAAAGGTTGGTTAGAGATCCGAAGTAGCAACAAAATTACAACGTAATAGCTTACAATTTTAAAAATGAGGATTGTTGCTTTGATAACAATGTAGCATTACCAGAAATGTCAATTGGTTATGTGACAAATAGTGATTTTTCCAAAGATCAGTCTGTATATATGTGATACTATGGTAAAACTAGAAATACACTTTTGGTCTTCATCCATGATTCCTGACAGAGAGTTCCTTATAATTTCTTAAGTGGTAAGAACTACAGGGACATCTTGTGTTGTATTTAGTGTTTGTTCCCAGTGCCTGAAATCACCCCAGGGCACAAAGGTGTAAAGAATGTCTTTTTTTTTTTTATTCATAGCAAGCTCCTTTCAGCTACACCCGAGTTATGTTAATAAGGTGATTTTTCGATAGCACCTAAGACTAGGAGCTGGTTGTCTAAAGAACCAAACACGTGATTAGAAAGTTGGAAATTTAAGCCCATTCCCTCCTCACTTCCAGAGGTAAGAGAGAGTAGCCGGAGATTGAGTTCAGTCCCCAATGACCAATGATTTAATCAATCCTGCCTATGTAATGGAGCCTCCATAAAGAACCTTTACTGAAGGAGTTTGAAGAGTTTCTGAGATGGATGAACAGGTGAAGTTGTGGGAGGGTGGTGTGCCTGAAGAATGCATGGAAACTCTGAGCCCTTTCCCCCATGCCTTGTCTTATTCATCTCTTCCATCTGGTGGTTCCTTAGTTGTTGTTGTTGTTGTTTTTTAAATGTTTGTTTATTTATTT
The DNA here is from genome assembly GCF_028018385.1 of Neofelis nebulosa. Classification (NCBI taxonomy): domain Eukaryota; kingdom Metazoa; phylum Chordata; class Mammalia; order Carnivora; family Felidae; genus Neofelis; species Neofelis nebulosa. Next base: position 88,014,336 of record NC_080785.1, read on the forward strand.
GTTTAAGTTTATTTTTGAGAGAGAGAGAGAGAGAGAGAGAGAGAGAGTGTGTGTGTGTGTGTGTGTGTGTGTGTGTGTGAGTGGGGGAGGGGCAGAGAGAGAGGGAGACACGGAATCCGAAGCAGGCTCCAGGCTCTGAGCTGTCAACGCAGAGCCCCATGCAGGGCTCAAACCCACTAACCATGAGATTGTGGCCTGAGCCAAAGTCAGTCACTTAACCAACTGAACCACCCAGGTACCACTAATGTTTCTTTATTTTGAGAGGGAGAGAGGGAATGAGGACATGGGCACTGTGTATGAGTGAGCTTGGGAGGGGCAGTGAGAGAGTGAGAGAATCCCAAACAGGCTCCATGCTTGGTGGGGAGCCCAACAAGGGGCTCAATGTCAGAACCGTGAAATCTTGACTTATGCTGAAATCGAGAGTTGGACTCTTAACCGACTGAGCCACCCAAGTGCCCCTGGTTTTCCTTAGTTGTATCCTTTTACAATAAACCAATATATAGTAAGTAAACTGGTTTTTGTTTTATTTTTTACTTCTGTGGTGGGCTACTCCAGTGAATTATCAAACCCCAGGGGGTGTTGGGAACCTCCAATTTATAGGCAGCCTGTGGGATTTGCTGCTGTCTTCAGGTAGTGTCAGAACTGAGTTAAACTATAGGACACCCAGCTGGTGTTGGAGAATTAATGGATGGGGGCAGGGGTGGAGTTCACACATTTAGTGACAGCAGAAGTGAAGTCTTCTGTGAACAGACTGTTGTAGAAAAGTTTTTTCCTGTACAACATATTTTCCGGGAAGTGAGTTATGACAAGTTCAGTGAATATTGTCAAACATAATTTTATGATGCTACAAAGAAGTGCTACCTATTAGAAATGGAGCACTAGGCTGGTATATTCATTTCTATGATATCTACAGAGATGGGGTATCTTCAGTTTATATCTCAGGTGATGAAACTGAGGAACAGATTGAGTCACTAGGCTGTGCTGCTGTCATTCATAGGTTTGGTTGGAGATGTTCTGTTGAATGCTTAAGGTTGAAAGGAGGGAAATAGCATTGGCTTCCTCAGGGTAGATGCTGATTGTGAAATGGAATAGTTTAGAGTCATATTTAGTGATTACATTAAAATGCAGCCCATTAAAAATGGCTAAGGGAGCCACCTGGCTGGGCAAAGAAGAGAGATTTTTTCCTAGGTGGTGAGAAGAAAGAGGAAGTTAATTTATAAGTAGGAGAACTGGCACTTACAACATGCAGTCCCCTTTGTGGGAAGCTTCAGGAGATCTAGTCACTGGTCCTCTGTATGGATCTGATGGTCTGTTTAGAGCATTTTGGCTTAATATGGTGCTTTGCTGGGTTTATGGACACACAGGTGTTTCTATGTTCTATCTGCACTAGAGGTAGTGGGTCACTGTTTCTCTGGGCTGCAAATAGAAGTTGATACTGAGATGGTATCTACTGAACAAATTGGATTGATGCTTTAGTTCTGCTAGTTGAGCCCTGGCATGAAGAGTAAAGGTCTCTGAGTTGGCTTCTTCTCCTCTAAGAAGATGATGGTTAATCAGATGTAGAACCAAAGCCAGAGGGACTTTTAGAAATAAAAGGCAGATTTTGTTTTGTTTTGTTTTTTGTTTTTCCTGGCAGTAATTTGCAGATGAGCCAGTACCACAGGGATTTTTTTCCCTCCTAAAATCAACTAGCAACCCAAATCATTAATGGGGAACAGTCCCTTAATGTAATTCTTTGGTCGTTTGGTTCAATTAATAGTTTTGATGGGCTTCCTTTAATAATTATTTCATGTCCTCCTAAGAGATAAAAGGAGATTATTTTTCAAGAGGAGACCTGGGATAATTTGCCTTCTTTCAGAATGAAACTTTAAAACTCCTTCTTGTGCAAGAAAATACTTCTGGGGCTTCCCTGAGGATCTGATGGCTTCTAACACTAGCATCTCCCAGAAGTAGCTAAATTCATGAATATTTTTTTTATAAAGTATTTTTGTGTATTTTAAAGTTTTGAGCTCTTCTGAAGTAGCCTGCAATGTTCTTTCTGGGCTGTTGTGGCTTTTACTTTGTGTTGATGCTGTTGTTTCTGATGAACACAATGTTGAGTTCACAACTGGTTCCATAAGTGCTAATTGAGCAACACAGGAGTGGTTTTCTGTGCTCCCAGGTTGACTGTTAGGATGTGACTGTGTAGCTTTCACTCCCTCTTCCCCCTCTTTCTGTGTTAAAGCATCTAAAATTTTATCTTGGAGCTGCTTGAATTCTCTGGGTTAATGAGTATGCTTGTTTTTCATTGACGTTTGAGATCTGTCCTAGATTGGCTGACCTTCTCTTTGACCCTTTCTCCTACTATTTAACAACACAATCATGAGTCTTCAGACAGCTGGTTCTTCATCAGCCTGTAAACCAGGGGTGTAGATGAGGCAAATATGCGAGGCTGGGTGGGAGACTGGGATTACCTGGGCAGGCATGCTTAAGCAGGGTTCTCTGCCCTGGCTGTGCATTGGGGTTTCCCAGGGAGCTTCTAAAACTCAGGAAGCTCAGGTCACACCCCACACCAGTTAAATGTCTAGGGGATGCAAGCCAGGTGTTTACTGAGGTTGGGAGTGACGTGCTAGAGGCAGCAATCTTTGCCACAGAGAACCAAGTGCTATTGTTTGCTTTCTCTGCTTTCTCTAATGCTCTCTGATCTAAACCCCAGATCACTCCAGTCTTTCATTCAGTCTTTGCTCACTCCCTACATGCCCCATCTGGAACATCCTCCCCTTGTCTTTTACGTACTCAAATCTATTTTCAAACTCTGGGTCTTATCTATTACTTAGGCCTCCAAATAGACCTTCCAATTACAGTGATTCCTGAGAATTTTCATAACTTAAAAAATTACATCACTTACCTTGTAAATACCATGTAGCAACATCGGCCACTAATTGTTTTCACTTATGTTATGGCATGCAGCCCGGTGACATTCTTGAAAGACCCACCGGTTTAAGTAAAATATTTCTGGGACTTCTGATTAACAGTTGTTTCTTATTTAAAGTGTTTTTTGTTTGTTTATTTTTAAAACTTAGATCCTTTTCCTTCTAACCCAGTGGTTTTGAACTATTTTAGGTTATGAATTCCTTTGAACATCTGGTGCAGGCTGTAGACCTTGTCTCCAGAAAATTGTTCCTACAAGTCACTCCATTTTACATACAATCAGTGGGTTCATAACCCTCTTGGAAACCTATCTATGGACTTGTTTTATCTGTTTATTCTCAGCTGAGAACAGGGATTTTTTAATGGGGGAGGAAGGAGAAGGAAGGTAGCTTGGGAGAGATCTTGTCTTAGGAGTTACAGTGTGTGAGTGGGGTCTTCAGACAGGACAGTGGTGTTTGGCTTGAGGGGAAGAAGCCCCATGACAGATAAAAGGGCATCCTTGTTCCTCACAAGATCAGAGGGGTGGGACTGTGGTGGCAAAGCAGGCAGAGCTAGTATCTTAACTGACCACTAGGTGTCACCACAACACCAATTAGTTTTTGGGCTTTGGCCCTAGAGTGCCTGAACCCAGGGGTAGAATAGCAAGAAAGCTGTACTGACTTCCTGTCAGGGACTGAATACTGCCAAATGTTGGCAGTATTTGCTTTCATTATTATTTTTTTAAATAGAAGGAAGACCAAAGGATGGATAAAGGTATATTAATTTTAAATAAATTGAAAGGGGAAGAAAAGGTGAGGTAGGTAGGTCAAGTTGGTGGTGTGACTTGACCAGTGTGCCGGTTTCCCCTAGAAATGCCCTTTTCTTGAACATAGTTTTTCTTGTCTCTGTGAGAAGGGATGTTGGCTGGATGGGCCTTTCAGCCTTCTAAAACAGTAAGTGAATATTATTATGTAATTTACTGATACTCCAAAATTCATTTTGAACCAATGGACTTCCAATAAGAATTTGGATAATGTGCTATTATTTAACGTAAGGGCATTTTTCTTGGTTGAGACATATTTTGTATAAATTCTCTTTTTTTTTTTCTTGCAATGCAGCCAAGTCTGTCACCACACTAGGCATTAGCTCACTTTGTTTTATGGCTACACATTGCACCTTTGGCTCCAGTCCTATCTTTTATAAACACGTATATTTTGGCAAGAAAGTGTATCATAAATCTATCTTCATTGATTTAAGAAAACAGTTTGTGTCAGTATATACTTTGACCTCAGCCACAGAAACATTTTTCCAGATATGTCTCCTTAGGCAAGGGAAACAAAAGCAAAAATAAACTATTAGAACAATATAAAAATAAAAAGCTTTTGCACAGCAAAAGAAACCAACAAAACAAAAAGGCGATCTACTGAATATGTCCAATAAGAGGTTAATATTCAAAATATATAAAGAACTTCTACAGCTCAACACCAAGAAAGCATAGGGGATCTAGTCAATAAGATTGTAATAATGTTGTTTGATGACAGATGGTGACTACATTTACCATGGTGAGCACTGATTCGTATATAGAAGTCTTGAATCATTGTGTTGCACTCCCGAAGCTAATATAGCACTGTATGTTAATTATACTTAAATTTAAAATTTAAAACTTTAAAAGCAATTTGTGTCAATATATCCTTCAACATTAAAAAAATGTATTACTATTACCTGAGCCGAAATCAAGAGTCAGATGCTTAATCGACTGAGCCACCCAGGCACCCCAAGTCTCTCCAATTTAGAATTCCTTTCAGGAGGGAAATGCCATCTTTCGTGGGAAGAATTCACTCATAAATGCTACCCTATGAGAGCTGAGGAAGTAAAGCAAGCCCAGCTTTGCAGCAAGGCTCCAGTGATCCTTACCGGGTAGTTTGGGCCACAGGCCCTGCTTCTCAAGCTCACCAATGTTTTTGTCTCCTACAGGTGCATAGTTTTAAGGGCTACTGGGAAAAACTGAACTCCAACCTGGAATATGTTAAGTACTCCAAGCCACACTTGCACTATAACAACAGCATGGTCAGGAGAGAATGGCACAGCCTGATCTCAGAAGAGGTTTGTGTGGATTCATAAGAATAAAGCAAAAAGCAAAAGCGTAGTACATTTGATGAGGTGATGCCCTTAAGTCTTGAGGCTGGCTTAAATTTGCAGGTCTCTCCAGTTGCCAGGTCCTTTTGCATTGTTGCAGGAAGACCAAAGTGCTTCTCTGCTCTCTATTCTCTTGAGGAGGAAAATCAAGTGCACAGAGGTTAAGGGACACACACAGCATATTCATAGTAGAAATGGGATTAACCTCCAGGTCTTAACACGGGTTCTTGCAGTGCTTGTATAGTTAAAATTTGATTTAAAAATCTAGGTGTTCCCAAATTAGTGGTTGCTAGGGATTAGGGATAGTTGAAACAAGAGTGGCTGGGACTGACTACAAAGCGGGCAGCACAAGGGAGATCTTTGGAAAGATGGAACAGTTGCATAACTTGATTGAGGTGGTGCACTATGGTACATGAATCTGCATATATGATGAAATGACATCGAACTATACCCTCATCTTACCGACATCGTTTCCCGATTTTGATATTGTACTATAGTTGTTTATAGAAGATGGAGACACTGAGGGAGACCGGGTGGAGAGTACATGAAATCTCTCTTTAGCATTGTATATAATTGTAGTTTTGTTGTGTATAACACAACAGTGTGTAGTTGACTTGCACCTTCCTATAAATCTAATAATTTCAGACTACATTGTTTTCTAAACTAATTTTTAAGAACCTAGGTATTTTGGTTACTTGGAAAGTATATTTCTTTTTTGCTAAAATTATACTTCTTTCCTATATTGCATTATGTCCTTAGTGTGAAAAATGTCACCCACAAAACCTCTACCTTCCACACTTCTGACATTTTCTCCCTTCTAGAAAACAGGAAGAAGAAGGTCCATGGTGTATGTGAAGAATATTCTTGATAATGCAACGAAGTAAGTAAAATTAGGGATTGGTGTTCCTATAAGATGGCTATCTTTTGCGATTCCTTTTTTGGGTAACTTTCATGGAAGTAGCTTACTTTTGTTGAGTACCCTCAGATGATGCTGTCAACTTAATTGAATGCAGCCACCTGGGCCCTATTCTTGAGTTCAGTGCTGGAGTTTCTAGTGGGAAAATTGTATGTGTTAAACCTTGTAGACTTTCATCGAGAGGACGGATGAATTATAAGTGATAAAGCTCTTACTAACTGAGCACTTTAAGGTGGGTAGAGACAGTAGGTTCATTTAAAAAGTGTCAGTGGACTGACGAACTGGCTCTTATTTTGAAAGCACATTTTCTGGATAGATGAGTCATCTCAGAGTGCTACAAGTGTAGGCCCCATTCCAGCCCTGTTCTATTTTCTGTTCCCATTATTTCTAATAACTGAGAGCTGCGATTGTTCTGAATTATTGTCATTGTTTGCACTAAAGGGTTTTGAGATCTTATAATTGCCTAATGTGGCTTTTGCCAAGTTGATTAAAGTGTTTGAGGTTTTCAGCGACCTGAGAACAGTTTCTGCAGTGGTTTTTATGGAGGATGTCTTTGTATGGTATTGTGGCTTTTTTTTTTTAATCTTTATATGTGAATAACATTGGCTAATTTCTTTGTAGGGTGATTTCTAACCTAGAAGCAAGGAATTTGGGTAAGAAAAGACCTATAATAAAGCCTTCTGGATGTCAGTGTTTGGTTTGTAACACTGTCTTTCCTACCACTGTGAGTTGGCAAGAAAATCACACCCAATAGTGTAATGAAGGCAGTACCCTTGAATATCTTCCTGTTAGAGGGACCACCCAGCTCTTTCCCTGTCTGTCTTGCCACCAGGACCTGCAGGGGCAGCTGCTGACTGTACTTTAGCTGGGCCAGTCCTTCAGTGTTAGCCTTGTGGTTTTCATTATTTTTCTTCATGGACTTGATCTAATTACCATGCCCTGTGGCTGTACCCACAGGATGCACTTGAGCAGTTCCCCTGGCCTAGAGCTGATTTCCTTCCAGCAGGCTGATCATGCGAGAGTCTGTGACTTGGTTAACACTTGGGCACTCACTAGGCTAGGCCATAGGGGTACAAAGATGAGGAGTCTCTGGGTGAGCTGTGTGGTTATGGGGGAAGAGCACAGGCTTGGACCTGGACAGAACTTGGCTTGACTTCCGGTTTGTCCACAGCGCTCTCAGTGTGCTCCTGGGCAAGCCGTCTATTCATTTTGTGCGCTGTCCTTTTCAGGGCAAGGTGAGGAGAAAATGAGAGTGAATGGGCTGGTGTTTATAGTGCCTCATACAGCACAGCACTTGGTACAGGGGATACCTGAGGTGGCTGCTTTGTCATGAATGTGTGAGGAAGAGGTGCTAACACATGGTTTCTAAACCAGGTGACAGGTGTTATAGAACCATAATGGGGGAGGGAGTGGGTCAGGAGTGGGGGTGATTGGAGAAGAGAGCGAGGTTAGAAAAGCCTTCCCAGAGGGAGCAATGTCTGAGGTAAGTCTTGATGAACAGGGTGTTTGTCCAGGTGAAACCGGGGGAAGAGAATGTTAAGCATACCCGGGTACAAGTTTTCTGTAGTTTTGCCCCTGGAACTCTTTCATGCCTCATAGAGGCCAGCCTCCATTTGAAAAGCTGTTATTTTTACATCCCACTGTTGTTTTATAGGCTCGGGTGTTTAGGTACATATTGGGTGGCCCTAACAGAAATTATTTTATATAGTGTGTTGGGGTACATCCTGCAGCTGTGTGCACAGCCCATGTGAACCATGATAGTGAACTTGTCATCCAGCCCAGGCCAACAGAGCCTGTGCTCACTGAACAGCCCCAAGGGAACCATCCTCAGCCTGTGTTACCAGGCCATCCGTGCCTGAAGCCAGGGGGTTCTGCCACTAGCCAGAGTCCTGCCCAGCGGCCAGGGTGTGAATGTGTCTGATTCATGCTCACCCTCCACGTACTGCTGGGAATGTTGCAATCTGGGAAGTGTTGCTGGTTGTCCAGGATTTTGTCGTGTCCGTCACTCCTGCCCCTGTACTTTTGGCCAGTTTGCATCCTGTGACCAGTATCCTTTTTGAGAGCACATTAGGGACTTGTCCCTTCCTCTCACGTGCTTAGTTTGTACTAGTTTCCTAGGAAGAACGTCATTGCTAACAGAAACAGAACAATCTGTGTGAAATTCAGGACTGCTGGAGTCAAGTTTGGAATGACTTCATCTAAATCAGGAAGGTTGTGTAGGATCCAGTAGAATTTATCCAAAGGGGTCAAGAGGCCTCTGTGCCATCCCACATAGGGTCACCAGCCTGCTGAGCGGGGAAGTTCTGCTCTCTTGACAGGTGCTGTGGCTCAGGTGCTGCAGGAGAGGAGGAGCAGGGCACCCAGGTGCTGTTAGAGGAGTGTGAGGGCACATCTAGTGAGACTGTGCTTGCCTGCCCCTTCCCTGTCACTTTCCCATCTTGATCTAGTTACCTTTTAGTTGGATAACTTGTTTCAGTTAGTATTATTTGATGCAGGAATTAACAGGTCCCCTCAGTTCTGTGACTCTCAAGGTCACTAAACTACAGGGGGTCACAAAGAAGGGAGTCATGCGATCCTTTCACCAAGTCCCTGTCCCTGAGTTGTGCCCTCCTTGGCAGTAAGAGAGGACGCAAGTCTCCCTGACACCAGTGAAGCAGAGGTTCTTTGTGGTGAGTTTTCATGTTGAAGAGGAATCAAAGCCAGATCCTATTGGTGTTGGGAAATGTGTTCCTCATTTTCTTTCTTTCCTCGTCTCTACCTCTGTTAGAATAGAGCTGCGTATCACCTGAGTGATAAGTTCAGCTTGTAGGAATAGGTCACACATGTAATGAAAAATTTCATCCTATCAACAAAGTGTTCAGTTTTCCCAATAAGTCAGAGAAGGGAAACCCAGGCTGATTTCTCTTCTTCTAGCCCATTTTCTGAAAACCACTCTGCTTGACTCGTGCTCTGTTTAATTTCAGAGCCAAGATTAACACCCCTCTTCCAGGAGGAGGACAACCACCAGAGACTGCTTATGGGTCTGGTAAGCGGTCTGTGGGCCATTTGGGTGCTGGGAAATGATAGGCTTCAAGAAAAGGGGAAAGGGCTAGATTGTACTTCTCATGCTAACCTTATCTTTCATTCATTCTTTTCATTCATTCATTCATTCTTTTTTTTTTTTAATTTTTTTTTTCAACGTTTTTTATTTATTTTTGGGACAGAGAGAGACAGAGCATGAACGGGGGAGGGGCAGAGAGAGAGGGAGACACAGAATCGGAAACAGGCTCCAGGCTCTGAGCCATCAGCCCAGAGCCTGACGCGGGGCTCGAACTCACGGACCGCGAGATCGTGACCTGGCTGAAGTCGGACGCTTAACCGACTGCGCCACCCAGGCGCCCCATTCATTCATTCTTTTAACATTTGGTGTTATCAGCCCTGTAGGCCCTGTGTGGTCAGTGGTTAAGCAACACAGATAAGATTTCTGCACTTTTAGAATTTTTTTTAAGGTTTAATTATTTATTTTGAGAGAGAGAGAGAGAGAGCGCACGTGCAAGTGGCGGGGGGTGCAGAGAGAGAGAGAGAGAGAATTCCAAGCAGGATCCACACTGTCAGCACAGAGCCTAACGCTGGGCTCATGAACCATGAGGTCCTGAAGCTGAAATCTGGAGTCAGACGTTTAACCAACTGAGCCACCTAGGCACCCCTGCACTTTTAGAATTTATAGTTTAGTGGGAGAGACATACATAAATCAGTCACCCCCAAAATATATAATTATGGAACATCATAAGGAAATGTACTCCACTGAGTTTTTGAAACAAGGGAAGAACAATGTCTCTGTGGCATTTGTATTTGGGGTTTAAAACACAACAGAATAAAGCATTCTTTCTCAAGAAGTCCTACTGTAGGAAGACCAAAGAGAGTTATATAAATTACTGTAAGAGCGGAATTGGTAAATAAACCCAAAATATGTTTAAAAAAATGATTAAAGAGACATCTGAAAAGTTTAATAAAATATTTTTAATACTGTACAGGCTTAGGAATGGGGTAATCCATTACGTTAAATTACGGAAAATTTTAAAATATGAGAAAAACACATTTGAAAATTCCAGTTAAATTTTCCTTAATAAAGAGAAATACCAAACTTGAGCCAAGAAGAAACAGAAGTCCTTGAAAGCACAATAACCATAAATAATTTGGAAAAATTGTCAAAAATTATCTCCAAAAAAGTCACCAAATTATTTAATGAGTCAGTTCTTTCAAACTGGCTTAAGGATCTAGATCTTAAGGATCTAGATCATCCCCATGCTATGTAAATTATTTTGGGGGGAAAAAAAATGGGAAGCTTCTCAGTCAGTTTAGAAAGCTAGCATAACCTTAAAACCAAAATCTAACAATGACCACTTTTACTTACAAACATAGATACCACAAGCTTAATTAAAATATTTTCCAGTTGTCCATTTGAAGAATATGGCATGGTCAGGTGGGCTTTTTTCTAGGAAGGCCTAATATTAGCAAATACATTAATGTAATTCATCATATCACTAGGTCAAAGAGGGAAAAAAAAGATCATCTTTATAGGTGCTTAAAATTGATAAAAGTAAAATCCCACTCCTGTAATACATCAATTAGGCAAAAAAATATTCTAATACTAATGGTTAACACCCTTCTTAATGGAATGTTGGAGGCATTCCTGTTAAAATCAGAAGGAAGTTAAGGATCCTTGCTATTTTCACTAAAATTTTATATTGTTCTAGAAATTCTATACAGTGCAATAAGAAACAAAAGTAAAAGAAGATGCTATGATTGTCCAGTGCAACAAACAAATAAAATAATCAACTGGGGAAATGGGGAATAATAAGGAAAAAGTTAATAAGCTGGTGATTCTAAATTTATTTTCTTTTTTATTAGGATTAACCAGTTAGAAAAGTAAATGAAAAACATTATTCCATTTCCAAATCCTTAGCTTCTAGGTTTAATAAAATTACAACTAACAAGCCAATGAAATTTCTCTGACAGTTGACCAAGTGACTCACTTGACAAAGAGGACTGGAACTAGCATTGCCAGATAGCTAAGTATGTTGTTGAGCTACGATAATTGAAACAATGTGGTGCTTGTACAAAATAGACCATCAGGAGACTCTAGTTTTAATCTGAATGTTCAGTGTATGATAAATGAGGCATTTAAAAATCACCATGGAAAGAAAGAATTTTCAATCAATGACTGGCTATTTGGAAAAGACCATTGAAGTCCCCCTATTCCAAATACCACTACTTTATAGCATAAACCAACAAAAATATTAGATAGATTAAAGAGTCTAATATAAAAAATTTATGTATGTGTGTATCAAATTGTCAAAAATTTAAAAATTACGAAGTCCAACATATGGGAAATTGGGCAGTCCCATGTGATGTGGCTAAAAATTAGTATAACCACAGTGTCTCTGTGTCTTTCGGCAGTGTCTCTACAAACCTTAAGTACGTGACCCAACAAATTCCATTTCTAGGAATTTAGCCTGAGAAAATAATTGGGGATATGGCAAACAAATATTGTATAAGGATTTTTTTCAGTACTATTAACACTTGCATAAGAAGCATCTCATAATGTATAAGAAGGGAATAAATAATTCTAGTACTTTCCTAAAATTGAATACTGTGCAGCCATCACAACCTATGTGGTTAAGAATATTTAGTGGCATAAACTATTATATGAAAAAAAAAACAAATTAGGAAACATTAGAATGAATATGCACACTAGAGAAAAGGAAAATAAAAAATTCAAAATGTTAACATAGATGATAGGATTATGGGTGACTTAAATTTTCATCTTTATGGCTATTATAGAAAAATTGAAAAGCACAAAAAAGCATGCAGTAGTCATAAATCAAAAAATTTTAAGCCTAATTGATGAACACATGGCCCAGAATGCCACAGGCTAAGTTTTGCTTAGGATGTTATACATGCAAATCTGCTAAAATAGAAGATATGTGCACATATAATGTCAATTGTATGATTCTCATGGTGTTTATTCATGCAAAAATCTCTCTAGCCAGGAGGGCATCTAGCTGAGTAGGGCATCTAGGCAAAAGGGAGGGGAAAAGAAAGGAAGGAGACAGAAAAACAAAAGGTGGGGAGGGCTGGGATGCCACACTGATTGGTGAGCTCCAAGAACAGAGTAGGTATATGAGCCTGTTTGGAGGCAGTAGAATCAATAAGTTCATTACTTTTCCATGTAGGGGCTTTATTCAGTGTCTGTAACCACTGCGCAGAGGGAGGTACCTGATGCATTTCCTTTTTACTCCTGCCTGTGTCCTTCCAAAGGTCCCACACCATGCCTCCCCCCTTCCAACTCCCAGTTGTTCTATGATTAGAGTAGTTCCTTTTAGTTCTCCAGGGCTGGGAGCACTAGACTTCAACCATCTGGTACATCTCAAAGACTTCTAAGTTAATGGTTTTGCCCAGCTTCTCTGGAGAATTCTAATTAAGGCTGGGAATCTGGTTCTTGGCTGCTCACTGAGGGAATCATCAGTAGTTCCTCTTGAGGAGAACATTGGTGCCCTTGACTTATGCCTATTGAAGTAACACTATAGGTTTGTACATTTCTGCTGGTGGGACCTTCAGACCCAGTATTTTTCATATTGGTAAAGAGTGTTAATAAATGGATCTAGTTTAAACCAGTAGCAGGTGTGAGTGGGCAGGTTGTGACTTATCTAATCTGTATCCTGTTTTCAGATGGTGTCTGAGCTAAAAGACCATCTTCTGAGACACCTACAGGGTGTAGAAAAGAAGAAAATTGAACAGATGGTTCTGGACTATGTTTCAAAACTGGTTAGTTTTGCTTTTTTGTTCTCTATCATGTTCCTTCCACCCTGGTCTCCCAGTATGTAGCTCCCAGTATATGGTTCAGTTTTTCAGATTAGGTTTTTTACAGATTTCCTGTCCTCAAACCAGTATATTTGGTGCTGGAGATTGAATAAAGGGAACAAAGAACCAAAAAAGCAATGCTATGAAAGTAGTTTATTGCAGTTCCTTCAAATGGTGATTTTTATGTTCATGGAAGGATAGAACAGTAATGAACTTGGCATGGTTGCCAAATGTTCATATGTCATATGTCATCTTGGCATCTTCTAGCTCCTTATTAAACCATAGGTAATGATTTCTGTACATGGAGGTTTATGAAGACATGAGAGAACTTGAACTTAAATTCTTAATGAGTGCCTAACAGCTCAATTAGGCCAGATTCTAGCTCAGTTGTGTAAATACTCCCACATTAGAATCTGCTGGTGGGATTGGTAGCTTATCTACTCAGTAGCCAGTAGTCACTCACTGAAGTTGTGTGATCCAAATTAATAACACCAGTCCATGTGTAAATAGAAGTGGTGTGACCAGTTTGAATTTTGAGGCAGTCTTGAGTCTCTCAGAAAGTGTATGGAGTTCAGGCGTGACCCTACTAAGAACCTAGAAAGAGTGTGGTAGACCAGTTTCTTGAAGTATTTAAATTCACATAAAGAGAAAGAACACTCCATTTCTCCAAGTTTGGGTAAGAACAGTATGCAAATGACCAGTGTGTATTAGATATAGCCCTGATTGAATTTCTTGTTTAATTTTATTACCTTTTATAGTTTTCTGCCTTTATTACAATCACCAGTGTCTTTTTTTTTTTAATTTTTTTTAATGTTTTATTTATTTTTGAGACAGAGAGAGACAGAGCATGAACAGGGGAGGGGCAGAGAGAGAGAGGGAGACACAGAATCCGAAACAGGCTCCAGGCTCTGAGCTGTCAACACAGAGCCTGATGCGGGGCTTGAACTCACAGACCACGAGATCATGACCTGAGCAGAAGTCGGATGCTCTACCGACTGAGCCACCCAGGCGCCCCTCACCAGTGTCTTTTTAAATAGTATCTTTGAATTTCACAGGTTTTAATACATTAGGTGAGGTTGGAATCCTCATATATTGATATTTACAAGCAGGGCATTGAAACTTTCTTCTTCGTCTTTTTTTCCCCCCAAATTTGTTTGTTTATTTTGAAAGAGAGCACAAGCAGTGTGTGTGTGGCGGGGGGAGGGGGGGGGATGGTGGGTGGAGAGAGAGAGAGAGAGAGAGAGAGAGAGAGAGAGAGAGAATCTCAAGCAGGCGCCACACAGTCAGCACAAAGCCCAATGCAGGGCTCAAACTCATGAACCGTGAGGTCATGACCTGAGCTGAAATCAAGAATCAGACGCTTAACCAACGGAGTAGCTCTGGTTCTCCGGCATTGAAACTTTCTTAAATAATAATAATTCTTTGTAGTAAAACTATACCCAGGAACTCAATTTATGAACGTGTTCTTGATCTTCCCATGCTGACATTAACTTGCTTTCTTTGTCCTTTAATAACACAATTATATAACATGTCCATTTGTCATCATTCCTTCTGTTGACTTTAAATTTCACCTTCCAGTGTGTTAAAGGATTTTTGTTCAGGTGTCATGCTTCCTTGCAGTTAATCACATACAACTTTTTAAAAAAATTTTTTTTTACATTTATTTATTTTTGAGAGACAGGGTGAGACAAAGTGAGAGTGGAGGAGGGACAGAGAAGAGGGAGACACAGGATCGGAAAGGCTCCAGGCTCTGAGCCGTCAGCATAGAGCCCGACATGGGGCTCGAACCCACAGATTGTGAGATCGTGACCTGAGCTGCAGTCGGACGCTCAACCGACTGAGCCACCCAGGCGCCCCCACATAAAACTTTTAACAGCAGTTTGTGTTAACAACCACCAGAACTAATAGGACCAGAAGTGGTAGAGCTGTAGCCTCAGAAAACTCAATACCCGTGACTTTCTGACTTGGCTGCCACTGATGGAGGCCAAATCCACCTGCTCCTGCCCAGCAGCAAACAGCCTTGTCTCCCAATCCTCTCAGGAGGGTGGCTGAACAGGCTTTCTAAAACAAATGGAGGGAGTTGCTGCAGAACCAGACTATATTGCTTATGAGTTATCTTACCTGATTTCAGCCAAAGAGAAACTGAGAATCTCTGTCACTGAGAATAAACTCTTATGCCTGTGCCTATATGGAGATCCTTTCTGATTTGCCCCCTGTGCCCCCCGTCCTTAAGCCTACACGTGTAGTGCATGGATTCATGGCTGGCAACAGCCCCATGGAGACTGCTCTGTTGCTGACAAACTAGTCAAATGTATGACCTGGACTTGAAAGCAGTCTTACTCCACAGTCGACACTCAGGACCTCCATTCTCTTCTGTGTCTCCTTTCTTCTCACTGTCAGCCGCTGACCTTTGTCATGTACCAGGCCTAGAACAAATCCAGTTGGACTTGACCTTCGCTGGTGGCAGAGGGCCTATGATTGAGGGCCTGTTAACCAGGCTGGGGAAGCTCAGTTGGGGCACTGCCTGCATAGACAGAAGGGTCTCTGTTAGACTCGGGTGTGCATTTTCAGTCTTTCCATTTTGGATTCCAGTGCCTCAGAACGGACTGCAGAAAGGCTGGTTCTGTGTCTGGGCACAGGCCACATGCCAGCTGCCCTGAACGTGCCCATCAGGCCTGCAGAGGGCTAGCTATAGGGACCCCTGAGGGAGAGGGTATGGGCAAAGGCTAACAGGCTGTCTTTATCCTCCAGCTGGATCTCGTCTGCCAGATAATGGAAACCAGTTGGAGAAAACACAGTCTTCACCCCTGTGTTCCCCACTTGTACGCAAGTATCTCTTGCTCTCTCTTATCAAGGTGTGCAAAGAGTTAAAACAACCCTAATTGCTGCCTGTTTGGGCAAAGCTTTTTTGGAAGTTAACAGTTGACAGCAGTTGTCACCAGCCCTGACACTGTCTATCTTAATTCTATACTCAGTATTTAGGGAATCGCCCTGTTACTTCACCCATCCTCTTTCCCTGACACGTGGTTGATGAGGAGGGAGGGACGTGTGAGCTCAGGACTGCTAGGAAGGAGAATTTCAATTAATACCATTTATCATTTATGTGCCTTCTGTCTGGTTAAATTCTAGGCTTTAGACTGATGGTCGCCATCATACTCATGAGGCTTTCAGCAGGGCCTAGCCTTTCACCATTAGCATGAATTCCATCTCTGTTAGGTACTCAGAGCCACTGCTTAGAAAAACAGATTTTTTTTAAATGTATGTTTGTTTATTTTGAGAGAGCGAGAGTGCACATGAGTGGAGCAAGGGCAGAGAGAGAGGGAAGGGTAGAATCCCAAGCAGGCTCCACACTGTCAGCACAGAACCCCATGGGGCTCGATCTCACGAACCATGAGATCATGACCTGAGCCAAAATCAAGCGTCAGAGGCTTAACTGACTGAGTCACGCAGGTGCCCCTACAAACAGGGTTTTAGAGATTAACCCTTGGCTGACTGTGGCTGTGTTGTTTTACCCAGCAGTGGGAGGGCCAGTGCAGCTGAATTTAAAGTCTTTCACATCATGACCAGGATTCTGGAAGCTACCAAGAGTTTGTTTTTACCGCTGCCTCCCGGTAAGTCTTGGCTCTTTTGTCTTTTGTTGTAAGAAATTTGTTTTTTCTTCTTCATGTGGTCCCAGTCTTGGCACATTATGAGTTTAAGGATGTGATCTCCTGTGTCTGAGAAATTGGGTATCTGGCATCACCGTGAGAGATGGGCCTGACATTGGTTCTCTGCAGACCAGATCTCTCCAATTATTAAACTATGCTATGCCTTGTCACCAACTTTAGGGAGCCTAGGCTGGTCCCCATGCAGCTTGCTAAGATACTTTGAACCAGTGAAGATGATTCATGGAGATCTTTCTCTGATGTCTCCAGGCTTAGTTTATCTGATTGAGAAAGTTAACACTCAGAAGGAAGTGGGTCTGGCTGGGTGTCAGAACTTGAGCTGATTCTTATGTGCTTGGAAGCTAAAAATTGCCCTTAGGACTTTGAAACAGGAGCAAGTCAGGCCTCAAAACAACCTTGGCATGTGCATATGCAGTCATTCATTTAATTGGTCATTTGTTCATTCAGTAAACAATTTGTTGATTTTTTAAATTCCATTCCATGTACTGTGCTAGAAATTAGAGCAGTTACAAAAATTAACAGAAGTCCAGTTGGGAACAGGTGTATATAAATCAGTATCCTTTATACAAAACAAATAAGCTCCCATCGGCTTTGTGTTCATTACATCTAAGTTCTGACAAGTGTTAAGCTTTATGATAACTATCACTACATAATGTTTATCAGCCAGTTTTGTTTATTTATACACATACATCTATCCAATAATATACCAGTAATTCATTCTTTTATTTATTCATTTTAAACCAGGATCGGGGAGCCTAGGTGGCTCAGTAGGTTAAGTGTCTGACTTTGGCTCAGGTCATGATCTCACAGTCCAGGGGTTTGAGCCCTGAGTCAGGTTCTGTGCTGACGGCTCAGAGCCTGGAGGCTGCTTCAGATTCTGTGTCTCCCTCTCTGACTCTGCTCCTCCCCCGCTCACATTCTGTCTCTCTTTCAAAAAAAATAAACATTAAAAAAAATTTAAACCAGTATGAGTATGGTGCCCATTTTATGCCTGTTACTGTTCTAAGTACTTTATATAAATAAGCACATTTAATCTTCATAACAGTCCTAAATAGTAGGAACTTAAATTGAACCACATTAAATTGTCAATATCCAACCAGTTTTTGACCAACAAAAATGGCACTTTCATAGGGTTCCACTTATGATTCTTCCCCTTTTATGATGATGAAATTGAAGCACAGAAAGGCTAAGCAACTTGCCTAAAAGTCACACAGCTATTAAGCAACAGAGCCAGTATTCAAAGCCAGGCAGTCTGGCTCCAGAATCTGTGCTTTTAGCTACTATTCTGTGCTGTCTCTTGAATTTTATATTCCATTTGAATTAGTTAATGCTGAAACATTGACTATTTATGGGCCCAGGAATCCCCACAGCAGTCTTGGCTTGTCAGCATTTGTGATACATCCTTCATGCTTTGGAATCCTTCATGCTTTCTTTATCCATACACCTTATCTTATAAGAGCTGCTTGTAGTGGAGGTACAAAAAGAGTTTCTTTTGATTTTGTAGGGATCTGAAAGTGACCATTCATGAACATTATAGATGGCTTTAAATGATCCTGATGGAATCTGAATTGCAAGATGCCCTCTAGAAAGACTGAAGGGATTTCATGAAAACTATATTATAGCTCTCTGCCTTAAGCTCTTAATTATTTGTCATGAACACAAAAGACTTGTTAGAGGAATGATTGACACTTTCAGATTTGTTCACTGTGGATGTTCAAGCCTCTTTTGTAAATAAATGAACGTGACTCATGGGGAAAACATTATACTTGGGAGATCAGAAGACTTTACCTTCTGTGGAACATCACATTCTTCCACAGGCATGTGTAAGGAGGGGAAACATGGTGGAAAAGTGTTATCCATAGTGGCTGAGAATAATTAGGAGTACACTTAATGGTTTGTGTCCATGGGTCAAGTAAGAGCAGTATCACTCTCTCCTCTTCTTTTAAATCTTTGTTTCCCTCATTTGACGTGGAAATAGAGGTGAAGTGAGGTTGGATCACGTGGGTGTGCATGTGTGTGTAAACACCGGTGTTTTCCCATGTCCTTGTGTTTGTGTGCTTGCTTTCCAAGCCTCCTGGATTAGTGAGAACTGTTTGAGTTCCAAGGGTCAGAAACTTGTAATCCATTTGGTTAAAGAGGAAAAGGCAACAAGGACCCCGAAAAGGAAGTCATGGTTTAACCATAGCTGGAGCATTTGCAGTTTGAAGGGAGCCTGGGTTCCCCTCACTGGCTACCTGAGGCCAGGAGCCTCGGAGGATGTGGACGGGGGCTGCAAAAGCTCTGCCTTGGAACTGATGCCTACTTGGAGCCAGTTGGCTGTGTTACTTGGAGCTGATGTGTGGAGGCAGCCAAGAAAGGACTGTTGGATGTGGGGCTGTGCCCTAGGGATAGAGAATGAAGCGTCATCAGGGGTTTCCAGGACACAGACACAGGGCTGGAGAAGGGATTTTGAATCCAGGAAACCTATAGGACGCTTATGTAAACTTTTCTTCAGAACTAATTTCACAACGGTTTTTGATCTTAGGAAGAATGTCCAATTCCATGTGAAAAATCTCATGTTGTTGATTAGTTAGTAAAAGTCACTTTTTTTTTTTTTGGATTCAGAGAAGCCAGTGGACTCCTCCAGCTGTCAGCCCATTAACATCTGTTTGTGGGCAGAGTCCGCACTTTATCTGACCCTTGATGTGGCCAGAACTTCGGACTCAGTCCCTCATTGCTCATGATTCATGTGCTCAGAGACAGAAAACTCCATGACGGCTCTGAATTCAAGTTCCTGCTCTTTGGGCATCATTTCCTTGTCATGTAAATTCCTAAGATTAGGCTGTGATCCTTTGTTATTCCCTAGCCACACCCCCTCAGTTTCCAATTCTCTACCTGTTGCCACGTGTCTCCCCCAATCCCTCCCTTCCTCTTTCAGGGTCAATGCCCTCATCACCTCTGGTGCAGGTTCATGAAGTAGCCTCCTGTAAGTCTCCATACCTCTTGTAGCAAAGTGTTAGTACTCCAGTCCATTCTTTGCCTGTTGCCATTTTAATATTCCAAGAGTAAAACTGAAATCCTTTTTCCATCTTGCTCAGAAACTTTCAGTATCCCTCTCCAGAGTCTAATAAATAAGATATTCCTTGCCGTCATTCAGCATTCAGTCCCTGCCAATACTCAGGGCACCCTGCACTTTTCCTTCATGGAACTGGTCACATTTTTTTTTTTTCAACGTTTTTTATTTATTTTTGGGACAGAGAGAGACAGAGCATGAATGGGGGAGGGGCAGAGAGAGAGGGAGACACAGAATCAGAAACAGGCTCCAGGCTCCGAGCCATCAGCCCAGAGCCTGACGCGGGGCTCGAACTCACGGACCGTGAGATCGTGACCTGGCTGAAGTCGGACGCTTAACCGACTGCGCCACCCAGGCGCCCCGGAACTGGTCACATTTTTAAGAATGTATGTTTTGTGACTATCTGATTGTCTTCCCATCAGACCGGAAGGTGGATAGGAGCAGCAGTGACGTCTGTTTTGCTCATTATCGTGCACCCAGCTCCTTGCCTGGTGTCTGGAAGGCATCTGATTTGTTAAATAAACTAACCATTCCAGCCTTACCTCCTACCATTCCTCTCATACACCTGATTCCAACTCAGCTGGGTCATTTAATGCTTTCTGAACATGCCCTGTACTTTCTCACTTTTGGGCCTCTGTTCCTGTTGTCCCGTTAACCCAGCTGCCAGCTATTGGTGCGGGGTAATGTTATAGGCTAAAATTCCATAGCCCGCCTTCAAATTTAGCTCTGCCACTTACTAATCATATGATTCTAGGCAACCTTCTTAGTGCCTATGGATCTTGGTTTCCCCATTTATAAAATGGGAATCAGGTAGTTCCCACCTAATAGTGTTGTATGAGGATCAAGTTGGCCGGTGCCTAGACTGAAGGCCTCAATACGTGTTTGTTATTTGTCACTGTTGTTCTACCACGTGCTCTGCGCTTCATAGACTTTGCTCTAGTTCTCAAAGCCACACTGTGGGAACCGTACTGGTGGCTCCATTTTAGGGATGAAGAAACAGGCTCATAGGGGCTTAGTTACCTATGGTGAGTAAGCAACATGGCAGGATTCTAGCTTTGGTCTGCTCATGACAAGCCTGTTTTTTTTTGTTTTTTTTTTTTAACTGTCTCCACTCTGTATGTTCTCTGGCCTCATTTCCACACACAGGAATCACATTTACCCTTCAAAGGTCCCCTTCTATGCTGTCTTTTCCAAGAGCATCTGCTGATTATCTGCTGGAGTGCTATCTTCTTCTCCCATGGATGTTGTTTTTATTTATTATTATTATTATTATTATTATTAAAGTTTATTTATTTATTTTGAGAGAGGCAGAGACAGGAAAGAGAGAGGATCCCGAAAAGGCTCCAGTGCTGTCAGCGCAGAGCCCCATGCGGGGCTCGAACTCACAAACCGTGAGATCATGACCTGAGCTGAAACCAAGAGTCAGACACTTAATCGACTGAGCCATCCGGCGCCCCTGTTTTTATTGTGTGTTGTTAACAGTGTACTTAGAACTCTAGGTTTCTGAGTGTTTGAGTAACCCTCCCCACAGGACTTAGGTATGAGGGTGGGCCATCCTCTCTGTTGAATTCCTATAGATATGCTATCTGACCATATTATTTACATTTTTCTTTTTTATAATTTACTTCAAGTAGACCCCCAAAGCCTTTCTTTAGGGCATACCCAGAGATCAGGCATATAGACTGTCCTCTTCTGGTCCAAAATGTTTCCTCTTCAACAATGTGGTCCCCATCTATCAGCCTTTTGGCCTGGCCGTATGGGGTTTGAAGTTCTTCTGTTAATTGTTCTCTTTTGCCATCTTACTGTAGAATCGCAAACCTATTAAACTGTAAAACTATTTTTCATTGGGCAGGCCTTGCATTTTGTCTGTTTGCCTAGGAAGGGACATGAGGTGAAGGCAGTACATTCTTGTTGGGAACTTACTATGTACCCAGAGCACTACTTGGTCGTGATAACACAAAGAAGGAAACTTGGACCTTGTCTTCTAGCAGCGTTTATTTGACTCTAGGTGCCAAGGGACCAAGCTAAGTGCTTTATCTACATTACCGAATTCCTTTCCTCTGGAAGGCTGGGATGCTGGCCGACTGTGTTTACCCTCCTGATCTCTCTACTAGGTTTTCACACTCTGCACACGATCCTGGGTGTCCACTGTCTCCCTTTGCACAACCTGCTGCATTACATTGATAGCGGAGTGTTGCTTCTCACCGAAACAGCTGTCACAAGGCTCATGAAAGGTACGAGGCTCTGAGTCTGCCAGAGTGCCAGCTCCAGGCTGAGCACCATCAGGCTGGCTTCGCGGGTGTGAGCCTGTGGGGTCACACGGGGCCCCGCTGCACTCAGGAGTGCAGGGGGATTACCGGGCACTCAGGAGTGCCCTGTGCCCTGTTGAATGCTCTGCGTTAAATCTTGAAATTCTTAGTAGCGGAACAAGGGGATCCTCATTGGCCTTTTGCAATGGATTCCACGTAATATGCAGTTGGTCCTGTTCATTTCCTGTAACCAGCCTTTGGGCTCATTTGAAGTGCCTTAGACCTTCAAGAGGCCCCAAAGGGGCTTCTCAGTCCACACACAGCTATTACATTCCTTCTCTGTACACGGGGGCACTTGAGGATAGGAGACTCTGAAGGCTTGTTTCTCGAGAAAATGTCATGAAATGGCTTACTTTCAGCTGATTAACTCTGTCATCTCAGACTTAGGCTTGAAATGCAAGAAAAGTTAAGAGATGCAGGGCTTACATGAATTTGCATTCGACAGCCCCTAGTATAATCACTTGCTGAAATTACTCATTGTGGTATTTTATAGACGAGTTTTGTTAATGTGTGTTAAAGTATTTGCCATTCCTCAAGGTGCCTTCTGTTTTAAGTTAGTAAAATTGTTCTGTGGCTGGCAGCCATGTTCCACGCCATATAGAAACAGCTTCAATAAAAACAAAGCCCTTTTATTCAGAGACACAAACTAAAATTTTCAAGGTATTGTTAGACTTAACATGAGAATACAAGGTTGGGATGTGTGTTATCAGAATGAACCACTGAAGTAGTATTTGGCTTGCTCAGATATTAAAGTGGAGGTTTGTTTTATTTGCCAATCTACCTTTCTTGTAGATCTGGACAATACAGAGAAAAATGAAAAACTAAAATTCAGCATCATTGTGCGGCTTCCCCCGGTAATCCTGAATTATATTTTATTCTCTCCATAAGCCTTGGTATGAACGTCCTTCAGTTTCTTCTTGTAAAGGGAGCATTTACTTGTTTTGGGCTAAAGTCAACTGAATTGTTTCACTTTTCAGTCCTTTCCAAGAAATCCCATCCATCCCCACCCGTCGGCCGTTCCCTGCTGCGCCCACAAAGGGCTTGTTCCTCTGGCTTTGTACAGCCTGGCACAGCCTGCCTGAAGCACTGAGCCATTTTCCCCTCTTAGGAAACCACGCTAATATTTACGTCTGTGAGTCTGAGGGGAGGGACAGGGGAAACATGTGCTTTTGGCATTTAAACTGATAAGAAATTTAAATACAGGTGAGGTCAGAAGGTTCTGGAACTGCATTTCCTCCCACTGTCATTTCCACCACAGCAGGAAAACATTCCCAGGTTGAAGGAAGAATGAGGAACGTGAGAGAAAGGGTTATCCAGACGCTCCTTATTTTTATGGAGGATATTAGCTCTCTGAGTCAGAAATACTAAGAAAATATGAAATTCCACAGCAAGGTCTTCAGAGCCTCGGACTCCACAAACTTCCTGACCCTGAGAGCCTCGGCCAGCTCTCTGCTCTGTTTGCATACCTTGAACACTCGTATCTCTGGCACAGTCCTCCCACAAAGGGATGTCCGTTGCCTTTCTGGACCTAATCATCTTCCTTTGTAACACCCTCTCCTCCTCACAGCTTAGTGAAGCAAAGGCGAGGGTAGAAAACAAAGCATACTTTCCATGGCTATATCTCTCTGGGGAAGGTCTCTGAACATTTAGTTTGGTCTCTAATTTTTTTTTTTTTTTTTTTTTGCCTCAAACTCTTAGGGAATTATAATTTTCTGGGCAAGACATTGGCAGAGAAACATGGCTACAGACTTTTGTTTCCTATCAAGGTATCACTTAGAGTTGCAGGTACCCGATTTTGAAGAGTAGCAGATGAACTCCATTTCAGAAAAAGAATTTGGCAACATCAGTGTATAAGCTACTTTCCTGAGGGTTGCATTTAAGGGAGTATTTATTCAAAATTCAGAAGCACAGCTCATAGGAAATGGCCTTTCTTCAAGGGTCATTAACCATAAAGGGCCTCTCTTTTAGACTAGTTACTTGTTTTTAAATTTTTTTCATTTTTTTAATGTTTATTTTATTTTTTTTTTCAACGTTTTTTATTTATTTTTGGGACAGAGAGAGACAAAGCATGAACGGGGCAGGGGCAGAGAGAGAGGGAGACACAGAATCGGAAACAGGCTCCAGGCTCCGAGCCATCAGCCCAGAGCCTGACGCGGGGCTCGAACTCACGGACCGCGAGATCGTGACCTGGCTGAAGTCGGACGCTTAACCGACTGCGCCACCCAGGCGCCCCTAATGTTTATTTTTGAGAGAGAGAGAGAGAGAGAGAGAGAGAGAGAGAGAGAGACAGAGTGTGAGTGGGGGAGGGGCAGAGAGAGAGGGAGACACAGAATCCGAAGCAGGCTCCAGGCTCTGAGCTGTCAGCACATAGCCTTATGTGGGGCTAGAACCCACATACTGCAAGATCATGACCTGAGCTGAAGTTGGATGCTTAACCAACTAAGCCACCCAGGCACCCGAGACTAGCTACTTTTGAATAATTCTTTTTAAATTATTATTTTAAAAAAAATTTTTTTAACGTTTATTTATTTTTGAGACAGAGAGAGACAAAGCATGAACGGGGGAGGGTCAGAGAGAGGGAGACACAGAATCTGAAACAGGCTCCAGGCTCTGAGCTGTCAGCACAGAGCCCGACGCAGGGCTCGAACTCACGGACCACGAGATCATGACCTGAGCCGAAGTCGGCTGCTTAACCGACTGAGCCACCCAGGCGCCCCCATTCTTTTTAAATTATAAATAGATACAAGGTACATTTACTTAATGCACTGTAAGCTATATTCTCCTCTCTATATTTTTTCCGTTCTTTTATTGTTATTATTGACTTAATTTTTTTAGAGTAGTTTTAGGTTCACAGGAAAATTGAGTGGAAGGTGCAGAGATTCCCCATATGCCCCCTGCCCCTACATGCGCATAGCCTCCCTCATTATCAACATCCCCCACCAGAGGGGTCCATTTGTTACAACTGATGAACCTACACTGACACATCACAATCACCCAAAGTCCATGGTTAACATTAGGGTTCACTCTTGGTGTTGTTCATTCTGTGAGTTTGGACAAGTGTATGATGCAATGGGTCCATCATTATAGTATCATACAGTGTTTCCACTGCCCTAAAACTCCCCCTCTACATATTTTTCAATTTGCCTAAAAGCTTATTGGTCAGAAGATCTGTCGACTTTGGGATCATCCTATGAGCTCTAACATTATTTCCCGGAACCACGTGAAGAGACTGCTGCAGAACTATAAGAAAAAGGTGAGTCCGTGGGAAAGCACAGCCCCACTAAATGTTCTTTGGAGCCTGTCTGCCACTTCAATGTATCCGTATAGGCAGCAATTGTCATTCTGTGCCCTTTTTGTAAGTTTGTGCTTGTTGGGGAGATTCAACTGATACCAGAAGTGGTTTCTCTTTTAGCCCCCAAGTTCCGTGATTCACAAGTCGTCATTCAGTGTGGAATTTCTGCCTCTGAACTACTTCGTTGAAATACTGACAGACATAGAATGCTCCAATCAAGGTAATTTCACTCCTCCACTCTTAGCATTTCCCTGCTGTTCTCTTGACACATCAGTCCCTATTCATTTCTGTGTAGCCTTTTCTTTCCAGAATACCCCTTACTTACAACTTAGTCCTTTCTGCAATTGGTCTTGGTTTGTAATGTACAATTTAGTTCTTAGAGTAAATTACCAAAGGGATAATCACCTTTGAGGTTTTAAAAGGACTTAAGAGATTCAAAACCCATTTGGTTGCTGCAAATGACCTTCCTTAGGGCTGAGGCTTGATAAATTTTAACCACACTTTTTCAGAATAATGTGTATTACCAAAATATAAAAGAATTACAATTTCAACGAGCTGCGAGCCCAATGTTATAGAAGTTCCATGGCTTCATAGTAACTCTTTTCTCCTCTCTCTTTCTCTCTCTCTCTTTTTGTTTTTTTCCCAGCCCTATATGCTTTTGAAGGACATGACAATGTGGATGCAAAATTTGTAGAGGAAGCAGCTCTGAAACACACCATGATGCTTTTAGGCTTGTAAAAGAGAAAATGCAATTATACCCGCCTCCAATAGTTTAATCTTGCTCATTAGCTTGACGTCTGTCAGGAATCCTTGACCAATATTTAAAATTGGTAACCAAAGTCAGAATGCATTGTCAAGCCGTCTGACTTTCAGTCTGGTACTTGTTGAGACAGAATCAAGCTGCTGTGCCTCATCCCAGTTTTGGACAGCAGACAAGAGGTCAGTGACCGACAGTCCCAGGAGGCACGCAGTGTCATCAGTGATGCTCTTCCCTAGTGGCTTACCTTCCTAATGGCTTCCTAGGTCAAAAGCTAGTTTCCGTTGCACTCTGAAATAAAATATGCTTTAAAAAAATGTAGGGAACAGTGTGTAGAAAAACAGAAACTAGATGTGTTGTTGAAAACAACATAGGACAAGCAGAAAAATTAAATGTTACATAAGAACATACTCAGAAAAATTAAATGTTACATAAGAACTGTATTTGGAAAGAGGATACTTTTTAAAGAGCTGAATTTGGACCAGGTCAAATCTGCTATTTCTAGAATAGAATAATTTGTAACATACGGCAGTGTGTACATCCAGTATTTAGAGTAGGATTTGTTTTTATAATGGTTCAGATGGAACTGTATGTATATGTTAAAGTTCTTTTTTTTTTTTTGTATTTATAAAAGTTTGATTTACTAATATCTTGACATTAAAATAAGAAACACTGAAGGTTTTGGCCTCTTTCATTTTCTCAACATGGCCTTTTTATCCCAGCCAGGAATCATGAGTCTGTGAGTATGTTCCCTCAGAGGCCCCCATGACACCTAACTAGTTCTCCTATTTTTCTTTTTTCTTCCCTCTCTCTCTTACAGTGACTACATTCTGATCTATAATGGTAGTTGCCTGCCCGGAGTCAGTCTACCCTTTGCTTTTTTTCTCTTCACCCTGTTTCCTGCAGTGATCTTGTAAAATTTTAACGATTATAATTATCACTAGCTGGTGTCATAATTCAACTTCTTTTCTGAAATCATAGTTGTGTTCCAAATATTGTCCTCCACTACAGAATTTCCCTTTTTGGTCACATATTTAATCATCACAGAGGCTGCAAATCTGGGGGCCTTGTCAGCATGTTAGACTTTTTTTTCTCTTGAGAAGGTCATTGGTTTTCACTCCCTACCCTTTTCTTTTTCACACTTGCGTTTTGGTGTCTTTCTAAAGTCTGATTCCTCAGACTTACGCTGAAACTGGTCCTGCTCATAGCCTTTCAATGATTTGCCATTCATTACAGGATAGGATCCAAACTCCTTGTGGCTCTTACACAATTCCCCAACGTGAACATGCTGTTCTAGCCGGGCCAGTTTGCTAGGCCTTGAATTCAGCTTTTGTCTTCTTACTTCCAAACTTTGCTTAGGCTTTTCCCCCCACTTGGAATCCCCTCCTCACTTATTAAAATCTTAATTATGTTTAAGGGCCAGATAAAAAGTTCCATCTGACTGTGATCCCTGGCCATTCCAACACACAGTGGCACCCTCCCCCTCTTAACCAGTAGCACACCTATAATATTTAAACATCCATCCCTTTGTGTTACAAATTATGTTTCCATTCTTATATTGTTCCTACATGTATATTTTTTGGATCCCTAATGCAATTACTAATTCCTACAACACAGGATTTGTGTTTAAGTATACAGTATTTCTTTGTGTTAACCACACAGTGTTACTTACCATAGACACTTTACTTCTTAATAGCTTTCCAAACCATCCAGTTAGATTCAGGACTGACTTGTAGGCTGAGAATGAGATTAAATTTCCTTCCGGTCTGGCAGGATGTGGGTTTGCAAAATATTTTGTTTGATTTAGCAAAAATCAAATGAAGGAAGGAGGGATGGAAGGAGGGAGGGAGGGGGGTAGAGAGAGAAAGGAAGAAGAAGGAAGGAAGGGGAGGGGAGGGGAGAGGTGGGGAGAGGAGAGGAGAGGAAAAAGTGGTATTTCTTACTCCCAGAATTATGACACAAAATCCATACCTGATACCAATATGAAATACAGCTTGAATATATGAAGTAAAATCAGTTTTCAAATTTACTTGTGTATTTTCATACATGAGAAAATATAAAAACGGAATTAGGAAAATATACGTGGGTGAAATGCAATAAAATTAGAGTAATGAAATAAGTGGAATTGGCCTCATTTTCAATTCTGTCACATGCAAAGCTACAAATGTTTTCATTGGAATTTTTAAAAATCTGGAGTCAGAACTTAAAATAATCACAGGTTTATTTATATATATAACATTGTAAAAAATCTAGATTTATAAGATAAATTTTTATAGCAAAAGGATTCTTTATTTGTAAAAAGAATTACCATAATATACTTTAAAAAGGACAAGCCTCCTTACTGCTTTTTATTTGATTTACATTTACCAACAATAATTTCAAATACAACTATTTAACAAAGTGAATTATACCCCTGTGTTACTTGGGATGTTTTCCTTTTTAAACAATCATTCTGTCTTTCCCTTTCAAGTGAATATATTCAATAGTATTTGTGTTTTTTCTTCTTTAAATTTTTTTAAATGTCTGTTTTTGAGAGAGAGAGACAGAGACAGAGTACATGTAGGGGAGGGGTAGAGAGCAAGGGAGTCACAGAATCTGAAGCAGGCTCCAGGCTCTGAGCTATCAGCACAGAGCCAACACGGGGCTCGAACCCATGAACTGCAAGATCATGACTTGAACCGAAAGTCAGATGCTTAACCTACTGAGCCACGCTGGCACCCCATTTTCTTCTTCTTTAATAAACAGAGACCACTCTGCCAATTTCTGTATGTCACTGAAATTTGATTTATTTTTCTTGCATTTTTATAGCCCCTGGACTATACATTTCTGAAAGGTAGTCAATATAGTCAATATATAGAGTGAAAAAGAAAAAAAAAAAACACTACAGATATATGCCTTGCCATAACTGTAGGACAATTCTGTGTCCTACTTAACATCATGTAAAATATAGTAGTTGATGAGTGTAAAAGGAAGCCATGTTGTTCTCCACTGGTGGTCAATTGCAATATTTTGCAATAATTTGTATGTTAGAACTCTTATGCTGATATTTTCCAGCTGTGGATATGAGGAAACCTGATTGAAGTGTCTCTCGTTGAGAAGCCTGGATTGGTTCACATACTCAGATTTCAATTGGCTTTATAACAGGTTTTCTTATGTGCCTCATATTGGCCCCAGGTTCACTGGGCTTAAAAGGAGCCAAAGCGCCATATGGTTTTGGCAAGGGAAGAGCGGCCTCTGCCTCTGGGATATAGGCATTTGGACGTGGCTCTGCAGTTGTGTAAACACCGTTGGGTAGCTGGCGAATATCTGCCGCCAAGAACTCCTGCAAAGAATGATTTTTCCTTTTGAGTTTCCTGAAAACTATAGTGAAGCCAGTTCATCCTCAGGGCCCAGCAGACACAGCTGGGTCTGAGCAGTCTTAGGCTGTGTTGACTGATATTCCCCCAAAGGGACAGATGGGTATGAGGGTGGAGTTGCTAAACACACACACACACACACACACACACACACACACACACACACACACAGCATCTAATTGGAATGACCCATGTTACCCAAGTATCACTCTGTTGCTGGGGTTTAGGGTTTATCATAAACTGGTTAGTGGGTTTTATTCCAGCTTTAATAGCTTTCATTACACACTATTTCCATGATTTTGAAAAAGGCTGGAGTAAGTCATTGGTGAGCAAATGTTAACAAAGAGGGAAATAAGGAGTGAAGTAGAACCAGAGGACAGAAGTGGTCAGCACCTTGCTTTGAACCTCAGGGTCCTCAAGATTCTGCCTGTGTTTCTGGAGAATAGAGGAATTTTTTGCAGCATTAAAAAAGAACTCTAAATAATGGAGACAGGTAAATGACAGCTGGGACGTCATAGGTAAAAATGAATGCCCTAAAAAATAGAGTCCCAGGCAGTGTGGAAATTACAAATCTGACCCTATTTTCAGGCATTTCTAGTGTGTGTTTGGAAGGCATGTCTTTTTGGGATAGGGAGTGAATAGTGATTCTTTGGGGGATATCTACTTGCCAGTCTGAGAGTGAGCTGTAGGTCCCCAGAATGTAGTTTTCTTAAAAAGAGATCCTTAATGCCATTTTAAGAATATTAGAAGGTCATGGGAGTAGGCAGAACTCGGCACCCGATGTGTAGGTCCAGTGATAGACCTAGATTTAGGTCAGTGGTTGGAGAAGAAAGCTGTGGCCTTGAGGCCTTTGATGCCACCAAGTGCATAGTCTGCAGAAGGCCGTGACAACCTTCCCAATCTACCTTGGTGGCCCCAGTGGCCAGACATGGGAAAGTAAGGTGTAGCCTGAGCAGGGGTGCAAGGACATAAAGCCCTATGGATAAAACCAGTGCCAGCCTGGCCACTGTCCTGCCGGTGGGAGTCTATGGTGTTCAGCCACACTAGCCCAGGATGTAAGTCTGGGGGAGGGGGGTGGGCTTGGTGCTTGATGAATGTTTTCTGGAGAATATTACCGCACTTGGGATGTTATTTTGACTTGTCCCCTACATCATATCTTAATAAAAACAAAACTCCTTTCTAGTGCTTGTTGGAACTAGGTGTGTGCTAGAGTGGGAGGTTTTTGATATATTTTGGGAAGACTGAAATCCCTGAAAATAGCCCTTCCTGCCACACTGGACAAATGCAATATAGAAGACAAAGCTTACCTGAGATTTTTCAGCGATGGCCAAAGCATACATTTCTTCATCTCGAAGTACCTTCAGCCATTCTCTTTCAATGTCTTTATTGAGTGGCAGACCCTTTTCTATCCTGGAATTGCAGGAGAAGATGAAATCTTCTTTATCCATGACTTCCTTTTGGAGTTCAATGGCCAGAGCCTGTTTCATGGAAAGCTCAGCAACAAGAGCCATCATTTTTTCCGTGGCATCTTTGATCTTTTTCCGGTAGCCGTTCATCTAGAATGAAAGAGCCCAAGGTTTAGACTATGTATACATTAAGAAAATGGCAGGCTGCTGGCTGTCTAGAATGGTGGGGGGCAGTCTTGGCTGGAGGACAGAGAGTTTAAGTGGGAATTCGGAGGAAATAAGAATTGGAAGAGATCCCAGAGATTGAGCCCAATTTCCTGGCTGTGTAAATAAGGCCCTCCTCTCACAGGTACACACACTCACCTCCACACCTGGAGAGAGCCTGGCCCTGGGTAAATAAAGACAGGAGGGAAAAGAAACCAATCTGTTCATCTACTTACTGGAGTTCCAAGTGGATAGCATGGAGGGAAATAGTCCCTTTATTTTTAAGAGGTGATAAGGAGAAGGGAAAGGGTATTCTTGATGTGTAAGTTCTGGCCTAATTTTGCCATGTCTTTAATTTGTCACCTATCCAGTGGAAAAAAATCTGGTAGAAAAAAAAACTACATTTAAAAATTACTCTTTAATTATACGAGATAATCAGCAGAGGTCCTGTATTCTGAAATGATTTTTAATGGAAAATATCATACCTCAATGTGGTTGCATTATTGATCATAATTCCTGGGATGCATCATTATTAGGTCATAAGCAAGCATGAGTTGAACTGGGGAAAATCTGGTCAATAATTCGAAATGAAATGTTTCTTGTTCTATGGTTATGTTTACCATTTCACATCAGCTAGTTATCATCAAAGAATTAAAAGATAGGACTAAGTGGAACATAGGCACCCAACAAAATTAAAACTGAAATTTTGCTGAATGAAGGAATTAATAAATTCTATTCTATTCTATTTTAATCCTTCAGTCCTTTGAATAAAGGTACACTGGGACCTGAATATGAGCTTCCAAAATCTACAATGGACCTTGAAATACTTTATTCTCCTAATAGAGTGGACACTGATCTATCTGTACATTTGCTTAGAGAAATGTTGCTGTTTGTGATTTACCTTCCTCTGAAAATATAATGTCTAATTGTTATATACACATTTTGTCTCTTTAAAGGAAGAGGGAAAATACATTTTAAAAACTGTTCTATATTTTAAGAAGCATACAGTGAATAAAAGCAACTACTTTTTAAAGCTTCAATGGTGAGTCATTATCTTAAATTTCATTAATCAGTTATGGTACACTTGAATGTTGTGTGTATGTGTGTAAAGCTAGCCAACCTCCTTATCTCCTCCAAAAAAGGATGGTATTATTCCGGGTTGCTCTAAGTCTTTGTTTGGGATTTCCCATTTTCTGTTCATTTGGGAAATTTGCAAGTGGAGCCATAAGCTACCTGGGAAAGGGGAGACATTTGAGATGTGCATTCTCGTTGAGTTCCTGCAAGGAGCTAGACCACTTCTCAACTACCCAATGCTTGCAACAACTTAAGCTGATATCAACACCCATTTCACAGATCAAGAAACTTCATTTTAAGATCATTTATGTATCTTTCTCAGGGTCACTCCCTAGTATTGGCAAATCACAGATCTGGGGTCTGAACCTTTCTACCTTCTAGTTCTGCCTACTATAAGGAAATCCTAATTTTAAATAAAAAGAGAAAAAGCCAAGTAGATAGCACTGAAGGTGGGGAAAGGTACGGGAAGATAAAGCAGTAGGCTAGACTCCGCTTGCTGGATCCCGGGTAGCAGTTGTCACCATTTGCATTTCTCTAGCATTACAGCTGACTTCCGGACTGCCAACAGATTTGACAAGCCAGCCCTCAGTGACGACTGGACTTCCCCTAAAGAAAGGGAAATTCATTTTGCAAAAGGAAGGAAGGCAACATTTAAAGAAACATCGGGCATGCTAATTCAGGCAAAGTTCATGAGCCTAAAAGAGTCTTAGCATTTCTTATTTGATGAGGTAAAGTCGTGAATTGCCCATGAGCCATGGGTCTGATGTGGAAGTCTATTAGTGAAAGTCATCAGAGCAGGTGTGTAAATGCCAAATAAAAATGGCAAAGGAGGCTCGAGGTTTACAGTGATTTTCTGTTTCTTTGGTGAGCGAGAACTTTCTAGAATGGGACTGACTTCACTTATTCAATAATTTTTTTCTCTCAAGTTTAGTACACTCTGGCCATTGGGGAAATTAAGGACGAGAAGCTTAAGAAATAAGAAGCTCCACATGACTGGTCTTTCCTCACTAGTGTGGCCCTGTAGTGGCTTCATCCCAAGGACTAACAGGCATGGGTGTTGTGTGACTGACTGCTGTTCTCTTTAATGGTCCCATCCATTTCTGGGTTCTGGCTGGGTTCTGGATTAGGGCTGTTTTCGTGCAGACCGCTGGGTAAGTGAGGCCCTCTAATCACAAGGAACTAGAAAGGATTTAAGTTGGCACATGAAATATAAAGGTATAATTGTCATAGTTGGAGTAGGTGGCCTGTTCAGGGAAACTTGTAAAGTCATCAAAAAGCTTAAGTTTTCCCAGTACAAAACAATTCATTCAGGGGACAAGATTGAAACCCATTTTGGACAATTCTCTAAGAGTCCTCTTTACCTTTTTAATTTTACATCTTTGTTTCTCTAGTCATAAAGCCAAATCTCTTCAGTGCTACTCTCGATAAATAAAGCAGACTGTGCAAAATGACAGGTAATAAAGGAGTAAGGGCAGGAGGGGGAAGGCAGGGTCTCAGGCAGACCTTCTTGGCTAAGAGCAGAGTGTCCTGTTTGCAGGCCTGAGTTTTGCTGCAGAGTCTGTCTGTGAGCCGGGAGACCTGTTCATAGATGAAGTCCTTCTCCAGTAACTTCTCCTCCTTCTTGGCCAGCTGTAGTTCCAGCTATGGTTGAAAACAATTTCAGTAAAAAGGAAAAAACAAAGTCATGTGACTCAAATTCTTCTTTCTTTTAAAAAAAATTTTTTTTTTAAATGTTTATTTTTGAGAGACCCAGAGACAGAGCACAAGCTGGGGAGGGGCAGAGGGAGAGGGAGACAGAGAATCAGAAGCAGGCTCCAGGCTCTGAGCCTGATGCAGGGCTTGAACTCATGAACTGTGAAATCATGACCTGAGCCGAAGTGGGCCACTTAACTTACTGAGCCACCCAGGCACCCAAAAATATTCTTTCTTAATTAGAGCCCTATTTTTTTCCCCTTAATGAAAACAGATTGCTTTTATATAGTTGCCAAGATATCTCTGGAAAAGTCTTTAGCACTGGTCTAAGTCAAGACTCTCCTTGCTCCCAGCCCCCTGCAGGCAGCTCTGGGAGTTCTTCCTTCCCAAGGTAGGGGGCAGCCCTCTCAGCTCCATTTAGCTTCCTGTTGTCATTCCTCTGATACTCTCCCTTCAGGAAGACAAATTAATCCACTAGAGATGCCAAAATTGTTCCTTTGGGCTATGACAAAAGTGGGCATCTAGAAACCACACAGGTTTTACTTCTTTTTGGCAAGCATTTGAAACAAGCTTAGGTTTTGTTAAGGGATTACAATGACACAATTGTTAGTGGCTAGAATTGTGAGGGATAAATCTGTCTGCATAAGATGGAAATAGCACCACCGATATCTGTGACACTGATCAACAAGGGGCTAGTAGGTACTACTGTCAGAGGAATGCTTACCGAATCTAATTTTTTGATCATTTCTTCTTGGGTCATATCTTTCCCTGGAATGAAGCGGGTTCTGTTCTCACCCTCAGGATTTATAAGCTGTTTCTCCAGGTCTCTTATTCTGTCTGTGCACTGTGAAAACTATTAAATAAGAAAGAAACATTAACTTCAAAACTAACCCTCTTGCTCCATAAATTTTAAAATCACATGGCCCAAGGTCTTTAAAGTCTTCCAGTGGGATCAACCCAGGGAAAGGGGCAAGAGAACTCTTTTTTTTTTTTTTAATTTTTTTTAATGTTTATTTCTGAGACAGAGAGAGACAGAGCATGAGTGGGGGAGGGGCAGAGAAAGAGGGAGACACAGAATCAGAAGAAGGCTCCAGGCTCTGAGCTGTCAGCACAGAGCCCAATGCGGGGCTCGAACTCACAAACCATGAGATCATGACCTGAGCCGAAGTCGGTCGCTCAACTGACTGAGCCACCCAGGTGCCCCCAGAGAACTCTTAACATCCCATCAGCTGGGACCTGGGGTTGAACAATGTGTCTGCCCACCCATGGTGCCATGAGGATGATGCCTGTAACTGACCCTCTGAAGCAAGACTGCGAGTTCAGAGCCATTAAAGAAAAACCTGATCTTACAACCAGACCTTTGGCTATTTACCATTTTGTGTTATACCCATGGGATGCTGCATGGTCACAGAGCAGAGCTTTTTATGGAAGATTGTTCTAGAGGCCAAAGTAGACAACATACAAAGCAGACAACATCCTGGACTCCAGTTTAAAACCCTTTGTTGGCAATAGGTTTAATGGTGTTGCAAAGAATGAAGTTCTTAACTAGGTCAATACAATGTACAGTCTGTGAGGTATAGCCTGAACCATTTATATCTTTTTTGTCAACCACCTAATATAATGCTTTATATATCAACTATATTTATCGAGTCAAGGAGACTTTGGAGGTGAAGAAAATAGCAGTTCACACATAGTTTTTATACGGAGAGATGTGGAACACATTGAAAACCAAGAGTTATCATTTTCAACCTACTGAAAACCTGTAGAATCTTGGGCAAATCATTTATCTTCTCTAAACTTTAGTTTCCTCAACAGCCAAATGGGAAGATAAGGCCCAACCTAATGGGGTTGATTACTTAAATGAGATACCACATTCCAAGTGGTATTTATACCTTACACACTTTACAACATGTCCCAGAGTGATATAGGTAGTATTTAATTTTTAATTTATGTATGCTCCTCCTCCTGACAAAAAGAATTATAAGTGGTGACATAAATAATTTATTTTTTTTTCCTTTTTCTTCCTCTCTCTCCACACTCCTTAATTGCCCTCAATATGGAGTTAAAGTATACATCTACACATAATTAAGCATAAATACATTATTGTATTTATTTAATTTTAACTTATTTTTTATTTTTGTAAATTTACATTCAAATTAACTAGCATATAGTGAAACAATGATTTCAGGAGTAGATTCCTTAGTGCCCCTTACCCATTTAGCCCATCCCCCCTCCCTCAACCCCTCCAGTAACCCTCAGTTTGTTCTCCATATTTATGAGTCTGTTTTTGTCCCCCTCCCTGTTTTTATATTATTTTTGTTTCCCTTCCCTTATGTTCATCTGTTTTGCCTCTTAAAGTCCACATATGAGTGAAGTCATTTTTGTCTCTCTCTGACTGACTCATTTCACTTAGCATAATACCCTCCAGTTCCATCCATGTAGTTGCAAATGGCAAGATTTCATTCTTTTTGATTGTTGAGTAATACTCCATTGTATATATACCACCTCTTCTTTATCCATTCATCCATCGATGGACATTTGGGCTCTTTCCATACTTTGGTTATTGTTGATAGTGCTGCTATAAACATGGGGATGCATGTGTCCCTTTGAAACAGCACACCTGTATCCCTTGGATAAATGCCTAGTAGTGCAATTGCTGGGTCGTCGGGTAGTTCTATTTTTAGTTTTTTGAGGAACCACCATACTGTTTTTCAGAGTGGCTGCACCAGCTTGCATTCCCAATTATTGTATGTATTATTAACAATTGATATTTCTGTTTCTTAATTAAGAAATTAAATAAGGAACAAAAATATGGTGCTTGTTTATCAAAGCAGTACCTTGATTGCTCTGGTTTCCCCATGGGTCTTTGAGGAAAAACTGTTTACTTTTTTTTTTAAGTTTTTATATAAATTCCAGTTAGTTAACATACAACGCAGTGTTAGTTTCAGGTGTAGAATCTGGTGATGCAACACTTCAATACAACACCCTAGACTCATCACAGCAAGTGCCCTCCTTAATCCCCATGTTTACTTTATTGATATAAAATAGTGTTGTGCTCTAAAATAGTTCACATGATTTCCAAGATCCCTAAAAAGGAGCCATTATTATAAGCACCGGGAAAATATGACTCATGATAATCCTTGGATTAGACTGTTGGACAATTAAAAAATGTTTCAAACAACTGAGAAAATGAAAACCTTAAGAGAATTCTGGAAATGATGCAAAAATGGGAGGACTTTACAAAAAAAACCCAAAAACATTGCAGCTGTAACAAGTAACAGGATGTGACAGGGATCTGACACAGCAAGGCAGAGTACAAAAATGACTTGCCTAAAGCTTTAAATTTCATATCATGGCCTTCAAAGGACCCATGTGATTAGTGCTAAGTAGACAAATAATTAAGTGCAGTTAGAAGACTAATGGGAAACTTTCTATTCAACAGTTTTGTTTTGTTTTGTTTTGTTTTAGAGAGGGAGCGTGAGCAGGGGTGGGAGGGGCAGAAGGAGAGTGAGAGAATGTCAAGCGGTCTCCATGCCCAGACTGGTGCCCATCTTGAGGCTAGATCGCAGGCCCCTGAGATCATGACCTGAGCCAAAATCAAGAGCTGGACACTTAACTGAGTGAGACACCCAGGTGCCCCTATTCAACAGTCCTTAAGCGTAGAATAACCTGGCAAAACAGGTAACCGATGGTAATACATAGTCCATATTGTCTCAATTCATTTGCAGTCAGAATGGAAAAGGCTCATGTCAGGCATAAATGCATAAATATTTTCCTCTTGGGTAAACTGAATTCGTATTTTACACCAGATAACTGTATAATGAAATGCCAAGTGTGTATATTTTAAGAACAATGAATTTTATCCATTGACTAGAAGTATTGATTTGCAATTAACACAAATAAAATGCTTACACAATAGAGAGAGAACTTTTCTGTTGTGGATCTTACTGAATTTAAAGTCCTTTTGTTCTGCTGGGCATCTTGATAGTTTGGTATGGACAAAGATGGCCCTGAAGCTGTGTTTTGGGAAGGAGCTAGAGAAAGGCAAATTATTCTGTAAAATCAAGTGGGACAAGTATGGAGTGCCTGGAGGGCAATCTGGGGTGGGGGTGATGTGGAGAGGCAAAGGGGATGAAAGATGGAAAGACAAGCCAGTGAAATGGAGCTAGGCCAGGGTGCTGCATGGGCTAACACACCTGGGGACTGTTACCAGTGATGGGGTGCCCCACAGAGCTCTGTAGGGCATGGATAGCTGATAAGGAATTTATAAGTTCTTTACATTTCTGTAAGGTATCCCATCATACTGTTGCCCCAAATCTCCAATCAGTTCATAGACAAAGATCTTGCATGAATGATTTTGTGTCAGTAAGCTGAAGAAGGAGTGACTCCTGAGTTTTGCACTGACATGGCACGGAAGTGAACCAGGCACTGTTGTGTGTGAGCCACTCATTGGTAGCAGGAGTCAGAGCCATAGGAATCCTGGGGAGGCTACCTTGGAGACCTGAGAGATGCCTAGGGGTGTTTCAACCAATCCATCTAAATTGGGCTACACTTATGGAGGAAATCAATAGGAGAATTTATGGCTCAAAAAATAAACACTGGAATCCTATCATTGATATAGCATTCATTCATTCAAATGGCATAAAACATGGAAGTGGACCCATCATCTAGTTCCACAAAGTCACGTGAATCGCCATGACATGATTAAATGAAAACAAAACAAAACAAAACACAAACCCAGGATC
This sequence comes from Neofelis nebulosa, assembly GCF_028018385.1. NCBI lineage: Eukaryota > Metazoa > Chordata > Mammalia > Carnivora > Felidae > Neofelis > Neofelis nebulosa. The sequence goes on from NC_080785.1 coordinate 88,052,672, forward strand.
CACAACTGTCTATAGCATGAGCTAATGAAAACTTTTTACTTGTACATCTTGAAGAAGACCAGAAGGATCTCTTCCAGATTTTTGATAATTTTAATAGTGATTATATATTGGGGATGGAATTTTATTTTTAAAATTTTTTTTAATGTTTATTTTTATTTTTGAGAGAGAGCAAGCAGAAGCAGGAGAGGGCAGAGAGTGAGGGAGATAGAAGCAGGCTCTGGGCTCTGAGCTGTTAGCACAGAGCCCGATGCGGGGCTCAAACCCATGAACTGTGGGATCATGACTTGAGCTGAAGTCAGAAGCTTAACCAACTGAGCCACCCAGGTGCCCCTGGATTTTTTTTTTAATTTTTGTTATTTTTTCAAAACTTCATTAACTGAACATGTTTTAATTTTATAATCAGAAAAAAACCTGAAAATAAACCTGACATTTTAGAAACCATATTATAGGTTAAAAAATTTTTTTTACGTTTGTTTATTTTGAGAGGAATAGAGACAGCACAAGTCAGGGAGGGGCAGAGAGAGAGAGAGGGAGAGAGAGAAAAATCTCTTGGAGACCCAACCAGGGCTCAAACCCACGGAAGCCACAAGGTTATGATGTGAGCCGAAACTCAGAATTGAGCCACCCAGGCGCCCTATTATAAATTAAAATTTGTTCCTGCTGCATTGAGTAAATGGAAAAAAGATCTCTATTCTTTAAAAATAGAAGAAAAAGTACAGTTATTACATGTGAAGAAAGTAGCTTTATATTCATTATTTATGTATATATGTAGGTATTTCATGTTTAACGTTTGTGGCTTTATTCCATTTTTAAAAAGACTATGTCAGAGATCAGGCTATTATATTACAGGGAAACTACAGGGATTAATAAGGAGTTCATTTATATGTGATTGCCAATTAACAAACAAAAATCTCGGCTTTGGAGGACAGGAGTTCTAAAAATGAGAGCAAGATGGTCTTCAGGATCTTTCCAGCAAGCATCAAAAACATAGTTATGCTGGTGGCAGTGAAAACCTGGCTTACTTAAATTTTGAGCTATGAGGAAGCTGAGCAAGAGTTGAGATTTGGGAGGATCTAAATTCCATGGAAGGCAGAAAATGTTTCACGGGGAAAAAAAGACAATCTGTAGCGTGGATGGCTGATTCCACCCTGAAGCAGGGGCATTTTTAAAGAAGACTTATAACTTATGGGTTCGTACAGATACTAGGAAGGGCATAGCTTAATTTACATGTGAGAGCTCAATATGATCTACAAACCTCTAAAGAAGAGGCGGGGGAGGGGAAGCAAATGGCCCTGGAAATGTCTGATGAATATTTTCCCCACCTGAATCTGGAGCACTGCTAAGTCAGCATCCAGGGCCTTCTTGGTTGGCAGTAATTTCTGGGTCACATGAATCTGTCTTTGCTTCTCGGCAATCTTCAGTTTCAGGAATCGGATCTTTTCTTCCAGGACATGTATTTCAATTTCTCCATTTAGCTTCATCTTTTCTTGGATATTTATCTTTTCATAGAAGATGCACACTTCCTCTTCCCGCTCTATCAGCTGAACGCCACTATGGCCAAAAGGAGAGGCAGAGCAGGCTAAGAGGATGTTGAGGTCACTTAGTCATGGTGGTTCCCCCTGGTTTTGGGCACCAAATACACATCGACATTATATAATTCCAGAAGGCAAAAGATATTCACTGTTGGCTTTCTAGTTAAACTCCACACTTTTAATTTTTCTGGGGATGGGAAAGGGAGGACTGTTTAGCATCTTGACTCTGAGCTAACCGTGCAGTTGGCTGGTCACGGTATCTCTGCAAATCCCAAAGGTTTTCCTGGGGTGGGAAAAAAATGTCATTCCCCATGCATGAACAAAGTAATCTCATAATCTGATTTTCTGCAGACCCTTTTCTTGGGCCAGACTTGCCAACTGAGCTTTGGGCCAGAAGTACCCAGGCAGGGGGCCAGCGAATGTGTTTCTGCAGCAATTCTGTGTAACTTGCCAGGCCTATTAGGTTCTTTGAAAGTTGAATATTTCTGATGCAAATTGCCCCATAAATAGGCAAAGTCCTGTCCTTTGTAATCATGCCAGGGGAAAGACCCCTCCATGTGAGGAGAATGTGGGAAAGAAACAAAGTAAGAATTTTCTAATTCCAGCCCTACAGGTCTGATCAGGGCCTGGGAACACACTGCTTAACTACTTTGTTTTGTGCCAGGAGCCAAATAAGAGGACTTTTTTTTTCTTTCTTTTTTCCCAGAGAAAACACCTGCCAGCTGTTTGAAAAAGTAGTGTTCTTCACACCCTGAAGTTCTTCCCACACTCTGTATATCCATTATCCCAGAGTTCATCTTTAATTGCCTTTATCTCTGTCTCTCTCCCCTCCCTTAAAACATGTATACACATCGTTGTATTTGCTTAATCTTAGCTCTTTGTTTTGTCTCATTTGCCATTCATTGGCTCCTCAGGATCCTCTTACTTTTCTTGACACAAGAAGCCAGGAGCAATGCCATACCACCTGTTTGTACTTTCAGGGTCCAGCACTTAGCACATAACTTCACATGGAGCAGCCCACAATCAAGCCACAATGAACAGAAGATCTGATACCAGATGTAATTACTACAGGGCTCTACAATCTCACATACCACATTTCTCTAGCACAAGCACAGTTACAGTAGCAATTGATTAATGACATAATTGTAGTCTGGAAGAAATAATGCTGTTCTGAAACATCTTGCTGAGAAAATGAGCTGGGAAAATGGCTTAATAAATTTCCTACTAAGACCAAGCCTGTCACAAAAGTGGATACGAGATCCAAAGACTTACTTATGTCAATTATACTGAAATAACTTGATGGTATCCTGAATGGTAGCCTGGGAAAGAACTTTGATCTTTAAGCGGGCAACTTCTCAAACCCTAGTCTTGCCTGTCTCACTTACAAGAACAGAGTTTCTTATTTTCAGGCAAAACACACAGCTGACCCCCTACCCTGCCCCCACAAAAGGCTAATGAAACCTGAATGTCACATGCCCCTCACTACCCACTGTCAAATCCAGATAGAAAAAGGGGCAATATTTGTTTTTTTTAAGCATTTTTTAATGTTTGTTTTTATTTTTGAGAGAGAGAGCACAAGTGGGGAAGGGGTAGAGGGAGTAGGGACAGAGGGTCTGTAGTGGGCTCAGTGCTGACAGCCGCGAGCCCTGTGTGGGGCTCGAACTCACAAACCAGAACCGTGAAATCATGACCCAAGCTCAAGCCAGTCAACCGACTGAACCACCCAGGTGCCCCCAAAAGGGGCAACATTTCTAAGTAGGATCTCTGGGTGTTTCGTTTTTCACACTAGGTTGCTAGTTTTTACCTTTCATTTCGATGCTGAACGGCTTTTTCGTATCTCTTGCGAAGTTGCACCATCTCCTCTTCAATCACTGTGATCATGTTGGCAAGTCTGTCGATGTTATTTAACTGGACTTCCTTCTTCTCCTTCATTGCCTGAAGTTTTGCTACGATTTTGCACACGTCATTTTGCATGCTTTCTCTGATGGTAACATTGTTGGCAAGTTTCAGCATGGAATTTTGTAACTTTCTTTAAAAACAATGGGAAAATGGGTGAGATCATAATTTTCTTTACTTTAAAAACAATGAAGACTTCTGAAACTAGCAACATAGCTCTTGCTTTCAGTATGTCCATTGAAACGACAATAGTGGTACCGTAGTCCCCCCATCCACCGTCTGGCTTTCTGCAGCTTCATTTACCCGCGGTCATCCGTGGTCCGGAAGTAAATGGTCCTCCTTCTGACTCTTCAGAAGGTCAATAGCGGCCTAACGCTACGTCGCAACGTCTGCGTCATTCGCCTCGCGTCACGTCATCAGACAGGCGTTTTGTCACCTCACGTCCTCACGAGAAGGGTGAGTACAGTACAATAACATATTTTGAGGCAGAGGGAGAGAGACCACATTTACATAATTGATTACAGTACAGCCGACGCTTGAACAAAACAGGTTTGAACTGCATGGGCCCACTTATATGTGATTTAAAAAAATAAATAAATACAGTACAATACTGTAAATGTATTTTCTCTTTTTTATGATTTAAAAAACAATTTTTTTTTAACGTTTCTTTTTGAGAGACAGAGAGCATGAGTGGGGGAGGGCAGAGAGAGAAGGAGACGCAGAATCTGAAGCAGGCTCCAGGCTCTGAGCTGTCAGCACAGGGCCCGAAGGGGGCTGGAAACACCCTCTCCCCCAAATCATGACCTGAGCCAAAGTCAGACGCTTAACCGACTGAGCCACCCAGGTGCCCCTTTTTTATGATTTTCTTAACATTTTCTTTTCTCCAGCTTACCTTATTGTAAGAATACGGTATATAATACATGTACCATACATAATATTTGTTAATCAAATGTTACTGGTAAGGTGTCCAGTCAACAGTAGGCTCTTAGTAGTTAAGTTTGGGGGGGGGGAGTTAAAAGTTATATGCAGATTTTCAACTGTGCAGGGGGTGCCCCCCGCCCCAACCTGTGTTGTTCAAGGGTCAACTGTATATTGCTACAATTGTTCTATTTTATTAGTAATTATACTCATCTCTTACTGTGCCTAATTTATAAGTTAAACTTTATCAAAGGCATGTAAATATAGGGAAAAAACACAAAATATATAGGGTTCAGTACTATCTGTAGTTTCAGACCTCCACTGGGGGTTTGGAATGTATCCTTCAAGGATAAGGGGGAACTACTCTGGTAGTAATAATGTTTACTACTATAATTATTATTACTGTAGTAATAATGATATTCATTATATGATACTCTTCAGGAGTTTCTATAGTTCCTCCCTCCCACTTTGGATTAGGACACCTTTTCTTTTGTGCCCCAAGCCTCTGCTGCCCCACTTTGCCAAATCAAAAGACTAAAGGAATTCATTTAATGCTCTGTTGAGTCTAGAAAGCTGTCTTTTTTATTTTTTAATATGAAATTTATTGTCAAATTGGTTTCCATACAACACCCAGTGCTCATTCCAACAGGTGCCCTCCTCAGTACCCATCACCCACCCCCCCATCAACCCTCAGTTTATTCTCAGTTTTTAAGAGTCTCTTATGGTTTGGCTCCCTCCCTCTCTAGCCTCTTTTTTTCCTTCCCCTCCCCCACAGTCTTCTGTTAAGTTTCTCAGGATCCATGTAAGAGTGAAAAAATATGGTATCTGTCTTTCTCTGTATGACTTACTTCACTTAGCATAACACTCTCCAGTTCCATCCATGTTGCTGCAAAAGCCAAATTATGGAGAAAGCTATCTGTCTTAATCACTCCACTATACTGCCTTCTCCAAGCACATTAGATGCTTCAAATCTATAACCAGGGAATGCTGGTTGATGAACATTTGATTGTCTTCCAAATTTGAATGCAAATGATCAAATTTGTGTTTTTCTTTCTAATTTGGTAAATGAAAATAAATAGTGTAAACATAGTGTTTTATTCACTTAAAAATATGGCTATCAGACAGTAGAAGCATAACGAATCACATTCAGATGCTTAGACTGTCATCTGTAAAGCATCTTTGAGCAAGGGCTCTTACAGCTTTGTAAGACTATTATCTTCTACTTTTTACTTTATTCTACTTTATTATCTACTTTATTATCCACAGGGTATTTTAGAGTTCAATGAATCAGAAGAGAAACTTTTGAAAAGACAATAGTTATTATTACACTTACCTTTCTTGAGTAACTGCACTATTTCTTAAAATTTCCAGTTCATTTAATGACATTTTATGCCTTTCTTTTATTTCATTTACTTTCTGGTGAGCTTTGTGAAGTAAGTTAACAAATTTGTTTCTCTCATTTCTAACAGTGTCATACAGTTTAGCAAACTCTCTGAGTCTGTGGAAACACAAGTGTTTTTGAAACTCATGAAATAAAATTCATTTTTTGCCCATCTAACAAGATAAATCGTCATGTAATTCTTTTACCTCCGATGAATTTCACGTTTTTTCTTCTTGTGTATCCTGATTTCAAGATCCTTTGCTTTGATCTCCTTAACAATATTGCTATATTTTTGCTGAAATATGAAAATTATGTGTGAAATTAAGAAAAAAAAAAAAAGCTCAGCACCACTAACATGAATACTCCCAGCTGCACCTGATCTCATTCCTGGCCATTAAGGAGAATTCTATCTTAGCCAGCTGGGTTGTGCAGTTTGGGGTGGGGGTAGGGGAACTGTAAGGGAGAGATCTGAAAATTGCCTGGCCAGCTGAACTGAATTAATTAAGGACAAGAAAGAAGGAGAGAATAGAGCAAGAAAAAAGCCTATATGAGTTGTCTTTGAGGAAAAGTTTGGGAAGCTTTTAAGAGAGCGCAGGAGTGAGTATGGACATCACAGCCGGGCTGGTAAGTGAAGAGTTTGTGAAAGATAGTTGAAGGAAGATGATTTGTAGTCAGTTTTGACACATGTTAGAAATGGAACCCCCTGTGGTATTTTGTGAGAAACAGAAGCCATGATTTTCAGGCGCTTTTCCGAGGAGAATGCCATCCCGTGTCAATGCTTGCTCAGAATGAAGGTTGCCCTCAGAAACAGCCAACATCTGGGTCACAGGGTAAATTCAGGTATTCTCTTTTTGTAATGTGTCATATCATATTCGTTTTTAACAGGGAACCTGTGAACATAATCCCTTTGCGGAATACAATGACTGTCATGTTAGAGTGTTAGCTAGCATGACAGGAGAGTTGTTTTTGTCATTGGTTTCATTGCTCTTTTGTTGGCGATGTTGCACTGGGTCAGCTCTGCTAGTTTGTTGGGAGCCCAGGAAAGTCGTGGGGTGGAGTAGTAACTAAGGGAGTTCTCGCATTGGTTTAAACAACGCTGGCTTGGTGAACCTGGGAGGCACGGGTGGGGGGGTGGGGAGCAGTTTAATGCTACCGCTGTTGACTTGTTCTTGGACACATCTCACCATGTGAGATGGTGGGGAATCACAGAGATCTGCCCACTATGTCAGGCCTGTCCCCGGGAGGCACCCACCTTTTTCTTACTGAAATCGTCATGTGCTCGAATCCTCTGCTCATTGCCACTGACGCAGTTCATTTTTCCTCTAGATTGCTGACTACTGCTTATTAAATCCTGAAACTATTTTTCAGTACATGATTGAGTCTTGTTTGGGGAAACTGTATAGTCAAACTCAAGGAGACAATTACAGCTTTCTAATGAACAGTATGTGAAATTGAGGTTATCCTGAACTTGTATAGTAATTAATGGATGGTTACAAAAATGCAATTACCTGAGCTTTCAGGAAATCCTTGGATTTTTGCTCCTTCTCATCAATTTTGATTTGAGTCATACGGACAAGGTTGAAGGCAAGTTCTCGCATGTTTTCCTGCTCCTTTAAAAGCTTGTTTTCTTCTGCAAGTTGCTGTTCCACTAACTTGGACTCAGCTTCTGATAGGATTTTCTTTTGAAAAACACCATATATTATAACTGATTTGTTTGAAGAAACACACTAGGGCCAGTATCTTAACATTTTTTTAATTTCCTATGTAGAAGTTAGTCTGCTAGAACATAAAACAAAGTAACTCGACTGCTTTAGCTCCAAGTATTTTATCTTAGGAAAGAATGTGCAAGTATTAGCATTTTAATGTGATAGAAGTTTTTCTTAATCAGACTTTGTTTTCAAGTAACTTGAAGAAAAAGAAGAGACATAAAATCATGTTTTAAAATACTTTAACAGTAGCTTGAATAAACAAAATTTGAAAATTTAAAATTAGACATTGGTGAAATAAAACATTTATTGCTTATTTTTAATCCGATTATATAATCAGTAGCCCTTTTATTTTAAAATCTCATGCATTTGTATAATTTGGTTTGTTCAAACACATCCTTTTTCTCCTATTTAACGTGGGGTTCAAGTAGACCCTGAGATGAAGAAACAGACCCACATTAAATAGGATCATACTATATTTGATGACTCTCCTATTGATGAAGTTTTGTGGAGCACAGTTAAAAACACCACAACTTCGTATTAATCACCCTTAGATAGAAGCTTAGATAAGAGTCGATATTGACCTGTTGAGCCAAATTCCTCTTAGCCACTTCAACTTCCTTGTGGAGTTCTCTCCTTCTCTCAGATAATGTAGAATCATCTTTAGGGATAGCTTCCATCTGGAAATAAAAATGTAAAACCACTATTTACACAAGAAAGAAATCTTCAATGTCATGTAGTCAACTCCACTGTGTACCTTTTGCAAATGGTGGGCAAATTATTATGCTGAATATTCTTTATGAAGTCATGGTAAACTAAAATATGAAAACCTGCCAAAAATCTATAATTCACGAATTGCAAATATTTCTCCTTCATTTGGAAATAAATCTTGCTAATAATAGCTGCTAACAATTATAGAGCATTGATAATGTGTCAGGAGAGGTTCTAAGTGCTTATGTGTATGGTCATATTTAATCCTCACAATAAACCCTATGAGGTAGATAATATTATTCTCTCTAATTGTACAGATGAAGAGAAGGAGGAACAAAGACATTTAAGCAACTTGCCTCAGTGATACAGGTGCAAACCCAGGAGGATAGACTCAGAGTCCATGAATCTAACACTGTATTTTACTGCTTCACTAACTCATAACTCAGCACTTTGGAAACAGGCATGTTCAAGTGATATTTATCATACTTATAAAATATAAATGTTTATGAAATCTTATAGATTAAAAAAATTGGGAGCCATTTAGGGGCACCTGGGTGTCTCAGTCGGTTAAGTGTATGACTTTTGATTTTAGCTCAGGTCCCAATCTTGTGGTTTGTGGGATCGAGCCCCATGTTAGGCTCTGTGCTGACAGTGTGGAGCCTGCTTGGGATTTTCTCTCTCCCTCTCTTTCTGTTCCTCCCCTGCTCGTGCACATGCACTCTCTCTCTAAATAAATAAACCTAAAAGAAAATAGGAACCATTTATTAATCTAGTAAGAATACTTTGGCTACTCAATATGTAGTAATTTGATGAGTAGCTGGAAAAAAGTTCTTACCCAAAAGAAAAGCCTCTTACATTTTTTTGTTGATACCTGAAATTCCACCATTACATTTCTATTGTATTGGCTTGTGCTTTTGTCCTCTGCTAAAGAATTTCAGGAGAAAGTAACATTTCATTCTATCAGTTTTTGCTGCCTTTTAGGAATGATATTGTCAGATTCTTTATGATGGAGAAGAAAGCAGAGAGGAGGAGGGGGACACACAACAGCTTCTGGGGAAACACCATCCAAAGACAGGAAGGGTTATCTTCGGGTGCTGACAGCATACTTGAGTTAGAGCAGGTTTAGAGTCAGACTTTTATACCAAAAGCACATGACTCCAACTTGATAGTTTATTTCCTATATAACAGCTCACACTTCTAGGAACTAAGGTGGAATATTGGCTAAAATCTCTACCAAGAGGGAAAGATCATGCTGTTTAGTGATTTAACATTGTCTTTCTGAGATTTGTGTTGCTCTTTTAAAATAACTAAGTCTTTGGATGTCCCCAAATCCATGAACTTGTGTATCTTCAGTAGCACCTTCTGTACCCCCCAATGCCCAAGATTCCTGCTTCCATCTTACCATGGAGAGCTAGCTACTGAGGAGCACACCCTGGATTAGAAAGACGAGACATGGTCTTGTGAAATCCATATAACAATACACAGAATTTGTGATTTTGAGGAGCAGGTAAATGCTATATCAGGTCAGGAAAGGGACAGCTCAAAGTAGACTTGAATAATCAGGGAAGATTTTATGGACGAGTTAAGAAGTCAGATGGAAAGAGTTTGATTTCTCCTTCTGGAAAGTAGAGTTCTTTCTTTCAGAGGAAGGCCAGCAAGTGTCCCAGTTCCTGTGTACTTCTCTGCCACAGGTGCCCAGAAGCAGGCTACTCCAAATGCTTGGCTCCCAAGTGTAGATAAATCTGTGTATGAATGCTAGCTGGGATGAAGAAAGCTTACAAGGTCTTTTCAGAAGATATGATGAGGGCACACTCACTAGCTTCTCTTGTCAATTAAAGCCCCTAATGAACTTTCCTGGTTTCAGGTCTCAGACATTTAGGTTACAAATGTCTGAGTGTTTTGAATTACAAACAATACTGCAATGAATTGTATTTATTTTTGGATTCTGGCTAGCTGCTTCTCTGATACTTCTCTTAAGTCTCCATAAACCTAACCCTCAAGTTTGAGACAGGAATTAAGGATGCTTGGTTTGTGGGAGAAGTATCAAGGTGGGCCATTGGTAGCTTAGCCAATATCCACCCTCTTCTTTGACCTTACTAATAAAACCCCAGTTTTGTTCATAGCTGCAATGTATCCTGGATTCCTTAGACTCTTTTGTAGCTGGGGGTGACCAGGATATGCCAGTGAAATGTAAATGGAAGTCTGCTGGATGGGACCCCTGGGACAGTGATTGTTTTCCTGCTAAAAACACCACCTCAACCAAGCGAGCTGCCATATGCCTTTTATTCTCTGCCCTTCCCCATGTTTGTTTGATCTTATGCCTAAAGGTGGAATGGCTGTCTTTTGACCTTCAAAACAAAATATACACATTAAGGGTGACAGAAAAAAGAGCTAAGAGGATCTTGGGCCTACCTCTGGACTTTTTATTATGTGAATAAAACAGTCCCTTATTTAGTTAAGTCACTATAATTGAGTTTCTGTTACTTCTGGCAGCCAAATTGATTCTAGCTATATTCTAGTTATGTTCTAATACTGGGGTGACTTGAGATATTTACCACTACATTTGAGCCTCAGATTGCATATATCAGCAGGTTTTGTAAGCTTATTTATTTTAGTTCTATGTTTGGGTTTTTATAGAGTAGCATTTCACACTTAGAAAAAAAAGTGTGTTCATTGTAACCAAACAAAACAAAGTGTTTAAAGTAAGAAATTAAACACCTGCTCCCTACCTTTCCTTCAAATACTACTCCCCACAAGTCATGGTTAATAGTTTAGTGTCTGTTCTTCCAGACATTTTCAGTGCATGAACAAACATCAGTAACCTTCATAAAAGTTAAGAAGTTAGACATGATTCTGTTGCAGTAAACATCCCAATTATTTGATATCAAAAGAACCTCAGTTTCTTTAAAGCTTTGGTATTTTCCTAAAATATTTCAAACTTTCTTGAGGTTTGTGGCTTGAATTTCTGGAGTCTCTACAGTCAAAAGCAATAGGAGAATCAAACAACTCTCTCTAGGGGGAAAATGAAGTCTGAAGAGTAGCGGGAACTCTTCATACTTACCTTTTATCTCCTTCCTTTTTGGACTGTGTGCAAGGCTGAAATGTTCACTCAGTCTGGGAGTGACTATTTTCAAGTGCTGCCAGCCAGCGTAGGACTGTGGCCAGGCTAATTATAAGCCATGAGTTCAAAGAGGAACATAGTCTCTCATGGAAACAAACTGCACTAGGGCAAAACCAGATTTTTCTCAAAACCAATGAAGGAAGAAGATTTTATTTTATTTTTTAATGTTTATTTTTAAGAGAGAAAGAGAGAGAGACCAAGTGAGAGCAACAGAGGGGCAGAGAGAGAGGAAGACACAGAATCCAAAGCATGCTCCAGGCTCTGAGCTGTCAGCACAGAGCCCAACGTGGGGCTCGAACTCATGGACGATGAGATTGTGTACCGAGCCAAGGTCGGACACTTAACCTACTGAGCCACCCAGGCGCCCCAAGAGGATTTTAAAATACGTTTTCGTCGGGGCGCCTGGGTGGCGCAGTCGGTTAAGCGTCCGACTTCAGCCAGGTCACGATCTCGCGGTCCGTGAGTTTGAGCCCCGCGTCAGGCTCTGGGCTGATGGCTCGGAGCCTGGAGCCTGTTTCGATTCTGTGTCTCCCTCTCTCTCTGCCCCTCCCCCGTTCATGCTCTGTCTCTCTCTGTCCCAAAAATAAATAAAAAACGTTGAAAAAAAAAAAAAAAAATAAAATAAAATAAAATAAAATACGTTTTCGTTTCTGTTCATTTTATATTCAGTGGGTGCTATTTTGTGAATTTAATAGCTAGAGGTGTCCTACTATAAAAAGCTTTTATTTATTAAAATCTGAACAATATGTGAGCATTCTATTGCAATCTCCCCTTTGGTCAAGGCCATTCCTTATATATATTTGTGTCCAGCCAGATTAACCTGTAGTGGCAAGCCTTATCATCAGAAATAGCTCCCAACTAGCTTTATTGTGCCTTACTCTTAAATATAAGGAGATAGCACAGGCTCTGTGTTTGCCCAAAGTTCCAACTTAACCATCATAATGTGCTAGGACCTGGGCTAAGATGGAATAGCTTGTAGTAGACCAATGCTCCTAACAAGAATAACTTGAAAAGTTGGATTAAAAAAATATGTTTGAAGGTGTAAGAGTTGCAAAGGCAAACAGAGTTAAAGTCTTCAAAGGTTCTACCTAGCACTGTCTGGAAAGTAGCAAATTATTACTTTATATGGACTCTAATTAAAATCAAGGATGAATGTTGTAATCTTTAGGCTAATGGGTGGGAAGGGAATGCAGAACTAACTAAAGCATATCTAAAATGGGGGAAATAGGACAATTGAAAGTAGAAGTAGAACAGCTCATTTTTTTTTTTTTGATTCATCCAAAAGAAAGATATATAGGAGGGAAAATGGAACATAAAAGAAATGGGACAAAGAGAAAGCAATAGTAATATGGTGGGCAAAAGCCCAAGTACTTACATGAAATGTTTTTGGACTGAATACAAGAACTAAAAGGTAAAAATTTTCAGACCAGATATTAAAAAGTATGTGCTGTATATAAAGGACACATCTAAGTAAGGACACAGAAAGAGTAAGAGTAAATGGATGGAAAAGGAAATAACAGGCAAAATCTAACCAAAAAAAGCTAGTATAACTTATAATGTCCTAATATCAAAGGCAAAAAGCATTTCTAAAGAGATTTCACAGTGATAAAAAGAATTAATCTACTTGCTAGAACTGTAATAAAAATATTAGAAGTATATGAGAAACAAAAAAATTAAACAATTTAAAAAAAGTATATGAGAAACATAAATAACTGTTCTCTTTGTTTTGCAAAAGTGTAAAAAGCATATTTTGCCCCACTGAGATAGGGGAAAGAAAAAAAAAGGTTTGTGAATGCCATTTGTAACACTCCTAACCCTAACCAGTTTTGTCCACACCTTGCTAAAGATTAGCGTTTCAGTCAGAATAAGTTAGGTTATGCTACAGAAATAAACAACCCCCGGGGCGCCTGGGTGGCGCAGTCGGTTAAGCGTCCGACTTCAGCCAGGTCACGATCTCGCGGTCCGTGAGTTCGAGCCCCGCGTCGGGCTCTGGGCTGATGGCTCGGAGCCTGGAGCCTGTTTCCGATTCTGTGTCTCCCTCTCTCTCTGCCCCTCCCCCGTTCATGCTCTGTCTCTCTCTGTCCCAAAAATAAATAAAAAATGTTAAAAAAAAGAAAAAAAAAAAAAAAAAAAAAGAAATAAACAACCCCCAACTATCATGGCTCCAAACCATGAAGTCTTATTTTTTGCTCTGACAAAGCCTATGGACAGTCAAGATGATTGTTCAAGACCACAATTTAAAAAAAAAAAATTTAATGTTTATTTTTGAGAGAGAGAGCATGAGCAGGGAAGGGGCAGAGAGAGAGAGAGAGAGTCACAGAACTCAAAGGAGGCTCCAGGCTCCGAGCTGCCAGCACAGAGCCCAACATGGGGCTCAAACCCACGAACTGCAAGATCATGACCTGAGCTGAAGTCAGACGCTTAACTGACTGAGCCACCCAGGCACCTGAGTCCAAGACCACTATTGGCTGAGCCTTTGGACTGCTTCCATTTTACAGCACCTATGTATCATCATGTACTTCCACAACTGCTGTAGGAGAGGAAAAAAGCTAGAGGGTCTCACACGGGCAATCAGATATTCTGGGCTGGAAGTGACATGTGTCCCTTCCATCCACAATCTATTGGCCAGAACTAGTCATGTGACTCTGTTCGACTGCAGGGAAGTATACACTTCCCACATGCCCAGAAGGAGAGGAGAATTAGGTATAGCTTAGGATCAGTAGTGTCTAGCAGAGTTGGAAACTGCTGTTTAAATTTCTGAGGTCATGAATCTCCTTATGGTCACAGAGCATGACAATACTGAAAAGAATGGGTATGGTTTTTATACACCCGGCTGCTTCACCTCAGAGACTGCTCTTTTTTCCACCAAAGGATGCATCCTGCTCAAGGACCTACTGCCTTTCAGAAGTGCTTGTTCAATTAGTAGAGGCTGCTGATGAAGGAGAGTGCAGAGGCAACAAGACCAAAAACCTTCACTTGGGAGCACAGAGATAGTGAGAAGATACCAGGTATCCTGAGCATCCTCTGACTGGAGTACGGCTAGTTGGAGGTGCAGGCTGACTGACAAACTTTGATCTAGTCCCTGACTATTGCAGTCTGCAGTGACACCACGCTGGATCTGACTCTTTCAACTGGTAAAGACAGTGGTCCACTTGGTCCTACTCTGTAGTGAAGCCTTGAGCTCTTCCAGACCTGGATGGCCTCACTGCTTCCCCTGGCCAAGCTGATGCCTGATTCAAGTAAGACACGTCTCTAACCTTGGGTTAGCAAAAAGAGATCGAAAAACGTTAAGACAGAGCCTCTATGATAGATCTGATGCAGTTTAAAATTAGCATTCTCTGTTTTCCATTTCTTTACTGGTAGCAAAAACAACTTCTTAAGATATCTTTACTTCAAAAAGATGGCACGGATCTTGAAAAATCAAAAAGTGGTGCACAGCACCCACCTCTAATAGAAGCCTTTGATGTAGCGCTTGAGTTTGAGTGAGTGCATCGCAGGACACTTTCAAGAGTAGCTCCATCTTTCTTAAATTTCGAAAATCTCGTTCTTTTTCTCTTTGCTTACGAGAAAGTTCATCATGGTAGTTCTGCTTGTCAATGAGACAGTTTCGTAAATTGAGATCCAAGATTCCTCTGTTCCAGGAAAAGAGAGAAAATGAAAGTGATTTGTCATCAACTGCCCTTCATGCTTCTCAAGACAGCATGCTCAGCATATTCATACAGAACTATCCTCGTATGAGAAACCAATGTTAAATCATGCTAAAAGCCACTTTATTTGTAAGTTGGTATCATTTAGAGTCCCAGGCTAATTAGAAAAAACCCAAATGGAGGGAACCCGGGTGGCATCCCACTAAGCGTCTGACTTCAACTCAGGTCATGATCTCATGGTTCGGGAGTTCGAGCCCCGACAGCTTTGGGCTCTGTGCCGAAAGCTCAGAGACTGGAGCCTGCTTCGGATTCTGTCTCCCTCTCTCTCTGCCCCTGCCCCGCTCACTCTCTCTCAAAAATAAATAAACATAAAAATATTTTTAAAAATAGCAGCTCAGCAGAGACAGAGGTTCCCAGTTTCCCTAAAATTTTATTTACAAATAGGAATTAACACCTTCCCAAGGAATTGCGTGGACCACAAAATTATTCCCATTAGGAAAAAGTCATGATTACCTGAGGAATACCATTCATATGTAGGAAAGATCCCACAACTATAGCATACTCCAGTGATATACTTTTCAGAGGCACATTTCAAAAACTTACAATAATATAAACATTGTGTCCTTGAGATTTGGTCACAAGAAATTGAGGAAAATGATGAGTAAACAATGGGGAAAAATACTGGGAAATACTTTATTTTTTAATAAAGGTAAAAATCTATTCAAAATTCTATAAACTATTTATTGAATCAACATAAATGTGTTTGAGATTATGTTTTGAATCCTTAAGTAGAAACTGAAGACAAGTTTAGATGACAGACACACATAAATGTAACCTTTCAGTCAGTGAAGTTGCTTCATTCTCTCTGGTCAATTCCAACAGCTTGACCAATTGGTTATATTCTCGTTCTTTTATTTCAAGTAAGGCTCGTTTGCCTTCAACTTCCTTTATTACATCCTCCTTCTCTTCCATTATGGTTTTAATTTTGGTTTCAACTTTCTTTAGGAAGTCATTTAGCTCTTCAAGTTCATATTCTAAGACAATTTTTTTCTTTTCCATTTCTCTGTGGAAACATACATACAGATACAGTTACATACATACATGCATATGTGTGTATACACACACACACACACACACACACACACACACACACACACACACGTTTGCCTTATTTCGAGCTCATGCTGTCTCTGCCTATTTTTACTACCTGAAGAGGCGATAGAAGAGCTAGTGGTGAACTCAGAAGTGGGATGAAGATCACAGATGAGCGGGACTTAGGGGTGTCTCCACTGAGTGCCAGTGAGGGCAGTGATTTGTCAGCCTCCTCACTTCCTCCTTGGCTCCCCACTGAACCACCTTCTGGGATCTACCCTCTCCCTGACCAGCCTTCTTGAACTGACCTGAATCTCTCAACTTTGGTGGTCGTGACAAGGTGGCTTTTAGAACTGTTACTAATGCCTGCTTTCTTCTTTCTCCTTACCAGAGCAATCAAATGGTTTCTCCAGAATTTTTGTTTCTTCATTTATCTTTATTTTTTTGAGCTCCTCTAAACCTTAAGAACTTCCTCCATGATTTCTGCCTCCAAAATTGCTCTGAATGTTTGGGGGTGTTCCCCAGGTGATTAGATGACAAAGTAGAGTTACTGTCATCTGGGCTTTAGACTTCTGGCTGGCTGACACACCATAAAATTCTACACATTAAAATTCCAATAATTTATCTTTTGCACAGCTCTGTTAACATCTGTAGGGACACTCCATACAGATTCAATTTATCAATTGGAAAGAGACATAAATAAATGTTATGAATGTTAGTAATATGCTGCCTTACTTTCTTTTAATGAACTTGATACACACAACTGAGGCAAGGCTAAATGCAGATATTTCAAAGGTTGTAATAGTAATTTGATGTGTTCAATGGCTAATATTCTCGTTTTAGTGAGCATACACTAACTTAGGGCTGGGAGGGCTTAAAACATAATATTAAGTCATACACTTTTTTGCGTGTTGTTTTTTCTATCTCTTTTCCAATTTGTACAGGAACAGCTTGATGGTGGACCACTTCATCCTAGTAAAGAAAAGGAATGTTACACTATGTAATTTTAGACCAGAGTTAAATAGAAAAGAAGTACAATGTGTAGAATTCTTATCTTCCCCCTACTGTCTTGGGTGCTTTAATTATTTCATTTAATACTCACAGTGACCTTACAAGACATGGTTTGTAACCAGTTTAAAGAGGAGGTAGCTGAGTGTAACGAATACTGTCTGTTCCCTCTATGGATGTCCACCCATCTTTCCAGGTTTGCGGGGGTTGGCTCATGCCTGTTTTCCTCTCCATAGGATCGCCACTGGCTCAGCAGACCTGTCTTCTCAAGGGATAGGGAATGCAGGGAAGGGGGCAGCTCTCTGTGACCAATGACTAATTGATGTGGTGATACCACGGCCCATCCCCCCTGCCTCTGGGTGGAATTCATGGTCTAGAGATTCCCATAGGATCAGGTTGAGACCAGTATTTTCCTGAAAACACATTTTGGCCTAGTTTCTTCCCCCAACTTTCCTGACATTCCTATCAGATTCCCCTTAGAGACCTCCCTCAATGAGTATTTGTCTGAATACTAGAAACTCTGCTTCTAGGGAACCCTAAGACTTGTGCTAAGAAAGCTTAAATAATTTCCCCAAAGTCACGCAGCTAGGAAGTGGTAAGGCCGAGATCAAAAGCTAATTTTGGCTAGTACCACTTTTCACTATGCCCTGTGGATTCACAGAAGGTTCTATTTTAGCCTCAAGCCACTTATGTACAGGGCAGGCATTATGAAACAGCCCTTCCTGCCCAAGGATCACACTGGACTTTGGTGCCTGGGGTAATACATGCATGGAGGTTGAACACATCATGGCAGTGAAGTGAATTTATCCCGGGATCTCGCTCAGTCCAGGGGCAGGTCCAAATTTTGTAAGGCTAAGACTCTTATGATTTGTCAGGGGGCCTCTCTAAGATAAAGAGTAAAGAATTATAAATGCTAAATAGGTACAGGGCCTTGGAAGAGGTTCATACAAGTGAGGGGCCTGAAGCTTTAGCTTTGTTAGGCTCCTTGTAAATCTGTCTCTGCTGAGGTACTATGTTCCAGGTAGAAGCTGGGCACGTCGTGTTTGACTGCTCTAAGACCCTCGAGGAAAAAGTGGTCAAAGTGAATCATAATTGTCATTAAAGCCAATGAGTCTCAGATGTTGTTTCTAAACCAACTCTAGGGGTGTCTGGGTGTCTCAGTAGGTTAAGTGTCTCACTCGTGATTTTGACTCAGGTCATGATCTCACCATTCATGGGATCAAGCCCCACATTGGGCTTTGCACTGACAGCGCCAAGCCTGCTTGGGATTCTCTCTCCTTCCCTCTCTTTCTGCCCCTCCCCCACTCACGCATGTTCTCTCTCTCAAAAATAAATAAACTGTTAAAAAGGTAAAATAATTCTAGGTTATTTAAATTGTTTTGAGAGTTATATATTTTTCAAAATAAAATGAATTTTAATTATTTCCTAAAACATAAATGCATAAACAAAGTCTTAGTCACTTTCATGGGGAAGAGAAAGTAAAGTGAAATCACACAGATAAGGTAAAGTTATACAAATATATGCAAGAGGTTAGGACATTTGGTTGCTCTTCAAAGAAGTCACTGTGTTTGTGACATCCAATTCTAATGTAGAAGAAAATTCTTAGTGAGGTCTTTTCCCTGGGCCAGGGCTCCAAGTTGGAGAGATCCTGTCAAACACTCTTAAAATTTTTTGTGAATCCCCAGGGCCCAGGTTTAGTTTGATTAGATCAGTCACAATGCTGAATATTTCAGTTTGTGTGATTCTACCCCTCTTTGTCAAACCTGTGTAGTTAATCTTGATAACCATGCATTTTTATGTCCACAGAGGAACAATGTTTAAATATTTATGTAAGTAACACACCTTTAGGTTGACCTGATATTCCAACAGTTCTTCTAGTTCCTTCTGCTCCTTCAGTAATTGCTTTTGCTTAGATGCCAAATCTTCCCGTAAATTTTTGATTTCTAATTTCTTCTGCATTGTTTCCTTACGTAATTCTTCAGTGCTTTCTCTCAATATTCTCATCTTTTTCTCCATTTCCTTAAAAGTCAGGAAAATTATCAGGTTATATAGAGCCTGAGCAAGTATCTGTCTACCTAAAAATCAAATTAAAAATAATTTTACTCACCATTTTGATTATATTTGTTTTGAGTTTCACAAATGACTTCTAAAGTTAAATACAAAAATGACTTCTGACATCTTCAATCAAGGCATGACAGTTGTACTTCATGTATTAAACACTTTACATCAGATTCAAACTCTTTTTTTTTTTACTAGTGGCTCCTTTCTATCCTGTATTTTATTTTATTTATTTTTTTTAAGATTTTATTTTAATCTCTACACCCAACATGGGACTCAAACTCACAACCCCCAGATAAAAAGAGTCACATGCTCTTCCCAGCTGAGCTAGTCTGGTGCCCCTCTGTCCTATATTTTCAATGTGTCCTTTTTCTGAGTTAATTTTTATTTCATACCAAAAAAGCATGAGTGAAAATTTCCAGCCCATTTTCTAGTAGCTTTGTGATTGGACATCAGATGCAAACCATCTTTGACTATTGGGCTTCTGGTTCACCTGAATCCCACATGAGAATTAAAGACTGAGGAGTTCATATTTGGAAAACCCAACCCTTTGTGCTCCTTAATCCCCCTCTTTGTAACCCATTCATATTCTCCCCAAAGGCCCTCCACTCCAGACTCAACACATCTTTGTTCCCTTGCCTGATTATTTGGGGAGTGTTTGACTTATGGGAGAGAAGCCTTGTACTCAGAAAATCTACACATTATTAATGACTGAGCGAATGGATCCATTTAGCCTGCTCTGGGTTTTCTACATATCTCCACCCTCCAATGCTGATGAGAGCGGGTAAAATTGGTGATCCTATGGTCTGGAACTAAAATCCAAAATTCTTTTTCCCATAAAATCTGTGTGGTAAATGGTAGGTAGGTACTTATATAATAATGTATATTTTATATGCTATATATGTATATGTACATATCTATACTCATACACATACACACACATATAAAAAAGTAGTATTTTACTCTATGACAAACAGGTTTTTTTGCCTTGGAATGAAAACACCAACAGCATGCTTCTGAAATATAACCATTCAGAAGGGGGTAACAGTGCAGAATGTAGTGACATTTCTCTTTACTTTGTGTGATAGATCACAAAAAATGTGATCTCACAAAAATGGACTCCCAATTCCTCCTCTTCCTATAGATATTTGTCATTCTTCTCATTAAGAAGTAGAGCTCAGAGGAGCCTGGGTGGCTCAGTCATATAAGCATCCAACTTCAGCTCAGGTCATGATCTCATGGTTAGTGAGTTGGAGCCCTGCATCAGGCTGTGTGCTGACAGCTCAGGGCCCGGAGCCTGTTTAGGATTCTTCCTTTCTCTCTCTGTCTCTGGCTCTTACTGTCTTTCTCTCAAAAATAAATAAACATTAAAAAAAAAAAAAAAAAAAAAAAGTAGAGCCCGTTTCTCTATCCCTTGATTCTAGACTTAGCCATGTGACTTGCTTTGACCAATGACGGATTACAAAAGCAGAGGCTTGAAAGGTCTTATGCTTTGGGGGTCTGCCATCACTTGAGGCTGTTTTTTTTGAGGCCGGAAACCCTTCCACTACTATGTGACGACTGGTGACATGTGATCTTAGACCAGCTAGCCTGCCAACTGGCTGACAGATGAATGAAGCCATCTTGGACCACCCAGCCCCAGCTGAACCAGCTCAGACCAGGAAACCTCTGTGTAAAATAAGAAATGTTGGCTGTTTTAGGCCACTAAGTTTTGGGGCAGTTTGTTATGCAGGAATGGATAAGTGGTACATCTCCTTTATAAAAATGTCTTATAGTAAGCTTGAGATGTTCAAGAAGCTCTGAGGGTAATAACTATGCAAAAATAATGTTTTTAAGTGCTAACCACAGACACCCCCCCTTTTTTTTCTAAAAACAAAGCAGATATTGTCCAACTAAACACAGCCTATATTAGATGCCAAATAGCTAAGCCTGTAATAGGCATCACTATGTTTATTCCAGAAGTTATTCCTTTCAGCATTGTCCATAGTTAAGACTTTTGGATATTTCATATGTCTCAGGGTATGGTTGTTGTGATAAACATTAATATTTATCAAAAGGGATATTTGAATCCAGTTGTATTAACAAACTGTAGACCATCTAAGACTTACTCCTGGCTTAGGTATCTTCTCAAATTCCTTTATTATGAGGTTTTTTTCTTCTGTTAAGCTGTTAAAAAAAAAACAAATTTGACAAAGTACAAAAGAGTAAGCTATTTCTGCAGTAATAACTTTCTGTTTTCTCTTAGAACGCACTTCCTGTGTTTGTTTGCCAGGGAACCTGGTGTCCGTTCTTTACGATGGCTTCAGTGACTCCCGGTTAGGTGCTTCCTCCCCAGTCCTCCCACAACACTCACTGCGTATACCAACCCATTAGAACAGTTATCTTATCGCATTATAGCTACTTGGTAGCAGGCCCTTCCCCACTAGACTCTGACTCCTTCCAGGCAGGCTCTGGGTCTTTTCTTTTTTTTTTTTTTTTATACTACTTGCAATGAACCAATGCCGGCCTGGATTACTGCAATAACTTCCACAAGCTCCATCAAATAAGCAGATCTCATGAGCCAGTAGATCTGGGAAGTTGGAGCAAAACATGCACACCAGCTTTTATTTTTAGGAATTTTTATTTGCAATAATGTAAATTAAGGTTAGTATAATAAGTACGTGCCACATGGAATTTAATGTAGGTTAGCTAGGACACAAGTTGAAGTTGAACTTTCAGAGTTTTGAATACTTAGGCCTTTGCTGTCAATACACATTGACAATATTTAACTTTCAACCTATTGATCCTACACCTCACGCAGGCTGCCACTAGGGGGTGGTAGTGTGCTGTCATATTTTGATTGTAAAGGCCACCTTAGCGTCCCTGAGTTGGAAAAATGGTGACTTGAAGCTCTCCCACAAGATAAGACTCACAGTCTTTCCTTTAAGTAAATATAAAATAATATATTTTTTAAAGAAACATAAGATGGCTAATTCTTTAGGACATTTTAAACTAATTACGTCTCTATCATGTGTTTTTTATTAAGAAAAATTGACTTTCCCTTTAAGAGATGCATATTTTTCTATTTATAAAGTCTATCATTCATAATCCCATCCCATCACAGTTGATCATTTTCATTTTCCTTGTATCTTTTAATTAAATTATATAAAATGTGTATATATGATTGAATCCATTTTTACCTAACATGTAATTAAAGGAGCTTCCCAACTGCAAAACAGTCTTTGTAATTAGTAATTTAATAGTTAGTTTCAAGGTTTCCTAGTGGGTGAGTGTAGCATAATAAAACAATCCCAAACATTGTCCATCTTTTACTGAACTTATATCAGGTAATTTACATGCATTTCTAAACTTCAGAACTTACTACATAGGTATTATCTTCATTGTACAAATGAAGAAAACTGAGGAGTTAAGCGCCTTTTCCAAAGTCACACAATCAAAACTAAACTGACATTCAAACCTAGAAATTGAGCTCTGACTCCACGGTGCTTTTCAGTATCAAGCTGCCTGCCTGTGGAACACATTATTATTTAAATATTCCACTATTTTTAGAATTTAGATTGCTTTCAGTTTTTTACTCTTAAAAGTAATCATTTAATACATATTCTTGTGCATTAATGTCTTTTTCCCCCCTCCTCTGGATTCTCCTTTTTGCATGGCATTACTGAGATAAAGAAAAAATACTTTTGTGCCTCTTGATATATACCAACTTCTAACCTTTTAAATTGACATCAAACTTTAAATCTGTCTGACATTTTCAGCTTTCCTGACTAAGGGGTGCTTCAGTGTCAAAGCTACTCAGGATTTATTTCTTTTCTGCAGCAAGAGAGTCCTAACTGAAACCATGTCCTCAAAGGTTTTTAATTTTAAGGACTTGGGAGTGAAGAGACAATGCAGGAAACCCTGTGTGTGGCCATGTGCAAGAGATATTTTTCACTATCAGTAGTAGAACCAGTCTGAATTAGTGGAAGTTGCAAGAGGTAGATTTTTGAACCAATACAAACCATAAACATCTAAAAATCAGGCTGTCCAAAGCTGGAACGGGCTGCTGTGGGAGGCTGTGCGCTCCCGTCAGAAGGTGTTTAAGCACAGACTGGTGATCACTGACAGAAGACTCGGGTGGATTCTAACCTTGTAGTCAGGGCTGAGAACTGCTTTTGGAGCCAACAGTTCTTAAAACTCTGGCATTTCTCAGAAGTATGCTGGGATCTTGTAAAAACTGCAAATGCTGCCTTGGGTGAGAAGGCTTGGAACCATTAGTTTTAAGGTTGGATCTGCCTTTCAATCAAGTTTCTCAGGTCCTTCTCTTTTAGATATGAAGACCACACCCTGCAAAACCTGTTCTAAGCTCATTCTGCTCTTGGTTGCCACAAGGAGAGCAGGAAAGATTTAAAAAGTGTTTAGGAAGTGAAATCTATTCCAGCAGTGAATTTTTCCTTACTACTAATCCTAATGACCTGTGTGCCCCTGTGTCGTAGCTAACATTCCAGAATTCCAGATGCTTTGCTAAAATAATCCCTCTGTTCCTTTCTTGCTGCATCTGTTTGTTTCTTGGTTCCAACTTTGCTGTTACTACTGGACTAAGAATGGCAAATGGCTACCAAGCCCGGATTACACCACAGGGATGGCAGGGACCAGCTTGGAATAATGAGCAGTCACTAAGGCCAGGGTCACGTTGGGATAGCCCTGCATGTGAACAGCATGAGTGCTCCCACTCTCCATGTCCCTACCTGTGACAGATAGCAATAACTCGCCATGGCCTTGTTTCCCCACCTGGCCAAGACTTGTCAGAATGCATCAGATTTAGTATCAGAGACACAATTTACTTGCTGTCCAAATCTGAGGAGTTATTAGAAAGCAGGGAAGCCCCAAAAGGTAACAAAGTGAAGGCAAGGAAATGGTTGAAAAGGATATTGGAAAATCTTTTCAGAGGCTGTTTTTAGAAAGATAATGACTTCTACTTTGTTTCAACATAAGTTCTCAGGGTGCCTGGGTGGCTCAGTCAGTTAAGCATCAGTCTGACTCTCACGTTCATGATCTCACAGTTGGTGGGATTGAACCCTGAGCCTGGCTCAGCATTGCATTGCAGGCAGCCTGGAGCCTGTTTGGGATTCTCAATCCCAGTCTCTCTGCCCCTCCCCCACATGTGTACACTCTCTCTCTCAAAATAAATAAATATATATTTTAAAAAATTTTTGAGTTCTCAATAGTATTTAAAAACCTCATTATTTATAATATTAATTGAGCTTACTTAAGGTTACATATCCTTTTTTTAAAAAAATATTTATTTATTTTTGAGAGAACACAAGTAGGGGAGGGGCAGAGAGAGAGGGAGACACAGAATCAGAAGCAGGCTCCAGGCTCCATCCTGTCAGCACAGAGCCCGACATGGGGCTCAAACCCACGAATTGTGAGATCATGACCTGAACTGAAATCGGATGCTCAACCGACCGAGCCACCCAGGTGCTCCAGGGGTTGCAAATTCTTTCCTAAACTGCATATTCAAGAGGTCAATGAGTATTAATCTCATAACTGAAACTATGGTAATAGATTTAATTGTAACTTACCATTAGCATTTATTAAATAGAGTTTATATTATGTGACAGCATAAGAAAAGTCAACCAAATTATAGAGTAAAATTTTATTCTCTAGAGCATTTGAACAATAAATTATTCTTCATAGCTGCCAGTGATTCAGAAGTTCCTAAAGATATTGGGGTGGAGGGGTGTTACTTACTAGAGCTTCTATTATTTAGACCCTGAATAAAATGAGTTTGTTGTACTGATCTGAAAAATATCATCTGTGTATTTGAATGAATGGTTTTCTCTCACTGGCTTAGTTTCTTTATTTTTAGGTGGGGATGAAAATATCTACTTTTTTCCTGGGGAGAGAGTGTTGAGTGTATTTGTTCCTATACAGTGTGATATGAAATATGTTAAAGCCAAGGAAATACGCAGCCTATATAATTCTTTCCTGGTATTCCTTTGGGAATCACCATTATTTTTATGAAAATAAGTTTGTTAATACTTGAGATGTGAGGAAGTCTGCTCGGGCTCAAAGTATTATGCGTTGCAAATCCGAAAACAATACACGCTAAACATTTCTGCAAATGTGAGTCCTGAATATTCTTGTTCACTGTAGGTCACTATGCACAGTTCCCTCCCTATCCCAGGCAACTCAGTGAACAATTTGCCTGTCTATACCTAAAAGGCAAGAGTTCTGGTTGTTGCTGGGTTTTTTCCTTGGCAGGAATACTTGGAAATTTTAAACAATTTAAATATCAACTGACTTATGTTCCCTTTACCCTTTCATGGAAATGTCAAGCATTCTTATCTTCAATACTAATGAACAACCACCAATTGTTTTAATTTCATTATTTTCTCAACTGAAAGAGTGCTTACAGAGCACAGAAATAGCTAGCCTTTCTTTTTATAGATCTCAGTGTGAGCCTGAAACAAGTTTAGATTGAAAGACAAAAGAGAACTCAGATTTTTTTTTTTTGCCCTGAATGTGATTCTCCTGATGAAACTAGCCTTCTTTAGCCCCCCAGTTGAAAAGATAGGACCCAAAGAGAAGATTTCAAAACCCAGGGCTTACAGAGTCCTCAGAAAGTCACTTTAATAATTTGCTTAACTCTCGGTAGCAATGAATTATATTTGCTCTGTCGGAGATCTACTGAGATTCTTAAAATTAGCCAGAGGAAAGTTCTGCCACCTTAAAAGGTAACAAATCCTAGGAGCGATTATTTGGCTTTCTCTTCAGTGCCCAGGCACAGCATCCAGCATACCACAGCACAAAGCGTGGACTGTACTCATTTTGAAATTCAATCTAAATAGTGTGATTTGCTGAACAAACTCTTCCAGTGACTTGCTACTCCCTCCACAGGAAGAACATTAGAGATTTTGGAAATACTATTTGCCTTTCTAGCAGTACCTTTCTACGTTAGTTCACTGAATGACATACTCTAGATCTGGATAGGTAAATGTGTCTTCCAAAAGGATATTACTGTCTTTCTTGATCCTGAGGGATAGTTCAGGAGAACAAGGTTGAACAAGTGGTCTGTGTTCGTGTATTAGAAAAATATAGTGAGCTAGATGTGACCCTCAGCTCACACAGGTTTGTCTGCAAAGTACACGTGGGGCGTCCGCTGTGCAGCCGTGTGGTCTGGTCCTGCCGAAATGATACTGGGCTACCATCAGGGCCAGAGAGGGCGAGAGTGTGTCCCAGGTCTTTGTTCCATGTAGTGTGCTCTTTGGCTGCAACTTCCAAAGCTTATGACTTTCCGGACACAAGAAAACACAGTAGAGATCTCCTCCATGAACACATTTCCCTGTCACTTGAGCCTTTTTCTGTAAGTTGTGTTACCTTCTTGTTCAGGGATGGCCCGTTCTAGGCAATCAAGGAAAGAGCTAGGCTTGTAATCATCTTAACATTGCCATCTTACACTCAGTGTGCCTAAAGTTCCTTCCTAATTTAGTTTAATTTTTATCATTTTATTTATGTGGAAAGAGCTTTCCTCAAGTGTATCTTCAGTGTGCTTGAGAGAATTGTGCACTTACCTATTTAATCTGTACTGATTATGGAACTCTCTTTCCTTCACTGCATTATATTCATTTTGATACTTGAGAAGTTGTTCTCTCATTTTAGAGACCTCAGTGGTGAATGCCTCAGGAAAATTATCAGCTTGCTGCAGGTGAAATTGCTGCTGTTGTATTTGCTTGGTGAAACGTTTGGCATCCTGGAGCAGCTGGACCTCTGACTCCTGTGTGCTGGGAGCCGTGAAACAGAGATTGAAATAATGAGAAAGGTGTACTTTTAACATCCATAGGAACTCCTGTAGAGATCTAGCAAGGAGAGGAGGGAGCGTGTCCACACAGCTCCTGGTTCCTTCCGTTCCTCAGTACAATTCAATTCAGTGATAAGTTTGTGCCAAGTATTACAGTAGGTACTAGAGGTGAATGGAACTTACAATCTAGGAAGGGGAACAGATGGAATAGGAAGCTGGAGTACCAGCTGACAAGTACTACCACTATCGTGTAGATCAAAATGGTGGGAGAGACAGAGAAAGCACTGAGTTGGATGGGAATATGGTATTTTTATTGGGCTTTGAAGAACAATCATGACTTCCCGGACTGGCAGGGGGTGGGGGGGGGTTGATAATAAGAGAGTGGGTCCTCCCTTTAACTGCCTCAGCAATGCTGGCTCTAATTCTTGAATTCTCCTGACCTGACTGTAGGGAAATTTTTTCCTCCTTAATAAACTAAGAAACAATAAAGTTTTCTAATGACACTTTACTAAGAAACTGGGAAGAAAAATTTTCCTATAAAATTATGGACATAAACTCCCTTACAGGTTTCTGATCCTATCTTCAATGTCTGGCTAGAGCCAGATTTAAATGTCACAGTTGAGGGGGATCCCCTATCTAGGTCTTGTTGCTATATAGGAAAAAAGGTTAAATATCTGGCAAGAAGCAGATTTGAATGGACACAGAAACTGGGCTTGGTGAAAGCTTCTAAAACTCATTCATCTGTGCTGCAGGCTAGCCCCAGCTGTAGCCTTACCAGCAGACTTGATTCACGTTTCCCAAAAACCCAACTGCCTCACATTAGCTACCTCTCCTGTTTGGAAGCAAGACAGGGCTGGTGCCATTTCCGGTTTTAAAGTCAGCACGCCTCTTTGGTGCACACCCCAGCAAGGACCCTTGCCGGGCGAAATCTTCAGGTTTCTCCTCATTTGCAGAGATGCCCAATGACTTGACAAAGGCTCTCTCAACTGAAGTTGTCTGCTCCACCCATTTCCCCTATTGTTAATATGTCATTTGCTCAATAACATCCAGTGAGACATTTACTGGGACATACTATGCCCCAGGCACTATGTTAGGTACCAAATACCAACACAGCTATGGTGATAACACATATGATTTCTGTTAACAGAAATTGGAGTTTTTTCTTACAATTTGGTTTCCTTGCATGTTAATATATTTGGTAAATCCAAAGTGGCCTGATCTTCAACTGTGGAATTGTGAATGGTTGTTAGCTTGTGCCACGGTGCCTGATTTCCCCCAGAAAGAAAGTGGACAAGGTGGTTAGGGTTCCAACCAGAACACAAATGGTAATTTGCCTACGTGGACTTAGACTATGCACCAGCATAAGAGAACTGAACAACTTTTATAACGTGGTTCCTATGCAAAATTCATTCAGCTTCAGTTCAGCATTTCCAGGCTCTATATGCCCTGTCACAGCCCCAGCAGCAAGAGTGGAGAGTTGGCGTCTTCGTGCTTTTCTCGCCCCCCAGGCGGGAGGAGTGGGAGAGGGTGGTGGGTGTTTGTAATCACAAGAGAGGGAACTAAAGGGTCAAGAGGAGGTAAAATGTGGGTAGCAGAAGGGAAGTAATGGTTTTGCAACACAACCTGGAACTAGGAAGAAATAACAAGGCCATAGTCTTGGTCCTACATGGCTGTCTGTCACTGGGGCCCGGGCAAGAAGGAAGCTGAATCAGCACCCCACAAGGCTCTCTGGGCTGGGCTCTAGACTAGAGCTATCTGGAGGGTGAGAAGTGTTGCTGTAGGACTCACATTGGCAAAGAGTCTTGAAGGGATGTTCTTAGAACTGCATGGATTTCCCCCTCCCCCCCCCCCCACTTAAGCAGTGTGAAGTATGTTGAAAAAGATTACCCAGACTTTCCATCTAAATCCTCCAAGTTCGTGTATCTTGAGAATTATGTGTCTACACTGCCAGTCAGGGCCAATTGTGGGAAATGATGGGATAAGGGTGAAGAGTTAGCTTGAGGGTGGCACAGAGGAGGAGGAGGAGAAGCCAGAGCTGGGGGGTTGTTAGGAACCTGGATGGAGTGAAAGTGAAGGGTGCACAGAGATGGAGCTCTGCTCTTCTCCTGCTTCTTCACTTTTCCCTCATGCTTCCTTCCTGAAAGTAGTCAAATGACTTTGGGCAGGAAAAGAAGTAGAGCTAATGTTTGCAGATTGGGGGACAGGATGGATGGGGAATGACAGGAGGGAGTTTCTATCCATTGCTGCCTCTCCTTGGCTTTTGATGAAGACCCTATGCCAGGTTATGAGGCAGGAGGTTATGGAGAAAAGGAAGAATGAGGCTGGGGAGTAGTAAGGAGTAGCAGCAGAACAGGATTTCCCTTCTTTCTTCACTCTCCTTCCCTCTTGATTCCCACTGGCTATAGCAGGTGCTTAGGAAACTTTGTGGAATTGTCCTGTGGAAGCATATTCTTACATGCTGTTGATTGTGACTAAGATTAGGAGAGTAGCCTAGGGTAGAAGGAAGAGGTGACAAAACTGAAGCCTCAGCAAATGTAGCCTGGGATTGTGCTAGTGCATGAAGGGAGGTGGGGAACACGGAACGCTGTAG
The DNA here is from genome assembly GCF_028018385.1 of Neofelis nebulosa. Taxonomy (NCBI): domain Eukaryota; kingdom Metazoa; phylum Chordata; class Mammalia; order Carnivora; family Felidae; genus Neofelis; species Neofelis nebulosa. Next base: position 88,082,115 of record NC_080785.1, read on the forward strand.
GAGTGTCCTGTAGTAGATAATGTCAGTGCCCCATCAAATCCCCTTGGCCCACTCTGGGGTCACCTGTAGCTTTGGTGGACAGTTACCATACATCCTGACAGACCTGTGTGCCTCTGCCTGAGAGCTTTGTCTAGCCATAGCAACTTACTTGGCTTCTCAAAAGGCATGCTAGAAGTGCGGGGGGCTCCTCTCCCTAGGAGTAATCTTTGATCAACGATGGATGGAAATTAGTGGACAAATATCCCAGTTTCCTTACCCTTCGGTGGGAAAGTTCCGAGGTGTGTTCTACACACTCAGAGGATCCTCAGTGAGACTGAGCACCAGTTGGCCACAGTGTTAACCTGCACATTAACACACCCTGGCCGGATTCCTCTCTTCCCCATCTCACTTCCCCATTCTCCCATGATAATTTCCGGTATCACTTCTCAAACTACTTGAACTCAAATCTTTGCCTCAAGGCCTGCTTTTGGGAGAATAAAAAACAAGATAGATCCCATCACAAAAAAAGAAATATAAATATGATAAAAGATGTCTCCACGTCTGCAAATAGCATACCTTATCACGGTATCATGTAGCAAGGTGTACTTCGCTTTTAACTCTGCCATTCTGGTTCCAGGAAGTTTTCCCATAGCATGTAACTAACAAAGAGAACACAAGACCACGATTAGCCATCACACTCCTTATGCTTAAAGCAGAGATAAAATGGATATATGGATATCTTATAAGATCTTTCCAGTCGACATTAGAGAGGAAACACACCAGACAGGATGGTATATTACAAAAATGCTGGGTGTTTGGAGAAAATAATTCTAGTTCTATTCTGCCTCCAGTAAGCTCTACGTTCCTGAGCAAGGCTCTTACCTCTCTAGACTATGATTTCTCCATCTGTAAATTGAGGGAAGGAATTGAGTTAAGTTCTTCCAATTCTAAGAAAACATATTTCTAGTTTTAGCAAACAGCCTGAATAGTATAGATGTTAAGTTAAAAACTTACAACAATTTGTAAGTTGAGAGAACTAATAAATTACTTATTTATTACTAATAGCTGAGCGTCTATTACAAGCAAGTGTTATATTTCAATTATTTCAAAGATATTTTGTGAAGTAGGGATGAATCGCCATTTTAAACTAAGGTTTGGAAAGTTAAGTGATTTGTGTCAAAGTTACAGAGCTAGTTAAAGGTGGTGTGTCAGGATGTAAACCCAAGTGGTCCAGCTCTAAAAATCCACGACCACTCCCCTATACGACAATCTCTCTGCCTCTACTGTCGAAGAAACATGAGAGTTTGTTTGGTGCGTAAAGTGCTATTATTTGTTTCTTTTTCATTTTGGGTGAAAGAACTTTTACTCTCAGAACTAGATGATAAGTAGTAATAGACATCACAGCGCAACACAAAACACTGAAGTTTTACCATAATGCAGTGAGCATTTGTGTTAGGTTTGACTTTACCTGAGCTGCTACTGACACAGTATCAAAAAATGGAGCTAAAGGAAAGATTTGTGTTTATCAATGCCCTGTGGTTCTTACCTCCAAAATATCTCCTGAATCCATCTGTTTCCCTCTCCTTTCTCTGTGACATCCCTGGCTAGTCTAAGTGACATCCCACAATAACGAAACCTCCACTGTCCCCCTCGCCTTCCCTGTGTCCACTCAAGGCCCTTGTCTGTCTACTTTCAGGGAGAGCTTTTAAAAAATCAAACGAGGTTTTGCTATGCTGGGTGTTCAGAACTCAAGTGGAATAGAATTCAAGACCCTGGGTGTGACCCCTGAGGTGCTGCGTGACCCTGCTGCTTTCCAGTCTTCTTTTCCAACCTGCTTCTCAAGCTCTTAGTGCTCCAGCCACACTGCCTGCCTTTTATTTCTGTAAATGCACGAGTCTCTTTCCTTCCCCAGAGTCTCTGTGCTGGTCATTCCTCACTTTTCCTTGACTTCACCCCTATTCTTTCTTCATACCTCAGCTTAAATATCAATCTGTAATCAGGCATTCTCTGACTTCTAAATTAAGATAGATACACACACCACTCACCCCAAAAGAATGCTGTACTTAATAACAGATGCCATATTACAATCTGCAGTAATAAAGAAATGTGACTAAAGAAATGTTACTCCCCAACTCATGTATAAGCACCATGAAGAAAGGGTCTGGGCTACTCTGTTCTTCACCGTATCCTCAAGCCAGCAGAACCCCAGACCTGGTGCAGGTACTTGGCAAACATGTGCTGCATGAGTGAATGAGTGTGGCTGATAAAATGTGATGGTCTGAGTCTCCACAGTAAGGTTTCATGGTCTCTCTACCCAAATCAGGGTAGAAAAAACAGTGTTAAATCCACTATGAAACCCTTTTGTGAAAGTGTTTGGGATCTTTTGAGAGTCACCTACAAGCTGGTACCAGACCTGGGTTCCAATCCTCACAACCCTCATTTCTGTATATGGGTAGATATGTAAACAAGATTTTTTTAAGTTTTTATTTAAGTTCTAGTTAGTTAACATACAGTGTAATATTAATTTCAGGTGTACAATTTAGTGATTCAACACTTCCATACAACACCCTGTGCTCAACACAAGTGCCCTTCTTAATCCCCATCACCTTTCAAACTTATCCCCCTCTGGTGACCATCAGTTTGTTCTCTGTAGTTGAGAGTCTGTTTCTTGTCTTTTCCCTTTGTTCATTTGCTTTGTTTCTTAAATTCCACATATGAATGAAATCATATGGTATTTGTCTTTCTCTGACTGACTTATTTTGCTTAGCATAATACTTTCTAGCTCCTTCCACATTGGTGCAAATGGTAAGATTTCATTTTTTATGGCTGAGTAACATTCCACGGTATGTACGTGTGTGTATATATACATCATGTCTCCTTTATCCATTCACCAGTTGATGGACATTTAGGCTCTTTGCATAATTTGGCTATTGTCGATAGGGCTGCTGTAAACATCAGGGTGCATGTGTCTCTTTGAATTTGTAATTTTGTATCCTTTAGGTAAATACCTAATAGTGCAATTGCTGGATCCAGGGTGGTTCCATTTTTAACTTTCTGAGGAAGCTCCATCCTGGGTAAACAAGATTTTTAAGCCCTGTGAGAAGGTTCTACTTCTCGCTATATCAAATATCTTAAAATGTATTCATATGCCGCCTTAAATATAATTTACATGTAACTTTTTAAGTGTTGAGTTGCTGTTGGTAGGTTAACCTAATGTTACATTTTATAGATATTTAATTAAACACATTCTGGTTTTTCCGTTTTCTTTCTGTACTTTTGAGCTAATACGTAATTTACTTCAGATCGCAAGCATTTTCATTGGTTCCTAAAAACAGTATAGGACATAGGTACTGTGCCTTCAAGGTCTAATATGTTAAAAAAAAAACAACTTTGCATCAGGGCACTCTTAAAAGAGAAAAATTACTGGGAAAAAAGTTATGAAAAGGTTAAGTGTGTGAATGTGTGTTTGCATGTGTATGTGTGTGATATGAAGACCATGTGGGGACCAGTCTTGTAATTAGTCAACTAGGTAAGCCATTGGTAATTATGGACTCCTTTGTTTAGAAACAAATAGAGTATTTATAGCTTTGTTTTCAAGCTGAAAAGATTTTTTGTCTCACCCATGGTCCTGCATGATGGAAGCAGAAGTAAATATGACATGGGTCCTGTCCTAAAGTAGCTCACAGTTTGAGAAGATAGACACAAAATAAACCATATAACACTTACACTATGCTCAGTAGTTTTATTGTTAGCAAATAACTGCATTTGGTATTTTGCGATCATTTCCTTGACATTGTAAGTTAAAGCAAATAAGTAAAATTACAAATTACAGACCACTTCCAGGGGATGGAACTTCCAGAATGGTCACTTGAAGAGCTTGATGAATCTTCTACCTCAAAGAAACATTAATTAAACTCACCAGAATTATCTAACACAGCCATTTAAAGTCCCTGGAAACTGACCTAAGGGCATGCAAAAACTTTAGATGTATGTATTTAATAAAATCTGAAACTCAGTAAGAACGGTGGGAGACTGTGGCACATGAACCATGAACTGCCTCCATTGCCCTGAGGTCCATGTTGTGGAAGAACTATTCCAGGCAGGCTTGGCAGCCAGTAAAGAGCCCATCTCCCCCACCTTCCTATTGTTAAAGACCTATTCAGGTGGGTGGGGCAAGGTTAAAAATAGAAAGGCAAGACTATCTACATCAGAGACATCAGAGACTGCACACTTCGGGGGAGATACACTTCACAGAATTAGTCCAGCCAAGTCACTAAACAAATAAACAAATGAACAATGCTAACAAAAATATAACAGCAACAACAAGAAGCCTGGGAAGATTCAGAAACCAGAGTGGTTACAATATATTATCTAAAATGTCCAATTATCAACAAAAAATTATGAGCCCTTCAAAGAAATAGGGGGAAAAACGGCAAAAACTCTTTTGGTGGGTAGCAGGTGTTGGACTTAACCAAGACTTCAAAGCAGCTATTATAAATATGTCCCAACAATGAAAGGAAACCACATTTAAAGAATTAAAGGAGACTGTAATGATAGTTCATCAAATAGCAAATACCAATAAGGTAGAAGAATAAGAACTAATATGTTAAATGATGTTCTTTGGTCAGTAAGAATGTATGTTTTTTGTCTTTTTATGTTTGCTTATCTGTATCTTCTAATTTTCTCCAACACATATGTATTGCTTTTAATAATAAGAGGTTATTAAAACATGCTTGAAAACTATTGCTGTAAACAATAGAGATTCAGAGCAAAATTTCAAACTAAAGTGTGCCGTGATCAGATCCAACTGGCATATACAGACAGATTCTAGGTCAAAGGTAGTGAAAACTCAGCTGTGTTTTCCCTAAGTTAAGTCTCTTCTAAAATACCAGTTAATGGAAGCCTGGTGGTAGGTGGCCAGGGGTGCGTGTTGGTGGGTTTTATGGCCACAGAAAAAGCAGGACGGCTAGAGAGGTTTCCTTTCCTACTTGTTTCCAACACTCCAGAAGCCATACTGCCTTTGATGCCTACAAATCTGTCAAGAAAGCTGGCAGGGCAAAACATCTGATATGTTTTTATAGTTTCTATCTAAATTGGAAAAAGTTAAGTCATAGACATTTAGAAAGAGGATTGATAAGCTATCTTTTATTTGGTCTACTCTCCTAAAAACAAATCTGTCTTAAAAAGAAAAAGACCAAACTGTAAAAAATGGATTTTAGCCTCCTTAAAAATAAAATTCATAATCTAGATGTAATACTCATCAAACAGTGACTTTCTGTGACATTGTAAGCTGTATCCTTAAGCAGGTCTATCTCTGGTTGGAAACTTGAGACTTAATTCTAATAGATGAAATGTTTCACTTATAAACATGGAAAAAATAGTTGCATTTTCACACTGCATGATACAAATGGGCACAGAAAACAAGTTTGTCATGTTTTAAAAATGCAGGATCTAAGAAATAGTGCGTAAGACCCAGTTCAAATTGTCAAAGAGTATACATAAGGAAAGGTTAGATAGTATGTCATTAAGTTCATAAATATGATTGCACAATAGGTACTTGTGTTACTGAATTGCCTTGTTGGTAATTGAGACTGGAAGGAAACATTTACTCTAGAGCTGAAAGTTTAACAAGAGTTCATGATTCATGGATAGCATGTAATGATATGGAAAAAATTTCAAAAATGGAAATACTAAGACATTCCAAGGAAAGTAAGAACTTTCACCAAGTGAACTGATCTGGAAGGGGGTCAGCATGAGGAAACAATTAGGTGTTTGTGTGGGCGTCTACAGGGCAACCACAGTGACCATGGTTTTTAACCTACTATATTCTTGTTGCCTCTTTGACATTACCTATTTATTGGTTTGATCTTATCCTCATGAATAGTTGGCTTTGTCAGGGTAGCATAAACTTGAAAGCATAAATATCCTTAGGATCCTTGTCTGCCACTCACCTGCTCCCTTTCTCTACTAGAAATAAACAATCTAGCCATTTGAAGCAGTTTCCAAATGCAGTTGAGCTCTCAACAATGCTTCCTTACTCCTTTTGTTTGACTTTCCGCCTTGGTTGTTATATCAAGTGTCAGCTTTCCCTTATAGGTAACTTATTCACCAAACAAAATTAGGCCACCTGAACTCATCTACATCAAAAGATCTATTTATTTATAGCCGCAGCCACCCTTAACTTCTTCCCCCAAATTTCAAAAATGAAGTCTTCTTTTTCTCTTGGTTAAGGCAAGCCTATCCATCTGTGTTTTCAAATATATACTCTCCTATTTCTTCCTAGGCATTAAAGCAACAGTTATACCTCCCTCTCCTTTATAATCTCTATTTCTCCCACTTAACTGGCTCAGCGTAGTATTGTAGTCAAGTACATCACAAGTGGACTTTGATTTGAATTCCAGCTCTACCACTTTTTTTTAATTCCAGTATAATTAAATTCCAGTATAAGTTCTATTATATTCAGGTGTACAATATGGCGACTCAGCAATCCTAAATATTACTCAGTGCTCATCATTAGTGTTCTTATTCTGTCATTTATTTCCCCCATTCCCCTGGTTCCCTCTGGTAACTATCAGTTCTCTTATTTGAGTCTGTGTTTTTGTTTGTCTCTTTTTTTCTGTCTTTGTTTTGTTCAGCTCTATTACTTTTTGACCTTGTAACTTGGAGTAATATTTAATCAAGCTGTGCTTCAGTTTTTATAGTTTGTAAAAGACAAGAAGACAGAAGTAGTCCCCATTTCATAAGTCCATAGTGAGAACTACATTAATAATTACATATGAGGTATTTGGTGTAGTATCTAGGACCAAGGGCTTAATCAATGGCAGTAATTTTATTATTATCATTATTGACATTATCCTCAACCTATGAATGTCTTTCTCATTTAAAAAACAAACAACACAGGGGTGCCAGGGTAGTTCAGTCAGTTGAGCCTCAGACTCTTGATTTCAGCTCAGATCATGAATCCCAGGGTTCTGGGATCAAGCTTCACATAGGACTCTGGACCGAGCATGGAACCTGCTTAAGATTCTCTCTTTGTCTCTCTCTCTCCCCTTCCCTCTCCCCATCTGCCTCTCTCCCCGCTCTCTCTGTCTCTAAAAAAAAAACCCAAAAAACCACAAAACACACACACACACACACACACACACACACACACACAAAACCCCTAACAACACAAAATCTACGCTGGATGCTGTGCTCCTTTCTCTCTCTCTCTTTCACTCTCACTTCAGCTTTCTTCAGGAGAGGAGTCTCTGTTCTGTGTCTCCACCCCCTTACCTTCCGGGCACTCAGGGAGTTGTAGTCACCGGCTTGCCAGCACTTAACCAAACTAATAAATGGATGGATGACTAATTTCTCTGGCAGATTTTGATATTTTTCTCTTAACCACTGTTTTCCAGTAATTTGTTTATGATATATCTTGATGTGGTTTTGTTTGGCCTGAGATTTGTTCACAATTTTGGATCTGTGGGCTTATAGTTTTCATGAAATTTAGAAAAATTTTAGATGTTGGTTTTTCAAATATTTTTTCTGTCCCCCTCTCCTTCCTTCTGTGATTAAATATTCATATATTTGGCCACTTGATGTCCACAGATCACTGATGTTCTCTTTTTTATCTTATACTCCTTTTTCTTTGTTTCATTTTGAATAGTGTCGATTGTTACCGAAACCTACCAATCTTTTTTTCTTTAGTGTCCAATCTGCTATTAATCCCATCCAGTGAATTTTTCATCTCAGATACTATGTGTTTCATCTTTAGAAGTTTAATTCAAGTCTTTTTATAACTTTCTCTTCTCACATTATGTTTATGCTTCCTTCTACCTTTTCCCCAGTATTAAAATATGTATAATATCTGTTCTGATGGCCTTGTCAATTAATTCTATTTCCGTGTCTACTCCATTGTTTGATTTTTCCTGTCATTATAGGTCATATTTTCCTGCTTCTTTGCGTGCCGGACATTGTGAATTTTACGCTTTTGGGAAATGGATTTTTTTTATATTCCTTTAAATATTTTTGGGCATTGTGAATCACAGTTGTGTTACTTGGAAACAGTTTGATCCTTTCAAGGCTTACTTGTAATCTTTGTTAAGGAAGTTCAGAATGATCTTTTGTTTAAGGCTAATTTGGCCCCACTACCGAATCAGTGCCCATATGTCAGGAGGTCTTTCTGTCCTGATTTGGCTCTATGTGAGTTCCAGGTATGGTTCAACACCTCTTCTCTGGGAGTTCTTTCTCCAGCCTCAGCAGTATCCTTACAAGCATGCACTGACCAATATTCCTCTGCAGTTCTCTGGAGCTTCCTCTCTGTGAAACTCTGCCCTCTCCTCACTGATGTATTTTAGCCAACTTGGCCTCCATGAATCCCAAACTCTGTCTCCACAAATCAGCAAGATCACTTAGTTCTGCTTGGGGTCCCCCTCCCTAAGCTATCATTACTTGGAAACACTGAGTAGTGAGATGGGGCGATGATAGTTCTTAATTTATTTACCTACCCCCTCCCCTCAGAGATTACTGTCCTGTGCTATTTGTTGTCCAAAGTCTGAAAACCATCATTTCATCTAATTTGATTTGATCTTAGTTGTTTAAGGTAGGAGGGTATATCTGGTTCCTGTTACTCCATCTTAGTTGGAAATGGAGCCCCAATGACCTCTTAATTATTATATTCAAATGATATTCCTCTGTCCTTAGATTACTTGATGATTTTATGCCATTTATTACTATTGACTTATCATTCCTGGAACTCTCTCCTCTTCCAGTTACTGTACTATATCATCTCATGGTTCTCTCTCTTACTCTTCTGTTTTCTTCTCCAGTCCTCCCTTTCAAAGTTGGTGTCCTCCGGGATTTGGTCCTTATCCTTTTCCTCTTTTTAAATTACTTACTTTCCCCAGGGCCTCTTATTTATTCCCATAGTGTGAACTACCGCCTACATGCTGATGGTCCCCAAACAGGGGAGTCTACAGGCTGTTACTGGTCTAGTTAGAACTTGATTTGTTCAAGGGCCTTGTTAAGACTATGGGAGTTATGGTGAAAGAATAATAAATGTCTTCTTTGTCTAACACCTGGAATACGTGAAATTGTTTCCTTAACACAATATCGACATTCAGGTATTGTGACCATTTTTTTTTAGAGAGAAATGTATTATCATGTGGCATTTTATCTATAGATTTTGTTGAACCAGATCTTGTCAGTTTTATAGAATAAACAGAATCTGTAACTCTTTGCTGAGCATGTGGCAATAGATAACCACTTCCTCTGACTTCAAGTCTTTTCTCCCTTGAATATGTCCTCCATGCTGCCAGCAAAACACAATTTAAAAACACAGTTTTCACCTTGCTTTAAACCCTTCAAAGGATCCCATCACCTTCAGGATTAACTCTAGGTCCATTAACATGCTGTTCAAGGGCTTTCATTATCTGGCAGTTGCCACCCTCTCCAAACCTATCTCCTCCCTTTCTAAATCTCCCGTGACCATTTCAGTTCTGGGTCATCTCCTGTGAATGGCAGAATGATGTCTTTCCCCTTTGCCCCCAAAGATGTGCACATCCTGATCACGGGGACATTTCTAGAGATATTTTACCTTACAGGGCAAAAGGGATCTTGCAGATGTGATTAAGAGTGTGGACCCTGAGATACGGAGGTTATTATGGATTATCTGGCCAGGCCGCAGCTACTCACAGGAGTCCTTAAAAGTCCTTAAAACCAGAGGAACTTTCCTGGCTGGTTTAGGGAGATGAAATGGAATGAGGAGGAAAGGTTGGAAGTGTGAGAAGGACTTGACCTGCCAGAGGAAGGGGGTCATAGGACAAGGACTCTGTGTAGCCTCAAGAAACTAGAAAAGGAAAAGAACCAGAAATTCTAGGAGAGACTCCCAAAAAGAATGTGGTCCCACCTAAACTTTGATTTTAGTCCACTGAGGTCTGTGTTGGACTTCGACCTACAGAATTAGAAGATAATAAATGTGTGTTGTTTAGGCCACTGCGTTTGTGGTTAAGAGAGCAGTAGAAAAAGAATACAGTTCCCAACCATACCACGCCTTGCATGTTATATTCCCTTATCTTCAGTTTCTTCTCTCTCTTGTCCACTTGGAGAGCTCTTACTCTACCTTTGAAACATCTCAGTGGTCACCACCAGAGACACTGCCAGGCAGAATTCTTTTTCTGTCTTTTTAGATGCATTTGCTATTGTACTCATTATACACTATTAACGAAATAATGATTAAACATGTTTCTTCCCACCAGGCTGTGTACTCTTTGATGATGGAATCCCTACCCCTTTATTCATCTTCGAGCCCTAGCACATGGCTTGGTATCTTGTAAGTGCTCGATAGTGTTCACTAAACTGTTGTTGATTTCACCTTATCTTAAAACAAATGATGCAGTTGGAAGAACTCTTGTTCATTCACTTCCTTCCATTCCAACCTCCCCATTAGAGAAGGTGGGCATAAAAGAGGAACAGAGCAAGGTAACTTGGCCTGAACATAGACTCGAAAGAGCAGAGAATGTGCTGTACAAAACCAGCTGCCTCACCCACAGCTTCTCTCCTCCCTTCTGTGTGGCTGGCAGGGCGCACAGGATGAGCAAAGAGGTCAGGGACTGTTCTCCCACAGCTGTCTTGTTCCTCCTCTGGTGGCCCATCATAGGAATGCGAGGGGGAGGCTACAAGTGGCAAACAGGGCCTCCCAAGAGTTAAGGCATTAAGTGCAGTGGACACTGTGGATGAGTACTGCAACTGCTTAGCTATATGTAAGACTTCAAAGTTAAGTTATAATAGTTTTAAGATAACATGTGCAGCCAAATAAATAAAAAGCAGGCCTAAACACATACATGCTAAAGGGTGGCATTCCTTTAAAACACTCACATTTGTCCCCCTGAAACTACGATTACAGTTTTCCCTTGTTTAAAAATTTTCCCCTTCTCTTCCAAAGATCATGAGGAGAAATGATAGCAGGTTGGAGTGGCTGTGAGCCTGGGAGGCAGGAAATGAGCCAGATTAAAACCCAGATGCCTCTTCAAGAGCTTCAAAGGGTGAACTAATGATTGAGAGCAAAGAACCTAACTGGGCCAGAGACATGAGAGGCAGAACATAACTGGAGTCAAGAAAAAGAGCCAGGTTAAAACCAGTGAATGATGAACGTCACAAAACAGGAACCAGAGGAGTAGGCATTGGGGGCAGGGGTGGCATGAACCCCAGAAAGGATTGTGTTGCTGGCCGATTCTGACCAATCAGCTTTCAGTCTTTCACATCCAGAGGTCTCACCTCTAGTGCACCTTTATAGATCTTGAGTTGGTTTAGGCAGTGAGAACCCCGAAACAAAGCTGGGGCCCTCAAAGGCCAGGGTATTTCTCACACAAAATTTGTGAATGTATGAAGGTCATGTCCACAGCTGGTCAATTGTTCATCTCACTTTGTAGTTCACAGACCAGAGCTGCTGCTCAGACCCTGCCGTAAGGGTCTGTCATTGCGAATGTGGGTTGGATCCCAGGCCTGGCTGCTCTCTCTGCTGCTGGGTAGGTGTGGTCACCCACCCTTCAGACCTTCTCTGGTCTGCTGACAGCACCACCCCTGTCAGCTGGCTGCAGGCCAGAGATCCCCAGCTCTGGACCGTAAGGTTACAGGTAAGGGACATAACCTCTCCCCACAACAAAGAAATTTGGGACTTCTGGTGCCCGCCTTCCTGTTTTGAAGATGCTTCTGCCCCACAGTGCTCTTGCCAGTATTCATAAGTAACAATTTATTTAGTGTAGACGCATCCAGGAAGCCACCGGCACCAGCAGCACTCTCCACTTCCCCTTCTAGCGGGCAGATTGTGATGGACAATAAAGTCTTTCACTGTTGATTGCAGAAGTGTTCTTTAAAAAAGAACAAAAACCCAAAGTTGCAGCTTGAATTTCCCCATTGATACCATAAAATGGAAACTTGGGAGCAGAATATGGGGTTGTTTGAGTTCCACTCTTGTTTTTTTCCTTTTTTTTTTCTCAACAAGAACATTTTTTACTTGAAGCATACTTCAGAACACATGGTGCTAAAAGATACATATAAAACATTTCATCCAAGAAAAACAGAATACACATTCTCCTCAAGTACACACAGAAGAATCCCCTGGTTAAATCACATAAAAAGAAATATAACAAATATTACAAATTTGAGAAAACTGAAATCATACCAGGTAGATTTTCCAACCACAATGGTACAAAACTAAAGATTAGCAATAAAACAAAGCTGGAAAATCTACAATGTAAATATTAAATATTTAACATGTAAATATTAAACAACACACTACTACACCAGCAATGGGCCAAATAAGAAATCAAAGAGCAAATCAAAATATGTCTCAAAACAAAAGAAAAACACAACATTCCAAAATCTATGGGATGCAGCAAAAGCATAGTGTTAGAGTGAAATTTATGCTATAAATGCTTGTATTAAGAAAAAAAGTTCAAATAAACAACTTAATATTATACCACCAGGAACTAAAAAAAGAAAAAACTTCGCTAAAATTTAGTAGAGGAAGGAAATAACAAAGACCTATCAGAAATAAATGAAATAGAGACCAGAATAAATAATAACATAACATTGAAAGCAATGACCAGTTTTTCCAAAAAAATAAACAAAATTGCCAATGCTTTAACTACATAAACCAGGAAAGAAAGAAGACTCAAAAGCCAAAGTGAGAAATGGAAGAAAAAACAGATACCACAGAAATACATAGTGTGATAATAGATCACTGTAAACAATTATATACTAAGAAATCAAATAACTTAGAAAAAAAAAACCCAGATAAATCCAAAAACACACAGGTTACCAAGATTGAATCATAAGTCTTGAATCCAACAAGTAGGAAAGCTTCTTAGACCAGTAACAAGAGTGAAAGTTCAATTAGGAATCAAAAATCTTCCAGCACATAAAAGCCCAAGACCACATGGTTTTATTGGTGACTTCTATCAAACATTAAAAAAAATAATGACAATCAAATTCTTACAAATAATGGAAGAGAGGGAACACATTAAAAAATCATTCAATGAGGCCAGTATTACCCTGATACCAAAACAGGATAAAAACAATACAAGAACAAAAAAGTCTAGTTCATCTGATATAAGTATTGCTGGTCCTGCTTTCTTTGGACATCCATTTGCATTATAAATATTTCTCCATCCCCTTGCTTTCAGTCTGCAGGTGTCTTTAGGTCTCAAATGAGTCTCTCGTAGGTGAGTTCTGCTCTTGTTGATTCACTGGTAGGGGGCTTTAAATCATAGCAGGATATTTAGACAAACCATTTAATGTTTATTAAATTTACCCCAAGTATTTTATTCTTTTTGGTTCTATTGTAAATGGAATTGTTTTGCAATATAATTTTAAATTGTTTGTTGCTAGTGTGCAGAAGCAATTCAATTTTGTCCACTAAAATTATTAACCATGAAAATAGGGGCCAATCCTCGATACTCTGGTGTCAGCCTTTTTTATGTGTTGTACAAATGTTTAAGTTAGGGCAGAATATCTTTGACCCCCTTGTTTACGTGATGTATCCTGAGCATCTAGAATAAACTGACACTGAAGTGCACAAAAATATTTAATAAGTGAGGCCATTATATCTCACACATTCCTCAATTAGAGTACATATCTTGCCAGCGTTGAAGTCTTGCTCATATGTCTGTCCACCAGATGAAAAGCTCTCTGAAGGCAGGGATCATTCTAGTGCCCCAAGAACCTTGTATAGTACATGTCTGAAGAACCTGTCAGTATCTAGCAGAGTGGGGGTGTGACCTGAAGGGTTGAACATACCACAAAAGGAAATTTCAGTATATAACTTCCCCTCTCTACATACATGTGTGAATTGGGCTAAAATGATCATCAAGGGCATCACCACAAGAATATAAAGAAGTAAGTCTAGAAGGAATACCAGCAGCCCGAAGGGTGTTTGTGTGTGTGTGTGTGTGCGTGCGTCTGTGCATGTGTGCACATGTGTGTAAAGGTAAGATGACATAAACCTGATATTGACTGTGGGAGATTTATGGATTGGTTGACTGTATATGGCATACCCTTCATGTGTACAGGTTGGAATGGAATAGTGAGCACCTTTGAAGAGAACATTTGTCACACATTTTCTCCTGACAGCTTGCCACCTAGGACAAGTCTTAAATTCAACATGCTCTATCTCTGAGGATGGATCACTCTGCCCATAGTTGATATTAATAACTTCAGTAGATTAGTGGGCCAAATTTAAGTACCAGAGAGATTCAAATGCATAAACAAAGCAGAAAATCTAATACATGAATATTTGAATCCTAACAAAAACTCTTTAAAGGGCAAGATAATAGAATTTTTTAATAACTAAATAGATATCATAAAGTGTTACATTTAAACATAAGGTTAGGGGCGCCTGGGTGGCGCAGTTGGTTAAGCGTCCGACTTCAGCCAGGTCACGATCTCGCGGTCCATGAGTTCGGGCCCCGCGTCAGGCTCTGGGCTGATGGCTCGGAGCCTGGAGCCTGTTTCCGATTCTGTGTCTCCCTCTCTCTCTGCCCCTCCCCCGTTCATGCTCTGTCTCTCTCTGTCCCAAAAATAAATAAAAAACGTTGAAAAAAAAATTTAAAAAAAAAAAAATAAAAAAAAATAAACATAAGGTTAGATCCTAAGAATCTTCTTAGTTTATGTACTAATGTGAACCACTTAGTCACCTTATAAATTTTCTGAAATACTGTAATTGAATGGTAACAGATGGATAGCTATTACCCATGGCAATTATATAACAAATTATCCTGGAATTTCCTCAGAAAAGGGTGGAATATTCAGAAATTAACATAGTTTTCCAAGAAATCTGGTTTTTATGATATTCGGAGACAGTTTGTTAGCTTGTCTTTGTTTTGGACAAAGGAAAGAAAACCATATAATACCACCAAGTATAACTTTAACTTTCTTCACTTGATACCAATTTTGATACCAAGCAAAGAAAAGTAAAAATAAATGAAAAACAAAAAAGTTGAAAAATAGATTGTAACAAACATTTTGCCAAACACAGCTGTTTCCAGTTCACTAAGTCAACTATTACAAAATATTTTAATGTGCCTTCTGGCAAACACAAATAGCCTCATTTCATGGAAATGCCACATTTCCAATTATTTCTGATAGCTTGTAACAGTTTAAGGATATGCAACCATTTCTACAGATTTTTTTTTTCATTTCTACAGATTTCTATATCAGGAAAAGAAGGTAAGACACTACCTACTCTTTAAATATATATCAGATAGACCTGAATCCATATCATAACAGCATATTTCACAAGAGCAAACTAGTAGCCAATAGTATAAATACACTCTGCAGATGTTTTTAGTATGCACAATTTAAAAATAAAATTAGAGAATTAGTTGGCAACATTTAAAAATTGGTAGATTTTATATAAAAATGGAATTTTCAGCTTCTCAAAAAATTACTAGATTTGATGACACTGGATTCATATTCCAGTATTGCAACAGTCAATTGGCATTTAGCAGAGGCTGACTTTCAGAGATACTAAAAGAGGCTGCCCTTTTTAAAAAAGAACAGTTTGCCCCACCCATGCAATGCATGGCCCATGTACTAATACCTAGGCTGTTTCAATCATTTATGTTACTTTTATGGACCTTATAGGCATTTGAGATTGGGACTCTGTACATATTTTATGTTATATATTTATATGAGATCTATCTATCTACCTATCTATATCTCAAGGTAGAAAATAGTCAATTGATTAAGAGAATGGCTCTATTTATAAAACTCTTGCACAAACTTTTTGGAATGTCATATTCCTTAGGGTTGTATCTGTCTCTTTTGCCTATCCGTGTAACTACCAGAGCACAAGGGTGTCTGACTGCATTATCTGAGATTTAGTACTTAACACTTTAAAATTTGAGATTTTTTTTTTGCTGTTTTTCCATTTCAACTCCTGATAATTTTATCAAATAAACTTGAATCTGACAATTTTTTAACTAATTGAGATACTTAAAATTCATTTAAAATGAAATGTTTTATTTGGATGTTGAAATGTGTTTTCATTTCAATAAAACACCATGGGACAAAAATAAGCTAAAAAGATTATGAAGACACTGTGAAAAAATGTATCAGCAAATTTTGTTGGGGCCAAAAATCAGGAAACATTCAGTTAACATAAAGGACTTGTATTTTTTATTTCAGTCATTCATTGATTTCATAATAAGACCCAGGATTGGTACAGCTACCTCAGGCTAGCTGAGGTTACCTTCATCGAGGAACCAGGCTTCTCTGTGCCTGCCTCCTTGTCTTCATAGTCACAAAATGACTGCTATCCCTGTGGAAAGTCAAGAAGCAGCAGAAAGGGTAAAGAGAACAAAGCCTCTTTTTTTTCCCCCAAGATTTTGCTTTCTTATTCAGGAAAGTCTTTTATTATTATTATTATTGTTGTTGTTGTTGTTGTTATTTACTTTTTAATTAACATAGAGGACTTTTTTAAAAATCTACAAATATTATCGTTGCAGTTAATTATCCCTTTGGTCCTGTACTTTAGGACTTGATAAAAAAAAATTATAATTTGTAAGGGAAGTGCAGATAATAAATTCCAAACAACTTACTCCAATAGTTATCATTTTAGTGGAAGTTTGGGCCAAATAGGAAGTGAACATCCAGTAATGCAGTCAAATGAGAAAATTATTTCCAGGCAAGTCAGGCACCAGCACACTAGGGATTCCAAGAGGGGATTTATAAGGACAAAAAGAATTTATTCAGAAATAGCATAATTTATGACTTGTGGTAGGATGGAAGACTGGAAGTTCCATTAAGGTAGGGACCAGGTCCATTTCTCCCATCACTGTATCTCCAAGGTCTGCCCCATGTGGAACTCACAAATACTTGAGTAAGTGAAAGAAATAACACATGTGACTGCTTAGCAAATAGTAGTCTTTCAATAAATATTTACTAAATAAATGAGCAATTCCTGAAATGAATTGATTCAATAAATATTTACCAAGTGAATTAATACACAAAATACAAATTAATCATTCTTCTTTTATCTCTTATTGAAAGTAATGCTTGGGAAACAAAAGCAAAAATAAACTATTGTGGCTTCATAAAAAGTTTCTGCACAGTGAAGGAAAAAAATCAACAAAACTAAAAGGCAATTGATGGAATGGGAGAAGATATTTGTAAATGACATATCTGATAAAGGGTCAATATCCAAAATCTATAAAGAATTTACCAAACTTAACACCCCAAAAATCAAATAATCCAGTTAAAAAATGGGCAAAAGACATGAATAGACATTTTTCAAAATAAGGCATACAGATGGCTAACAGGCACATGAAAAGATGCTCAACATCACTCATCATCAGGGAAATGAAAATCAAAATTACAATGGGATATCACCTCACATCTGTCAGAATGGAGAAAATTAACAACACAGGAAACAACAGGTGTTGGTGAGGATGCAGAGAGGAAGGAACACTCATGCACAGTTGGTGGGAATGCAAACTGGTGCAGCCACTGTGGAAAACAGTATGAATGTTCCTCAAAAAGTTCAAAATAGAACTACTCTGTGATCCAGCAATTGAACTACTAGGTATTTATCCAAAGGATACAAAAGTGCTAATTCAAAGGGGTACATGCATCCCAATGTTCATAGCAGCATTATCAACAATAGCCCAATTATGGAAAGAGCCCAAATGCCCATCGACTGATGAATGGATAAAGATGCATGTGTGGAATATTACTCAGCCATCAAAAAGAATGATATCTTGCCATTTGCAATGATGTGGATGGAGCTAAAGAGTAGTACGCTAACCGAAATGAATGAGACAGAGGAAGAGAAAGAGAAATACCCTGTGATTTCACTCATATGTGGAATTTAACAAACAAAACAAACTAGCAAAGGGGGAAAAAAGAGGCAAACCAAGAAACGGACCCTTAACTATAGAGAACAAACTGATGGTTACCAGAGAGCGTTGGGTGGAGATGGATGGGTTAAATAGGTGATGGGAAGGCAGCTATGCTCACCACTATATCACCAATGTACACCAGTGATGGGGATTAAAGAGTGCACTTGTTGTGATGAGAACCGGGTATTGTATGGAAGTGTTGAATCACTCTTTTGTACACCTGAAACCAATTTTACATGTATGGTAACTAACTGAAATTTAGATAAAAACTTTTAAAAAATAATGCTTAATATTTATTTATTTATTTATTTATTTATTTATTTATTTATTGAAAGATTGCTATAGGTTATGTGTTTTATGTATATTATCTCATTTAGTCCTCACAATTACCTCATGAAATAAGTATTATAATCCAAATTTTTAAAAATATATTTTTAAAAATTTATTAAAAAAAATAAAGCTTTTATTTTAACAACAACAGCAGCAGCAACAAAACTCGAGGTGGTTGAGAAACTTGACCAAGGTCACAGCTGGTGAGAAGCTTTCCAGGGATTTGGCCACAGTCCTATTCTGTCAGTCATTTTTGTGAATTAAGGAAAGTCAGAAATGAGTAGCGTAGCCTTGCTGATGGCATGGAAACAATGTGAAACATTTAGAGAACTTAAGGTAATATAGATTGGCAGATATGAAATACCATGCAGAGGTGGATGATATCCATGAAAGGGTACTGTGTCAAATTGATGCTGTGAGGAGGGATGGGGGGAAGAAGACATACTAGTTAATTTTGATATCACTTATAGTGGGAAACCAAGAGACAGTAGTCAAAATCAATTATAAGAAAGAGGGAGGGGCACCTGGGTGGCTCAGTCGGTTGAATGTTTGACTTGGGCTCAGGTCATGATCTCACCATTCCTGAGTTCGAGCCCTGTATTGGGCTTGCTGCTGTTTCAGTGCAGAGTCCACTTTGGATCCTCTGTCTCCCTCTCTCTCTACCCCTCCTCCACTCACACACACACTCTCTCAAAAATAAATAAAACATTTTTTTAAAAAGAGGGAAAAGGGTATGATATAATAATATGA
This sequence comes from Neofelis nebulosa, assembly GCF_028018385.1. NCBI lineage: Eukaryota > Metazoa > Chordata > Mammalia > Carnivora > Felidae > Neofelis > Neofelis nebulosa. The sequence continues at coordinate 88,101,053 of NC_080785.1, forward strand.
ATATAAAGATAACATTATAACAAAAGCACAGATCTTCCTAAATTCCAGAAGCTATGTTATGAATAAAAACATATATGCAAATATAAAGGAAAGATAAACCTTGAAATAGAATTATATTATAGGAAGAGACAGGGATCAGGGTGGAGGGCCTGGGGATAAAAGTTAGAATTCTTTGAATATACTTTGTTTTGGAGAGATGGTATAGAACAGTACCTTAACTATAAAATTAAATTGAAAAGCAATTCTAAAAATTGAAAACAAAATAAATCGATCAAACGTAACTATGTTGGTGCATAACTGTGCAATCATAAAATCGTATAGGACAATTAGAGAAATATGAATACTGACTGGATATCTGATGATATTAAGGAATTTTTGTTAGTTGGGGGAGAATAATGATGGCATTGTGGCTACAGTTTAAGGGAGTTCTTGCCTTTTAGAGATACATATGGAAATGTTTATAAATAAAATTCTTGGGTAATTTAGGGATTTGCTTCACAATAATCTGGAATTGGGTGGTGTAGGAAATGAGTGGGGGCTGACTCAAGATTGGCCATAAATTGAAGCTAGGTTATGGGCATTTGGGTTCATTATATGATTTTCTTTATTTTTGTATAGGTTTGAAAATTTTCGTTAAAGGGTTATACATTTCTTGATAACCAAAAGTACCAGAGTTTAGATATCCAAGTGAGTGTTGACCTAAAATACTTTAAAGGCTATCAACTTAATCCAAGAACTTTATGTTGTGTCTATATATAATTATATATTATAATAATCATTATTATACTTAATCATCAGAATAGACAACTTTGCTTTGAAACAAAATCCCTATCAATTGGCTTGATTTCCTGTCTTAAACACCAAACTTAGCTCTACAGTGAGCTAAGAGGACCTTTGACTCTCCTTGAAACCCAAATCTATCCTCAGAGAATAAATACTTGCCAGCCATAGAGGTGATGAAAAGAACATGCCAAAGAATTAGGATAGACTATATGTCAACTAGTTTAAAAAGAAAGCATAAAGGAATAAAATCCACATTTTGATACTTTGAATATGGTTCTGAATTTCTCATTAGAGACAACACCTTATTCCACAGAAGACAAGAGAGTGTTAGCAATAATTAGTATCACATCAAAGGTTTTCACTGAGGGTATCCTTATCCTGAGCATTGAAAAACAGATGGTGTAATTACCAGTGCATTGCAGACTATCATGGATTTATAAATGGGTTATTGCAGACATGAATAGAATATTAGTCTTACACACAAACTTATGGGAAAATGTGAACAATCTAAACTATAGTGCTTAGATGAGGTTTCAGTTTAAGAGTTAACATATGCATAATAATATATGCCAGAAAAATGTACTGGGGGACTTGAATATGCTCTCTCATTTAATTCTTCTAATAATCCTATGAGAGAGGTATGTCGCAGAGAGGCTATGCTCTAAGGAGAGAAACGAGGGTTCACATTTCCTGTGACTCCAGAGTCCTTCCTCTTTTCACTCTGCTGCTCTGCCTCCTGCCATGTTGGCTAGAATCAGACACAACACTGACAGGCCTAATAATAACTATTGATAATTTATTATCTTTAAAAATGCAAATTTCAAACAAATAGCCAGCATCACATTTAATTATAGAACACTGGAGGCATTCCCATTAAAGTCAGAAATAAGGTAAGGAAGGGTACCTGATAAAAGCATGGTCATTGAGTATGATTCAGAAAATGCGTGCCAAGGCATTTAGACAAGAAAATGATGTGTGTATATGTGAGAAAGAAGAAACAAATGATCATTATTTACATCTGATAAATGCCTACATGAAAAATACAAAATAATGTTATAGTGAAATGAGGTGACCATTTATAAAACAAATTTAAAAAAATATAGCTTTCTTTTTTAAAGTAAAAAAAAAATTTTTTTTGAGAGAGATAAAGTGCAAGTGGAGGAGGGACAGAGTGAGAGAGGGAGACACAGAATCTGAAACAGGCTCCAGGCTCTGAGCTGTCAGCACAGAGCCCGACACTGGGCTCGAACTCATGAACTGTAAGCTTGTGACCTGAGCCAAAGTCGGATGCTCAACTGACTGAGCACACCCAAAATATAGCTTTCTTAATAAGAAGCTTGAAAACATATTGAAGAAACGATCCCATTTATAATAGCAATGAGAAAGATAAAAAACCTGGAAATAATCATTAAGAATGTGAAAATCTATATATAGAAAACTACTAATACATAGGGAAATGTAAAAGCAGATTTGAACAAATGTCCTAGGATGACAAAAATACTTTAAAAGAGGCCATTTACCTCTGAATTAATCAATAGAATTTTAGAGCATAAAAGATGATTATAAAGTACAGTTGAAACAATAAATTTTATGAAAGGAAGACTGTTAAGTGTGAAATCTCCCTTTCAGACTGAAGATGTATTATAAACCTATGAGATTTAAACAGTATGACAGTAGCACCAGAATGGAGTGCTGCTTTATCATTGTAACCAGAAAATAGCTTGTTTATGCATAACTTAATATACAAGTTCAAGTCAGTGCAAGGAAAAGATGGAATTCATCAACACAGTGTATTGAAAGAACAAAATTAAACATTTGGGGAAAGAATAAAGCCAGGCCCCTATCTCATATTTTACTTAAAAATATATTCTAAAGTTTTAAAATCAAAACAAAAAATGAAACTATAAAAATAAGAACAAAATACACATGGATATTTTATATGATTGTAGTGTTTTGAAGGAATCGAAGGGAAACAACTAATATAAGCACACAACATCTAAAGACTTCCACATATCTACATACACACTTAAAAATCAAGTGTCAAACTTGAAAACAGTGTGCAAACACTTGATATACAAAGGGTTAATAACACAACTTTATGTATAAAAAAAGTTTTAGAGGTCAAAAAGAAAACCACCACAAAATGACTAGTGATCATAAAAATATGTCACTAAATATAAGACCAAATGACTGATAATTACATAAAAAATTGCTTAACAATCCCTTTCTCAAAGCAGTTCTATTTCTTGGTAAGTGCCCATTCAGGTGTATGCATGAGTACCCCAAGAAACATACAAGAACGTTCAACTACCATTATTAGCAATTGATGAAAATTGGAAATACCCCCAATTTCCATAGGCAATATAATGGATAAGTAATATTGGCATAAAAATACAATAGAAAAATACATGCAAAAATATGAATAGTTCTCACAAATAGAGTGAAAGAAGTCAAACACAAAAATACATTTTGTATGATTCTATTTACATCAAATTTAAAATATAGGTAAAATAAAAAGTATGGTGTTCAGGGATTCATGGTTAAGTGATAAAACTATGAACAATTAAAAAGGATTATAAAAGTCACAGTAGCTACTACAGGTAGAGTGATAGGCTCTAAAGGGAATTTCTGGGAGCTGGCAGCATTTTATTTTTTGACCTGGGTAGTGGTTGAGTATTTGATTTAACTTATACCTTTATATTTTAGACACTTTAACATAGGTGTATTACGCTTCAAAATTTTAAAAGATTAAAAACTATGTAGAAGATGGTCTATTTTTTTTATAAAACTACACATTCAGAAAAATTATCTGAAATAGTCCAAAATGTTAACAAAAGTATTATTACACTTAACAACAAAAAACCCAGACAACCCAATTCAAAAATGAATAAAGGACCTGAAAATTCATTTCTCCAAAGAATATAAATGGCAATAGGCACATTAAAAGATGCTCAACATCACTAATCACTAGGAAGTACAAATCAAAATCACAGTGAGATATCACTTCACACTCATTCAGATGGCTAGTATTGAACAGATATCTGTGCACCCATTTTTGTAGCCTCATGATTCATTAAAGCCAAAAGGTGGAAACAACTCAAATGTCCACCAACAGGGCAGTAGATAAACAAAATGTGATATACACGTACAATGGAATTTCATTCGGCCTTAAAAAGAAATGATATTCTTTCTGATACACGCTACAACATGAACGGACCTTGTAGACATTATCCTAAGTGAAATAAGCCAGGTACAGAAGTGCAAATATTGTATGACTCCACTTACTTGAGATACCTCGAACAGTCACGTCCATGGAGACAGAAAGTAGGACAGTGATTACCAGGAGTGGGACAGCGAGGAGTGAGGATTTACTGTGTAATGGGTACGGCATTTCAGTATGGGGTGATGAAAAAGCTCTGGAGGTGGATGGTTGCACAACAGTGAATGTACTTAATACCACCAAACGTACATTTAAAAATGGTTCAAATGGTGCATTTAGTGTTATGGTTATTTTACCATGGTAATGAAGTAGGATTATAATTTTCATATGCATTTCTGTATTTTCTAATCTTTTTTACAATAAGCAAGTATTTGATTTGTAATCAGAAAAAAAGTTTTCAGAAAAGGGATTTAAAAAAAACTGGTCACATGCCTTCTAGAATGCAGCTCTGGGCAGGGTCGGGCATAAGATGGTTTTTTTGTGGTTGTTTTTTTTCTTTTTCTTTTATTTTACTTACATCCAAGTTAGTTAATGTATAGTGTAATAATGGTTTCAGGAGTAGAATTTAGTGATTCATCACTTACGTTTAACACCTAGTGCTTATCACAACAAGTGCCCTCCTTAATGTCTATCACCCATTTAGCCCATTCTCCCACCCACCAGCCTTCCAGCAACCCTCGGTTTGTTCTCTGTATTTAAGAGTCTCTTATGGTTTGCCTTCCTCTCTGTTTTTATCTTACGTTTCCTTCCCTTCCCTATGTTCATCTGTTTTGTTTCTTAAATTCTATGTATGAGTGAAATCGTATGCTATTTGTCTTTCTCTGCCTGACTTATTTCGCTCAGCATAATACACTCTAGTTCCATCCACGTTATTGCAAATGGCAAGATACTTGCATTCTCTTTGGGGCACAAGATGTTTTCAAAAAATAATTATCTTAAGAATTTATACTCTAGGGGCGCCTGGGTGGCACAGTCGGTTAAGCGTCCGACTTCAGCCAGGTCACGATCTCGCGGTCCGTGAGTTCGAGCCCCGCGTCAGGCTCTGGGCTGATGGCTCGGAGCCTGGAGCCTGTTTCCGATTCTGTGTCTCCCTCTCTCTCTGCCCCTCCCCCGTTCATGCTCTGTCTCTCTCTGTCCCAAAAATAAATAAAAAACGTTGAAAAAAAAATTTAAAAAAAAAAAAAAAAAAAAAAAAAAAAAAAGAATTTATACTCTAAAGCCAGACAATACAAACAAGCATAGACAGAAAGACAAGTGGGAAAAAAATTATGGATACAGATGTGTATATGTTGGAGAAATTGTCTGAATCATTTTCATGCCCAGCAAGGCATGTGAATAGCACATACGGGAATTCCCAATTCTTTTGAAAGACCTGAAGAAACCGTATTGCTTTCTAAAATCCCAGCAGCATTGTACTAGGAAAGTTTTAATATGGGTAAACTATTATTTTGGTGGCATTTTTCTATAATCTAATGACAAATTAAGAGTACTATACACATCAATCCAGAATTTTCTGGAATAGCTATTTGGGAAATTGGAAGACCTGAGCAGCCTTGGTCAGGTTTGGACAGATCATTTAGCTTTTCCTAGACCTGTTCACTTATCTGTAAAATGAAGGCGTTGGTCTTGATAACATGAAACGTCATTTCCTGAGGTTTTGTGGCATGGTGAAAAGCTTGCAACAGCAGTTTAATATTAAAGTTCCTCTAGTAAACACTAAACACTATTTGTTCTAAATATTCTATATCAATTGCTGGAATATATATTTAGTATATGCACCTTCCCCCTGACAATGTTATTTTGCTATTTGCTGTAGTACAGGTGTTCCAAAATAGGAAAAACTCAAGAAATTACAAGGAATTAAGTTGTTATGAAAGCAAACACTTCCACAACAAAACTCCTTTAAACATTTGGAAGTTGGATATGCTGACTAAAAGCTCACACTGTTTGTTAGGTTAAGCTGTTTGGAACTTGTATGTCTTAAAAGTTTATTTAACTTTGCGGATGGGCATCATAACAATGTAATCTGGAGCAACTACTGACACGCCTGGCCACTGTCAAAATGATGGAGGAGGTGCTCAATCATGAGGCCCTAATGCTCTGATTCCAACCGTATCCTATTTGTTCTCTCAGTATCCACTCCAGAAAGGAAAATCCTGTAAAATTAGCTTTACATGTGGATTTAATAATCTTCATTGAACGAAATATTGTGATACATTAAACAAAAGATCCCACCATGATGCAATTTCTCTCTCTTCATCCCCGCTCTAGTCTTTTTTTCTGTGTTTCTTTGTCTCTGTCATCTTTATCCCACCACCTCCATCTCTCAGAGCTCCACTTTATTCCATGACACTATATTTCTGTCTTCTATGTTTGGGTGGGAATTAGAGGGGAAAATTATAGAAGATGAGCACATAATAAGCAGCAGATGTTAGCTATTTGTGGAGCAGGGAGGAAGAGCAACTTAAACTTGGCCAAGATTCTCCAAGTCAGGCCAGGCTCCTCTTCTGGTGCCTGCCCTAGAAAGGAGAAAAGTCAAATCCCCCAATCCATATGCTGTTTCCCCCTTCTTACCCCCACTGCTTCACACTACAGAAGCAAAGATATAAAAAGGAGGGGAAAAAATAGGAGAGGAGCAAATGTAAAAAGCAGAAAGTTTTAATATATTTACCTCTTGTGCTTTTATATTTTCAGTGCTACGGTTATATCTATTCTGTGCATTCTGCAGAATTTATAATTTATTGAATTGATAAACCCTACAGTCATTAAATAAGTTTTAGACCTAGGGAAGCTACATGTGCTATTTGTATGGGGTATGGTTTTCTTTCTAAAACCCCTTTTGTTCTAAACACTTTTTCTGCTTGGTACACAGAAGATTTTGGAGTGGTGGTAGTTAGGGAGATGGGTTAAGAAGCAAAGAAATAAGCCTAATAAAGGGGACAAACAGGAAGCTCTTTTCTCTACCTAGACAGCATATATCCAAGGTAGCAGTGGTTATTTACAGACACTATACAACCTTTGTGGTCTAATTTGGAAAAAATGACTTGAAAAATGGCCATCTCAGGAGTAGCAAAAGGAGAGGCCAGTGCTATGGCATAGTGAGAGGGATTGGCGGGGGGCGGGGGGGGGATTCAGAAAAGGCAAGTATGTTCTAAGGCCAAACACATTGCCTCTGTCCAAGGCTGGCTCTGGCTTGGAACATATTCTTCAGGTTAAAGCTCCACCAAGTAAGGAAGTGTCTGTTTTTTCACCCTTATTATCCCTAGGGCCCAGTAGAAAGCATGGTTCCATAAATGCAAAATAAGTATTCATTGGATGAATAGCTAAAACAAAACAGATTGTCATAGTTTTCCATTGTAATTAGTGATTTAATTAAAGGATGCTCTGTACTTAAGTTTATATTTTAATGATTTGCTTTCCTATTATATGGCTTCTAATGAACAACATTTAGAATCATAAACTATTACAGCTGAAAAGGGCCTTAGTGATCTCTAACTTGACTTTCTCATATTACAGACTTGGAAATGAAAGCCTACTTAAGTGGCAAGAAAGCAGAAGTTTCCTCCCTAAGAACACGAGTTCCATAACTACCATCCTAAAGTTCTTTTCACTGTATCATGACATGCTATTTTTGAGATGATCACAGTAACGAATGAAAATTTAGTTTAAATTTATATGTGACTGACAACTTTTGTGCCTGTTTTGTCATCTTTTTGTGTACAAGCAATTGTTGCAGCTAAACTTTGTATCAGTTGTCAAAACACATGCCTATCTTTTGTACATACAAACATAGTCAAAACAACTTTGTATTAAATACACAAGCAAAGGAAAGCTGTGATAAATAATGGATACTTAAAAATAAACAAAATAAGGGACAAGCAATTTTACATCTGTTGATAATGATCTAGAAGTAGTTTCTTCTACCCTGAAAGATTTTCACTGAAAAGAACAGGAAATGACTCAAATCACAGATATTATCAAACTAGAAGCAGAAAAAGAAATAAACTAAATAACATAATGCTGTACCTTAGAATGCTATATTGTAAATGCATAAAAAGATTTCCAAAGGACTTGGATGAACGGTCAGTGTTTCAATATGTACTATATACAACCTTTAATCCATTTCATAAATTTTCTTTACTTACCAGCACCATACAAGACACCTTTAAGTTAACCTTTATTGAGAGAGTTCATGTGTTGTCATATATTTCATAAGATAAACTTGGGTTCTTTCAAAAATGAGTCTCAGAGTAAAGGTAGACATTTAAAAGACATTACTTACACTTAGATAGTAAAACTATAAGCAATCCCTGGACTTCATTTTTTTCTTTTGTTTTATAAGATTGACTTAAAAACTGTATTATTTTAATTATTTAATTATGTAAAAATATATTTTAAAAGTATTATCAATAGAAACATATTATGGTAAAGGTAAACAAAAGCATGAAATTATTCAGTTAGTGTGGAATTAGTTTAATTAGTTAATTAAATTAATTTAATTAACTAATTAAACTAATAATTAGTTTAAACTAATTATTAATTAGTTTAATATCTTCATTTTTCCATAATGATTTAATTATTTAAGATGCACACTATTCTGATGAATGAACTAAAATATTAAACTAAATCCTTGGGTGCCTAGGTGGCTTACCAGTTAAGCATCTGTCTTGAGCTCAGGTCACAATCTTGCAACTCATGAGTTCGTGCCCCACATCAGGTTCTGTGCTGATGGCTCAGAACCTGGAGCCTGCTTCGAATTCTGTGTCTCTGTCTCTCTCTGCCCCTCCCCTGTTTGTGGTGTCTCTCTCTCTCAAAAACAAAAACATTAAAAACTAAATAAAATAAATCTTTAAACTAAATTTTATGATTCAATTTATATTTATATACATTATCTAATAACTTTATATATATATATATATATATATATATATATATATATATATATATATACAACACATACATGTGATGTATGTTTATACATGTAATATGTTATATAAAAATTTAAATATTATTTTTAAATGCCAAATAAAGACAAAAAACAATAACCCAAGGGAAGCAAGGTAATACCTGAAACAGGTAATACCAAATTAACCTTCTTAGCTTAGAATGAATGTATAGACATTTCCAAGGATTTAAAGCTCTGGATTTTGTAGTAGTATACAGTCAGTCCTCATTATTCATGGATAGTGTATTTGCAAATTCACCTACTCATTAAAATTTGTTTGTAACCCCCAGATAATACATGTGGCTTTTGGGGATCATTTGCAGACATCCCTAGAATGGTGAAGCTCTGCTATCTTGCTTCAGCTCTCATGGTGTAAACAGAATCCTTTCGGTGGTCTAAGTGTCACCTTTTGTTTTGTTTCTTGTTTTCATTTTTTAATTTGTTAATGTTTATTTTTTGAGACACACACACACACACACACACACACACACACACACACACAGAATCCAAAGCAGGCTCCAGGCTCTGAGCTGTCAGCACAGAGCCTGATGTGGGGCTCGAACTCACAGATGGTGAGATCATGACCTGAGCCGACGTTGGATGCTTAAGTGAGCCACCCAGGCACCCATCCCTAAGTGTCATGTTTTTTCACACTTTTGTGCTCCCAAGTTTAGTGCTGAAGTGCTGCCTAGTGTTCTTAAGTACAAGACGGTTGTGATGTGTCTTATGGAGAAAATCCATGTGTTAGATAAGATTCCTTCAGGTGTGAATTATAGTTGTGTTGGTCATGAGTTCCATGTTAATGAATCAACAATATGAAATAAGATGTTTTTAAACAGAAACATGTTTAAAAAAAGGTTACATATTGATGGCTTGACAAAAGTACTATGACCAGAGGTTCACAGAAACCTAACCTAGTATGTCCTCTGGGAACAGTGACTTTGTAGGACGTAACTACCAGAAATAATGGGAGACAAAGAGAAGATGCACAGAAAGCCACAACTGGGGGAGGAGGGAGACATAATTTGATTTTCATGATTTCTTTACCATGCTTTTATTGTTTGTTTTGTTTCAGGAATATGAAAAGAAACAAGATGTATTTTCAATATAGAAATAAAAATAAATACATTTTGTTTCTCCAGCATTGGTTATATGAAGTTTCCTAAGTGTCTGGAAATTAGATGACAGCAAAATTAGATGTCATGCCCCATGGATCTCTTCAATCCTTTATGATCCCTGGCTTGGTGGGTGGTATATGGTAAAAGGAGATACTGTTGATAGATGACAACTGATGGATATCTCAAGACTTCCATGGAATATTATAGTTTCATAAAATTCTAGCCCGAGGAGCCCTGAATACCCCACTGAAGATCTGGGCCATTAGCACATCAGATAACTGTATATATTCTGTAGTCCTATAAAGAGTGGACCCTTATATGTTTATGCCCTATATTTCTTTTGAACCAGAACCCTTAAGAATTCACATAATGGATCTTTCATGGTAGGTCCATACTAGAGGGATTTCTAGTCTGCATCTATGCTAGTGAGGTACTTGCAAGACAGACCAAAGAAACTATCAACTCTTATTCTAGTTTTAACCAAAATCAGGCAATTCGTGATCTGTCTATGGGTTGCTGAAATCAGGGCTTTGTTTTAAAGTTCTGTGAAATTTATAACGAACAAGGACTAAGACCCCAAAAGAATATTAAAATAAACATTACTTACTGTTGACATTTCAAATCAAGTACTTTCAAAAGTGAATGTTTAAACATTTCTTATCATAAAAACATGTATTCCCTAAAGAATAATCAAAGGCTCTTGAATTTAAACATAAGAAACTACAAATATGTTAATACATGTAGTACCAGTGAAAATATCTCAATGCTATAAATAATGATTGTCATTATATTCCTTTGGTACAAATAGAATCAAAGTGTTCCCTTAAAAAAAACCGTATTATAGGAAATGGAAATTTACTTTTGAAATCTGATCCAAATACAGTAAATGCAGATCCTCCCTTGAATATACTTTGAATAAGACAACACTAAAGAAGTCTGAATAGAAACCCCACCATATATCAGTGCTAAATAATTTGTTTAGATTTGAAAAACAAGGGGCGCCTGGGTGGCGCAGTCGGTTAAGCGTCTGACTTCAGCCAGGTCACGATCTCGCGGTCTGTGAGTTCGAGCCCCGCGTCAGGCTCTGGGCTGATGGCTCGGAGCCTGGAGCCTGTTTCCGATTCTGTGTCTCCCTCTCTCTCTGCCCCTCCCCCGTTCATGCTCTGTCTCTCTCTGTCCCAAAAATAAATTTAAAAAAAACGTTGAAAAAAAAAATTAAAAAAAAAACAAAAAACAAATCTTTAAATGGGTATCATCTGTCAGTTCTGGGTTGAGGACAGATGTGGGGTTGGAGGGAAGATTCTGATGCTGCCATGAAGAATGAGAGGTGACATTCGAGTCGGGGCAGACTGGGCATGAGAAAATCCAGGAAGACTTTCCAGCAAAAGGGAGGAGGCAAAAGGTCAAGGTCAGATGGTGGGAATTCCATAGTATTGGACAAAAGTTTTTCAAGCTTTTGATTATCTGATAGCTAGCTGCCTTCTTGAAAGCCTCTCTCCTGGTCTTCACAACACTACTCTTCTGGTTCCTGTCCTGTTTCTTTGACCATCCTTTCGGTATCTGTGGTTTCAAACTGATACCCACATTTATTCTGTGATGATTTCATACCTAGGTGTCCAACTGTTTGGTAGATGTCTCTAATTAATGGCTTGTCAATGTATTCCAAACAGAAGTAATACTTCTACACTCTCCCCAATCTACTGCTCCCTTCCAGTTGTCATTGCCACATTACTTAACTTCAACCAGAGTCGTATTTCATAGTTCTCCTTCTCCCCCCCACTTCTGATCAGTTATAAGCTTTCATGGCTTCTATCACTGCTTGGAAATAATGTCTGCAACGCCTTGACCACCCCTCCTGCCATCACACTAATAACCTCTCATCTAGAACTCCCATTTCCTACTGGTTTCTAGTCGAAGATTCATTCCTAAGAATGGACCTGGGGTGGGGGGCAAGGTTCCTACTGTTAACTAACATTTGACAAATGCAGCATACATCACTTTTCTCTTGACCAGCCATAATACACTTTAGTGTATGACTGATATTTCTCAGAATCGCTTGTCCTGGGGCTCTATTTTCATATTACATTCATCAACATCTAGTTATTCACGTTCCAGAAAACACACTTTGGGAAACAATGACTTGAACTATAAAAATGGCCCCTAAACCGCTCTCCTTGCCTAAACTTTCCCTTTCCAGTGCATCGAGTATTTCACTGATAGATTAATTTCTCTAAAGTACTTAACTCATTACAGTATTACCTTGCTCAGAAACCTTCAGTGGCTCTCCATTGATCTAAGCAGTGATGAAGCACCAGGTTCCCACAACGTGGTACTAATGTACCTCCCAGTGTTATCCTTTCCCCCTACATGGCAGTGTAGCATAGGAGAAAACACATGAACTTTGGAGTAAGCTCCAGGTTCTTAAAAACTGTAAAACAGGCTTTGAGTCCTTTCTTTGCTCATCTGCAAGTGCGCTTAGTAACTGCAGAGATGGGAGGAGGCAGTGAGATAGTATTAGTGAACATTCTCGCATAATTGTAGCGCATACTCTCTGGCCCCATGGGTTATAGACTCACTAGGCAGGTTGAACCCCTGTCATGTTGTAGTCACCTAGTGTCTTCCTGCAGTAAGTGACCAGTGATGTTTTAAACTGAGAACGCAGAGGATCACCTGCCAGTGTCAATGAGAACTGATCAGTAAATCAGTACCTCTATTTGGGGAATTTTTTTACAGGTCCTGAAGGAGCCAGTTCCCACAGAACGTCCAAGCTTTTTAGGTGGAATGTGCCACTGGCGCTTGGCTGGGGTGGGGGTGGGGTGCAGGGCCCAAGAATCAGCAGCGATGCTTGAAAAGCAAATCTCCAATTCAAACAGATGAAACAAAAGCCCACTGCAAGAGTCAGAAAGCTGCACTTTTATTAGATTCAGAAACTTTTTTTGAAAGTTTATTTATTTATTCTGAGAGAAAGAGAGAGAGAGAGAGAACATGCAAGTGTGTGAGCAGGGGAAGGGTAGAGAGAGAGGGAGAGAGACAATCTCAAGCAAGCTCCATGCTGTCAGTGCAGAGCCCAATGTGGGGCTCGATCTTACGAAGCATGAGATCATGACCTGAGCAGAAATCAAGAGTTGGACGCTTAACCAACTGGGCCGTTCAGGCCTCCCAGAAACTTTTAAAAGTGCTTATGATTTACTTCAAAGTCCAACATGAAGAAAATATAAGGTCCTCAACACCCCTGCCTACGAAGGAAAAAGGAATTTTTGTTTGATTTGATCACTAGCATAGTCTAAGTGCCTCAAATGGTGTCTTGCATGTAGAGGATGCTCAGTTAATATGATGGAGGGATGGAGGGAAGGATGGAGGGATGGATGGAGGGATGAATGGATGGAGCAAGGGATGGAGGGAGGGAGGGATGGATGGAGGGATGAATGAATAGTTGGATGAATGGGTGGGTGGTGGATGAATGAATAAATGATTGAATGGATGAGGCCATGGCATGCATTTTATATACAACCTAGTAGAGCACTGAATATATAGAAGATCCTTAATAAGTAATTGGCTAAATATATCAATTGTATCCCTAACCAGATAAGGGCATTTATAAAAAATAATGTACCTTAAACTAAATATTATTCCTATATATTTCTAATTTATAAAATATTTTTATATATTATCTATATTATCATCATTCTCTTTCTTTTAAAATTATCTATTCATTCATTTATTTCTCCCCTCACAACATGGGAGTGTCAGAGCTTAAAAGCGGGTGAGGAGAGAAAAATGAAATTAAGAGATTAATTAGATGTTCTTAGTCAGAAGGTTAAAAAATTTTGCCTAAATTGGTTTGACTATGTTGAATGGAATGAAGAGAAAACAAACTTAATTTTTTTAAAAACCTGGAAGAAGATGGAGGAAAATGAGGCATAAGGTGTGTAAAACGTGTTTGATAAATTTGTCTGGAAAGAATGTTATGCTTAAATGCATTCTTTTCCCTTAACATTTCACTCAAAGTTTTTATAACTATCATTCTTGTATGAGGGAATAATAGCCAAATATCTCCTTCACAGCACAGGAACCAAGTCTCAGTGAAGTTAATGATCTGTATATTCAAGAGCAGGTAGATCCAGGGCTAGAATCCATGTCTTCCAAGTATTCAGGAATAAACACAATCGCCAAAGTGTAAAGTGAGGCTGACACATTTAGAGAACATAAAGAGTTAGGGTGACTAGGGTATCTGGCTGGAATGAAGGGGATATATAGAAAAGTCATAGGAAATCAAATTAAGGAAATAACTGAGATAGATTACAGAGTGCCTTAAAACACAATAAAGAATCTAGATTTTTATCCATGTCAGTTATTTTTGAAATTATTTTTAAAGCAAAAAATATCCTTTTTAAAGTAAGAAACCTTATATGAGATGCCAGTATGCAAAACAACTAAAAAGAAGGTGGTTTCTCCCATTGAAATTGTTCCCTCCTTCCTGCCTCTCAGCCTCTGAGGAGAAAAGGTTGAAAATTGATAAAAGGTTTAAACCAAGGAAAGTCTGAAAAGGCATAAGTCTGACAAGTGGGCAGGGCAGTGCTAGAGCAAGTGGCATAGAGACCAGGTGGAGGAACCCACCGTGGGAGGAAGAGAGCACAGAGGCATGGTTGTCAGTGGGAAGAGGAGGCAGAGATGCCGGGGACAGAGGGAGAATCTGAACAGAACCAAGAAAAGTTCAAAGATTCACACGTGGGCAACTGTAGAATATAATCACAAACGTGGTGAAGGAAAGCAGGAGGCTGCTGGTTTTGATGAAAGGCAATGATGTACCTTTTGTCATGTAGACATTTCTACTACGCTAGGCTACGGCCAAAGGAATAGAAAGTAACCCCTTTCTACCAGTTTTCTGTTTTTCAAATAGATGAAACAAAAGTGCATGCCATGAATCTGAAAGCTGCACTTTTTGCCATATTAACAAAAAAATTTAAGTGCTTAACATTTCACCTGAAACTCCAACATGAAGAATATACAGAATCCCCGATGACTCACCCCATTCTACAAAGGAAAAAAAGACCATTTCCATTTTTGTAAACTTTCTGTTCTTCAGTCTGGGTAACTAGCACATTAATTTTTTTTTTTTTTATCTTTAAAAGCTAGTTTTTCCAGGGGCATTAAGTACAATTTATTTCAAGCATAATTATTTTGAAATCCAAGATTTTTCTGGTGCTTCATAAACTAAATGGTAAAAGTGAAACTTGAGGAATCTGTACACCCAGGCAACCACAGTAATTCTGATGCGTATTATTTTGAGAATAAATAACAGGTTTTGGCAAGCTGCGTGTAAAGAGGACAGTCTCCTCTTCCTCTGTGATTCTGAAACTGGTGATGCAAGCGCTCCCGCCCTTTTCTGAGAACACAGAAAACCTGACTCAGGCAGGCAGCTGCGGCTATTAAAACAGCGCCGGCCCGCACGCGTCCTCACTGGGGTGAGGGCCACCCGCCGCCGAGCAACGATGAAGCTAGCCAACTGGTGGGGGCTGAGCTCGACTGTCCTTGCGGCTTATGGCGTTTTGGTTGTGGCGAACAATGAAACGGAGGAAATTAAAGATGAAATGGCCAAGGATGCCTGCCCGGTGAGACTAGAAAGCAGAGGGAAATGCGAGGAGGGGAGCGAATGCCCCTACCAGGTGAGCCTGCCGCCACTGACCATTCAGCTCCCGAAGCAGTTCGGCAGGATCGAGGAGGTGTTCAAGGAAGTCCAGAACCTCAAGGAAATGGTAAATAGCCTCAAGAAATCTTGCCAAGACTGCAAACTGCAAGCTGACGACAGCCGAGACCCGGGCAGAAATGGACGGCTGTTACCTAGCCCAGGAGCGCTAGGAGAAGCCGATGACAACAGAGTTCGAGAATTAGAGAGTGAGGTTAACAAGCTGTCCTCTGACCTAAAGAATGCAAAGGAGGAGATCGATGTGCTTCAGGGTCGCCTGGAGAAGCTCAACCTTGTAAATATGAACAACATAGAAAATTATGTTGACAGCAAAGTGGCAAATCTAACATTTGTAGTCAATAGTTTGGATGGCAAGTGTTCATCTAAGTGTCCCAATCAAGAAGAAATACAGTCACGTCCAGGTATGTATAATGTCTTCTTACCATCTGTTCATGAATATTATATAGCTAGACAGGATCTATAATCATTAACTTTTGCAAAGAAGTTAGACAAAGGACAGATGAAAGAAATTAAGCCTTTTATTCATCAAGGTAGTACAGGAAAAACTAATATCTTTGCAAATGTGACCACAGAAACAAGAATTAATTACAAAAATCATAATTCTGTATCCATTAGAAAGCACTTTCAATTTCAAAGATCTTGTTTGTTAATGCCAGAGCTACACACAAACCAAAGTAGAGAGATATTATTTCTTAATATTTTACTGCATTTCACTTCTCATATCTCCTCATTGAAGTGTTTGAAGACAACACAGATAAGGCAGTATTTCCAGCTGTGCTTTGTTCATTGGAAGTCAGTTTCCTGTGGTTGGCTGACTGCTCCTCTCATGTGGCCACAGGAAATCTTTGCAAGATTTTAACTTATCTGCCAATCATAATCCCAAATATCTAGTGAAAACAGGAGATTTTATAAATGGAATAAAAGCAGCTATATGGCTTCATGTGTGTGCAAAACTTTTTGCTTTGAGTGGCACAAAAACATTTTAAGGGGAGAGTTTTGGCATGACAGAAGACCACAAACTTAGTTACCTACTGTGCCCACAAACTTCTAGCTGTGGCACTGGTTCCTCCAAGTGCTGGCTTTCCATCTGATTCACTGCTGCTGATGGTCTTGTTACACTTTGGAAAGCCATCTCTGCATTAGGACCTCCACTTACCATGCATGTAAGGTTGAAGGGATATGGTGCCTGGGATGGAGATCACATTCATTTGGAACAAGCACCTCATGTGTGCTCCATCTCCAAGGAATCTGCTAGGGATCTGAAGGTGGGGCTTTCAAGGACCACTGTTGCTAATACTCCTGCCAGCCCGTATCTAAACATACCCTGAATGGCAAGGCAGAAGTTCACATCTTAGGTGACATCCCTGGGTGCACACTAGATTTGCTGCTGCATGGCAGCTTGTAATGATATGAACAAAATTCTACCATCTATTTTTATACTAAGAGTTTAGGGGAAATGTTGAAATACTTTGAGTTCTAAATACACATGAACAGATTTTGTTTTGAGTAGTAACTTACTTTATCTGGCCCAAATCCTTATAAAAATTATCTAAGAGTAAATACCTGTATTTGATTCCTACAGAGCCATCCTGAACATAACCACCTGTTGTTCTTTTCTAGAAACCAAACATGTGAAACACTGGCTAAATACGTTCCAGATAATAAATTCAGAATAAGAATGTTGGTATAGAGAGTATGATGCTAAGTGAAATAAGTTAGTCAAATAAAGACAAATACCATATGATCTCACTTATATGTAGAATTTAAGCAACAAACAGATGAACATAGGGGAAGGGAAGGAAAAATAAAATAAGGCAAAAAGAGAGAGGGAGGCAAACCATAAGTTCTCTCTTAACTGCAGAGAACAAACTGAGGGTTGCTGGAGGGGAGGTGGGGAGATGGGCTAAATGAGTGCTGGGCATTAAGGAGGGTACATGTTGTGATGAGCACTGGGTGTTGTGTGTAAGCGATGACTCACTAAATTCTGCAGAAACCAAAACTACACTATACATTAACTAACTTGAATTTAAATAAAATATTGGAAAGAGAAAAGTTTGCAAACGTATGTGTGGAAGCATTAAAAAAAGGATATTGGTATATTATTGAAAAAAATCTTTTTTTTACTTGAGCTTCTTAATTTAGTTGTCAAGAAAGTAAAATAAATATGAATTTATGATCAAGTCTGTACATTAGAATTTTAATACATAATTTGGAACATATCCTATAAAACTTTCTGGCAGAAGAGGATATCAGCCCCGTTAGGTGAAAGGAAATAGAAACTCTGCTTCTTCTGTAAACATGGAATGCAGTTCTAGAAGGGTTGGAAGCATCTGACCTTTAGGACCAAGGAATGCAGTAGTTACAAGAACAAGCTTTACAGCCAGCCAGATCTCAGTTCGTGCCTTGGCTCTACCACTTAATGCTTCTGTGAAGTTGACCAAGCCACTGGTTCTCTTTGACCCTAACTAAGTATCCTCACCTGCAGACTGGAAATAATACCTACATCATAAGGTCAACGTGCAGACTAAGTGTGAAAATGTTATCAAGTCTTTGGCAGAATGCCTAGAACACATAAGTAGCACTCACTAAGTATTACTAAATTACCAAAACTATTTCATTGACTTCGTTGTTGTTTTTTGTGAACATTGTTACTATTATTACCAACCAAGAGTATGTTGGAGAGCCTTGTCTGCTTTATAGCACCAAGTTCTTATTCTGAGGCTTTAATAAACATTTGCTAAACAGGTTCAAGTAAATTTTGCAGAGCAAGGTTTCATGAACACCACTGACTAAATTATCAAACTGCTTTTGTACATATAAAGAATTCTTCATATGCATCATTTTTAGTAACCAAATCCAATGTCTTTCTCTTCTTCCCCCTTCAGTTCAACATCTAATATATAAAGATTGCTCTGACTACTACACAATAGGCAAAAGAAGCAGTGAGACCTACAGAGTCACACCGGATCCCAAAAATAGTAGCTTCGAAGTTTATTGTGACATGGAGACCATGGGGGGAGGCTGGACAGTGCTGCAGGCACGTCTCGATGGAAGTACCAACTTCACCAGAACATGGCAAGACTACAAAGTAGGCTTTGGGAACCTCAGAAGAGAATTTTGGCTGGGGAACGATAAAATTCATCTTTTGACCAAAAGTAAAGAAATGATTCTAAGAATTGATCTTGAAGACTTTAATGGTGTCAAACTCTATGCCTTGTATGATCAATTTTACGTGGCCAACGAGTTTCTCAAATACCGTTTGCACATCGGTAATTACAACGGCACAGCTGGAGATGCCTTACATTTCAGTAAACATTACAACCATGATCTGAAGTATTTCACCACCCCAGATAGAGACAATGATCGGTACCCCTCTGGGAACTGTGGGCTCTATTACAGTTCAGGCTGGTGGTTTGATGCATGTCTTTCTGCAAACTTAAATGGCAAATATTATCACCAAAAATATAGAGGTGTCCGTAATGGGATTTTCTGGGGCACCTGGCCTGGTATAACTGAGGCACACCCTGGTGGCTACAAGTCCTCCTTCAAAGAGGCTAAAATGATGCTGAGACCCAAGCACTTTAAGCCATAAATCACTAAACTCATTCCTCTGGGTATTTATTACCTAATAGGGCAATTAATTCCTTGAGCACTTTGGAATATGTTTTATACTCCTTTACTATGACTAAAAATTTATCTCTAGGAATAGGTTCTTATGCTACACAGCATTTGAAATAACGCTGAAAAAGCACACATTTTATAGGCGTCTTTTGTTGCTGTTATACTGTTATCCAGATGAATATTTGCAAAGCAATTGGGAGTGTTGAGAATTACACATTAGATTTATGATTCCCTTAATTTCTATTAATTGAAAGATTTTCTATTTACTTATGTTACTTGCTATAATTATGAAATCATTGTTTCTTTAGCAGGCTGGATTTTTACACAAGTAATCTGTATTTTGATTGTGACTTACATACCTTTTTTTCAGGCTATAGTCAGTTATTGGCTCTTTATGTCTCTAAATACCTTAATCCTCATTCTGAGATAAACCTTCTCGATTTATGGCATTTCTTTTGGGTCAGGAAGACCCTACAGCATTTTAGCTCCCAGACAAAGGGAAATACATGTAATTAAACCTGTTCATGTACTATTTGTGAAATGTAAAATATTTGTCATTTAAAATATTTTGGTGGTAGCATAATGTCACTCCCAAAAGCATTCAGAAAATTAATTCAACCTTAAAGACCATGATTTAAAGGTTATTAATTCACAGTTGATAACTCTTTAGGTGTTGGATGGTTAAAACTGCTTTACTATAAAAATTAGCTTCCTTTGCTTTGATTGCACAACAGTTTTTAATTTAAGATTGCTCATTACTGTGCATGACTACTGGTAAGCTTTCTTTTGGAAGGGTAGGTGTGGGTGGGGAATGAAGCATTTATTTATAGACTAGATTACTCTGAGGGCCAAAGCATTTATATCCAAAGCAATATTTTCATTAAGTGATTCACTTCATAGAAAGCTAAGTTTTATAAGACGTATGTATTTTGATATATATAGAATAGTAGTTCAAATATTATGTATATCTTAACCCTAACTGGTGTATTGCTTATATTTTTATCAGAAAATTTAAATACAGGTGTTTATTTTTTTTAACCAAACTAAAATATATGAAGCTTTTATAATTCACTAATTCTGGAGTGCAGACCATTTTTTACAGATTATTAAAAAAATAGTGTGTTAAATTTAATCATTGTAAAAAAGGGATCATTTCAGAGAGAACAGTGGTATTCTGTTGAACATTTAAAATATACTCTAGTATAAAATTTGAAACAATACACTATAGTGTATGTGAGTCATAGAAATGTATTCAATCTTTAATTTCTAGTTTGTTTCTACCACAGTAACTCAAAATATACTCAAAAAGATGCAACTTTACTCATAATTTGAAAATAATTAAGGATAGTAGCTTTAGGAAACAAAGTAACTTTTCAAATATTGCCCTTTATAGAAAATTCTAACCAAAAAGAAGCAAGATACTCTTAAAAATATATGACATACAAAGTTTTCAGGTACACATGATGAAAATTAAGTTATTATGAATACTATTAAAGTATTAAGGCAAGAGAAATGCAAAGAGAATTGTGACAGCCAAAATACAAAATATCATGGTACATTTCAAAAGCTTCATATCTACTCAATAGTATAACAGATGTAAATGTAACTGATTTACACTTTTATTCTTTTTTGTTTTTTTAAAAAAAGATTAAGAAGATTTTTATTTTATACAATGTATTTATTTCACATAGAATTTTCATTTACTATATGTAATTGTTGATATATGCATAAGTTTAAGTCAATTCCCATGATCAAAAATGGACTCATGAAGCAGGATCTGATCCTCTCAAACTTCTATTTCTCACACTGAAAAAAGGAAAATATACGGACTCTTCGCAAAATACAGTTCTAAAGAAAAATAGCTCATAAAGCGAGTATCCACTGATATAATGGGAATGAGATTATCATTTCAGATGATTTGCCAAATAATCCATTAATCCATGTAAATACTCAAAAGCTGCCTTTTATCTTTCCACTTATTTCAAAGGATCAAATTTTATTTCTATTATACTTTTATGACACTTTTCCAATAAAAAATTCTGTGACATAGAAATTCCTTCTTGAAATCATTTCATGTCATTTATAAAATGTATTTTATACTTTATCATTTCATGTCATTTATAAAATATATTTTATGCTTTGCTAATCTTTAACATGTTGATGGAAATAGATTATATCTGAAAGAGCGTTTTGCTTTAACATAGTTATTCACTAATATGTGCTAATGTTCACAAATGTGGATTGATTATTAACAAATTGGTTCCATTTTAAAGGCTAATATTTGTTATCTTAATAAGACTTTATTTCTAAACTGTATCATTCTTTGAAAATGTTGACTAAAACTAGTCCTTAGAAATTCCAACTGAGGGGCACCTCAGTCGGTTGAGCCTCCGACTTCCGCTCAGGTCATGATCTCCTGGTCTGTGAGTTCAAGCCCCGTGTCGGGCTCTGTGCTGACAGCTCAGAGCCTGGAACCTGCTTTGGATTCTGTGTCTCCCTTTCTGTCTCTGCCCCTCCCCTGCTTGTGCTCTCTCTCTCTCTCAAAAATACATAAACCTTAAAAAAAAAAAAAGAATATATAAGTGAAAATAGAAGTCCTTAAAAAAAAAGAAATTCCAAGTGAAACTGATCCACTCATTGCTAAGAAGAAAAATCAAATTTTTCCTATAGGCAGTAATGCTTCAAATGAATGAATGACACATCTGTCCAATAAAGAGCTTAAATATACAAAGTATAAAACATACTCTAGTAACAAAATTTGCTGGTCTTATTTTTGAGTGGCTACCCAGGGAAAGGTTTTAAAAGTAAAAGTGATGGGTAATGTCATCATGATAAGCTTTTATTTAGAGTTCTTCTTTTCTTTTATGTATAAATAAGTTTATGTCTCATGTCTTTTAACCACCCTATAAAATAAAAGATTTAATCTTCACATCTATTTATTTCTGCAATATGGAAACATTAAATATTGTTAGTAAAATAATATTTATATATTTACTCTTGTCTGAAAAGTTGCATAATGTTCACCTAACTAGACTTTACCTTTGACTCTTTTTGAAGACTTTAATGAGTTCTATTTCATTAACAGGAAGACCATTATCTCACTTCCCTCCAGCATACTGTTGACACCTTTGAAATACAAAAGTTTCCGTTTTGTTTTGCAGCATTTAGCTCCATCTTTTTCCATCATTAACATTCCTGCTGGCTCAGCCCTCATCAACTCCTTTGGATAATGCAAATGCTTTCTCAGAGTAACCCATGCATCCAGTTTCCACCCTCCATTTCACTGTCAGAGAGACTATTTAAAAATACAGTTGTTATCATATTATTGCCCTGCTTAAAACCTTCCAACAACTGCTCATTTCCTATATGATAAATCCAGCAAATAAACCCCCTGTTCTTGCACAATCCCCACATTCCCTGAAGTTTCCATTATTCTGTGTATACTGTTCCCTTGGTCTAGATAGAAGGCCATCCTCTACCAGAGTTTTGTCTTCTTACTGCTCGTGATCTAGAGCAGGGACTCAGAAGCTGGACTTGTTAGGTTTGAATTTCAGCTCTACCATCTGCAAGCTGTGGGATCACAAACACAGTCACTTAATCTCACAGTCCTTTGGTTCTTTCAGTTACAAAATGGATAACAGTCGGGGCACCTGTGTGGCTCAGTCCGTTGTTAAGCATCTGACCTCGGCTCAGGTCATGATCTCCCAGTTGGTGAGTTTGAGCCCCATGTTGAGTTCTGTGCCGACAGCTTGGAGCCTGGAGCCTGCTTCAGATTCTGCATCTCCCTCTCTCTCTGCCCCTCCCCCACTGTTCTCTCTCTCTCTCTCTCTCTCTCTCTCTAAAATAAATAAAAACATTTAATAAACAAAATTTTTAAATGGATAACAGTAGAATCTGCCCAATAGAGTTATTGAGAGGATAACATACGAAGCACCTAGAATATATATATGTATCACCTTCTCCCCATCCTCCTCTCCCTTCTCCTAGTTACCTCTTTTGGGCATTCTGTTCTGGTAACATTAGGAGGGGGTTGGTACCCCTCTTCTTTGGTCCTATACCATCCTATATATTCCTTATTATATGTACATTATTCAACAATTGTCTGGGTTCTACCTTGAAATCAATCTGTTTGGCTAGGATGTAAAACCAATTTGTGACAGTGTTGTTATTCAAAGCGGTTCATAAATATGTTACCAAAGAGAGCTGTAGTCTGAGGAAGCTGGAGTTATAACTGGGGAAGGAGCAGATACTGTCAAATCTGAGGATTTGGGAGATTGTGAACACAGGCGAGAAGTGGTTGAAGCCAGGGGGAAAGTTGGCAAGAGAGGATCGGATATACTATAGACTGGATACATACGTACACTGGCAAACCTCTAATTTAGAAGGGGTTCTGGGACCGTGCCTCTGGGTCCATACCACACATGACAGTACCAGAACACACTGTGATTGTTCTACCCGTGTTCCTAAAGAAAAAAAAAGTTTTTTTTTCATACTTCTTATACCATATTATAATTTTGAAATTAATTTTAATCATACCAAATTCATGAATGGTTTAATTTAAAAAAATTACAATGAGACTAAAGACCCCTTTCTAGACCACCTTTAATTCCAATCTCCTCCCTCTCCCCAGAGGTGACAAGAGAGTTGGCTGAATCCCAACTAATTTCATCCTGTGTCTTGCCAAAATGCAATGTCTACTGAATCGTATTTATGCCAGGTTTCTTTTGTTTACTGATTGGGAAGAGTTGGAAGTGAGAATAGAAATGAGGGAAATTGGGTATACTTGGAGAACTCACTCCCCTGAATTCCCAAATGTGAATGAGCCACCTTTGCTCCTTGAAGTGGCCCCTCTCCCCACACTGAGGAGGCTCATCCTGTTGCAAGAGTGTTGCTTTCTCTTCTGAGGGAGAGATCTTATTCTCCGTGAGGCTCCTTCATCCCACTCCTCAGCCTCTCCGGACCTCATAATCAGGGCATGCTGTCATGTAAATTATGACGTCAAATTGGAGGAGAAGCCTTTATACAAATTTGTGAATTTTTATCAGCAGAAAGCTGGGGAATACATGTGGGGACAGATTTTGAGGTTGCTTGACTAAGGAAGCAAAAAACAGAATTTCAGATGGGACCGGATCTATTGATATGGGTATATTTACCAGAAGTTCTGGATTCTGTGGGCTAGCTTGAGCAGAGGTGTTTGCTTCTAATAGTTCATTTGATTAGTTAACGAAAACCTAGTTTCGACAGCAGCTCACGCTAACTAAAAAAAGAAGCCAGAAATGTCTTGGAACGTAAAGCCTTGTGGAGATAGAAATGTTGAAGTGGATTCAGGTGTAATTCATTCAAAAAAGCATTTACTGAGTGGATACCATGTGTTTAGGAAGTCAGAGATACATCAGTTTCCAAAAACCCTGTAGTCAGGGAGTTTATATCTTATCAGAGGAGATGAATAAATAAACAATATATTAAAATGCCATAAAAATTAAACAGGATAAGGGATATAAGGAGTATGAGAGGAAGGATTCTATTTTACATAGGCAGTCTGGGGAGACCTCCCTGAAGAGGTGACATTTGAACAGTCTTAAAGGTATGAGAGAATGCGCCAGACAGATGGCTGGGAGAAGATATCCAGGCCAAAGGAGCATCAGGTGCAAAGGTGCTTGGCCTGTTTTAGGTTCCGCCAGGAGGCCAGTGTAGGAAAAGCAGACAGTCTAAGACAGAGGGGGGTTGGAAGATGAGATCAGAGGAGTTGGGGAGCTGGGGTGTTGTGGCAGCTGTCAGACCATCTAGACCTTAAAAGTCATGGTAAGAATTTTGCCTTTTCCTCCACATAGGTAAAAGCCCTAAGGGTTTTGACCAGAGGAGGTACATGATCTCACCCACTTTGAAAAGGGCCACTCTGGTTGTTAAGTGGAGAATACGACTGAATCACGAACAGTCATCTGACAGTGTTTGCAGTGATCTTGGAGAGAGATGTGCACCACGGTGGTTGCAGGGAAGTAAGTCCTGCAGGCAAAGCTGACAGAATTTGCTGACCAGAGATCGGTGGGGGCGGGGGCGGGGGTGGGGGGGGGGCGGTGAGAGAGGGTGGGGGGGTGGATGGTGAAAAGATCAGAGGGATCACAGAAAACGACAGGACTTTGGCCTGAGCAACTGTGAGGGACGGAGCTGCTGTTCACTGAGGTGGGGAAGGCTGCAGGGAGAGCATGTCTGGTAGCTGGCATGGGGTGAGGGCTGGCGATCAGCAGTTTTGAACATTCTAAGCTCAGAGATCGATAATCCATCCCAGCGGATGGCATTTTGAGAGCATGATGTACGGAGAAGACATCTACGGTTCAGAAATGCAGGTCTATATTTAGAAATACGAGAATGTAGATGGTAAGGCATCCATGGGCCTCAATGAGATAACCTAGTAAGTGTACATGGAGCAAAGACTTTCACAGAAGAAAAGTTGGAGATAAGGAGGAACCAGCACAGCTGCATTCCCCCCACCCTGCCCACCCTAGAACTAGGTCATTTTCAGAGGTCACAGGGCTGCTGCCTTATGGAGAGGGCAGAGATTTATTCCCACTGGAATCACAACTTTCTCTAGATTATTTTAGATTTAGATGTGCTTTTTCTTGCTTCTGTCAGCAACAGTATTTTGTTGAGAAACTAAATGTCTTTTTTTTTAATGTTTATTTATTTATTTTGAAAGAGAGAGAGAGCAAGGGAGGGGCAGAGAGATTGGGAGAGAGACAGAGTCCCAAGCAGGCTCTGCACTGTCAGCACAGAGCCCGACGCGGGGCTCAGAGTCACAAACTGTGAGATCATAACCTGAGCTGAAATCAAGAGTCAGATGCTTAACTGACTGAGCTACCCATATGCCCCAAATTACTACATGTCTTATAAGCAAGTACTGTATTCTGTAAATGGTATTCTATAAATCATTGCTTGTGACTTAGGCTGTCACTTCACAGAGAAGGGAGGAGGGTCACCTATTGAAGTCTCAGATACTGCATCTTCTGGGACACAGCACCTTGTGAAGTTGGAGTGCTGTGATGTAGGATATGGTGTGTTTATGTGTGTGTGTGTGTGTGTGTGTGTGTGTGTGTATATATATATATATATATATAGCAAGAGAATTATGAACTAGGCCACAGACCAAAAATGTTCTTTGTTAACAGTGTAATGCTGAACTCTGAGTAATCACGTATGGTCATTTTAAATCATTAGGGTACTAGTTTGCTATTATTATAAACCTTTAGTTAAGCAGAGACTGGTTTTACTCTTTATTTAAAAATTGTTTTTTCATTATTTACTTTTGAGAGAGAGAGGGGCAGAGCATGAGCAGAGGAGGGGCAAAAAGAGAGGGAGACACAGAATCCAAAGCAGGCTCCAGGCTCTGAGCTGTCAGCACAGAGCCTGATGCGGGGCTCGAAGCCCATGAATCGTGAGATCATGACCTGAGCCAAAGTCAGACACTTAACTGACTGAGCCACCCAGGTATCCTTACTCTTTAGTTTAGAGACATTAATGATGTCAAGGCTTGTTTCTTTCAAAAACATTTTCCAAAAGTTATCCCAGTTAGCAATAACCAAAATCTTCTGTTTCTAATGGCTTTCAAAGTGTTAACACTAGAATGGCTATAAATGAATCTGACAGGCAATTTTTACTTAATGTTGGGTCAAGCTGGAAATGGGTGTAGTCCTTTGTATATGGGTAGGTTCCCCTTGTGTGTGTTTGCACACATACACACACTGATGAACATGTATGATACACATGCAGGCTTATGTATGCTATTTGTAACACATGCTATAATATGCAAGGAAACCTGCCCACTGAAATAAATTAGATATGCAGCTCATAGAGTCAAAAGTCAATACAAAAAAAAAAAAAAATCACCATGAGCCAATAGCTACCATATTTTGAACAATGCTATTTATTTATTTATTTTAATTTTTTTAATGTTTATTTTAGAGACAGAGAGACAGAGCACAAGTGGGGGAGGGGCAGAGAGAGCCAGAGACAGAATCTGAAGCAGGCTGCAGGCTCTGAGCAGTCAGCACAGAGCCTGACACGGGGCTCGAACCCACAAACCGTGAGATCATGACCTGAGCTGAAGTCGGACGCTTAAATGACTGAGCCACCCAGGCACCCCTGAACAATGCTATTTAAAACAGACTGACATTGGGACGCCTGGGTGGCTCATTCAGTTAAGCATCTGACTCTTGATTTCAGCTCAGGTCATGATCTCACAGTTCATCAGTTTGAGCCTCACATCAGGCTCTGCACTGACAGTACAGAGCCTGCTTGGGATTCTTTCTGTCTCCCTCTTTCTCTTCCCCTCCCCTGCTCTCGCTTGAGCTCTCTCAAAATAAATAAATAAACTTAAAAAAATAAAATAGACTGACATAAAAGAACTTCAGATAGTTTTCTTTAAATCCCCTGTAACAAATTCTATGGATTCATGCTGCTGTTATTCCTTGAACTGGAATATTTCTTTCCTGTCTCTCTTTTCCTCCACAAGCCCATAGCCTGGCTCCTTCTCCTTTGCTCCTTTTACTCTTTGACAACTGCTGTCAGGTCAGCAGCCTGCTGTTCCCATGTCCATATTCAATTCTGCCTCGGCACTTTTGCTCACCTAAAGTCCCAGGGGTAAACCAAAACGAAAACTATGATCTAGCTAACTTGTGATCAGCATCTTCCTAGACATCACAAGGTATCTCAAAAAGATCTGCATTATTTTATTAGCAATTTTCAGAAGGAAACCCACACTATACCTCTCAGGATATAAATTCTTCCAAAAAAATCATATTTAAAAATAAGTAGCCTTTTTGTCTTAGCCTCTTAAAATACTTGATATTACATTCATGTTTATTATTTTAATAGAAATATTTATTATTTGCCTACTATGTGTATAGCATGATGCTATATGTTTATCAAAGTATTTTGAATGAGACTTTTTCTAAATAATAATTATATAAACTCTCAAAATCTGAGTCTAATCTATAGCATTCAAAGTTTTCTCAAGTAATTAAGGATGATGCCATTTAAGACAAATTGTTTCTCTCTTACAAAAGGCCTTATACAAAGGTTCATCTTATTTGGGAATCATGCAGAATTTGAAAACTCGTTCAGTTTCTATCTCTGGAAATTGGCTTTCTCATTTCCTGCAAGAAGCAAATAGTTTGTGCTCATGTACAAGTTTATCCAAAGACGGGTCCACAAAACTGTTTGCTTACATTTATTTCCCATTCAGTAACTGTAGTATCAAATTTTTACCAGTTAATTAAGTAACCTTTTTTAATTTTTGTTTAGAGATTCTTCCTTCTGAATTCTAACAATGATAAGCAGCTGTCACATGCTGAGTGCCAGTCTTGTGCTGGACACTTTCCTTGGAGCATGTCCAATGTTTTCTCTGCTGTGAGTAATGTTGCAATAGGGAGGTAATGTTTTACACTTAACTAAAGTCTTCCCTGAAAAAAAAGCCCAACAATTAAACCAACCTCTGCTCCCTAAAACTTGTTGATCATCTGTAGACCATTACCCATTTTCAGCTTTCCTGGCTTTCTTGGTATATTTCTCATGAAATGGGCTAATATTGCATGACAAATTACCTATGGTGATTCCATGGTAAAGTACACTCATAAGTAAATTTCAGTATCACCCCTGCTCTGACTTTCTATGTGAATTTTTCAAGTGGAAAATGATTCCAATTAAATCTCAATTTAAGGTGAGGCATATTTTTTTTTGTATCTTAACAACACAATTACATAATATTCTGGTGACAGGAGATATTTTAAAAATTAATACATTTTCAAGGGTGTTAATGTCCCTACTTAACCTAGCAGTTAAAATTTATTTTCTTCCTGCAGCGAAGTCAGAATTTATAACAACTCTGACAGAAAAGGCCAAACAAATATTCTATGCTCTCCAAACACTATTTTACTTCCATGGTTACATGGCAGAATTCACTGATGAAAACATTCTGCTTAAGTACAAAGCACTTTGTAAGTTCTTTGGAAGCCAAAAGATCTCTCATGTAAATGCCAAAGTTCTTATTTTCATTTGTTACATAAAATAATTCTTTAAAAATATAAACATCACTTACGAATGAATGGTGTTAGTGATGGTGACTTTCTATTTCTGTTCTATATTCAAGTAAAAATTTTCTCTTTATCTGATCAAGTCAATGATTGCAAATCTACAGAGGCTCTCATAGCATGGGTAGCTATGCAAGATGGACAGGAAGACTGACATTTGTATGATGAATATGGAGTTGGTGTTTAACATGTTGAACAACTAGAGTAGAGCTTCTCAAACTGTGTCCCTAAGGTTCTGCAGACATAGTTCATGAATGCCAAAAAAAGCAAGGGTAGGAAGAAGCCAGGAGAGTGTGTGATGTATGAAACACTGCTCGCCTAGTAAATAGTTCTGATTTAATTTCATATCTTGGGGGTCCACCTTAAATTTCACTTAAAGGACAGGTTTGTTTTCAAAAAAATATTTGAAAATCATTGCCTCCCCACTACATATCTGTTTGGGGGCTCAGCCAGCAAAAATAAAATTCATATAGATGCATGACGATTCTAACCTGGCATGGTATTTCTAACTTTAGACATTTAAATCTCTGAAGTTTTAGGTAGACTCAAGGTGGTTCAATGCATTCAGAAAGTTGGAAGACATTTCCTCTTTAAGTTTGCTTTGTAAAATAGTGATTCAGTAGTGTGTGTGTGTGTGTGTGTGTGTGTGTGTGTGTGTTTTGTGGGGTTTTTTTAGTAGAAGGCTCTAACTAGTTACTATGAATATTCATTCTTTGAAGATGACTTGGCTACACGCAAGATGGTAAGCTAATTAAGAGTTTGCTAGGAATATCAAGACAAACAGCAAAGGCTTCCTGCTTTCAATGTTCCTAAGGCTACTAGTTTAAAACACAGGAAAGAAAATAGTAAGTGGGATAAGGTACAGGCACTATCCAGGGAACTGACAGCAGCAAAAGTGATGACACTTTGTCAGGAAGAGGGATGCTTGAAGAAAAAGATAGGACCTGAGCTTTCCTTGAAAGATGAGAACAATGAAGCCCAGAAATGTGAAGGAGACCACTTCTGGGCTGGGTATGGGATGAGTAAAGGCATCAATCAGCAGGTTGGAAAATCAGGAGCTAGTTTAGAAAACAATAATGTGTCTAACTTGGCTGGAGCATGGAGTCTGTGACCAGGGACAGTAACAAAAAGAAGAAAGGAATGGTGGAGACTGTAAAGGAATTTTCCTGTATGGTCAAGGAGGTGACACTTCATCTTAGGCAAGAAAATCTAAGGGAAGGAAAAATTCAAATTTAAGTACAGTACCTACTATCTCCCCTGCCACCTCCTGATTGCTCAGTTCTGTGCCTGAGTCTGTGAGGTGATAATGGGATACGGGGTGAGAAGGAAAATTAGAAGGAACCCTGAAGACTGTTTTACAAAATAATGAAATGACCAAAGATATCAAGGAGAGGATGGGTGGAGATAGGGAGGGAAAAAAAAAAAAACAGTTTGCGTGTAGGGAAACAATTTCTAGGGAAGTTTTTAAAGAGGGGCTTAGAGGCGTGTGGGAGAGGCATGTGCTGTGACGAGGAATTTTAGGAGGTTTTGCTGCATGACATGCCGTGGAACTCTTTCCTCTGTTCTCCAAGGAGCGTTCCGTACAATCAGAGTGCTTTCCAAGGCTTTCTGGAGGCAGATCTGTGTTTCCTTTAGGCTGTGCTGAGAGAGCTCAGTTTTATTCAGCTCACAAACTATCTGTACAGAGCATGGGGTTTCCCCAGTGATGCCGGTGGTGACAGGAGATGTGAAGGGGACCTTCCCCTCTGCATCCATACATCCAAATCTGCTTTACATAGTGTGCTTCTGTGTAAGGTTTCCACTAGAAACGAGTGACAGAAGCAGCTTAAAAAACTGCCTACCACCAGGGTAGACACTGAGGTACCCCTGAAGGCTAATATGCTGAGAAATGTACTATTAGTGTAAAATGAGACTCAGAGAACCAGATTGAATTGCTCAAGGTTGCATGGCTAGGACATGCACACGTAGAACAAAGACCCATTTTTATGGAACCATTCTCCCACCCTCACCGATCAGAGATTTTCTTTTCCAAGCCATTAAGATTTAAGATATTTTGAGCCTGTTGATTCTTAGACATAGTCTTTTCAGATGGCAATGTCTCTCTTTTTTTTAATTTTTAAAAAAATGTTTTTATTTATTTTTGAGAGAGAGAGAGAGAGAGAGAGAGAGAGAGAGAACCAGCAGGGAAGGGGCAGAGAAAGAGAGGGAGGCAGAGCATCCAAAATAGGCTCTGCACTGACAGCAACTAGCCCGATGCAGGGCTCAAACTCAGGAACCATGAGATCATGACCTGAGCCGAAGGCAGACACTTAACCAACTGAGCCACCCACGCGCCCTTAGTCTCTATTCATTTAATCTGAGGTTTGATGTCAGGTAATTCTTATACCTCCTCGTTTCGTATCTCTGATGCACCCTGGTGCACCTGTTTGCGTCCGCTGGGTATGGATGGGCTGGGGATATGTAAAGAACTTTTGCCTCAGAAGGCATTGGACGTGGCATTAGATTCTAAGCGTGCTGCTGGCATCTCCTTTCTGTTTGCCCTTACGGCATCATAAATGCCCAATGGAACAAAGGTTAAAATATGATGACTCAAACTATCAACATGCTAGGAGAAAACACAGGAAACAAACTTATCATCTCAGAGTAACAAAGGTCTTCTTAAAGTATGACATGGAATTTGAAGCTGTAAAAGAAAAGCACATTAAGAAATAAATTCCCGCCCAAATAAATACATTTCCACATAAAGAAAAACCACCTTAAGCTAACTCAAAAGAAACCCAACAAACTGAAAGCCTTTTGCAATGCATATTACACACAAAGTCCTGTTTTCTAAATGTATAAAGAGTTTCTATGAATCTATAAGAAAAAAAAACTACAGAATAGAAAAATGGAAAGAAAATGTGAATAGAATTCACAAAAAAAGAAGTACAAATGGGTCTTTGTAGTATCCATGCTTCTAGCTTCTGTAGAGTTGCCGCTTTGACATTTGTACTATGTGACTATGCTGGCCGGATACACCTTGTTCTAGACAACCTGATAATACGCCTGAGTCACCTTGCCTTGGCCTCCTGCCTCCCTTATTGTCCCCCTCCCCCACTTTGAGAGGAATCCTCCTTCCAGAGGTATACTTTCAAATGCAAACCAGCCAATCCAGAGTCCACACTCTCAACCGCCTCCTTATTAGGTTCTCACATTCAGGCCACTATACACTTTCCCTTATCACTACACCCCCACACTCCTACCCCTGCCCCATGCCAAGTACCAAATAACTAGGGACAGCCCCAGAGTGACAAAGATCAAAAAGTTAGATAGCACACAGTGCTGGTGTGAGTAAAGACACATTCATTTATTGTTTCTGGAAATATAAATTATTACAGCCTCTATGGAGAGCACTTGAGCAATGATAACAAGATCAGAAAACACAGGATTCGTGATCTGGCAATCCTACTTATAGGTATATCTTCAAAAGAATTGAAAGCAAGGATCTTGAAGAGATATTTGTACACCTGTTGATAGCAACATTATTCACAATAGCCAAGAGGTGGAAATCACCCAAGTGTCCATAGACAGATGAATGGATACACAAAATGTGGTATATACATACAATGGAATATTATTGAGTCTTAAAATGGAAAGAAATCCTGTCACATGCTGTAATTATCAGTTTGAACTGCGTGGGTCCACTTACACATGGAGTTTTTCAATAACACAGTAAGGTGCTTATAATGTATTTTCTCTTCCTTATGATTTTCGTAATAACATTCTTTTTCTCTAATTTACTTTATTGTAAGAATACAGTGTATAATACATATAATGCAAAATATGTGTTCATCAACTATGTCATTAGTAAGGCCAGCAGTAGGCTATTAGTAGTTAAATTTTGGGGGAGCCAAGCTATATGTAGATTTTCAACTGTGCAGGAGGATTGGCACCCCTGATCCCCATGTTGTTCAAAGTCAAATGTATATTCAAATAGTTCTTGGGTTTCTGAAGGTACTGTTTCACAAGATGCACATTCTCTACTGAGAGCGACAAGCTTTCAAAAGCCAACTTACTTTATCTCCCAAGAACTTTCTCAAAGGAGAAAACTATACCATTAAGTATTTCTTCCTAATCCTTATTTTAAAAAGCAACATCTGGGGCACCTGGGTGGCTCAGTCAGTTAAGTGTCTGACTTTGGTTCAGGTCATGACCTCACGGTTCATGAGTTCGAGCCCCGCATCGGGCTC
The DNA here is from genome assembly GCF_028018385.1 of Neofelis nebulosa. Taxonomy (NCBI): domain Eukaryota; kingdom Metazoa; phylum Chordata; class Mammalia; order Carnivora; family Felidae; genus Neofelis; species Neofelis nebulosa. The sequence goes on from NC_080785.1 coordinate 88,134,758, forward strand.
TGTGCTGACAGCTCAGAGCCTGGAGCCTGCTTCAGATTCTGTGTCTCCCTCTCTCCCTGTCCCTCCCTTGCTTGTGCGCTCTCTCTCTCTCTCTCTCTCTCTCTCTCTCTCAAAAATACATAAATATATTAAAAAAATAGAAAGCAACATCCATTTGCAGTGACAACTAAAAAAACAAGCATCTGAATATAGATTATTATTTCTAATATTTAATCGCTTTGCTACAACAGTTTAGCTAAAGAATCAAAGAAAACTACAGAGGTAATTCAAATTTTATTAAACATATAATGAAAAATAAACACAAGCAGGCACACATACACAAGCTAGGTCCTCATGTCTGTAAAAGAATCAAAAAAGAGAAAGGGAAATTAAGGACAATTAACCACACAGATGAAGGGTCAGATGAGCTGCTTGGGGCAAGGCCGCTGTGGCATTTTCCTCTGGTTCCCAGCCCTAAGTCTAGCCTGTGCTCCATGCTCAGTAAAGATTTTTAGAATGAGTAAAGGAAAATGAGTAAAGGAAAAGTAAAAGGAGGCAGAGGAGCTACCAATTTTTTTTTGTCCCCGATTTTCAACTCTTTTCTGACTCTCACTTGCTACTGATCACAGCCTGTTCAGATGGCAGAGTTTTCCAACAATACCTCAGATTCCTGGCCAGAATCAATCTTCATGTTTTTCATTTTTAAAAGTGCCAAGGATGGGGCACCTGGGTGGCTTGGTTGGTTAAACGTCCGACTTCAGCTCAGGTCATGATTTTGCAGTTGGTGGGTTCGAGCCCTGCGTCGGTCTCTGTGCTGACAGCTTAGAGTCTGGAGTCTGCTTCTGATTCTGTGTCTCCCTCTCTCTCTGCCCCTCACCCGCTCACACTCTGTCTCTCTCTCTCAAAAGTAAAATACACATTAAAAATTTTTAATAAAAAAATTAATAAAAGTGTCAAGTATAAGGATCCCCTAACATGGAACTTTCTTTTCTGTGTCCCTGGACTCCTGCAGTGTATGATTTTGCTGATTGAATTTAAGGGTGTTACTCTACTTTGCAAAGTGGAATATGGCTTGTATTCTTATGATCCTCATATAAACCTTTAATCTTTGTAAATAGGTATCGGCCATGTCAATATCCCAAATGTTTAAGTGCATTCCAGGCACCTCCCAAAGTCTTTTTCCATACTGGAAAGATTTTAAAATTTCCACCTGACTGTCAGACTAAAACAAAAACCAAAAACTTTATGGGAAACATGAACCTATCTGTATTATTTAATAAATTATCAGTCTGTTTAAAGTTTCTTGACAGCCAAAAAAAGATCTTGAAAAATTATTCTTGCAAGGCTGCCTGGATATCTAAAGGAAAAGTGAACAGGGGCCAACAATAGCAAGACTTGTAGAAAGATTTAAAAAAGAAATTTAGTAGTTTTTTTTTTAATGCATATCCTCTGTGTACAGCTATTAATAAAGTGTGATAACTAAGAAAAGGAGAAGGAAGCTAAGGAGAAATATTTAAATAGAACATTAAATATTTATCTTTATTTTTTCTTTTAATATACAGTTTACTTGAAAAGTCAATTTGTAAAATCCTAAAAGAGTAGTGTTTAAATGTATGAATGTCAAGTGAAGAATGTCATCAGATGAGATGTGCGCTAAGGTAGGACACAGGAGATAGCGTTCCTTCTGTGGTTCTGCATCTGTCTGGTTGTGCAACCCAGCAAGTGTCAACGTTTTTAGAACTTTAAGATAAAAATAATATATTAAAATTCCTATTCCTTATAGAATCCCTATGAGAATTAAATTACACACTTAAAACTATGTTGACTAAGTTCCTTGAGTGTGGGGATCTTATGTTTTCATCTTTGTAAGCAGTTACTTGATTAATTCATGTATGAAAGAAACAGGGATCATTTTCATTCATGAAAAAATTTTCAATTTCATTACAGATTATCTCAGGAAACTCCTCAGTACCGATAGGGGATCAAGCCTAGAAAATGAAGGAAGCTTTGGTAGCATCAGAAAATCACCAATGTTTTCAGTAACTACTTGAAACTTTTTTATTAAAAATTCCTAGGCTTATTTAATCTGTTACGAGTCTTAGGAGAACAAAATGTATAACAAATGAGAAAGTATCTTTTGAACATGTGACTAGGGAATTAAATGATGGCCATGGTAAAAGGTGCCGTTAAATATACATAAAAAGTAATGTGCAATTTTTTCAGAAGGCAATCTGAATGCTATTGAGAACCTGTTATGTCTAGATATCCAGCCCAAGGACTTCCCTGGGAAGTTCATGACCCACATATTGGACATTCCTTTCAGGCCTGTTTCTTCTGAATTCTCTGTCACTTAGAATGTCATATTCCAGCCACTTTCCTAAATCGGAAATCCAAGCATCAGTTCAGACTTTTTCTTCTTTCTCACTCCACTTCCCCCATCTATTTAGACACTAAGTCCAGCATTTTCTACTTCCTTAATATCTCTCCTATATATATTCTGTCCTTTTCCCCACTGCCCCTGCCTTGATTCAGTGTCTCCTTACATCTTATCATGGTCACTGAAATGCCATTCTAATTGGTGATATGGCAGGAATGGAACAGAGACAAATTTAATAGATGTTTAAGAGAACCAATTGATAGAATACAGGAAGAAAACTAGGTTTGGGAGAAGAATAATGAGTTTAGTTCTGAGCATGTTTAGCTCAAGGTGCCTTGGGGTCATCTGGGAAAGATATTCCCAGTATGTGCACGTATGGGTGTGGGCAAAGCCTAAGGACAGAACAGTGGGTTCATAGTGAACACCATGGATATGGCAGAAATGTCCCCTCTCATGTCCTACTCCTCCAAAAAGCTTTTTCCAGATCATCTCATTCCCACAATGATTATTCCTTCCATTCAATTCTAGTAACTCTAATTGCACCTTCCAGTTTCACAATGATATGTTGCTTTTTGTTGATATTTAATATTTCAGCTCCCCCCCCCCCAAATTAAGCTTCTACAGAATAGTAACCTTTGATATGCCCTATGCCTGTGAATGCCTATGGCGTCTAGGGTGACTGGCAAGAGGCTCAAGGGACACCCCCTGCCCCCCGGTTGCAGGAAACATGGACCTTGATCTGAGTGGGAATATGGCAAGAATGAAGAACAGATAAATCCAAGAGATATTGAGAGAGGTATTTAACTCTCAAACTGACAAAGAGAATACAGGAGGAGAATTAGGATTGGGCGAAGAATGATGAATTTGGTTCTGAACACATTGGTTATAGGACTATGTAAACATTCAACCAAGCTGTACACTGAATATTTGTGAGCATCACAAATGTATGTATGGTATATGATAACAAAAATAGTTTTGGATAACAAAAATATTTAAAATAAAAGTAAAATAGAGCAGCATCAAATTTTCAATGAGACAAGGAAAGTCTGTGGCGTGTCAGGCCTCATACATAGGCAGCGATGGCAGAGTTGGGAAGCAGATGTCTAGCATTAACCTGCACAGTCTACTGACAGAAATCATGTGGCTTAATTCCCAAGCGCCACTTGGAATCTTCATCCCAAAAATCTGAATTTACACAGTGTAGTCCCTGCCCTGTTAGGTCTTATTGATTAATATAATCACAATGTCAGTGGAGAATTCTAAATTTTCCATGCAAAATATTACATGATGAGAAGATATTCAATAAATATGTTAAAGACCTAGTAACACATGACAGGTGTAGCCTACAAATGCTGTAATAGTTGAGAGTTTGTAGAAGATGCTGGCAAAGTTTCTCCAAGAGGGACATGGGCATTAAGCTAGAAGGTCCTAAAAGGTAGGAACAGACACAGGGGTTGCAAAGTACAGCCTATGCAAGTATTTGATTTGATTTCTTTTTGTTTGAATGGCACAATCTTTCAAGAGATAATGTGACTAGGCATATTTCTGGACAGCCGTAACCTTACATCATGCTTTGTGCATATGTGCCCGTTTCCTAGGCATCTGAATGTGGGAGAGTCCCTATGAAAGAGTGCAGCATAAAAAGAAGATCATGAGAGTCTAAGTGAGTTATTAGATTGCACAAGTAGTTTGGGCCCACATCACTCAGTGCCATGAAAACCATCCTGAATGTATTCTGCAGGCAATGTTAACCAAGATGGTGACCCCTGTGTATTTCAGTAGTGTGGGCCAGTTGTGTGACTAGCATTAATAACAATAAATACTGTAAGCAGCTTCTGGTTCTTTCAATGTGATGCCAAGCATCTGGACCTTTGGAAGTGAATTTCTGCCTGCTTTCTTTCAGTTGCAATCTGAACTCTTGCTATTCTGCAGAGAAGGCTTCTGTTTAGATAACCGAAGGAGGGAAGCTTATATAAAGTAGGTTAAAAATTTTGTTGAGACTCATAAATCTTAGAGGAGTGTTGAAATGATTAGCAAATAAAGCTATAGATGCCAAGAGGAACAGCTTTAGTGGTGCTTCTTATGGAAATAAAGTTGTTTGAAACCAATAACCATTCTGCAAGGTTGTGCTGGCTTGAGGAACAGTTGTCATGCAATGAAATTACTGATTTAATTATTGATATAATTTTTCACCACTCAAAAGGGTAGGTAAGACAGTTCTTTGACATTATAATGTAAGGTATTCACTTTATCAGGGGCTGGTCATATCCAATGTTTAAGAACTATAATTTATGCATACATGTATGCTGAGAGATTGAGATATTTAATTGTTATATTGCAGACTAACATGCAGGAGAGGTTGTCCTGAGTTCTCCTTTGACTGAACAAAAGAAATCTTTCATGATTATTTATCTGTGCCTTAAAAAACTTGATCATAATTTTTATTATTAGCATAACTTTTGGTAGAAATAAACTCTAGTTTAGCCTTATGTTTTATTTGATAGAATTATTAAGGGTAGTGGTATAAAAGTACAAATTCTATTGCAAAAAGTTGGACATATGATGGATTTTAGCAGAAACAGAGAACCCTGGTCACTTAAAAATATTGAGACTAGAGATGTGGATTCATGGTTTTAAATATGTAAATATAGATATAGAAATAGATATGTTTGTAGATAAATATATTCATGCATCCATTGCCTAGCTCTGTCTGCTGAGAGGACTTAGAAGCAGTGACAGACCAGTAGCAATGGTAATACCCAGCATTGAGATCTTAGTTTGCAAATATATCTTTCTCCATTAAAAGGAATCAGGGATCTTTGAGAAATGGCTGATTCCAGGGTTAGAGCAAAGAAAATGCAAGATGAGCCTGGAACATATTCTTATAACAGAAAGTAAAGAACTACACAAAGAATCATAGGGTCATGTCAAAAGGACAAGTGAGCCTTCCTGAAGAGGTGTATACTGGCCAAATCCAGGACAATTGAAATGTCAAAATGAATAATGATAGTAATGGATTATAACCCACTGAAAAGAAAAAGAACTCATAGGTCTAGAAAGATAGATAGATGGATAGAGAGATAGAGATAGATGGGGAAAAGGTAGATAGAAAGAAGAGAAGGTTCTTCCTTACAGTTGGAAGCCAACTAATAAATGTAGAAGGAATAATGGAAGTAGACAATCATCATTTGGCAACTATCATAATAATAACTGATTTGGGCAAGTATCATCAAGAAATATATAACTAGTAGGTGAAGATTTTAGGAGGAGTAGGATACTTAAATAGACTCAGAGTATCTCCCCATAGGTACTTACTAATTTCAAACAGAAAAACAACACCTTTACTGAGGAGAAAACTGATGGAAGTCACCACCTTAACCAAGTGATCAAATTAATACCACCAATAATGGGACAAGTTGACATTGTGTGTTCCTGATGGGACATTTGTATATATAAAATAAAATCTCAACAGTGGTGGCAGCTATTGTTTGAAATATTTACACCTACAAAATATTTGGGTGGGATTTGGTTTTGCTTCTTGGTTTTGAATAAATTCTGATTTTGTTCTAAGACTTTCTAAGCTTATTTCTATTATGACTATCAACTTACTTAGATGTTTTATTCAGTTATATCCACATAACGTTAATGTCCAGAATTCAGATGTTCTGTAAAATACTTTCTAAAGTAGAGTTCTCAAGCATGACAAGGTAACAGTTGCATATATAGTCAGTTACTATTTAAAAAAAAAAAACCTTCTCCTTGTATATAGACATTTCCTAAATGTTCATCTTGGTTTTTTTTTATTAGAAAATCAGACAAAAATCAGACAAAAATCCTATTTCCCTTTTTGTTTCTCTGCTAATAGGAAAGAGTGGATTTTAATGCCCTACTGCTCTAGCTACATTTAGTTAGGTAAATGCGTATTTTTCTATCATTGGATGTCAAGATCTTTTATCTTCATTTTATGGAAGTAAATGTGTATTCAATAATGAAAGGAATTTCCCCTTTTATTTCATTTACAAACCTATGGAATGTACTTAACTGAGCACATATATGCAAATATTTATTATGCTATAAAAATGTCAGAACCTACACCACTGTGTTCATCCAGGATTGTAGGATAAGACTTTGGAAGAGAGGGTGGGGATTATTTTATTTTCAAGTGCTTCAAACGATACATATTGCCTACAGGTTACATGTAACAAACCATTTTGATAATAATATTAGCTTCACCTGAATTTTAAGTAGATAATGATTCAGGTCTTAGTATAGTAATACGTAAAGAGAAACATACCTCATGCAGACAAATGAAAGCTGGAGTTGTAGATAAATCAACAAACCGTTCATCTTGGATGTTAATTGTGGGTGCTATGGCATAAACGGGGTCCTCTTGATGCTTTTCATCTTTTTCCTCTTCCTCTTCTGGTTCTGTGTCTGTGGTACTGTCTTCCATTTTTCACAATTCTAAAATAAATCATTCCATTTTCAGCTATTTCAGGATGTCATCGCTTATAAAGTAAAATGGGTGGAAAATAATAAAAGCAAGCAAAAGTCAACTGGAGTAAGCTAGCCTCCAATGAAATTATAGGTCAGGAAAGTTGGCTATGGATAAATTATTATAAAGACTATTTTGTTGTAAAGATACACTCCATTGCTACATTCAAATCAAGAATTCTTTTTTTTTTAATTAAAAAAGTGTTTATTTTGAGAGAGAGAAAAAGACGGAGTGTGAGCAGGAGAGGGGCATAGAGAGAGGGAGACAGAGAATCCGAAACAGGCTCCAGGCTCTGGCTACCCAGGTGCATCTCAGATCAATAATTCTAATTTTTTTTAATGTTTATTTATTTTTGAGACAGAGACAGAGTGTGAACAGGGGAGGGGCAGAGAGAGAGGGAGACCCAGAATCCGAAACAGGCTCCAGTCTCTGAGCTGTCAGTACAGAGCCCGACGCGGGGCTCGAACCCACCAACTGTGAGATCGTGACCTGAGCCGAAGTCGGACACTTAACCAACTGAGACACCCAGGTGTCCCAATAATTCCAATTTTTAAAAGCAGGCTATTGTTGCATTACTTGGAGAAAAATGATATGAATAGAATGTAAGTTCCATGAGAGCAGAGACTTAATTTTATTTGAGTTGGCACTCAATCACTATTCATTGATCGGGTAAATACCTGTAACTTCCACTCTTAAAATATAACAAAAAGTTAATTCAAATTAGTTTTGGGGAAATAAATGCCAACACACTGTGGTGATCCACACTGCCTGAGGCACACACCTTTGCACCTGCGCAATAGGCTAATTGCTCAATACCTGAACTGCCTGCTATGGCCACAGCTTGGGCCGATTCCCCACCACCTTGACTATCTCTGCTGTTACTTGTGTGCTCAACTGTCCCATCAGGCTTCGCTTACAAAACAGAAGCTCAAGAATAAAATTAAGGATATTAAGGTGGTGACACTAGAGCATTAAACCAAGTTCAGGGCCCTTTAATACACACATACTTTTTTTCAGTGCAGTGTTTTAAAAGAACCTGTTGTAATTGAGGCATCACAATGCTTTGATTTCAGCAGTTAATTATAGTTTATTGTTTAAATCTTCAAGGAGCTGAAAAGGTTTGTTTATATAATCTAGATGTGTTTATGTTTATAAGCAAAAATATGTACGTTCAATCATTTCACGATGAAAAATGTTAATGACTATCCCAGAAAAGTATCTCCTTCAGAGCATTAGACCATACCTGTGAATTTTAGCTTTATTTCAAATAAAAATGAAAGTAACAATATTCAAACCAAAAACAGTATAATGAATCCTCAAGTGCCCATCAATCAGCTTCAATAACATATCGAATCCTGAGCAATTTTTGTTTTATCCAAACCCTTCCACTTACCCCTCCACTCTCCATATTATTTTGAAGCAAAACCTAGACCCTTAGACTTAATAATATAGCCAAAGTACTCCATAACAACATGCAGAGACAGCCCTCAGGCCACTGCAGAGCTGCCCAGCACACTTTGCAAAGATGTGCCATAGCTATTCAAATCATTCCCACATTATAAAAACAGGGGATGTTTCCAGTTTTCTGCTATCATAGTTTTTTTTTGCACAGCGTAGTACATATATTTGTTTAAAATATATATTTAAAAGCTCTTGGAATTTTCATAATCAAGATGGCATTGACTTTCAAAACTTAATTTCAGGGTTGCCTGGGTGGTTCAGTCAGTTAAGCATCCGGCTAGTCAGTTAAGTGTCTGACTTCAGTATAGGTCATGATCTTGCCATTCTGAGTTCCAGCCCCACAGTGGGCTCTGTGCTGACAGCTCAGAGCCTGGGGCCTGCTTCAGATTCTGTGTCTCTGTCTCTCTCTGCCCCTCCCACCCTTGCACTCTGTCTCTATCTCTATCTCTCAAAAATGAACATTAAAAAAGTTAAAAAAAAAAAACAACTTAATTTCAGGGGTGCCTGGGTGGCTCAGTCAATTAAGTGTCTACTTCAGCTCAGGTCATGATCTCATGGTTCATGAGGTCAAGCCCCACCTTGGGTTCTCCACTTTCAGCACAGAGCCCACTTCAGACCCTTTATCTCCCTCTCTTTCTGCCCCTCCCCAGCTCGTGCACTCTTTTTCTCTCTGTCAAAAATAAACATTATATATTTGAACTTAATTTCAGGCGATCTTCTCAAAGCCACTGCACTTTAAATATGGTAAAGCTTACCTAGGCAACAAAAGAAGGGCACTATGCTGAATTTGTACAGATTTCTCAGTCTCCTGAAGTTTTCAGTCTCTATTATCTTGAAAACATTCCAAATATTTTAAAGCAGGTAAAACATTAAACAGAGGGAAGCAACTAAAAGACACTATAACAGAGTTCTGATACACATTATCAGACAAACTTTGACCTTTAGAAAAGAAAAGGGAGAGTGAGTAGGGAAGTAAGAAAACACAACAGAGACGAATACAAAAGTCTTATGTGAATTTAAACCTAAAACACTAATTAATCTAATTAAATAACAGGTTGGAAAGGGCTTAAGTAGATAGCAAAGTTTAACGGAGAAAACAAATATTCAAGGATTCATTAATGTAGGATTGCAAAGCCCATTACATTAATATTACCATGCTGTTGGCAATATGATTGACAGCCATAAATAAAACAATAGAATAAAATACATTCTCAGTCTACAAGATATAACCAAGAGAACATTTATAAAACATCTTAAATTCCTGGTGTATGAGGAACGTAGCTATCCAGTATAGTAATTCTAGAGACGTATATCTCCCTAATACATAAGTCAATTAAGCAAATATTTACTGAGTTGTTTTATGAAGATCAAGAATTTACAAAAAGGCAAGTAATTTACAATACAGAGAGAAGGGAGTAGCTAGCTCTGTATCATACAAGGGAAGGTAAAATAAGCCTAAAGAAAAAGCAATGTTGGTAGGAAGGTAGATATGGCTTTAAAGGCAACTTGAAGCCTGAAATTTAGATTTTAATCTATAGTTGTTGGAAAACCATTACATTTTTTTTCTGCATCGAGGAGTTATCTGAGTTTGTAAAGATGTTGGTGACAATAAGAGGAATGTTTTTTTTTTAATTTTTTAATGTTTATTTATTTTTGAGAGAGAGGGAGACAGAGTGCAAGTGGGAGAGGGGGAGAGAGAGAGGGAGACACAGAGTTTGAAGCAGGCTTCAGGCTGCAAGCTGTCAGCACAGAGCCCGAGGTGCGGCTCAAACTCACGAATGGTGAGATCATGACCTGAGCCGAAGTCGGAAGCTTAACTGACTGAGCCACCCAGGCGCCCCTACAATAAGAGGAATGTTTTAAAAAGGGTGTGAATTTGAAGGCAAGGAGACAATTTAGTGGCTATGAGTTAGCTCCCTTTGCTATGGGCAGGGGATAGATTCATTGGTGAGCTTTAACCAGACCAGGTGTCTAGCCTCAGGGGCACTCAGCGACTGGTGAGCAAGATAGAAAATAATCAGAGAATCACAGAGATAAATGTAAAAATAAATATAACTGAAACAGGTGCTATGCAAGCATGCACTGCAGAAGCAAGGTAACCATGTGCTGCACATTTCCAGCAGGCGCCATTTCCTGAAAAATGGCAAAATGGTGCAGGGAGGAAGCCTGATTGGAAGGTTAGATGCTGAGAACCCAAGCCGAGGCAATACCATGCTATGCCGTAGGAGTCTGAAGAGGAGGAGAGGACGTGGTTTTGTGGGTCTTTCTAGAAGGGAGAAGACAGGTACCGATCTTCGACACAGAAAAGCAAAAGACTAGTGAACCCTGAGCTCCTGTATAATTCACACTTTGGCTCAGGGTTAAAAGATAAAGCCAAAATAGGAAGCTTCACAAAGAGTAATTAAGTAATGAATATTGCAGGATATGCCTTGTTTTGTAAGACACAGCACTGCTTCCTCTTCTCTAAAGCTAAAGAAGTGATCATCATTTTGTGTTTTGATTTTGAACTGTTAAGGAAAGTTTTCTTGACAGTTACAAGCAGCACATGCCAAAAAACATTACATGCACAAGGGAATGGGGTAGGATACACCAAGGATGTGTGTTTTTGAAGGTAAAAGGGCAATGCTTACTTCTAGAAAGATACAGCAGGAAACCACACTGGCGTTTGATATTATTTACCACTGAACCAGCACAAGATTTGCTCATTTTAGAATAGCAGGATATAATGCAAAGTCCAAAACGATATGGTCCTACACTGAACCTGAGCATTCTTTTTCATAATTTAGTTCTTCTGTCCACCCTGGAAACAGGATCACATGCTCCTTTCCCAAGCAGGGCATTGCTAGAGGTGAGTTACAGGACAGTTTCTGCAGTGACTTAGAGCCATACCTGTTGGAGGAAGGGAGATGTCTGGGATGCCTATTTTGTTTGCTTGTTTCAGTTTACTATACTTATTTAAAAACATAGACATGGTAAAATGGGGTTACAAAAATTGTGGTATATTTAAAGCTGTATCAGTGTTTCTCTGTGATTGTATGCATATTCCCTTTTAGGGATAAGGCTAAAAGTCAACACTGAAGGCCCTTTGTGAAAGGCCACTGGTCCACATATGACAGGCTCAGAACATAGGGCAGCCGGTCCCATATGTGTCCTCCAGTTCACTCAGATCCATTTAATCCAACAACAACATCACCACAGGACACCACCAGCTTGGGAGTCCTAAATGCAACAGATAAAATTATTGCACATATTCACGTCTAGCTCTTTTATTCATGTACAATTATACAATGCACATTATTAGAGAAAGACAAGATGCGACTTGAAACATTTTTTTAAAGATAGACAGATTTCAGATCATGTTTTTAAAAAGGGGGGTAGAAAAGCTTTGTCATTCAAAGGCCCAACAAATCAAACCACAACTTCTTTCTGTTCCTGAAAAAAAGGAAAAGAAAAAAAAAACTTTGCAAAAAACCCCAATCTGGCACAGAAAAAAATAAAACCACTGCAGATCAGTATGTACAGATAAAATCTACCTCATAACTGAAGTGTCAAAGCAACAAAGTAGGTTAAAAACATACATACACATAAAAGAAAACTCTTGAGAGGAAGCTCCAAGAGCATATTGAGGCTTTAAGATTTTTTAATGTTTATTTATTTTTGAGAGAGAGAGAGAGAAAAAGAAAAAGAATGTGAGCAGGGGGAGGGGTGGAGAGAGAGGGAGACACAGAATCTGAAGCAGGCTCCAGGCTCTGAACTGTCAGCAGAGAGCCCAATGCGGGGCTCAAACTCACAACAGCGAAATCATGACCCGAGCCAAAATGGAACGCTCAACTGACTGAGCCACTCAGGAGCCCCTATTGAGGCTTTAAAGTACATGTTCACAGTATTAGATAGTTAAATCTTAAATTATATGCATGTGTAACCAGTGAGGAACCTGTTCACTGCCCATGAGCATAGAGAACCAAAGACTCTGTTATAGGTTAAGGAAGCTGAGAGCGCTAGGCCTTCTCCCAACTCATTTCACTTAGTCCTTTTGCCTTCCTTTGAACCTTCCAACACCAAACACAGACCCAAGGAAAGTTATTCACCCTCTTTTTAAAACTTCTTACATTTTCTCTTCTTTTTCTCAGAAACCCACACAGTCAAGATGAGCTCCATAGTACTCATTTCTGAGTGAGTCAGGATGGGAAGCACCATCCACGTGGAGACTGTCATAGAAACAGACATGATTCTTGTCTCTATCATATGCTCCTGGTTGCCCTCACCAACATGCGGGCACTGCTGCTGGGTGGTCACTCACCTGTGCACTTACTAATAACAGCATTTATATAGCCCTTGACAGTTTAAGCAAAGCTTTCCTTCATATTATTTCACTTTATTCTTATGACAACCATGTTCATAACTATTATTATCTCCATTTTATAGAAGAGGAAACTGAAGGTCACAGAATATAAGTGATATGCCCAAGATCACACAGCCATAAATGGCAGTATTTATTCAAACTCATGTCCGCTGGCTCCAAATCCCTTACCCTTTTCTATTATACCATATAGGCCTCTTGCCATGGCCTTGGTAAAGCCCTTTCCTCCTGGCCTCCAGTAATGTAAAACAGGATCAAGGATCAGACTGGCTAATGCAATTTGACTTCTGTCCCTGTAAAGGTTTAAGCTAAAACCCCTTTAGCAAACAGCAGGCCAATATAAGGTAAGTCAATTAAAGAAAACTTAGTTCTTGTAGAGCAGTGATTACTAGGCAGTCCATGAGGTGGTAAGACTGATATGTGCAAAACAATGAGCTATAGAACTTGTTGCTATAGTTACAAACCAAAGGAAAGCTTTCACCTCCACAAAGTGTGGCAAGAAACACTGGTCTTATATCTGCAATAATTTATAGTCATTCTGCAAGTCCAGTCAGGCTTCAGAAATTCAAAGATGCCTGAGAGGCCCCCACAGTTCCCTTAATGGTTTCCAAATAATTTGGTAGTGAGTAGAAACTGAGCTCCAAATCCTGTGGGAGGTTTAGAATGTTTAAGTAGGTCTGAAGTTGACAGTGTTTCAGAAGGTCTGTGAAGCAGAGATTCTATGTTTGTGTGTGATCTAGAATCTTCACATTGCAGGCCATTCCTTACTTTTGCTATAAAAATGTCCATGTTTTTCAAATCTTCCGCCTTTGTTTGAATTTTTAGAAGCATATCTGAAAGCACATTCATAACAATACCAGTCAATATGTCCTACTAATTAGGCCATTGCCTTGCAAACCTGCTCTTTTAATTTACCCCTTTCCTCTCCCCCATACCCTAGTCTGTAGGAACTGTGAATCTAGATGGGTCTTTTTCCTTAGCAAAGAACTTCATTTAGTATGGGCTATCCCTGCTTCCCATCTGCAACAGCCCTGGCTCTTCCCTTCCTTCTTGTCGTCGTCGTCGTCGTCGTCCTCCTCCTCCTCCTCCTCCTCCTTCTCCTCCTGTTATTTCATCAAAGACTGGGATTAGTGGCTTTAACTTAGTCTACCAGGATGACAACATGGAGTAATGGAAATGAATAGCCTGAAGTTAATCAATTCAGGGTTGAATTTCATTCTTCCCTTTCCTGTGTGAGCTTGGGCAAGATATTCATCCTCTAAGTGGATATTTCCTTTACTGCAAGATGATTTAAGGGTTGTTGTGAAGATTGAATGGAACAAAATCTCAGCCCAGACCCAGCATGATCAATCATTAGTTCCATTTTCAGCCCTTCTTTCTTCTTAGGAGAATGGAGGCAGGGCTGAAAATTCCAAACTTCTAATCATGGTTTGTGCTCTCCTCAATACATGTTAGCTACCTCCCACCAATTTTGGGTTCTTCTGTTTTCATGTGTAATGTGCCTTAAATGATTTTGACAGGGATCAAATAAACAGAGGTCAGCCTAGGACTGGATCAAATAATTTAGGAATCTATAGGTTGGACAAGGTGATCTGGGTCTTCTCTGGCATGAATTTGTCCCAGAATACCTCTTAAGATTTGGTGTAAGAGTCCTGGTAAGCCTAACCTTCAAATCCCACTATGAGACGTTTTAATGTAGGAAAAGAAAGACTATGTAGGATACTGAGTATTGCGGCAGGGTGGGGGTGGTGGGGGGCGAAGGGGAGCAAACAAAAAAAACCTTTAAAGTCCTTGAAAGAATATGTGTCAACCCTTAGGGCAGGCCCAGCTTTAGACCGTAAGTAGGCAAAATTCCTTCTCCCATGTCTAGAAATTTCAGAGCCTCCTTTTCATTGCATAAGTACTTCCTGTTCTCAGGCTTCCCCTGGCCCTGGGCGGAACTCCACTTCAGTCTTCCTCCCTTTGGGCAGCATCCCTTACTCAATTTCTTTCCTTCCTGTAAAAGCAAAGGTTCTTATATTCATTATAGGGTTAGAAGAATATTTACCAAGCCAATTTTTCTACCTTACATTGGAAGAGGAAGTTAAAAATAAAATCTTTGCCAAACTCAATATCACAAGATTTTCCCCTATGTTTTCTTCTGGATCTTTGAGAGTTTTAGCTCGTCTACTTGCATTTTTTGTCTATTTCAAGTTTTTGTGTGTGGTGTGAAGGGTTGATATTCTTTTGGAGAGGAGAGGCGTATGGATATCCAGTTGTTCCAGCACCATTTGTTAGGAAAAGTATCTTTGCCATTGAATTATCATGGCATCTTTCTCAAAAATTAAATCAGTCTATGGGGCGCCTGGGTGGCTCAGTCGGTTAAGCGTCCGACTTCAGCTCAGGTCACGATCTCGGGGTCCGCGAGTTCGAGCCCGCGTCGGGCTCTGGGCTGATGGCTCAGAGCCTGGAGCCTGCTTCCGATTCTGTGTCTCCCTCTCTCTCTGCCCCTCCCCCGTTCATGCTGTGTCTCTCTCTGTCTCAAAAATAAATAAACGTTAAAAAAAAAAATTAAATCAGTCTATTTCTATGTTCTCTCTTTTGTCCCATTGATTTATGTCTATTCTTACACCAATACAACATCGTATTAATTATCATAGCTCTGTAGTAAGTATTAAAAGGAGGTAGAATATGTCCTCAAACTTAGGACATAAATTGTCCTCAATTTAGAGGATAGATTGTCCTCAATCTTTTTTCAA
This sequence comes from Neofelis nebulosa, assembly GCF_028018385.1. Classification (NCBI taxonomy): domain Eukaryota; kingdom Metazoa; phylum Chordata; class Mammalia; order Carnivora; family Felidae; genus Neofelis; species Neofelis nebulosa. Next base: position 88,150,168 of record NC_080785.1, read on the forward strand.
AAATGTTTTAGCTATACTATGTACTTTTGTTCCCATATATAGTTAAATTTTTTTAATGTTTATTTTAATTTTGAGAGAAAGAGAGAGAGAGAGAGGCAGAGTGTGAGTGGGGGAGGGGCAGAGAGAGAGGGAGACACTGAATTAAAAGCAGGCTCCAGGCTCTGAGCTGTCAGCACAGAGCCCCATACAGGGCTTGAACTCACGAGCTGTGAGATCATGACCTGAGCCAAAGTCGGATGTTTAACTGACTGAGCCACCCTGGCGTCCCTCCCATATATATTTTAGAAGCGACTTGTCAATTTCTATTTTTTTAAAAAGCCTACTGCAATTTTGACTGAGCAATGAATCAATACATTAGTGTGGGGTGATATGCCATCTTAATGTTGAGTCTTATTGTTCCTCGAACATTCTCCCCACTTATTTAGATCATCTTCAGTTTCTTCAGCAATGTCTTATGGCTTTCAGAAGATAGGTCTTGTATATGTTTTGTTAAATGTATCCCTAAGTATTTCACATTTTGTATGCTATTGTATTATTTTTAAATTTCAATTTCCAAATGCCATTGTTAGTCCTTAGAAATACAACTGGTTTTGTTATTGACCTTGTGCCTTAGAACCTTGTGAAACATTTTTATTAATTCAGTAGCTTTGCATAATATACCTTGGAACTTTCTACTGACATGATTGTGCTTTCTGCAAATAAACACAATTTTACTTCTTCATTTCCAACGTAGATTCCTTTTATTTCTTTGTATTGCCTTATTCCACAATGTAGGATCTCCAGTACAATGCAGAACAAAAATAGTGAGAGTGAACATTCTCTCTTTGTTCCACATCTTAACAGGGAAAGCATTCAGTCTTTTATAGTTAAGTATGGTATCAAGTGTAAGTTTTCATAGCTGCCTGTGGGGTGGAGGAAGTTTCCTCCTACTCCAAGTTCATGGAGAGTTTTTAACAGGAATGGGTAATGAATTTGGCTAATTTTTGTTAATGCATTGAGATGATCATATTTTTCAACAAATTATGCTGGAACAACTGGACATCCTTATGTAAAAGAATGCACACACCTCAAACCATACCCTGCATCATTTACAAAAAGTAAACTGAAATGAGGTACATACCTAAATGTAAAATCTACAGTAAAAAATGTTCAGAAGAAAACATAAGAGAAAATATTCACAACCTTGGTTTGGAGAAAGTTTTTTTTCCCCGAGATTTTTATAAATCATAAAGGTAAAAATAGATATTTTGGAATTTTTCACAATCTAGGAGATCTGCTCTTCAGAAGACGGTATTGGGAAACTGAAAACAAGTCACAGATAGGAAGAAAATATATGCAAACAATGTATCTGATAAAAGGCTGGTATTGAGAAATACAAAGAAATCTCATCACTCAATAACAGGAAATCAAACAGACCAATTTTAAAAATGGGTAAAAGATTCGAACACATACTTAACCTAAGAAGATATACAAATGGCAAATAAGAATGTGAAAATATGCTCACTTCATTAGTAATTGGGGAAATGCAAATAAAAATCACAATGGGATATAATTACACACTTATTAGACTGTTTTAAAAAAAGTGACAATACCAAATGTTGGTGAGGACGTGGAGCAACTGGAACTCTCACGTACTGCTAATGAGAATACAAAACTGTATAGCTTCTTTGGAAAAGTTTATTTATTTCTTATAAAGCTAAACATACATTTATCAAATGACCCAGCCATTCATTCATATGTACTTATTCAAAGGAAATGAGGATATATATCTATTCAAAAGCTGTACACAAATGTTTATATTGGCTTTATTAATATTCACCCCAAATGGGAAATGCCCCAAACTGGAAACAGATTGTTTTCATACTGTTCATACAATGGAATTCAACTCAGAAATAAAAAAGAATAAACTACTGCTATATTCAACAACATGGGTGAATCTCAAATACATTATATTAAGTCAAAAGGCTATGTATTATATGATTCAATTTACATGAGTTTCTGGCAAAGGCAAAAGTATAAGGATAGATCAGTGTTTGCCACGGACTGGGTGTTGGGGGAGAAAGAGTGACTATAAAGTGGCATGAGGGAGCTTTTGGCAATGATGGAAAAATTCTACATCTTGATTGTCATGGTGGTTATGTCACAGTATACATTTGCCAGAATTAATAGAGCTGTCCACCTAAAAAATGAATTTTACTGTTTTTCTTTAAAACCAAGAAAAGCAGGGGCTCCTGGGTGGCTCAGTCGGTTAAGCGTCCGACTTCGGCTCAGGTCATGATCTCGCTGTTAGTGAGTTCAAGCCCCGCGTTGGGCTCTGTGCTGACAGCTCGGAACCTGGAGCCTGTTTCAGATTCTGTGTCTCCCTCTCTCTCTCTGACCCTCCCCCATTCATGCTCTGTCTCTTTCTGTCTCAAAAATAAACGTTAAAAAAAAATTAAAAAAAAAATAAAACCAAGAAAAGCAAACAAAAGAAATGAACTTACACAAAGTGCTAAAACTGTAGACCATCTAAACAAAGAAAAAAATTCTAAAAGCAACCAAGTTCTTTTGTCTCTACAAAAGAACTAAGTTAGACAGATAGAAGACTTGTCATTAGCAAAAACTGTACTTCTTCAAAGTAATGAGAAACGGTAACTGTCAACTAACCTATTATTTAAAAGGGCAAAATAAAGACATTTTCAGACAAAGTCTGAAAAAATTACTCAGAGATCCATTGAATAAATATAAAAATATACTTCAGTAAAAACAAAACTAAATCTAGAAGGAAAGAGGTGAGCATATAAATTGGTAAATGTTGCTAAATTCAAACAAGCACAAAATATAAAAAACAATAACAACTACTTGTGTGGCCTCAAAAAACAAAGTGAAACTAAAATATACAAGGCAATATGACATGAAAGACGGAAAGGAAAAAACTGATGTTAAAGAATTCGATTGTTCAAAAGGAGGATGAAGGTATTGATTGATTAGAGGAAACAGGTGAATAAAGAAAAATATATAGACTAAATGAATGGAGAAAAAAGAGGACCCCACCCTGAAAAAAGCAAAAAAGAAAGATTAATAGAAAACACAAAATAAGATGGTAAGAATACATACAAATGAAAGAGTAATTACAAAAAATGTAAGTGGATTAATTTACCTATTGAGACAGATTCTCAAATTGGTTTTAAAATATCCTGCTGTATTCTGTTTATAAGACACAAGCCCCAATTATAAGGTCACAGGTTTGAAGTAAAAGAATGAAAATATTTTTAGGTAAAAATATGTATCAAGACAGAAAGTGGGGCACCTGAGTGGCTCAGTCAGTTGAGCATCTGACTCTTGACTTTGGCTCAGGTCATGATGTCATGGTTTGTGAGTTTAAGCCCCTCATGGGGCTCTGTGCTGAGGGTGCAGAGCCTGCTTGGGATTCTGTCTCCTTCTCTCTGCCTCTCCCCTGCTTGCTCTCTATCTTTCTCTCAAAATAAATAAAAATAAACTTTAAAAAGACAGAAAGCAATACTAGAGATAAAGAGGGTCATTACTTAATGACAAAAAAGAAAATTTATCAGGAAGCAATATGAATCTTGAACCCATACATAACTAATAGCATTGTCTCAAAATATATAAAATGTAAGTGATATTTCTACTCAGTGCTACCACTGTGTGAATGGTTGAAACACTATTGCTATCTTGTAGAAATGGCGTTAAGTATTAGCACATACAAGAACTCTTGCCTAAGTTAGCTTTAAAAATTTTTCTATTATGAGTAAACTTTGGTTGCAATAAAATATTATCTTAGACACAGAAACACATATACACACAAATACATATTGTTTTAGCATACAAAGTACTCAAGAATATTTGTAACATAGGCAACTTCTCAAGGTGTTTAAAGTGGGGGAATTTGACCTCATGAAATAACAAACTTTTTCCGGTACATCATCTGCATGGAAATAACATGTAGATTTCAAATGAGGCTACCTATGTGTTCATTAAATACTTCTTAGTACTGTCAGTTATTAGTTTATATTATTGATTTATTAAGATTTCATAAGAAGAATAAAAGACATAAGATATATTTATTTTAAAAGTTTATAATGGAGAAAGTTAGCAAATTCCTAGGGCTTCCCTCACTGAAGAATTCCAGAATTCTTTAAGTTACATTTTTCTGAAAACTCTCTCATGCCCTCTGCTGTCCATCTATTAACAATTATTAAATAAAATCTTAATGGGCACTTAAATTTAGATAGTAAGAAATTCTCAACCTATTTCATTATTTGAGTTAGTCTTAGGAAACAATGTATTTTAAGAAATGCTTTTAATATTTTAAAATTATAGATGTAATATATGTTTATACACAAAAAATGAAAAATTAATTATCTCACTACTTAGAGATAACCATTGTTATCAAGTTGGAATTGTTTTAATGGAATATATTTTAAATACAATTGTATTTTAAAATTACTACTATTATTATTATAGAATTGAGATCATACTAAACATACAATTTGGCATTCTACTCTTTTCACTTAATATTACTGTGAGATAATAGAAAAAAATATATATTGATCTCTCCTTGGTTCCTGGCACAGGGTTCCTGAAACCCTTGTAATTTCTGGGTGTGATAGGATTACCTTTCGTTCTAATGAGGTGACTTTGGGCGGGCTCCTGGATGGCTCCTGGATGAGGGTTTGGAGAGCACAAACCATGATTAGAAGTTTGGAATTTTCAGCCCTGCCTCCATTCTCCTAAGAAGGAAGAAGGGCTGAAAATGGGATTAATGATTGATCATGCCTACTTGATGAAGCCTCCATAAAAATCCCAATAGTATGGGGTATGTAGATCTTCAGTGTAGGCAGACAAATCCACACAAGGAAGGAGACACACCCCAACCCCAGGGAGACAGAAGCTCCTGTTCTAGGGACCCTCCTAGACCTCACCCTATGTATCTCTTCATCAGGCTGTTCATCTGTATCCTTCATCATATCTTTTAATAAACTGGTAAACATGTTTCCCTGAGTTCTAAGAAACACTCTAGTAAATTCATCAAAACTGAGAAGGGGGTTGGGGTGCCTGGGTGGCTCAGTCAGTTGAGCATCTGACTTTGGCTCAGGTCATGATCTCACATTTTGTGAGTTTGAGCCCCACATTGGGCTTTGTTCTGACAGCGTGGAGCCTGCTTCAGATTCTCTGTCTCCCTCTCTCTCTGCCCCTCCCCTGCTTGCCCTCTCTCTCTCTCAATAATAAACATTAAAAAATAATAATAAAAACTGAGAAGGGGTTGTGGGAACCTCTGATTTGTAGCCAAATCAGACAGAAGTTGTGGGTAACCCAGGGACCACTACATGTAATTGGCATATCAAGTAGGTGAGAGCAGTCTTGTGGAACTGAGCCCTTAACCTGTGGGATCTGACACTATTTACAGGTAGATAGTGTTAGAATTGAGTTAAACTGTAGAACACCCAGAGTATCAGCAGAAGTGTTGTGAGTGTGGTAGTAGTGTGAGAGTAATGGAGAAACACACAGAAAGAGAACTGGAGGTTTTTCCTTTCCAATTATATTATGGAAGTTTTCCCATATCATTGAATATTCTTCAGAATATAATTTTAAATTGTTGCAGAATATTCCAGATATATACTGATTTATGTAACTACGACTATTTCTGGACATTTAAATTGCCTCACTTCTTCATTATCATAAGCAACTCTATAAAACAAAATTCTTTGAACATAAGTTTTTTGAACATCCATAGTTTTATGCTCACATTAAATCCCCAGAAGTATAATTTCCAGGTCATGTATACACATTAAAAAAATTTTTTTTAATGTTTATTTTTGAGAGAGAGAGACAGAACGTGAGTGGGAGAGGGGAAGAGAGAGAGGGAGACACAGAATCTGAAGCAGGTACCCGGCTCTGAGGTGTCAGCACAGAGCCCAATGTAGGCCTCGAAGTCACAAACTGTGAGATCACATGAGATCACTCCTATAATCAGAAAAGCAGTTTTTCAGTCACTTTTCTTTAGCTTTATTTGAAAATAACCAAACAATGATTTTGCCACATAGACAACTATGGTTCATTTGCCAATTCCATTAACTTGGTTGTTCTCAAAAGGAAATATTACCATAGAAACAAAATAATCTGGTAGGTATTCCTAGTTAATCTAAAAATATTTGGCATGTGCACAACAGATGTGAGTGCATTCTTAACTTGCTTAAACCAATGCCTTTTTCAAATTGATTTTCAAAGTTATCCCTGTGGGTTTTCATTAAAAAGACAGTTTGAAGAGCAGTTTGAATAATTATGACCAATTGAAACACAAAGCCAAGGACAGAACTAGTATACAGCAGGAACTTGGTGAACCTAAAAGCTAAGCATCTATCATAAGTCTTCAGTAGGAGGGAGAATAAGGAGGGAGAAAGAACTAGGAGGACAGAAAAGAGCAAATGATAACCTAAGAAAACACTGAATTTTTAAAAAGGTAATAGCTGGCAGAGAACCCTGTGACCTGGGACCATGAGGACTTTAGCCAACTTCATTAGGACTTAGCTAGTCTCTCTATCACTATACCTCCCAGTAATTCTGCATTTGGCCAAGGGCTTCAGTTTTCTAAGACATTTGGTTTCAGCCCTTGCATTTTATTAAACATCACTGCTTGCAGTTTGTCTTTACTAAAGAACTTAGGGAATAACTGGTAGGAGGAGAAAGGGGCACAGAAAGGGAGAGATATGTCGGCACGCAGGAAATAAATCTCGTGGGGTTTTTTTTTCCATTTTTAAAATTGCCCATAGAATTATAGAAGATAAAAATGCCTTACAGAGTCATTTAGTACAATCCTTCTTCATCTTAAAGCTGAAGAAAGAGATCCAGGAGACGCAGATAAAGAGCCAGGTGACAGAGCCAGGAAATAGTCCCATGCTCTTCTCATTGCACTATGCTGACTGATTTTTCTTTGTAGGAGCATTTGTAGTCAAAGAGATCAGTGCTGCTGTCAACACAAGTTCCGATCTCTCAGATATTTCTTTGTGACTAAGAATCAGTGCTATCCCTAAAATAAAAATACAGTAATTGGGGCGCCTGGGTGGCGCAGTCGGTTAAGCGTCCGACTTCAGCCAGGTCACGATCTCGCGGTCCGTGAGTTCGAGCCCCGCGTCGGGCTCTGGGCTGATGGCTCGGAGCCTGGAGCCTGTTTCCGATTCTGTGTCTCCCTCTCTCTGTGCCCCTCCCCCGTTCATGCTCTGTCTCTCTCTGTCCCAAAAATAAATAAAAAACGTTGAAAAAAAAATTAAAAAAAAATACAGTAATTTACACGGCAATTTTGTAGCCTGTGCCTCATGTTCACATCCATTTATATCATTTGATCCTTACAAAAACTCTGAGGCAAGACAAGGAAAGTATTATTGACCTCGTTTTAAGAACAAGCAATTAAAACCCAGAGACGTTCAATGACTGGCTTAAGATCACTTAGGATCAGGAAGAAGGCAGGGCTCTAATGCTATTCCTAAATTTGTTATCAAAAGAGGGAGTTCATCAAAAAGCACCAATCTGGCTCTTTACCCTCTTGCCCAGGGATTCTCCATCTCAGGGTAACCCCCACTAGTTTAGTGAAGTTTGGATCTAACCACCCACCGAGGGTACTTTAGTTTGCATCTAGTTCTCACTTTTTAAAAGCGCAGTTTCTTACCCCTTAACTTGGTCCTGATCCTTATTTAGTTCCTATATTTCTCCGTGGATTAGGGCCTCCAGGGTCTCACTCCAGAGCTCCACCCTCTATCAAAGTAGTCGCGTCCCGGGTATCCAAGGAAACCACGCAGTCCTGCCCACCTTGTTTCTTCCGCGCTTTCCATTGGCCAGTTGGATTCCCAAGTAGATTTTTTTTTTTTTTTCCTATTCCTCCAATGGCTAATGGGCTTCAGGCCAGCAGCGCACGCCTTCGGAGGCGGGTCTAACACGTGGTCCTACTACCCTTTCTACCCTGCGCATTGCCTCCTGGGATATGTAGTTTCTAAGCTGCTCAAAGCCCTCCGGACCTATCGTCCCCTTTGAAACTACGTATCCCATGCACCTTTGCGAAAGGGGAGGGCGCAGGCGAGGAGTCCAAGTCATAGTAGATACTGAGAGCTTTGAAATTTCAACTTGCCGGTGAGGCGTGTGCGGTTGAGGTTTAAATTGCCAGAGAAAGTGGTCCGTCTTGCTGTTGCTTCAACAAATCCTCTCAAACGACCCCCCTTTGACTTGAGTCGGCGTAGTGGTCAAGTTGACTGGCTGGTGGCGAGACCGGCCTGTGGTTGAGGGGATTAGAGGGAGCACGAGAGGGGCGCGCCATGTTCGCCCCCTGCTCGGGCTGGGGGTTCGGCCGCCTCCGGCTCAGCCAGCTCCGAGTTGGGGCCGGCAGAGCTGCGGGTAGCTGGGCGTGTCGGGCTGGTTCGGCCCGGGAGTACGGCTCAGGTGGGGGCCAGCGCCAGCCTGGGTCCGAGCCCACAGTCTCTCGGCCAGGGCTTGCGCGCCAGGCTCTGAAGGAGTGGGCGCTGCTAGTGAGCCCGTTCGGTCGGCTGCGGGCGCGGCTTCCGTGCCATTTGGCCGTGAGGCCCTTGGACCCCCTCACCTACCCCGACGGTGACCGCGTGCTGGTCGCGGTGAGATCAGCGGAAGGCGGGGCGCGGGGCCTGGCCGGCCTGCAGGTGAAATACGACGAGGCGCTGAAGGAGGTAACCATCGTGTCTGACACCATCGACCCCCAGGCGTCCGTGGAGGTGAACGCGCCCCTGAAGTTTGGCAAGTGAAGTGAAGTGAAACGGGTTTGGGTCCCAGGGCACAGCCGGCGACCTTCTGAAATTGGGCAGACGTGCACTTTTCATTGGTTCCTTTGACTTTCCAACCCAATTTACTATTGTCCCCCCTCGGAACCTGCTCCCCCTTTTTCTTTTTGTTTGTTTTTTCTTGTTCTACTTTGGGTTTCCTGGTGAAAGTTAGACATCAGGTTCGCAGTTAAAGACATTGGAAACCTCATATGGAATAATCTAAGTCAAATATTATTTGTGGAACCCTTATATTCTCCTTTGGCACTTAGTTCCTAATTTTTCTGTCACTGCACTTTGTCAGTAGCAAAGTGGTTAATTTTTCAGGGTTGTAGTTTCTTGATAATCCATTCAGTGCTCACAGCCTGGGGTCTGTTCCAAAACAGCTCTGTCTATAGGATGTTCCATATCTAACCTGGACCAAGTGTTCGCTTTCAAATAGGCACCCAGCCTTTTACTGATACGTCTCCATTGTAAATTTTCCATGAGTAGCAGTCTTTGAAAACACACACACGCACGCACGCACGCACACACACACAGTACAACTGCCTGGGAAACTTCAGTTGATAATGCCTGCAATGTTTCTAAGTATTTGGGCTCCATGATATTTCTCAAATGCAAGCCAGTGTGTACACATTGTTCTAGGGAAGTCTCCCCAGGCTCTCCTTCCTGACTGAAGGATGATACTAATGATGATCATAACAGCAGCTAACACTTCTAAGATAGTCTTTTCTAACCCTTACAATTGCGCTATAGAGTAGATACTGTTATTGGCACTGTTTCACCTAAGGAAGTGGGAGAGATAGCAAGTTTCATCAAGTGTTTATTGTGGGTGACAAAGTAGAAAAAATCTATGCCTTCGTGAAACTTCTGTTCTCATGGGGATAGATCAGCTATCTCTCAGATATAAAGTGGTGGAGCTGGAATGAGAATTGACTGCAGTCTGCTCAACCACTATGCTTTACTGCTTCTCAACTTCTTTAAACTAGTCTAGATGAATAAGAGACCCTAACCTCAAAATAGAACCCTCTGGGTTGGGGAGAAAGATTTCCCGTTATATTATTATAATAAAAAATGGACTAAGTATCGAAATAGAGTTAAGCAAAATTTTTATGGTAGCGCAGATAAAAGTGAAACCATCCATATTGATGATCCTTAACCTCATTTTTTTTTTGTAGATTCCTCTTTTTAGAGCCAGAATCCCATTTCCAATTTACCATTTTCTACATGTCTATACACGAGCTCCTTAAATCAACATAATTCAGTTTTCTTCATACTTACTTGTTCCTCCAGTTTGTTTATACCTGTTTCTGTGAGTAGGTAAGAGTAGCATTATTACCACTCAGTGTCTGGCCTTAACTTTTCTACCTACCTAGTGTGGGGGTAGAGTGTATTTAGAGTATGTTTCTTTCTCCCCATGTCTATCAACACTGCCTTGGATGAAGGCTATGTTGCAACACTACTTAACTGGGTAAATGCTTCTTGGTTACATTTGTTTCCATGTAAAGATGGGGTAAAACTGTTGGTTTGTATAATTTAGATTATTCTAGTATTGCTGTTTATTAAACCTTTATAGAGACTGCTATATACAAAACTGTAGAAAATTTTTTATGCCATAACTATTAAAATTGTGATATTAAGCCCCAGTAGTTTGTGTGGGGGGCAACAAACACAGATACATACTATTCCTGTACATGCTTTCAATTTATAGGAGATTTGAGAACAAATCTTTAAATCTTCATGAATATGAGAAGAGGCTAACTGGCATATTCAGTTTACCATAATGACTTAAAAAAATTTTTTTTTCTTTAACATTTATTTATTTTCTGAGAGACAGAGACAGAGACAGAGCGTGAGCAGGGGAGGGACGGAGAGAGGGAGTCACAGAAGCCAAAACAAGCTCCAGGCTCTGAGCTGTCAGCACAGAGCCCAATGTGGGGCTCAAACCCACCCACAAACTGTGAGATCATGACCTGAGCAAAGTCGGATGCTTAACCAACTAATGACTTTTTAACTTGCTATATTCTTATTCGAACCTGTGTGTGTGTGTCTGTGTGTATGTGTTGTCTCAGTGGGGAAGAGGCTTCTATGATCTTTCCCAGGAATGTCTATAATAACTAGAGTCTCTGATGACCTCCCTGACTTGTCCCCTATATTACTTACTTTCTCTTTAGGTGATACAGGTCAACAGAAATCACTGCTTTATTTCTTAAAACAAGCAGAAAAGGGCACTACATCTGGTCCTGTTGCTGTGGTGGGACCCCTTAGGTGCTGACAACTGTGCTCTCTCCAGAGTTCAGTAATATTATGAACATAACTCAGGAGCTGGATTTCTAGGGGTTACTAAAATGCTTTGGAGCTCATTAGCCATAGTACTAATTTGCTTTTTCTTTCTTTCTTTTTTTTATTTCTAGATTTGAATATCAAGTCATCAGGGTCTGGCTGTGTAAAAGTCCAAAATATTGAGTGTGATAATTGCAAAATTGAAACTGAGCAGGGGACTGGCATCTTACAGTCTGTTAAGGTATGAAAAGTTTTCTAATTGTGTTTCAATATTACTGTTTTAAAAAACCTTAAACTTTGAGCTGCAGTATCAAAATAAAGCTATTATTCTGAGTATCATGTTGAGAATGTTAAGTATTATTTATTCATCTTTCAGACATTTCTGGCAGAAATTTTACCTTGAAATCAGTTCTGTTCTGAAAGTCCAGAGGTTGTAGCAACTCTGAAGGTTTTCCTCATTTTTCTTTATTTTTTTAATTAAAAAAATTTTTTTAATGTTTATTTACTTTTGAGAGCATGAGTGTGCATACGAGAGCAGTGGAGAGGCAGAGAGAGAGAGGGAGACAGAGGATCCAAAGTGGGCTCTGGGCTCACAGCAGAGAGCCTGACGTGGGGCTTGAACTCAGGGACTGTGGGATTGTGACCTAAGGCTGAAGTCAGATGCTTAACAGACTGAGCCACCCATATGCCCCATCCTCATTTTTCTTTTAAATTTCATTTTAAAGTGTACAGTGAAACTAATAATACATTCTTAGTATTCTGAGATCTTATTAAGTTAAAGAAATTTTCGTTTTAACAAACGGTTTTATTCTGTTTATTAAAGAGTAAGGAAAGGGCCTTAAGCACTAAAAATATGCTTAATGAAATAAGTTAGAGAAAGATAAATATATGATTTCGCTCATATGTGGAATTTAAGAAACAGAACAGATGAACATAGGGGAAGGGAAGGAAAAAATAAGATAAAAACAGAGAGGGAGACAAACTATAAGAGACTCTTAAATACAGAGAACAAACTGAGGTTGCTGGAAGCGTGTTGGGTGGGAAGATTGGCTAAATGGGCAATGGGCATTAAGGAGGGCACTGGTTGGGATGAACAGTGGATGTTATATGTAAGTGATGAATCAATAAATTCTATTCCTGAAATCATTATAACACTTTATGTTAACTAAGTTGGATTTAAATTTAAAAAAAGAGGGGCGCCTGGGTGGCTCAGTCGGTTGAGCGTCCGACTTCAGCTCAGGTCACGATCTTACGGTTCGTGAGTTCGAGCCCTGCGTCAGGCTCTGGGCGGATGGCTCAGAGCCTGGAGCCTGCTTCCAATTCTGTGTCTCCCTCTCTCTCTGCCCCTCCCCCATTCATGCTCTGTCTCTCTCTGTCTCAAAAATAAATAAACATTAAAAAAATTTAAAAAAAAATAAATTTAAAAAAAGAAAAATAGATTAAAAATAAAAATAAATTAAAAAAATAAAAATATGCTTAAAATAGTAGTCACATTTTTAATGTATTAAGTAGCTCATTATTTAAGGATTAAGTAGGTATTTGTGCTAAACAACAAAGGATTCATCTTGTTTTGTAATAACACTTTAAAAAAATTTTTTAACGTTTATTTTTAAGAGAGAGAGAGAGAGAGAGAAAGAGGGAGAAAGAGTGAGGGGCGGGAGAGGCAGAGAGAGAGGGAGACATAGAATGTGAAGCAGACTCCAGGCTCTGAGCTGTCAGCACAGAGCCTGACGCGAGACTCGAACTCACAAACCGTGAGATCATGACCTGAGCTGAAGTCAGACACTGAACCGACTGAGCCATCCAGGCTTCCTGTAATAACACTTTTTTATTTAATTTTCTTAAAATTAGATTGGTCTCAGCTCTAAATGATTTCAACTACATCTCTGATAGGCTCTAGCTTTTCATTTCTACTGCTACTTCTTACACTTGCATTGTCAAATACTTTTGTGAACTTTGATGGCATATAACTTTGTTGAAGAGAAGTCAGTCACCTTTGCTTCATAATTGCAAAACATTTTCATTTTTAGATTCATAAACACTAACTAGAATGTTTAATTTGATGCATTTAAAAATTTTTACATCATTTGTTTTTTGCAGCCACTTTTATTTGCATACCTTCTGTTGCAGGGAGTATGGCCGGAGTCGCAAAAGATGAGTCTGCGAACAAAGTGCAGTTAGTGAAGGTCCTCATACCAGTCAGTGGGAATGAGGCCCTGACTCCAGAATGAAGCTTCTTTTTATTAGGATAATTGCTAAAGGCTATGTGCATAAAGTCAGCCAAGCAAGTGTGTTAATCAATGTAATGGTTTAGCTTTTCAAGGTTGAATTTTGAGTTAACTGGTTTCTATATCACTAGGAAGGGTCAGGTGTGAAGGAGGATCCGGCCTTTGACAATGTTAATGGCTCTAGGCGTTCCTTATGAGCCTCAGCAGTGTTCAGCTGTGTAAACATGTCCTAAGGCCTTGCACCTTCTCCAGCCCTTCCCTTTTGAAGTCCTTTCCTTTGATGCGTCTCTCCTGCATCTCCCACATCTCCCCCTTTTCTTTCATTTGGCAAAGCTGGAAAGCAAAGACAGAGGCTCTTGCAAAGAGCTTATTCTCCGCTTCGTTCCTGTCCTCTTCTCCAGACTAGGTACATGCAAAGTAATAAGACAAAGATTAATATAAAAATACCAATCGCAGAAAAGCTTAAGGGTTTTATATAATTCATTGGATTCAATCCCGAGATTCTATTAGTTATCTCAGATAGAGAAGGAGTACCAGAAATCATCTCAAGTTTATTTTTGAATGTTTCATAAATGTCCTTTTGTAATTGAGCTATATCAGCAGAGGTATTGCCTTGATTAAGAAGGTGTCGACGCACCAGGTCCCATGATATCTTAGATTGATTATATACATGGGGGTGACACAAAAGGTGGTTATGTTCCAATCACACTGAAGCTTTATCTGTTGTTGTAAACTAATCAATTGATCTCCTAGAAAAAGAACAGCTTGTTGCAAGTCAGATAATTGGCTCTCTATTCGGCTATCGATCATCTGTTGGCTGTTCCACAGCCTTTCTGAATCTTGATGTCAGTTTTGTACAAAGTGGGTGGTTTGTACAGTCTGATGTAGCACAAAACCGGCTGTTGCTGCTGTAGCTGTAATAGCTATAATCCCAAGTATAGCAGTTACCAGTAAAGCTACAAACCGTAGGCTGCGGTGTAAAACATGTTTCAATATTTCATCTATGAGTAACATTTCAGGGGAGTGTTGCCAAAGCTGATCCATGATTACAGGCATCCAAACCCCATTATGTGCCTTAAGGTTATATAAGCTTTGTTTTTCCTGGTTAAAAGAAATAGTAGAATTAAGACAAGTATCAAAAGAACAATTATGGCAAGAAGATTATCAGGGTCCCAATGAGGCATGCCTAATATAAACAGAGAAGGAAGTCTGACACATGCTTGGATTTTATGAGTCTCATTTAATCTAAAAGAGATGGAGAATTTATTTGAAATATTCATTAAGTGGCCTTTCCAAGTGGTCATGCCTAATAATCTAGTACCAATTTTCCAAAGTTCTGAATAAACTGGCCCATCAGGTAAACGTGGGCTGGGGGGAGCCATCCCTCCTTCATGCCATACAATGGGTTCAGATGTTACATCTGAAATGATGTTGTCTTGATATCGACGCCATCGGAGCTCTCTTTTGGAGTATTTGGTCCGAACAGAGCCTACAGAGGCCCAATTCATGATGCTTCCTTTGGAAGTATTAAGAACTCTATTAATCTCTCCTCTACAGAGCTCCCAATTAACCCATTCCTCAGGATTTATAATCTTTCTTAATTTACATCGAGGCAATTTAGGAGGGTGATCCTATGTAATTCTTTGACTTCTCATGGAGACTCCCTGTAATAAGTACAATATAGAGACATTAGTCCCACTGGGTATTTTTGTTATCCATGCCTGTGAACGAACTGTAACACAGTGTTCACCTGTTCCAAAGCATATAGGTGGCCCATCTGCACCTACAGAATATTCAGGGATTATTTTCCTTCTTCTTCTGGTTTAAATGGGCCTCTATTATCATAAGGTCCAGGCAACCAGACTGAATGATTTACATAAACTGGGAAAGAGGGATCATCTCATGTAATTAATCTATTAAGAGGTGGATTTAGAATATAAGCCCAATATGTGTGATTCTCTTTAGTGCTCACGATAAGGGTAAGAACCGACATCACGGCAATGAACAGAGTAGTAGAGGCTTAGGTGTTCCTGTTTTTTGGAGGATCTGTTCTGCTTCTAGAGTCATCTTCTTCATCTGTCCCCATGTCGGAGGTTTGGCTTTGTTTTGTCTTGTTTTGTTTTTTGTAATCTCTTGCTTCAGGCTTAATTCTTCCATATCTTTCTCCAGTGGTCGAAAATTGTCAACTCTTTTTCTGTTGCCCATCTGTTCATATCGTGGTTTTAATTGCCGGGCTGGGAGCCAGATAGCCCCGTCATCTGTGGATATAAGAGCAAATCCTCGACCCCACAATTTAACATACCCAGGGCACCATTGGTTATTATCATTTTTCCAAAATATTGGTTGTAAAAAGGGTCTGGTATTAGAGACTGTGTGATGTTTTTCAGCTGCAGTGAGCTTTTGTTCACCTCTTAAATCCAAAAAATTAAGTGTAAATAATGCTTTCATTAATTGATTCTTTGGATTCAAGGTCATATCCCCAAGTTTTTGTTTTGGTGACATGGTTTTTAATGTATGATTAGTATGTTCAATAATAGCTTGATCTTGTCGATTGTAAAGGAATGCCTGTAGTATGATGAATCCCCCATTTTTGGCAAAATATAAGAAAAGTGTGAGAAGTATAAGCAGGGCCATTGTCAGTTTTAAGATTCTGGGGGAGTCCCATTGTGGCAAATGCTTCTAAAAGCTGAATGCTGAATAACATGGGCCGTTTTTCCTCCTGACAAAGGTGTAGTCCATACAAAACCAGAATATGTATCTATTGATACACGTACACATGCAAGGCGACCAAATTGCAGAACATAAGTAACATCCATTTGTCATAAATCATTAGGTTGTTGACCTCTGGGATTAACCCCCTGAGAGTATGGAGGAATGACAATAGGCCCACAAGTGGGGCAGTTTGTGATAATTTCTCTAGTTTAAGAGAAATAGAAAAGTGTTTACTTAAGCCTTTAGCATTAAGATGAGTCAGATTGTGAAAATCTTGTGTTGTAATAACAGGAGCTGCCAGTAAGGAATCTGCTGTAGCATTTCCTTCTGTCAAGGGGTCAGGGAGGCCAGAATGAGATCATTTGTGAGTAATGTACATAGGATGGGATTGGTGTTGGAGACAATGTTGTATTCAAAAAAATAAGACCATTCTGAGCCATCTGAATAAATATTAATGGTTTCCAAATTTTCAATCATTTGTTTAGAATAGGCTGAATCCGTTAAGATATTGATGGAAGAGGATACATCCTTAAGTAATAAAAATATGGCAAAGAGTAAAGAGTTCAGCCTTTTGTACGGAAGCATATGGGGATTTTACATATTTAGAAGTAGGACCATAATATGCAGAATAACTGGATTTGTTGGCATCTGTAAAATAATTAGGTCCATTTACAGGTACTGATTGTACAATTCGAGGCATGATAAAGGAGGTGGTTTTGATAAATTCAGTTAATTTGGATTTAGGATAATGGTTGTCTATGTGACCTATATAATCTGCAACTCCAAGTTGCCATGAAATGCATTGCCGATATGCCATGGATATTTGTGCATGAGACAGAGGTACTATAATTGTCTCAGGGTCTTGGGCTGTTATTTCCTTAAGTTTCTCCCAACCCTTAAAAACTAACATTCCTATTCTGTCTAAATATGTAGATAACTTTTTAAAGGCTTTGGTGGAAAGAAATATCCATTCTGTGATTCCATTAGCCTGCCAAAGTACTCCCATAGGAGAATGAGGTGATGGTAAAATTAACAAGGAAACAGGTAGCGAGGGGTCAATTCGAGTAAGCCGACTGGAAGCAATTTTTTGTTCGATCCATTGTAATTCTTGGGATGCTTCCGGAGTTAATTTTCTAGGGCTATTTAAATTGGAATCCCCTTTACGTACATCAAAAAGATGAGTCAGTTGATAAGTAGGTATACCTAGAGTAGGACGTAACCAGTTAATGTCTCCTAATAACTTCTGGAAATCATTCAAAGTATGCAAGGTATCTCTATGAACTTGAACATTTTGAGGCATTATTGAATTTTGTACTAATTTTTGACCTAAATAGAACAAGGGATCTTCAAATTGAATTTCGTCTTCTGAAATAATGAGGCCATATTTTGAGAGGGTTGTCTGAGCTGCTAAAAAGAGTGCATGTCAATCATGTCGTTAGGGTAAAGCTAATAGGATGTCATCCGTGTAATGGATGATCTTAGCATGAGGAAACTGAGATCATAAATATTGGAGAGGTTCTGCAACAAAAAGCTGACAAAGAGTAGGAGTATTTAACATTCCTTGAATTAAAACTTTTCCTTGAAATCTGTTTATGGGCTCCTCATGATTAATTACAGGAACGGAGAATACAAATCTCTCCAAATCTTTAGGCTTTAAGGGAATGGAGAAAAAACAATACTTAAGATCAATAATTACAATTTTCCAATCTTAAGGGATAGCAGCAGGTTGTGCTCGGAAGGCCAGGCTGTAGAGCCCCCATAGGTTGTAGGATTTTATTTAGGGCTCAGAGATCAGTCAGCATTCTCCATTTTCCAGATTTCTTTTTTATGACAAAAACCAGAGATTTCCAGAGACTAATTTAAGGTTCAATATGTCCCGCTTCTTATTGTTCAGAAACTAAAGATTTTAAAGGTGCCGGTTTTTCTTGAGAAAGCGGCCACTGCTCTATCCATATGGGCTCATCATTAAGCCATTTAAAGGCAGCGCATATTTTTGTTCTTTGGCAGTGGCCACTAGGATAAATTTGGATATCCTAGCCTTGTGGCTTTATGTTTGGGGAAAATATCGAGGGGTGTTTTAATGCCTTGTTGATTTTTATCTAATCCCTTCAATGGGTCATATCCCATGGCACATATTATATTTTTATTTTGAGTAGATATAGATGGGATATTAATATATGCACCCCATTGTTGAAGTAAATCTCTACCCCACAGATTAATGGCAATGTTAGCCACATAGGGTTTAAGAGTTACTATCTGATCCTCAGGTCCTTCACATCTCATAATCTGTTGACTTCTTTTAATTCCAAGAAGCCAAGTCCTGTAAAAATTACAGGTATGTTCTCAACAGGCCAAGATGAAGGCCAAAACTTTTCAGATATGATGGTAACGTCAGCTCCAGTGTCTACTAATCCTATAAAAGATTTATTATTAATTTTAAGATGTATTTTGGGACGAGGATCTTTCAAAAAAGTTTGCCAATATAATTGTTTTCCAGTATTGCCAAAACCTCCAGTTCTGATAACAGGATTGCTGTGGCCCTCTGTGTAAGGAAGAGTAAATAATTGAGCAATTTTATCTCCTGGTTGAATAGTATAAGGGTTATTGGCTGATATCATAACTTGAATGTCATTTTCATAATCATAGTCAATAACACAAGGATGCATATGAATACCTTTAAGTGTAAGACTATTCCATCCAAAAATAAGGCCTATTGTCCCTTTTTCTAAAGGCCCATATTTAGTAATTAGTGTTTTAGCTTTTTATCTCATTAGATATCCAATGAATTTATCGCAATTTATCATGCAAACAAAACTTAAATGTTTTAGGTTACCAAAGACTTTGAAAGCTGTCTTAACAATTACCCATGAAAACTATGAGGCAAACAAAGTTAACCATTACTTTAAGTCATTCTTTTGTTAACAGATTGGAACAGAGATAACATGAGTTTATTTGACCTTTAATAAACCTTAGTAGAATAAAGTTTTATATTTAAAGTTGATAATTTGAAAGACAAATCCAACAAATATAAATTAGTTTAAATATTAAATATGTTTTATTTACCATTTAAATCCTGGGAAGTTTGTTATAACCTTAGGATGTTATTATAAAGCATATCCTAAATAGGATTGTAAATTATTATAAATCTTAAAATTTTATTTATTTAATTAACGTGTCAATAAAAGATCCTAAAGGCGAATGTATAGCATTATATAGTTGTTAGCAAAACTTAGTTCCTTTAATATTGAGAAGTTTTACCTAAGCAATCAAAGACTTGATAAAGATGAAACCTAAAGCTTTGGTGTTTTTGGCAAAGAGAAAAGAAAAAACCTTTGTTTAGATTGTCTTATCAAGAGCAGAACAGTCAAAGAAAGCTCTGTTTTTTGAACAGAGAGAAAAGCGGAATTTTAACCTTACACCAGTATATTTTAAAAATTCCATTTATCTCAACCTTGGTAGAATAAAGTTAAAAGACATGTCTATCTTAATATTTTATCTGTGTTTTCTTAAAAGTTTATCATTGTTAATTTTTCCCCGTGGAACCAGTGAGGAAATTTAAAGTTTAAGGAAGTGTTTTCTTTGCCTTTTGACAGCATACATCTTCCTGAAGGCAGACAGAGGCGCAGAGGGCAAAGAAAAGAGTTCACATGGTTCTAAAGTCTGTCAGCTCAGATAGACGAGCAGATACCGATTTTTGTTTTGTTTTGTATTATTTGTTTGGTTTGTTTTTGTTTTCCTTTAGTGGAATCAGGCAGTCTATGTTGGGCCAGAGAAGACAGGGAAGCTTCCCGAAACAAAAGGAGTTTTGGCAGCTGCTTGGGAATATTCCTTAAAATCTCTATCCTGATGTAGACTAGCCAGAGACAATTGGCTCTAATCACTTGTGGGTGGCGGCGGAGGCCATTCTGGTAAAGTATTTTCCTCAGGTGCTATATAGCTTTGATTCCTTTGGAAGAAGATTCATCCTCAAAACTATCAGATGTAAAATCCAATTCATCTTCTTCTTCTTGATGAGTTTTTAATTTAGATGAAATTATATTTTGTTCTGAGTCAGACTGTAAAGGCTGTAAAGCCATCTCAAAGAGCATAAAAGACCAAACTTTTAAAGAAATGATATCTCCATTTTGATGAGCATGTGTAAGCATTTTCGTAATTAATCTCCATTGTTTAAGGTTTAAAAGATTTTTTCCAGAAGGATTAAACCAATAGCAGTGTTTTTTAACCAAGTACCAGAGCTCATCAAAGGTTCCCCTTTTCACTTTTACTGCTGAACTTCGCAATAAAGTACGAAGTATGTTAGAGTAAGCTTCATGATCCTGAGACTGGGAGTTTTCCATACTTCACTATCCCGAAGTGGGGACTTACCTGTCCTACCGCTCCGCTTTGGTCCCCTGTGACTGTAAACCGAAGTAGTCCGAGACTGTTTGCCGCACCGAATCCTGCCGACTCCACCAATTGTCCCAGAGTCGCAAAAGATGAGTCTGCAAACAAAGTGCAGTTAGTGAAGGTCCTCATACTCTAGTGGGAATGAGGCCCTGACTCCAGAATGAAGCTTCTTTTTATTAGGATAATTGCTAAAGGCTATGTGTATAAAGTCAGCCAAGCAAGTGTGTTAATCAATGTAATGGTTTAGCTTTTCAAGGTTGAATTTTGAGTTAACTGGTTTCTATATCACTAGGAAGGGTCAGGTGTGAAGGAGGATCCGGCCTTTGACAATGTTAATGGCTCTAGGCGTTCCTTATGAGCCTCAGCAGTGTTCAGCTGTGTAAACATGTCCTAAGGCCTTGCACCTTCTCCAGCCCTTCCCTTTTGAGGTCTTTTCCTTTGATGCTTCTCTCCTGCATCTCCCACAACCTTCCTTTAGTATCTGTTCACATGTGAACCATTTCAAATAAATTTAATTGTACAAATGTCATAAAAGATTAAAGAATCCGATCATATGTCCTTTTAGCAAAATGATATGGTTTGGGTTCTTATTGTAAAAGATACACAATGAAATCTTCATGTTGAATGACTAATTGGATGAGAATATTCATAGTTCCTTTTATATTGTTCACTCATCAGTGCTTGAGTTTTAGAATGTGCATTTAGAATATTGTCTTCTGAAAACTCAGTATCGTATACTTTCAGTTTCATAATCAAAATTAGAAGCTAGGTGACACAAACAAATGGAAAGATATTCCATGCTCATGGATTGGAAGAATTAATATTGTTAAAGTATCCTTACTACCCAAGCAATCTACAGATTCAGTCCAATCCCTGCCAAAATGCCAATAGCATCTGTCACAGAACTAGATCAAATAATCCTAAGATTTGTATGGAACCATGAAAGACCCTGAATAGCCAAAGCAGTCTTGAGAAAGAAGAATGAGGTGTCACAATCCCAGATTTCAAAATATACTACAAAGCTATAGTAATCAAAACAGTATGGTAGTGGCACAAAAATAGATGCATAGATCAGTGGAACAGGGTAGTGAGCCCAGAAATAAACCCACACCTATATAGGCAATTAATTGGTGACAAAGGAGACAAGAATATGCAATGGAGAAAAAACATTTTTTTTCAATAAATGGTGCTGGGAAAACTGGACAACTACTTGGCAAAAGAATGAAAGTGGACTACTTTCTTACATCATACACAAAAACAAACTCAAAATGGATTAAAGACCTAAATATGAGACCTAAAACCATAAAACTCCTAGAAGGAAACATAGGAAGTAAATCTCTTGGGCATCAGCCCTAGCAATATATTTATGGATATGTCTCCTCAGGAAAGGGAAGCAAAAGCAAAAAACAAAACAAAAACAAAAAACTCAGAATTACAAAATGAAAAAGTTTTACACAGCAAAGAAAATTATGAACAAAATATTTTTTTTAGAATGCAAAGAATTTTATTTTTGAACTTCTAAATTTGAAAACAAAACAGCCTAGGTTAAATAATGTAGTTTTCCAAAGCTGAATATGCTCATTTGGAGCTCAGTTTTTCTGGCTTGCAGTAAGAAAATAACTTCCTAAAATTCCTATGCAGGAACACTACTGTTTGATTATCTGTGATTGGATGAACTGACCAATCTCAGTTGGTAACATCCCTTTTTTTCCCCCTTGATAAAGGTTTAAAAAATTCTAGAACAGACATATTTTTCTAGTCTTATACAGACAATCTCATTCTAAATGTCTCCTAAGAGGCATATACCATATACAGGAATCCATTTTTGTCCTTCTCACTTTCATATACTTGAGAAATCGGTGTGGACACACTCACTGTGCTGTGTCCATCCACTAACAGGAAGAAGACTTGATTGGTGTTCAGCTGTAAGCACCTTCTAATTATCCTGATGGGCTCACCCACGTTGACATGATCAGACACAAGAAACTTGGTTTTGTCCAGGACAGGAAGTTCAGGAAGTTGCTTCCCACCCTTGTTACCGTTCTAGTGAATGGGAGAAGATATTTGTGATGATATATTTGATAAGGGGTTAATATCCAAAATATACAGAGAATTTAGCACAACTTAATACCTAAAAACCAGAAAATCCAATGGAAAAATGGGCAGTAGACCTGAATAGACATTTTTCCAAATAAAACACATAGATAGCCAACAGATAAACAGAAAGGTGCTCAACATCACTAATTATCAGGGAAATGCAAATCAAAACCATAATGAGGTATCACCTCACACTAGTCAGAATGGCTAGTATCAAAAAAGATAAGAAATAACAAGTGGTGAGGATGTGGAAAAAATGAAGCCCTCATGTGCTTGGGAACGTACATTGGTGCACCACTGTAAAAAACAGTATGGAGGTTCCTTGAAAAATTAAAAACAGAAATATCATATGATCTAGTAATTGCATTACTGGGTATTTACCCAAATAAAACAAAAACACTAATTTAGAAAGATTGCAACATTATTTACAATAGCCAAGATATGGAAGCAACCCAAGTGTCCATCAGTACATGCATGAATAAATAAGATGTGGTGTGTGTATACATATACACACGTACATGTACATGCTCACACATGCATGCACACACACAGGAATATTACTCAGACATAAAAAAGAGTGAGATCCTGCAATTTGTGATAACATGGATGGACCTAGAGGGTGTTACGCTGCAAAGTAAGTCAGAGAAAGACAAATACCGTATGACTGCACTCATATGTGGAATTTAAGAAACAAAACAAACAAGCCGAGGAAAACAAAACAAAAAAGCAGAGAAAGAGAGAGACAAAGAAAGAAACAGACTCTTAACTATAGAGAACAAACTGATGGTTACCAGAAGGGAGGTCAGTGGGGGATAGAGGAAATAGATGATAGAGATTACACTTACCATGATGAGCACTGAATTGTTGAATTACTATACTATACATCTGGAACTAATATAACACTATATGTTAACTATACTGGAATTAAAATTCATAACTTAATAAAAAGTATATCACCATTAAAAAAATTGATGGTGACTTCTGTAAGCACTGTTCAAGTATAAAGGTACTCAAAATAATCACAATTAAGAGTGCAGATTTAATTTTTTTTTTTAAATCAAAAGCTACTATGCTGCTGTCAGTTTCTTTGCATTTCTCTCTTTTTCTTTTGGCATTTATCTTTTGATTCATTTGATAATACTAAGATATCTTTTTTGTCATTTTTCTTCCTCCTGCCATTGTGGCATAAAACAAAAAATGGTTTCTCAACTTTGGCACTATTGATATTTTAGGCCAGATAATTTCCTGTTGTCATGGGCTGAACTGTGCCCTGTAGCATGTTTAGAAGCATCCCTGGCCTCTACCTACTAAATGCAAATAGCACACATTATGACAATGAAAAATATCTCTGGACATTGTCAAATATTCTCTGGGGGACAAAATCATGTTTAGTTGAGAACTACCATTCTAGGCAAGTCCTTCAATTCTTCTGTTGCCTTATCATGGGCAACTTAGGCTGTTGCCCTAAGTGTGACTATATCCTTCTTCAAAAGACTCCAGCCATGGAGTGTGGGTTTTGAAATCATACAGAGCTTGATTCTGTTAATTTATATTTTGTTGTTTTCTAACTGTCCTGTACCTTTCTGATTCTTGGATTTCTTCCTCTGTAAATGGGAAAAAATATAACACTTATTTCTGAGTTGTGAAGATTAAAATCATAGATCATATAAAGTAGTTAACATTGTATTTGGTACAAAGAAAATGCCAAGTAGTGATAACTATTGTTATTAAAAATGATAAGTATTAATAATGATGAGCAATAACAATAATTATTATCATCTTCTTCATCATTTATGTTTAGTTACCCAGTTATGATGATCTTATATTCCCAAACACTTCTTCAGTGAAGTTACTGGAACACGCAAATATCTCTTCTTATTCTCTGATGAGTACAGATGACTTATTTAACCCCTTTAACAGCAGTTGGCTCTCTTTCCTAGTTCATGTAATTATTCCAAACAGTGCATTTCTGTTTTATTCCTGGTTTCTTTTTCTGCTTTATTATTATTTAAGAAGAAATGTATAAAATGTTGGAAATGTTTTTATGAGTCTCAATCAAATTTATTTTCTTCTCTATATTTTTGTATTTGCCTTTCAGAGTCAAAAATTGCATGTTCAAACAAAAGGAGGCGAAGTGATCTGTCTGGGAACAGTTTATGGAAATATAAATATTCATGCATCAGATAAAAGTGTAAGATTGAAACTTTTTTTTTTTTTTAGCAATTACAGTTTTGTATCCAATTGGCTCACACAACTTGTAGGTAGGTTCTATAAACTTTGTGGCATAACATTCCATCTTTTGAATGATTTTAGTTCATTAGTAAATTAAAATTTGAAATTTAACTGATCAAGTATTATACAACTTAAATTTTAGCTTGTGACTTAATACTTTTGACAGTTCTTTAGTTCTTTATTTGGAATCAATAACATCTTTAAATAATAAATGTTTAATCCAAGTTCTAAAGGGATGTTTATGAACATGGATTAAAATCGATCATTAAGTTATACTGCCATGATCAGGATTAATTTTTTTTATGTGTTAGATTTATTTGAGCATTTTTCTAAGACCTGTTTACTTTTCCTTTAGACTAGTAAAGGTTGAATTTCAAAACAACTTTCTTCAGCATTTTCCACAAGATGGCACCATTAGATAGCATTACTGTTCTCCAAAAGCTTTTATTACCTATAGGGATTTTTTGGTTGTTCTAAAATAGCTTGTATTTTTAAGTTAACTTTTGTTGCTTTCTGTGATTTTGCCTACAATGAAGAATATAGATGTAATTTTGAAATATAAATTATCACAGTTTTCTTAACATTATGGATAATGTTTTAAATCTTTGAGAAAGATCTCGGTCACCTTTTATTTTACACTTACACAATTTGCGAGAATCTTTCTTTGTAAATTTAAATTCTCTACTCAGCTTTTCTCTGAGATAATTGGTGAGGACAAGTTATAAATATATCTTGTAGGTAAATTATTGTTGGCATAATTAAACAATGTAGATTTTAACAGTAACTGTTTCTACTATCATCACTTTTATTTTCCATCACCTGTGTCTTAGAACCTTTAGGACATTGTTTAAACCCAAACATTTGAATTTATCCTTTAAATTAAACTAGGAAAGTATTGAAAGATACTGCCTGGCCTTACGTGGCAGCTTTTTTGAGATGGCATTTAGTTTCACCCCTTGGATTGCTGTAGGCTTGGAAGTGCAAAAGCGAAATTGTACCAACTTTGCAGCTCCTTTAAATCTGTCCTTTAAATCATGGCTTATGTGAATTGAAATGATTTAAGTTACCAGAATATTACATTTTGATATTCAAATAAAGGTATCAAAGAAAAATTATAATCATTTCTTAATTATTAGCTGCTGTTCCCACTCATTAGTTATTTATTTGTTCCAACTTTCATGGTTTATTAAATATTCATTTATTCCTACTTTCTATTATACTATTTTGTTTCTTGCCTGATTGAGTTTTGTGTTGTGTTAATGTAGATATTTTCTTTATATTGTGTATAGTGTTCATATTTAAAGTATATTTCTAAGTTTATGGGTTTTTATATAAAATAAATGCTTGTATATTTACTCTTAATATATAACTTTCACAGAGATGTGCTATAGATATTTGAGAGGCAGCATATTGAATTGGTTAAGAGAACAGAATTGAGAACCAGACTACTTGGGTTTAATTCCAGGCTCAGCCGCTTACTAAGCTCTGTAACTTCAGACAAGTTACTTAACCTCTGTGTCTTGGTTTTCTGAAAAATGGAATAATAGTAATGGACTTAACTCAGAGGGTTATAATGAGGATTAAATCAGTTAATATAGATGAAGTACTTAAAACAATGTCTGGCACATAGTTATCTCTGATATGGTATTTACTATAATGATGATGGTAAAGGTAAGTGAAAAGCACAGGAAAGATGACTAGTCCTAGATCTACCAGTTAACTTTACGGAGTCTAGTTCCATTATTCATAAAATAGGGATGGTATTATTTGTTTTTCCTATTCACAAGATTGTGAGAATAAAATGAGTACTGTAAACACTTAACAGCATTTTTAATATGTTGTTTTAAATGGAGTGTCTATTTCTAAATAGTATCATTAATTTTAGTATCCTAAGTTTGGTACTGAGAAACTAGAAATACATTCCCTCTGATGGTTGGATGAATTCATGACATGGTTGTCACTTGACTTCTCTTAGTCTGAGCTACAAAGCCACAGTACTTTCTTAAAGTTTGATTTTTATTATATATGTTGATATATAATAACTAAACTTATGAAAAACTTTCCTTCTTGTATGGAAAAGAAAATTAATTTATAGCAATATCTCTGTCAAGAAGGTATTAATTTTTGGATCTGCTTTTTGTTCTTTCTTTAAACAGCTGCTTCTGTTAATAAGCAAGCTATACAGTTTAATCCAAAGAGTCTGTTTGTTCCCTTAGCATTAAATAACTATAAATCAGAACCTCAACATTTTGCTATAAACTATGGTGTCCTATCTTTAATTGTTCTAGTTTGTATCTGATATAGTGCATCATATGTGGCCCTCAGTGAATTTTGAATTTCTTTGAAGTTAATTTTGTGGAATGATTGGTTAAAATAACTATATTATTGTAGTGGGGAAGGTGTGGTACTTTCACATGCTTTCATTTGCTTTGGTACAGCAGGGGAGGATATTTTTCTAGTTTTCTACAAAATAAAATATTTAGAGTTTAATGAACAAAGTAAATCCTTGACCATTTCCAGATACTCATAAGGAGTTTCATAAAGGCTTTATTTGGTTGTGGGGAGAGTCTAATCAAAAGTGCTCCTTTGCTAATTTAATTAAGTTTCAAATATTCTTTCAGTATTTATCTTTTGTTATTGCCTAAACCAGCCTCACCAGCTATAAAAAGCTAGAGTGTTCCTCCTTGTCTGCTTTATGGAAATACTTGGAGAGTTTGAAGCCATGCATAAAGCAGCTTTTCATGAAGAAACTTTGTAGGTAAAGGACAGATTTTTTCAGGAATTTTACACCTATGCTATAACACTGAGGAATGTGAAATATCTATATTCTCGCAAATTTGAATGAATTGTAGGTAAAATATCTTTTTTTGACTGATTTATTGAAACTAGATTTAAAGTGAAAATTCCTATGAGTCTATAATTAGCTTAAAAGAAACTGTAGATAAGAAGCAATCAGGTGCATATTATATACTTAGGAAAGTTAAAAAAGGAAGTTATATATCTCAAATCCAGAGGGTGAAGAAATTCTAATTTGCTTCCTGGTGGAACCTCTGAGTGCTTTTCTTTCTCTTTTTTGTACTTACAAATTTTAGTATTCTTGAAACTCAATTCTTCTCATATAATATTTTCATTTTTTATCAGTTTTTGAAAAACGTATTAGGAGTGGATGACACTAGTGTGGTGATGATGTGTTGAAAATCGATCTTTCTTTAAACACCCCAGTGTAATACTTGAATTTGATGCCAGGCAAAATTGTAGCATGCCTTCCTGGTGATTCTGTTTCTATGTCAACATAAAAGTAATTAACACTCAGACATAATTAACACTTGACGCTTATAAAACGTTTGTTTGAACTTTGATAGAGATGATTAGAAATTATTACTGGATATCTTCATTTTATATTGTGTTCAATATTTGAAACATAAATTCATACTGAATTTTGTTAGGGAAGCTTAGGGATAGATACAAAATTCTTTTCATTTTGTTTAATAGAAAGCTACTTTGTTATTAGATGTAAACTGGAAAAACTGTATAATTGATAGTGTATTCACTAATTAACAGATGACAGGAGAAAATCATGATAGTACAATAAAATCAGATAAAATATGTGCTAAAATTAAAAGCCTATTTATAATTTTTTTTTTTTTTTTTTTTTTTTTTTTGGGACAGAGAGAGACAGAGCATGAACGGGGGAGGGGCAGAGAGAGAGGGAGACACAGAATCAGAAACAGGCTCCAGGCTCCGAGCCATCAGCCCAGAGCCCGACGCGGGGCTCGAACTCACGGACCGCGAGATCGTGACCTGGCTGAAGTCGGACGCTTAACCGACTGCGCCACCCAGGCGCCCCAAAAGCCTATTTATAATTTAAACAAATTTGAAATAGTTGGAATCTGATACAAAGGATCCAAAGGATATCTAGAGCAAACATCTTACTCAATGATGACGCTATATTGTAAGTTTTCCCTCTGAGAAGAGACATAAGTTTAGGATGCTTGCTATCTCCTTGCTTTTGTTCACTGTTGAGTTGGAGACCTGAGCCAGATAATTAGGCAGGAAAGAGCAGGAAAAATGCATTAATATAAGGATTGGAAAGGAAGTAAAGAAACTATCACTTGCAGGTAATGTAAATATGCATGTAGAAAAATTTTCTTAAAAATCAGGAAAATTATTAGAATTAGTGAGTTTAGTGAAGTTGTTGGATTTAAGATCACATACAAAAGCCAATTAGGATAAAATGAAGTTTAAAAAAAGATTTATAATAACACTTAGAAAATACCAAATAGGAATAAATTTAACAAAAGCTGAAGAACTCTACAAAGAAAATATAAAACATCATTAAGAGAAATTAAAGATCTAAATAAGTGAAGGAATTTAATGGGTCTATTCCACATTCCACAGAGAATACATTGTTGCTCACAATATTATAATTAGAGCTAGAGAATCAACGTAAATAAAGTGATTGTGTACTGGGTAGTATCTTTTTATCTAGTTGCCCATTTAAATCTGAGGGTACCATTTTGACTTTTTACCAGTCTTTGTTTTATAATGAACTGATTTTGAGTTTTTCTTTTGATAGACTGTGACCATAGATAAACTGCAGGGAAGTACAGTTAATATATCTACTGAAGATGGTTTGCTGGAAGCCAAGTATCTTTATACAGAATCATCATTTCTGTCTTCTGCTGCTGGGGATATTACATTAGGAAGTGTTCATGGTAAGATGACAAAGGCCTCATATATCTCAGACTCCATATAACATAAATTTTTAAGAGGTGACTCTTATTTCTCTTTAGTTGAAGAAGCATCTGCCATTAGGAAGCTGGCCTTCTAAATAATTAATGGCAAACTCATCATCTTTTTAAACAAACATAAAATAAAATGACTCATAAACTATTATATTTTATTTTGGCAAGATATTGAATATTATGCTGTTATATTTGAAGGTAATAGTAATTCTGGTTTTTAATGCGTTTCCTTTTGTTACTTATTTTTTCATTTATTTTTTGCTCAGCTGTGGCTTGAATAGTTCTAGTAATTTGTAACTCTTCATTTTTTAATAATGACTTTTATGTAGTATTGCATTTCTGGTAATGGCAGTGAAAAGTACTGTACTTAATATATTGAGTAGCTTTTAGTAGAAAAGCAGTTCTTTATCAAGTCAGATGTTGACTAACACCCGTGATTAGAACAGCACTGATCTTTGCAGTGCTTTTTACCATATTTACATTAAATCCATTAATGTTTAATTTCTTTTGCTTTCTTTTAACTTAGATAAAATTGAATTTGGTACAGTTTGCCATTAATAGCTTACATGAGAGTAAACAGAGGCGCTTTTTTTGAGGAAGTCCTCAAAAAAACTCTTAAGTCTCTTGATTATTGATGACTTAAAGTGCTGAAATGGAAACAAATTGCGAAGAATAAAATAATTTGTTCCTTAAGTTTTGTAAAGCCTTTTATATTTACTGACCTTTAATATGAAGTCAGATACCTTTCCTTGCGTGGTTTAAATCTGAGTCAGATCTGGATCCTCTCTTGGGCTGTTGTCCTCAGGTTGGGTTTCTTGAAAGCAGGCGCTGAGATGGAAATTCGAGTGCAGCACATTTACTAGGGAGGCGTCTTGGAACCAATGCTGTGCACAGGAAGGAAGCCCAATTTCTACTGGAGAAGTTGGACCTGATGCAGCCACAGCAGTCCCAAGGGGGAGCTCTAAAGCTGGGTGGTCCTCAGAATTGTCTCAAGTTAAGGTGAGGGAAGCTAGACCTTTAGATCCCCAATCATTAGATGCAAGATGCCCCAGGAAGGAGTATGATTTTAGGCCAAGATGGCTCTTTTCAGCTGAGGTAATACCCTAAGAGGGCTGACAGCCGAGGGCTGTCTGCCAGCAGTACTCCCATCAGCTAGGAGAATAAGCCCTTGGGTATAAAGGGGTTCTGGATGACAAATCATAGCATTCATTGAAGTTATATTTATTGATTCATTCAGTACACATATTGACCACCTATTGTGTGCCATACTTTCAGACACCAAGGGTACATAGTTGGGCAGGAGATGATCCCTATCCTTAAAGAACTAGTGGTGTAATCAAAGGATTGAATGTCATCTTCTTTATTTGTAATACTGGTACAGCAGTGAGAAGAAGTAAGGGAAGGGAAAATTTGATCCATTTGCCACTGTAGAAAAGCTTACATGTTATACAATCCTGCTTTCCTCCATCTGGTCCTTGGCCCACAATCTGCTTTGGTTTTTCAGTGATAGTGAGTATGTAAAAGAGAAAGAAATAAGAAAGAAACCCTCCTATTAGTCACACCAGTGTCTGCCTACTTTTTAATCACCTTTCAGACAAGCCTACGTTTCTTGCCTCTCTCATGCTACCCTTATTTCCATCCTTGTCCTAAAGGACATCCTTGTCAGTATGTGAATGTGCTACTGGAGTTTGGAGTTTGGAGGTGGGATGGGTATGGAAGAACAGGCAATGTTCTAGGCCTACATCCTAGTTGGTGAGAAGATCAGAGTCATGGCTAGTGAAAGGAAGTCCCTATGTTCTAGCTACTAGGATTTGAGTAAGGAGGAATATCTTCTGAAGATCATCCCAAGCTGGAATTCTGAGTATATATTGCAGTGAATTCTTTGTTCTTCTCAATGGGGATGGTCATATAACACAAATTATATTTTGGCTATATTTAAACAAGCTGGCTTGGGAATCTTAAAACTTGTTTTTATGGGAAAATGTGTTGCTACTTCTAAATGTCTGGCTTACAGAAAACAAATTTGGGATACATTCTAAGACCTGCCTATCTAGGATTTATTTAGTTTGGCTTCCTTTTCCTTTAACAAGGCTTAAACTGATTTTTTTTTTTTTAAGTAGATTTTTAGCAACCCAACATACAGATGTTATAAAAAAGCCATTTTTACCACAAATACAATGTCAGTAGCTGTATAGTTGTCTTTTTTGATAGATTTACCAAGAAATATTAGTTTGGAGGTCTTGGTGTCAGTGGGTGGGTGGATGGTTTGAAAGCAAATTGAAAAGAAACATGTATTGAGTGCCAAAGTGGACCAGCGCCTTTCACTTAATGGACATTTGGCTGTTTACAAATGAAAACAAAACTTAGAAATGTCTAATTGTTTTCTCTCCATTACAAGTTAATTAATGGAAGAGCAAGGATTTAATCCAGGTTTCTTGACCTTCTAGGAGATATTTGTAAACAGTGTTCAAACAAATCTGTGTAATAGCCATGGTGAACCCAAATGCCATCATTGCCCTGAGGGATTCCTGGCATGCTCTGGAGATGTTTCCTCTAGACAAACAGCACTACCACACAGATGGACTGTTTCAGCTATGTTCTATATCGTAAACTCCAGTTTCAGTGACATTTGTGATGCCTTAAGACATCTGGAAAAAATGTGGATGTTCTGTATAATGTTTTGGTTCAACTTAGTCTCATGGAGATATTTAGGAATTCAGTTTATTCCATAAAAGTGCTCTCTTCAGTGTATGGTTTCTAAGGCTTCCATAAAGGAAGAGAGAGCATGAAATTTATTTCTTGTATATATTTTCTGTTTGTTCATATAACCTGATGGCAAACCAATACCCAACACAGTGTTAAGTACTTAGAGGATGCCCAGTAATGAGAAAAGGAATATTGAAAGCAGTAATATGTCTTTTCTGGCCTTGCAAATTGACTCCTAGATGTAGAGAAGAACAAAAATCTATCCTAATGGTTTTCCAAATGGAATTATTAAGTATAGTTAACTATATATTCTAGATAAGAAAATGAGTAAGCTAATTGACTAATGATATTCACTATTTGTAAGGTTGGTTGAATCATATATATTAGGTATGTATGTCTTCTAATATAAAAGAAACTAGTTTATTCGTTGATTCAACAAATATTCCCTACTCTCTTGGCACTAGCAATCTAGGAGAATAAGTAGTTGGATAGTTTGTACTTAGGTATAAAATTTTGGGACAGTTTACACTCTTGATTTCCTTCTAAATTATCAAAAACATTAGATACTATGTGAATTATGTTTTATTATATTCTGCTATTTGAATGTTTATTATTTTAAAAAGTCCTCTACATGTATATATAAGATATAAACATATTTTTATATTTAGTATTCTACTAAATATGTTTTTAAAATATAAATATATATAATCTCCTGACTCTAAAGAGAAACAGAAGCTTCCTTGAAATGGTTTGCTGGGGTTGGTTTTTATTTATAACATAATTTAAACAATTAATGAGAGTTTAATATGTAGGCATACTCAGGGCACCTGAGTGGTTCGGTTGGTTAGATGTCTGACTCTTAATTTCAGCTCAGGTCATGATCACACAGTTGGTGAGATTAAGCCCTGTGTTGGGCTCTGTGCTCAGCACAGAGCCTGCTTGAGATTCTCTCTCTCCCTGTCTCTCTGTCCCTCCCCTGCTCTTGGTCTCTCTCTCTCTCTCTCTCTCTCTCTCTCTCTCTCTCTCTCTCTCTCTCTCAATAAATAAACGAACACTAAAAATAAAATAAATATGTAGACAAACTCATGACAATTGTTTTAGCATTTTATATTTAACTTATGTTATTACTTGGAATAAGTTATCAATGAATAAAAGTATACTTTAAATATTTAGCTTCCCCATGTAATTTAAGGTCTTATTTTAGGTTCTTTGGGAATATACATAGATAAATAAATTACTGAGCATTAGTTCTCTAATTTTCTCTCTACTCAACTACTTTGGATTTTAGAAACTCCCAGAAGTAAAAGTTCCATTAGCTATACAAGCACAGTTGGTAACTTTGATACCACTCAGAATTTCATAAAGAAATGTCCGAATTTGCTTTAAGAAATGATTTTTAGTCACTGTTGAATTTATTAATCTGTCTTGTGAATTTAGAAAGACGGAAACAATACAAAATTTCAAAAGAAAAGCTTTTATTGGATAAAATAGAACTTTTCATGAAGTTCATGAACATGCTTTGTTTAAATTCTAGGATTTATTATTTAAAGTCTTTTGTAAAGTTTTGGTTTGATTTTCATTTTGACATATGACAATGTTATGTTAATGTTGACTCTGGACACTTAAAACTTTTTAATATAAATACTAGAAAGGAATTGCTTGCTTTGTGGTACAGACAGCATAAATTTTGGGGGGGGATTTAGACAATGTGATACATGCTGTATTTAGACTCAGTTCCTTAGATGGACTTGACTCTCTCTGTAAAAGTGATGCTGCCATCTTCAATGTGTGGTTTCCAAGCTTCCACGAAAGGAAGAGAGATTAGAGGTTCATGCAAAAAATTTCAGAAACTAAACCTAAAAGTATATATATTGCTTCTGCCATATGTTTTTAGCCAGAATATTTCATTTTATTTAATTAATTTATTTTTATTATTTACTTTTGTTGTTTAATTTATATCCAACTTAGCTAGCATATACTGCAATAATGATTTCAGGAGTAGAATCCAGTGATTCATCCCCTATGTATTAACACCCAGTGCTCATCCCAACAAGTGTCTTCCTTAATGCTCCTTGCCCATTTAGCCTTCTCCCCACCCACAACCCCTCCAGTAACCCTGTTTGTTCTCTATATTTAAGAGTTTCTTATGTTTCGTCCCCCTCCCTGTTTTTATATTTTTCCTGCTTCCCTTCACCTACGTTCATTTGTTTTGCATCCCAAATTCCACATACGAGTGAAGTCATATCATATTTGTCTTTCTCTAATTTTGCTTAGCATAACACCCTCTATTTCCATCCATGTTGTTGTAAATGGCAAGATTTCTTTTTTTTTGATTGCCGAGTAATACTCCATTGTGTGTGTGTGTGTGTGTGTGTGTGTGTGTGTGTGTGTGTGTACACCACATCTTCTTTATCCCTTCATCTGTCGATGGACATTTGGGCTCTTTCCATACCTTGGCTATTGATAGCACTGCTGTAAACATTGGGGTGCATGTGTCCCTTTGAAACAGCACACCTGTATTCTTTGGATAAATACCTAGTAGTGCAATTGCTGGGCCATAGGGTAGTTTTATTTTTAAATTTTTGAGGAACTTCCATACTGTTTTCCAGAGTGGCTCCACCAGTTTGCATTCTCACCAGCAGTGCAAAAGAGTTCCCCTTTCTTCACATCCTCGCCAACATCTGTTGTTGCCTGAGTTGTTAATTTTAGTCATTCTGAATGGTGTGAGGTGGTATCTCATTGTGGTTTTCATTTGTATTTACCTGATGATCAGTAATGTTGAACATTTTTTCATGTGCGTGTTAGCCATATGGATGACTTCTTTGGAGAAGTGTCTGTTCATGTCTTTTGCCCATTTCTTCACTGGATTTTTTTGTTTTTAAGGTGTGGAGTTTGATAAGTTCTTTATAGGTTTTAGATACTAACCCTTTATCTGACATGTCATTTGCAATTATCTTCTCCCATTCTGTCGGTTACCTTTTAGTTTTGCTGATTGTTTCCTTCACTGTGCAGAAGCTTTTTATCTTGATGAGGTTCCATTAGTTCATTTTTGCTTTTGTTTCCGTTTCCTCTGGAAATGTGTTGAGTAAGAAGTTGCTACAGGTGAGGTCAGAGGTT
Source organism: Neofelis nebulosa (assembly GCF_028018385.1). Taxonomy (NCBI): domain Eukaryota; kingdom Metazoa; phylum Chordata; class Mammalia; order Carnivora; family Felidae; genus Neofelis; species Neofelis nebulosa. Next base: position 88,185,451 of record NC_080785.1, read on the forward strand.
TTTGCCTGCTTTCTCCTCTAGGATTTGATGGCTTCCTGTCTTATGTTTTAAGTCTTTCATCCATTTTGAGTTTATTTTTCTGTATGGTGTAAGCAAGTGGTCCAGGTTCATTCTTCTGCACGTTGCTGTCCAGTTTTCCCAGCACCATTTGCTGAAGAGACTGTCTTTATTCCATTGGATATTCTCTCCTGCTTTGTCAAAGATTAGTTGGCCATATGTTTGTGGGTCCATTTCTAGGTTCTCTATTTTGTTCCATTGATCTAAGTGTCTATTTTTCTGCCAGTGCCATACTGTCCTGAAGATCACATCTTTGTAATATATCTTGAAGTCCAGGATTGTGATGCCTCCAGCTTTGGTTTTCTTTTTCAGGATTGCTTTGGCAATTCGTTTTTTTTTCTGGTTCCATACAAATTTTAGGATTGTTTAACAATATTTGTTCTTCTAATCCATTAGCATGGAATGTTTTTCCTTTTTTGTGTGTGTCCTCTTCAATTTCTTTCATAAGCTTTCTGTAGTTTTCAGTGTATAGATTTTCACCTCTTTCGTTAGGTTTATTCCTAGGTATTTTATGGTTTTTGGTACAACTGTAAATGGGATTGATTCCTTCATTCCTCTTTCTGTTGCTTTATTATTGGTGTATAGAAATGCAATGAATTTCTGTGCATTGATTTTAAATCCTGCCACTTTGCTGAATTCATGGATCACTTCTAGCAGTTTTTTGGTGGAATCTATTGGGTTTTCCATGTAGAGTATCTTGTCGTCTGTGAAGAGTGAAAGTTTGACTTCCACCTTGCTGATTTGGATGCCTTTTACTCCTTTGTGTTGTCTGATTGCTGATGCTAGGACTTCCAGTATTATGTTGAATAACAGTGGCAAGAGTGGACATCCCTATCATGTTCTTAACCTTAGGGGGAAAGCTTTCAGTTTTTCCCCGTTGAGGATGATATTAGCGGTAGGTCTCTTCTTTATGGCTTTTATGCTTTTGAGGTATGATCTTTCTATCCCTACTTTCTTGAGAGTTTTTATCAAGAAAGGATGCCATGTTTTGTCAAATGCTTTCTCTGCATCTATTGAGAGGATCATGTGGTTCTTATCTTTTCTTTTATTATTGATGTGTCACATTGATGGATTTGTGGATATTGAACCAGACTTGAATCCCAGGTATTAAGCCTACTTGATTGTGGCGAATAATTCTTTTAACGTATTGTTTAATCCAGTTGGCTAGTATCTCGTTGAGAATTTTTACATCCATGTTCATCAGAGAAACTGGTCTGTAGTTCTCCTTTTTAGTGGGGTCTTTGTATGGTTTTGGAATCAAGGTAATGATGGCCTCATAGAATGAGTTTGGAAGTTTTCCTTCCACTTCTATTTTTTGGAACAGCTTCACAAGAGTAGGTGTTAACTCTTCTTTAAATGTTTGGTAGAATTCCCCTGGAAAGTCATCCAACCCTGGACTTTTGTTTTTTGGGGAAATTTTTTATTAATAACTCAATTTCTTTACTGGTTATGTGTCTCTTCAAATTTTCTCTTTCTTCCTGTTTCAGTTTTCGTAGTTAATATGTTTCTAGGAATTTGTCCATTTCTTCCAAATTGGCCAACTTATTGGCATATAATTGCTCATAATATTCTCTTATTTTTGTTTGTATTTCTGAGTGTTGGTTGTGATCTCTCCCCTTTAATTCTTGATTTTATTTAGTGGGTCCTTTCTTTTTTCTTTTTGATCAAACTGGCTAGGGGTTTATCGATTTTGTTAATTCTTTCAAAGAACCAGCTCCTGGTTTCATCAATTTGATCTATTGTTTTTTTTTTTTAATTTAAATAGCATTGATTTCTGCTCTAATCTTTATTATTTCCCATCTTCTGCTGGTTTGGGGTTTTATTTTGTGTTCTTTTTCCAGTTCTTTTAAGGTGTAAGGTTAGGTTGTGTATCTGAGACCTTTCTTCTTTAGAAAGGCCTGGATTACTATATACTTCCTTCCTATGACTGCCTTTGCTGCATCCTAGAGGTTTTGGGCTGTGGTGTTATTTAAACTGGCTTCCATGAACTTTTTAATTTTCTCTTTAACTTCTTGGTTAACCCATTCATTCTTTAGTAGGATGTTATTTAGTCTTTAAATATTTGCTGTCTTTCCAAATTTTTTCTTGTGGTTGATTTCGAGTTTCATGGCGTTGTGGTTTGAAGATATGCACAGTATGATCTCAATCTTTTTGTACTTGTTGAGGGCTGATTTGTGTCCCAGCACACAAATCTATTCTGGAGAATGTTCTGTGTACACTCAAGAAGAATGTATATTCCACTGTTTTAGGATGAAATGTTCTGAATGTATCAAGTAGGTCCATCTGATCCAGTGTGTCATTCAAAGCCATTGTTTCCTTGTTGATATTCTGTTTAGATGATTTGTCCATTGCTGTAAGTGAGGTGTTGAAATCCCCTACTATTATGGTATTATTACCAATAAGTTTCTTTATGTTTGTGATTAATTGATTTATATATTTGGGTAATTTCATGTTGGGGGCATAAGTGTGTACAATTGCTAGATCTTCTTGGTGGATAGACCCGTTAATTATGTAATAATGCCCTTCGTCATCTCTTGTTACAGTCTTTATTTTAAAATCTAGATTGTCTGATATAAGTATGGCTACTCTGGCTTTCTTTTGGCAACCATTACCATCATAGATGGTTCTCCATCCCCTTACTTTCAATCTGAAGGTGTCTTTAGGTCTAAAATGGTTCTCTTGTAAACATCAATTAGGTGTATATTGTTTTCTTATCCTTCTGTTACCCTGTCTTTTTATTGGAGCATTTAGTCCATTGACATTTAGAGTGAGTACTGAAAGATAGGAACTTATTGCCATTGTGTTGCCAGAGTTTCTGGTGCTGTTCTCTGGTACTTTCTAGTCTTTTGGTCTTTTTTGTTTTGTTTCATCTTTTCTCCCTAGCCAGAATATTTTAAATGACTTTATCGAACTGCAAGAGGCTGAGATTGAGAGTTTAGCAGTGTTCTAAGGCAGGAGAAAAGCCACAAATATTAGTGGGCACTGGCAGTCTTTTTCATGTCTTATATTTATAATTGATCTTTCTCAAACTTCTATGAGCTCCTCCTTTTCCCATTCCCTTGGTATTCTCCAAGATTTCATCCTGTTTTATTGTTGTTTTGCTTCTTTCTTTTCCTTGGGCATCTTACATGCTTTTGAGTCTTAACTACTCTTGTATTCTGGTAATTCAAAACTGTATCTCTAGCCCTGACTTCTGACTTATACATCCATCTGCTTGGTAGATATAGCTAATTAGATCTTTACAGGCATCTCAAACTCAGCATTTCTAACTTTTTTTTTCTTATTTTCCCCTCCCCCTGACAAACCTTATCCATAATGTGTTTTTCCTCCTTTATTTCTATTTTCAGTTTCTGATATTACCATGTACCAAACTCCCCAAGCTAGAAAGATTGAAGTAATCCTAGATTCCTCTCTCACCTCCCAATCATCTAATTAATCACCAAATTTAGGTGGGTTTTATTAGCTAAATATTTCCTCATTCTATCTCATCTCTTTCTAATTTCTACTGTTCTATTTCAGACTCTTGTCATCTCTTGCTTCAACTCAGCAATACCTTGGCTTCCAGTCTTTCTTTCATCAACTCCATCCTCCTTACTGTAGCCTATGGTTGTTTATTAGAAATACACATTCAACATGGCATTCTCTTATTCAAACCTTTCCGATTGCCTGGATGATTGGCCTAACTTTCTGTTTGGACCCTGTGCCTTCCAGAATTATATAATCTCTTATCTGAATATATTCTTACCTGTTTTATATTTCTGAGTCCTTGATTAGAGTCTTAGACCTACTGATCATTCTGTTGATAGTCTTCAAATGCTTTTCCCACCTTTCTTTACCTCATTGACTTTTAGTAATTTTTTAGTACTCATTGAAAACATCTGCTCTTCATCTCTGGCCTTCCATTGATCTGTACATTCTTGCCTAATTATAAATTCCTCAATAGAAAGGATCATGTTTTATTCATCTCTATATTCTTAGCGTTTAGAACTGTGGCTTGCAAATAGGAAGTGCCTCCCTTACTTCTCACCCTCCCCCCACCTCCTGAAAATACAAAAAGAATTTAACCTTTAATGATATTTGCTTGCTCCGTTTGGATTATTGATGTTATGTGCTTTTTATTTATTTTATTTTATTTTTTGTTTCAAGTTTTTATTTAAATTCTAGTTAGTTCACATATAATGGAATACTGGTTTCAGGGGTAGAATTTAGTGATTTATCACTTACATATAACACCCAGGGCTCATCACAAGTGCCCTCCTCAGTACCCATCACCCATTTAGCCCATACTTTGCCCACCTCTTCTCCACTAACCCTGTTTGTTCTCAATAGTTAAGAGTCTCTTAATGTTTGTCTCCCTCTTTTTTTTCTTACTTCCCCTATGTTCATCTGTTTTGTGTCTTAAATTCCACGTATCAGTGAAATTATATGTGATTTGTCTTTCTCTGACTGACTTATTTTGCTTAGTGTAATATACTCTACACAGGTGCCCCTCCTCTAGGATTTTGATGGTTCCCTTTCTCACATTTAAGGTCTTTCATCCATTTTGAATTTATTTTTGTGTATGGTGTAAGAAAGTAGTCCACTTTCATTCTCCTGCATATTGCTGTCCAGTTTTTCCAACACTTTTTGTTGAAGAGACTGTCTTTTTTCCATTGGATGTTCTTTCTTGCTTTGTCGAAGATAAGTTAACCATATAGTTGTCGGTCCATTTCTGGACTTTCTATACTGTTCTACTGATATATGTGTCTGTTTTTGTGCCATTACCATACTGTCTTGATGACTACAGCTTTGTAATATAACTTGGACTCCGGAATTGTGATGCCTCCAGCTTTGTTTTTCTTTTTCAGGATGGCTTGAGCTATTCAGGGTCTTTTGTGGTTCCAAACAAATTTTAAGATTATTTGTTCTAACTCTATGAAAAGTGCTGGTGGTATTTTGATAGGGATTGCATTAAATGTGTAGATTGCTTTGGGTAGTATAGACATTTTAACAATATTTGTTCTTCCAATCCATGAGCATGGAATGTTTTTTCATTTCTTTGTGTCCTCTTCAAGTTCTTTTGTAAGTGTTCTTTAATTTTCAGAGTACAGATCTTTTACCTCTTTGGTTAGGTTAATTCCTAGGTATCCTGTGGTTTTTGGTGCAATTGTAAATGGGATCCATTCCTTGATTTCTCTTTCTGCTGCTTCATTATTGGTGTATCGAAATGTAACAGATTTCTGTATGTTGATTTTGTGTCTTGCAACTTTTAATGAATTCATGTATTAGTTCTAACAATTTTTTGGTGGAGTGTTTTAGGTTTTCTACATAGAGTATCATGTCACCTGTGAATAATGAAGGTTTGACATCTTCCTTGCCAATTGGGATCACTTATTTCTTTTTTGTCTGATTGCTGAGGCTAGTACATTCCAGTACTACATTAAATAATGATGAGAATGTCTTGTTCCTGACTGTAGAGGAAAAGCTGTCAGTTTTTCCTCATTGAGCATGATATTAGCTGTGGGTCTTTCATATTATGGCCTTTATGATGTTAAGGCAAGTTCCTTCTATGCTCACTTTGTTGATGGTTTTTATCAAGAATGGATGCTGTACTTTGTCAAATACTTTTTGTGCATCTATTGAGAGGATCATACAGTTCTTATCCTTTCTTGTATTAATTTAGTGTATCACATTGCTTAATTTGCAAATATTAAACTGCCTTTGCAGCCCAGGAATAAACCCCACTTGATCGTGGTGAGTAATCTTCAAAAGTACTGTTGGATTTAATTTACTGGTATCTTGTTGAGAATTTTTGCATCCATATTCATCAGGGATATTGGCTTATAATTCTCCTTTTTGTGGGGTCTTTGGTTTTGGAATCAAGGTAATGCTGGCCTCATAGAATGAGTTTGGAAGTTTTCCTTCCATTTCTATTTTTTGGAACAGTTTAAGAAGAGTAAGTATTAACTATTCTTTAAATGTTTGGTCTGGCTGGCTTAGTTGTTTAAGCATCTGATTCTTGATTTTGGCTCAGGTCACAGTCTCACATTGTAGGATTGAGCCCACATCAGGCTCCATGCTGGGTATGGAACCTGCTTAAGATTCTCTCTTTCTCTCTCTCCGTCTCCCTCTGTCCCTTTCCAACTTGCATGCATGTGCTCTCTCAAAAAAAAAAAAAAAAAAAAAAAAAAAGTAAAATTCCCTTGGGAAACTGAGGATATGTGCTTTTTAAACCATAATCACATTTATTTTAGTGAAGAAAAATAAACTAATGTTTATCTCTAATTGATAGTTTATTTTTCCTTCTGACCATACTAGAATGAAGAATTACTGGCTGAAAAAAGCAATATATTTTCTCAAACCCTGGGGTTTGTGGAGAAGTTAACATAACTTGAAAGAAGAATACACACACATAGTACAAACCATATGGTGTCTCCTTTATTACAAAGAAGCCTTTTACATAGATCCACCCCTCTAAAGTAGTTGATTTGTTTATTGTTTTTAGTGGTTGGAGATGAAATAGGTGGAACCAATATAGAAAACTGTGCTAGTGATGCCCACTTAGTTATCACCTTTTAAATATTCTACCTAATTCCACAAAGTATTTGAGGTAAAAGGTCCATTTTGTATATTCTCATGACTTTGGAATATTTCTGTTTAGGGTAGAGTTTCCTAAATATTTTTATATGAGTTAAAAATACATTTTTTATTTATTGCTTTAAAAATCCTTTAGTATTGACATGGGGCACCTGGGTAGCTCAGTCAGTTAAGCATCCGACTCATGACTTCAACTTAGGTTATGGTCTTGCGGTTCGTGAGTTCAAGCCCCGCATTGGGCTCTGTGCTAACAGCACTGAGCCTGCTTGGGATTCTCTCTCTCCCTCTCTTTCTGCCCCTCCCCCACTTTCTCTCTCTCTTTTTCTCTCTCTCAAAATAAATAAAAATAAACTTAAAATCCTTAGCATTGACAAAGATATTTTGAAATATTCTTTATATTTACAAATATTCCTTATTTCCATAGTTTTTTCCTTCCACTATGCTTTTATTGTACAGAACTCTTTAACATTCAAGAAAGATGTAGTCTGAGACTCTAAGGTCCCACTATAATATGAACTAGTCCTTCATTCTTTAATTGATCTAAAACTTCTGTTTTATGGCTGTAAGAACCATAACTTTCTTTGAGGTCACTTTACTTTCATGATAAGCGCTAATGATAGGCTTTTTGAGAAAGAACATATTTTCATTAAAAAATAGCAAATTTTGGGGGGCACTGGGGTGGCTCAGTTGGTTGAATGTCTGACTTCAGCCCAGGTCATGATCTCACAGTTCATGAGTTCGAGCCCCATGTTGGGCTCTGTGTTGACAGCTCAGAACCTGGAGCCTGCTTCAGTTTCTGTGTCTCCCTTTCTCTCTGCCCCTCCCTGCTCACACAATCTCTCTCTCTCTCTCTCTCTCTCTCTCTCTCTCTCTCTCTCTCTCAAAAATAAATAAATGTTAAAAAAAATAGCAAATTTTTATAGCTTTATTGAAGACTAGTGTAAGATAATAAAGCTCTTTTGCCTTCCTGAGTGGGCAACTGGACTTGCTTGCTAAAGGACTGACTATAAAACTATTACAGTTCTTTACTAACAGTTATAATCAGAAAAATCAGTGGTCTACTTTTTCTTATGTTTGAAGTGTTCAGGAGGTGGAAGCAATAAAGAGAATTCTGAGTGAATGTCTTCACTGTCTCACACTAGGTTAGTCTCCCTAAAGCATGGTTTTCTTATTGTTATCCATCTTGAAATTCTTCACTGACTTCATCAATTTAGGATAAAGTCAGTAGAAGACTAGCACTCTATGGCTCTTCTACAGATTGCTCTTCACATGTTTTTCCAAACTTAATTTGAACATTTGTTTAAAAAATGATAATGTTTACTATGTAGTGGGCACTGTACTAACCTTTCAGGATATAATGCTAAATAAGAAAGACATGATCTCCATCCTCATAGACTTGCCTAATTGCTTGTGCTTAACTGATTTGCATGATTTCAACATAGCATGTGTAGTTCTACTTTTTTTTTTTTACCTTTGCTTATGTTATTCTTCTTCCAAGGAAAATTTTCCTCCTCATAATATTCAAGTTTATCCATGTTTAAAATCTCAGCTCTAGTTATATCTCCAGTATGACCATTCTCGTTGTCTGTGCCTGGTCATTTTAGTCTCTTTCCTCTGAGTGGCCGTGGCACCTAATACATATTGTTAACTTAGGACTGTCACTTATAATTAATAATAAATACTGATTTTTAATTTTTCATGTGTATATCTTCCCAGATATCCTGTAAGGCTTTGGATGGCCAGTCTGTCTTCCAGCCCCTCCCCCAAATGTCCCTCTCACATGCAAAATACACCTCCTTTCTTCCAAGTTTCCTAAAAGTTTCATCCCATTATGCATCGCATCAGAGTCCAGAATCTCTACATCAAAATCAGTCTCATCACCTGATGAGACTCCTCAGGTGTAGTTGCTTAAGTACAACTCATCAAGAACAGTTTCTCTGAATCTGAAGACCTGTGAACTAAAGAGATGTTATCTAGCCGCCCCCCCCAACTTTACCACCCCTCCCCCACAACCTACCTGCACACCCAACATACAATCATGGGACAGGTATAGGATAATTGGTATAGACCTTACTGTTCAAAAGGAGGAAAATGAGAGGCATAAAGAGGTCACTGCTCCATAGTGATTTTAAAATTTGGGTGGGCAAATATTGGAGTTTCCTTGATTTATATCTCAAGGCCTGGGAGTAATTATTTAGCATTTCATGCTTTGCCCTCTGTGCTTTTGTTCCTTCCTCTGAGTCATCCTTCCTTTTTCATGAAGTATGTTTGCATGTGAGTGATTTTCTCAGTCGGCTGCCTGACAGAATTTTGGGGGTCCAGTGGTCTCTTTTTACCTTGTACTGTCATTGTTCTTTTTAGGTCAGTTTAGCGGTGTGCTTGCTGTTATTATTCTCTCAAAAATTTTGTCAGCCTCCTGTGAATCACATTGGGGTTTATTCCATTAGATAAAAGCCACATCCAAGAATCTCTTCAAAATGTGGGCTTCCGCAGAGATACTGAGGTAAAATGCACTCAAGCTTTCTGAAGTATTGACTGTTGATTGAGAGGATCTGTGAAACATACTTTTAATCTTTTTAAAGGATTGTTTGTATAATTGATTATTATTATTATTATAAGGTACCACTGTTGATCTTTCTGTGGTCTTTGCAGTCACCTCTCAGCTTCATTTTGAGGCCATGTTCTGCCAATGCTCTTGGATTCAAACTTTGTTTGAAAGCTATTCCCACCTTTAACATCTTTTGTCATCTCGGGGGGCTGAGAATTTTCTTTTTCTTTTTTTTCTTTTTTGAATTTTTATTCTTCCAAGATTTTATTTAAATTCAAGTTAGTTAATGTATAGTGTAGTATTGGTTTCAGGAGTAGAATTTAGTGATTTGTCACTTACATATAACATCCAGTGCTCATCACAAGTGCCCTTCTTAATGCCCATCACCCATCTAGCCCATCCCCACCCACCTCCCCTCCAGCAACCCTTAGTTTTGTTCTCTATAGTTAAGAGTCTCTTATGGTTTGGAGTGGCTAAGAATTTTCAAAACTATTTGTGCCCTGGTTTTGTTTGTTTAACAGTCCTTTCTTTAGATTAATCTTTCTTCTCTTGCATTTTACAGTAAGTGAAAAAAAAAAAGTAGCACTTACAATACTTTAACCTGCTTAGAAATCTTAGTTAAATCCCTCAGTTCATTAAGGCACATTTCTTACTTTGCATGCACATTACTGAAGGTGATGGTATTGCTAAGTTTCTACAACTACTATCAAGGATCCTCCTTCTTCCAATTTCTTTTTTTTAATGTTTATTTATTTTTGAGAGAGATAGAGACAGAGATGAGTCAGGGAGGGGCAGAAAGAGAGGGAGATACAGAATCTGAAGCAGGCTCCAGGCTCTGAGCTGTCAGCACAGAGCCTGACGTGGGGCTCGAACCCACAGACTGTTGGGATCATGACCTGAGCTGAAACCGGACGCTTAACCGACTGAGCCACCCAGGCGCCCCTCCTTCTTCCAATTTCTAAATACATTTTCCTCACTTCATCTGAGCCCTTGTGGAAAGCATACTCAGCTTTCTACTAACAGTCTGTTCAAGGCAATTTAGGCTTTCTCTAACATGCTTTTGAAAATTCTTCCAGCCTCTGCTTCACTGCCAAGTTGCAAAGCTACTCCTACATTTTTAAGTATTTATTATGGCAGCACCCCTCTTTTAGCTTTCAACATCTGTACTAGTTACCTCTTCCTGTGTAACAAATTACCTCAAAACTTAGCAGCTGAAAGCAACAAACACTTATTATCTTACATTTGGATGAGTCAGGAATCTTGGTGTGGCTTAACTGGATCCTCTGCCTCAAGACCTCTTACGATGTTGTTACGAAGCTGTCAGTTGGGGCTGTGGGGTCATTTAAAGGTTCCACTAAGGGACAGTCTGCTTCCTAGCTCACTCGTGGTTGCTGGCAGGATTTGAGTTCAGATCCTGTTCATTAGAGGCCTCTATTGATTCCTTCCTAGTGTGTGTCTTGGACAGTTGGCTGATGGCTTCCATCAGAGCAGAAAAGGGCTACCAAGACAGAAACCAGAATCTCTTTGTAACCTAATCTTGGAAACAACATTCCATCACTTTTGCCTTATTTTCTGTGTTAAATTATTAGGTCCAACCTATGCATGAAGGGAAGAGATTATATAAGGGCTTGAATACCAGGAGTCAGGGATCTTTGAAAGCCACCTTAGAAGCTATATGATCTTTGGCCACTGTTTGCATGTGATGGTGAATCTGCATTTACTGGGTTTGAAAATTGGAAGAGAGTGTCTAGAACACACCGATGAAATAATATTTACATAACACATTTAAAAGGATCTTTATAACTTTGTAACTTACTGAGACTTGAAAATAATTTTAGGAGCTTAATTTCTCCACACAAACCAAGTTTTATTTCTACACAAATGTACTCCTTGTTCATATCCTCACATGAAGGAATATAAGACTCTTTGATTTTTGCAATCAAAATACATCTGACTGTTGACAAATGAATCAAGTGATTTGTTTGCTTTTTCTCAGGTGCTGGTGATACATGTTGGTATTTACAGGATGTAAGAAATTAAATAAATGAGTTCATTTACCCTAGATTATTTGTGAGATAAAATTTATTCCTTTACTCTTTTAGTAGTTTTGGAATTATGACAGAAGAGGTAACCTTGATTACATTTTCAGTACAGTAAACATAGATCGTATGGGTCTAGGAATAAGTCTATAAACACACATATGAAGAAAAATCCTATGAATTTTGGTATTGGGGGAAAGGGGGCTGGGAAGAGCAGTTCCAGTATCCTATACTTTTCCTGGAAAATATGTTTTCATCAAAAGACTTCTGAAACCTTTTTCTTTGTTAGTCATACTTCAATGTGTTCATTATTCCTGCCCCAAACTCTTTGACTCTTGGCACAGAAACTACTTTAATCTAACAGACATGGCATCACGGCCTGAAAAATAACAGTAATAACTTTTTTCCACAGATTATTTCAGTGTTATTTTAGTTGGCTTAAAACTTGGCTTTGAGTGGTCTGATAAATACAGCAATGTTTATGTTAAAAATACATAGTACGTTTAAGCAACTTTTTCATTTATGGATTATAGAAGTATCATTATTTTTCATCCACGTTTCCCAGAGAGTATGGTGGTTTGTTTTGTAGTTATGCTAGAGAACATTAAGGTGGAATATTGGAAGAGAGTTTGTATAGATGACTAAAGCTAGTTATTTCAGAGTTTCAGCTAATTCTCTTATTAGATTTGTACTACTGAGAAGAATTGCCAACAACAATAACAGTGTTATTAAATAATATTGTGAATATCCAACCATGTTATAGAAAACCATATATTATAATAGTTCATTTTTAGACTTTCCCTAATATATAAAATTGTCTTTTTTTTCTCTCTCTTTTACAGGCAATATAACATTACACAGCAACATGGGCAACATCACAGTAGGTATGTGCTAAGCTGCTAGTTGGTAAATTTTGCATGCTTTTAAAAATAGTTATATTTCGGGGCGCCTGGGTGGCGCAGTCGGTTAAGCGTCCGACTTCAGCCAGGTCACGATCTTGCGGTCTGTGAGTTCGAGCCCCGCGTCGGGCTCTGGGCTGATGGCTCGGAGCCTGGAGCCTGTTTCCGATTCTGTGTCTCCCTCTCTCTCTGCCCCTCCCCCGTTCATGCTCTGTCTCTCTCTGTCCCAAAAATAAATAAAAAACGTTGAAAAAAAAAAAATAAAAAAAAAAATAAAAATAGTTATATTTGTGATATTTTATAAATAAAATCTGAAGTTTAGCTCATGAATCTGATATGTTCCTGATATGCAAGTCAAATATAGGCAGACCCAATGTATGAATATGTAAAATTGTTTCTGAAAATTCATTGACTCATCATCCTGTATATATTATATAATTATAGATTTGGTATCAATAAGAATAAAGTTAGAATTCTGATTTCACCACTTTCTTTTTTTAAAGTTTATTTATTTATTTGAGGGAGACAGAGACAGGGAGAGTGGGTGAAGGGCGGGGGGGGGGGGGGGAGAGAATCCCAAGCAAGCTCTGCATTGCCAGTGCAGAGCCCTATAGGGCTTGAATTCGTGAAACTATGAGATCATGACCTGAGCAAAATCAAAAGTCGGGACACTTAACTGACTGATTCACCCAGGTGCTCCTGATTTTACCACTTCCTATACATGGGCTAATTACCTAACTTCTCTGTGCTTCAATTTGCACATCTGAAAAAAATAGAAATTATAATAAGTACCTATTGTAGAGGGTTATTGTAAGAAGTGAGATCATATATATAAAGTACTTTAGCATGGTGTCTGACATATGGTAAAAATTCAATAAATAATTGTCATTTTAATTATTGTTCCAATCCCAGGCCAGAACTAATAGTGGCTAATGGTACTTAAGACCTCTTCACTACATGTGATGCTGTGCCTGTGGGAGAAAAGTTCAGCTTTCCAGATAGTTTAGATAGAGTTTTTCTCTCTCCCAAGGAGCACCTGCTTACCTATAGGCAAAGGCATAAGAGTGGTGGTTGTTTTTAGGCCTTAGAGAATTGGGAGTATGGATGGAAAATGAGGACCTTTGAGGGGAGGCTGTGCTTATTGCCAGGATGAATGCCCAGGGCCTCTTGGCTTTGTCCTTTTCGATGGTTTAAATTTTTCCTTTCTTTGTACTCATTTTAATAGTGAACATGTCCATTAGTCCTTTGCACTATCACTCCTAGATTTTCTGACTTTAAGTACATATCTTTTTAAATAATTTTCCAGAGATTATAACTTTTTTATTTTTTAAAAAAAAAATTTTTTTTTCAACGTTTTTTATTTATTTTTGGGACAGAGAGAGACAGAACATGAACGGGGGAGGGGCAGAGAGAGAGGGAGACACAGAATCGGAAACAGGCTCCAGGCTCCGAGCCATCAGCCCAGAGCCTGACGAGGGGCTCAAACTCACGGACCGCGAGATCGTGACCTGGCTGAAGTCGGACGCTTAACCGACTGCGCCACCCAGGCACCCCCAGAGATTATAACTTTTATGTTCAATGAGGGACTAAGTTGAAAATAAAGGCTTCTTTCATGATAGTTGTAAATCATTTTAACTAAGACAAGACAGATTTACCTGTGTTCCACTGGAAAATTGAGATTTACTGTTAACTATTCAGGCCATTTCATCAGAGGACACACCTAAGCATAGTAAAGGAAGTTTCTAGTGTGAACAAAAAGGTATGCTGGTAAGAAGCTGAGCCAGCTGGGGAGAGAAAATGCTAGACATGGGTGGCATTTGTAGCATTAAGGCAAGTGGGGAAAGAAGGAGAATGTTGCAAAATGAGGCACAGGGAATTTCATTACCAACTAGAAGGCCTTTTAGGCAGATATGAATTTGAGGACTATTTGTAATACAGTATGATATGATCATGCTAGTATTATTCTTGGATGGAAATGTGAAACATAAATGAAAAACCCTTCTCTCTAAAAGTGGAAATAAATGGTTATTTATCCATACTGGAAAAGAATAGTAGTAGCAAGGATGAAATGAGCAGCAATTTACATCTCTGAAGATGGTTTCAAACTGTACAAATGATTAACATTATGAATTCTTGTTAATTTTTCATATGAACTTTTTCTCACTGTTAAGTACTAGAGGGATTTTAAGATGAAATGTTTTCTTTTTCTTTGATAAATCTCTGTCCACTCAAAGAAAATGACCTGAGTACAGTGTTAAGAACTATAATTTATAATTTTCTTTATCAAAATATAAATTGTGTCCATGGCTTTAGATTGTTCTTAAAAATCTACAAATATATGAAGGTAAATAAAGCTTGAATTCTTATTTTGTAAATATCATTGATAAACTTTGAGTTTTATTTTGGAAGAATCTCTTACAATAAGAAAAAAAGTCTTACATTTGTTAAGTTATCATATTTTGATCTCTGGTAGTGTGGAAAAGTATAGACTTTAGAAGTAGATTTGGTGGTAAATTTTGGTCCTACCATATATTAGCTGTGTGACTTTCTCAAATTACCAAGTCTCTGAGTTTGCATTTTTTTTTACATAAAATGGATGCCATTTACATAGCACAAGGTTGTTGAGATAATAATTAAAGTAGTACTAATAGCCTACTGTAGACTGAAAGCCTTACCGATAACACAAACTGTCATTTAACACGTATTGTGTATGCTATATGCATTATATATTGTATTCTTACAATACAGTAAGCAAGGGAAAAGAAAATGTTAGGAAAATCATTAGGAAGAGAAAATACATTTACAGTACTGTACTGTATATTTATAGAAAAAAATCCACTTTTGAGTGGCCCCACACAGTTCAAACCCATGTTGTTCAAGGGTCAACAGTATATAAAATACATCGCAATGCATGGTAGTTATTCAATAAACTATCCCTCTCTTTCTCCTCTCCCAGTTTATTATCTATAATATAGAACAAGTCACTATGTTTTAAACTTAATTATTAAGGAAGTGTTCATTTCATAAATTCCTTTATTTCTTTCAATATCTATATTAATACTTTGGAAGAAAGGTATAAATTATGTCTTTATTTACTGCTCTCAAGATTCTGTTAACATTTGAAGACAACCTTGAGTATGGCAGTAACTAGTCAACATGTATTTATTGAGTGCCTGTTCTATCTCAGGAACTTTTTTAGGTACTGACCATAATATTGGTCAACAAAAACATAGTCTCCATGCTTACCTTCAGCCTGAGAAGAAAGACAATAAGCATGCAAATAACCAAAGATAACTTCAGATTGTGCAATGAATAAATAAGAGAGGGTAATAGGATAGAGAATGGGGAAAACAAAGTTACTTCAGTTAGTAATCAGGGAGGGTCTGAAGAAGGGACACTTGAACTCAAGCCAGAATAATGGGAAAGAGGCTCATAAAATTTTGGATGCAGAGCTCCCCAGATAGAGGAGTAGCTAGCGCAAGCCCTGAAAATGGAATGGATCTATCATTTTCAAGATCCAGATCCAGAAGCAGAACTCGTGGAGAGTTGTGGGAGATGAGGTACCTGAGGGCTAGATCATAGGGCCCTAATAGACATTGTGAGAGTTGGGACTTAATTTCAGCTACAACAGGTGTTAGCAGGCAAGTAATATCTAATTTTTTTTAAAGAGCAACCTAGCTGTTGTTTTGTAATGTACCAGAGGGTGCAAAAGTGGAAGCAGGTAACCAGAAAGCTTAATTTGTTTATCCATTCTCCTGTTGTTGGATACCTTGGCTATGTCTAATTTTTGGCATTTATAAATAAAACTGGTATGAACGTTCTTAGACAAGTCATTTTATGAAGACATATATGGATGATATATATATTTTTTCCCTTTCTTGGGTAAATACCTAGGAATAGAATCACTGATTTGAGTAGGTATGATAAACTTCCAGACTTTTCCCCCAAAGTTCCCTTTTACACTCCTTTCTACAACATATGACAATTCTAGTTGTTCCACATCCTCACCAACATTTTTGTCAGTCTTTTATTTTTTTTAATGTTTATTTATTTGTTTGAGAGAGAAAGAGAATGCCTGTGTGTGCATACAGGAGAAAGGCAGAGAGAGAATCCCAAGTAGGCTCCATGCTGTCAGCATAGAACCAGAGGCTTCAAACCGTGAAATCATGACCTGAGCTGAAATCCAGAGTCAGCCACCCAACCACCTGGCACCCAGGTGCCCCTGTCAGTCTTCTAATTTTACCCGTGTGCAGTGGTATCCCTCTGGTATTATTTTACATTTCCCTGATGACTAATGATGTTCAGTACTTTTCATGTGCTTACTGCTTATTAGTATATCTTTGTGAAATTTTGTTCAGGTCTTTTGCTCATTTATTTTTCAGTTGGATTGTCTTTTTGTTACTGAGTTGGAGGAGTTCTTTATATATTCTGGGAACAATCCTTTGTAACATTGTTTTTCTGTATTTTCCCTCAGTCTGTGGCTTGCCTGGTCAGTCATTCTGTTTTCTTTTCTTTTCTTTTCTTTTCTTTTCTTTTCTTTTCTTTTCTTTTCTTTTCTTTTATTTTATTTTCTTTTTCTCTTCTCTTCTCTTCTCTTTCTTTTTCTCTTTTCTTTTCTTTTCTTTTCTTTTCTTTTCTTTTCTTTTCTTTTCTTTCTTTCGACTGAGAGAGTATGGGCAGAGGGAGTGGGAGAGAGAGAATCTTAAAGCAGGCTCCACAGTCAACCTGACACGGGGCTCAATCTCACAACTGAAAACATGACCTGAGCCGAAATCAAGAGTTGGACACTTAACCAACCAACTGACCCACCCAGGTGCCCCTGTCTGTTCATTTTTTTAATGGTGTATTTGGATGAGAAGATTTCCATTTTGATGAAGTCTAATTGACCAATTATTTTTATGGCTATTGATTTCTGTGTCCTGAGAAATCTTTGGCTGCCTTCAATCATGAAGCTGTCCTGTTTTCCTCTAGCAGCTTTCAAATTTTTGCTTTTACCTTTGATCAATCTCTAATTTTTGTGTTTAATCTGAGTCAGGAAATCCGGATTTATTTTTTCCCATCTGGATGTTATTGTTACATCACCATTTGTTGACAAAACTTTCTTTCTCCAATGTATTACTTCAGCATGTTTGTCTAGAATGAAATTACTGTATAAGTTAATAGATATTTTATTATTCTATTTTCTGTTTTGTCTGACTTTACATTCAGTAAATGGTACTTTTCAAGGAATTTGTCTATTTTATCGCATTGTCAAATTTGTTCACGTAATGCTGTGCAGAGTATTCCCTTATATTCCTGTTTATGCCTATAGGATCTGTAGTGGTATTTCTTTCCTCTTCATTCCTGATATTGATATATGTATTCTCTTTTTCTTGATTAATGAGGGTAGACTTTATTTTCAAAGAACCAACTTTTCACTTTGTTAGTATCTTTATTGTTTGTTTTCTGATGTATTAATTGATTTCTGCTCTTTATTTATTATGTTCTTTCTTTTATTAACTTGGAGTTTCCTTGCTCCTCTTTTTCTAGCTTCCTCAGATAAAACATTAGGTCAGTGATTTTAGACAGTTTTTTTTTTTTTTAGAATTTTTGTTAATATTAGCATTTAAATTATAAGTCTGTTAAAGGCAGTGTATTCCCCACATTTTGCAATGTTGCATTTTTTTCTTCTATAATTTGGCTTTTGTAAATAATGCTGCAATAAGCATCAGGGTACATGTATACCCTTGAGTTAATGTTTTTAATTAAGTTTTTATTTTAATTCTGGTATAGTTAATATACAGTGTTATATTAGTTTCAGCTGTACAAAATACTGATACAACAATTTCATACATCACCTAGTGCTCATCACAAGTGCACTTCTTAATTCCCATCACCTATTTCTCTCATCCTTCTACACACCTCCTCTTTGGTAACCATTAATATGTTCTCTATAATTAAGAGTCTGTGTCTTGGTTTGTCTCTCTCGCTCTTTTTTTTTCTTTGCTCATTTGTTTTGCATCTTAAATTCCACATATGAGTGAAATTGTATGGTATTTGTCTTTTTCTGACTTATTTTATTTTTTTATTTTTTTTAATTTTATTTTTAATTTTTTTTAATTTACATCCAAATTAGTTAGCATATAGTGCAACTATGATTTCAGGAGTAGATTCCTTAATGCCCCCTAGCATTTAGCCCATCCCCCCCTCCCACAACCCCTCCAGTAACCCTCTGTTTGTTCTCCATGTTTATGAGTCTCTTATGTTTTGTCCCCCTCCCTGTTTTTATATTATTGTTGTTTCCCTTCCCTTATGTTCATCTGTTTTGTCTCTTAAAGTCCTCATATGAATGAGGTCATATGATTTTTGTCTTTCGCTGACTGACTCATTTCACTTAGCATAATACCCTCCAGTTCCATCCACATAGTTGCAAATGGCAAGATTCCACTCTTTTTGGTTGCCGAGTAATACTCCATTGTATATATACACCACATCTTCTTTGTCCATTCATCCATCGATGGACATTTGGGCTCTTTCCATACTTTGGCTATTGTTAATAGTGCTGCTATAAACATGGGGGTGCATGTGTCCCTTCGAAACAGCACACCTGTATCCCGTGGATAATTGCCTAGTAGTGCAATTGCTGGGTCATAGGGTAGTTCTGTTTTTAGTTTTTTGAGGAACCTCCATACTTTTTTCCAGAGTGGCTGCACCAGCTTGCACTCCCACCAACAATGCAAAAGAGCTCTTTCTCTGCATCCTTGACAACATCTGTTGTTGCTTGAGTTGTTAATGTTAGCCATTCTGACAGGTGTAAGATGGTATCTCATTGTGGTTTTGATTTGTATTTCCCTTATGATGAGTGATGTTGAGCATTTTTTCATGTGTCAGTTGACCATCTGGATGTCTTCTTTGGAGAAGTGTCTATTCATGTCTTTTGCCCATTTCTTCACTGGATTATTTGTTTTTTGGGTGTTGAGTTTGAAAGTTCTTTATAGATTTTGGATACTAACCCTTTATCTGATATGTCATTTGCAAATGTCTTCTCCCATTCTGTCAGTTGCCTTTTAGTTTTGTTGATTGTTTCCTTCACTGTGCAGAAACTTTGTTTTGATGAGGTCCCAGTAATTCATTTTTGCTTTTGTTTCCCCTGCTTCCGGAGACGTGTTGAGTAAGAAGTTGCTACAGGTGAGGTCAAAGTGGTTTTTGCCTGCTTTTTCCTCGAGGATTTTAATGGCTTCCTGTCTTACATTGAGGTCTTTCATCCATTTTGAGTTTATTTTTGTGTATGGTAGAAGAAGGTGGTCCAGGTTCATTCTTCTGCATGTCGTTGTCCAGTTTTCCCAGCACCACTTGCTGAAGAGACTGTCTTTATTCCATTGGATATTCTTTCCTGCTTTGTCAAAGATTAGTTGGCCATACATTGTGGGTACATTTCTGGGTTCTCTATTCTGTTCCATTGATCTGAGTGTCTGTTCTTGTGCCAGTACCATACCATCTTGATGGTTACAGCTTTGTAGTATAGCTTGAAGTCTGGGATTGTGATGCCTCCTGCTTTGGTTTTCTTTTTCAAGATTGCTTTGGCTATTCGGGGTCTTTTCTGGTTCCATAGACATTTTAGGATTATTTGTTCTAGCTCTGTGAAGAATGCTGGTGTTATTTTGATAGGGATTGCTTTGAATATGTAGATTGCTTTGGGTAGTATCGACATTTTAACAATATTTGTTCTTCCTATCCAGGAGCATGGAATCTTTTTCCGTTTTTTTGTGTCTTCTTTGATTTCTTTCATAAGCTTTCTATAGTTTTCAGTGTATAGATTTTTCACCTCTTTGGTTAGATTTATTCCTAGGTATTTTATGGTTTTTGGTGCAATTGTAAATGGGATCGATTCCTTGATTTCTTTTTCTGTTGCTTCATTGTTGGTGTATAGGAATGCAACTGATTTCTGTGTGTTGATTTTATATCCTGCAACTTTGCTGAATTCAGGAATCAATTCTAGCAGTATTTTGGTGGAATCTTTTGGATTTTCCATATAGAGTATCATTTGACTGACTTATTTAGCTTAGCATTGTACTCTAGCTCCATCCCTATTGTTGCAAATGGCAAGAATTCATTCTTTTTCATGGCTGAGTAATATCCCTTTATTTATATATGTACACCACATCTTCTTTATCCATTCATCTATCAGTGGACACTGGGCTGCTTCCATAATTTGGCTATTGTAAATAATGCTGCTATAAACATAAAGGTACATATATCCCTTTAAATTAGTATTTTTTGTATTTTGGGGGTAGATACCCAGTAGTGTGATTACTGGATCATAGGGTAGTTCCATTTTTAACTTTTTGAGGCACGTCCATACTGGTTTCCACAGTGGCTAAACCAGTTTGCATTCCCACCGACAGTGCAAGAAGGTTCCTTTTTCTCCGAATCTTCACCAACACCTGTTGTTTCTTGTGTTTTTGATGTTAACCATCTGACAGGTGTGAGGTAGTTTTGGTTTACATCTCATTGTAGTTTTGGTTTACATTTCCCCAATGATGAATGATGATGAGCACCTTTCAAGTGTCTGTTGGCCATCTGGATGTCTTCTTTGTATAAATTTCTTTTCATGTCTCCTGCCCATTTTTTAATTGGATTATTTGGCTTTTTGGTGTTGGCATGTGTAAGTTCTTCATATATTTTGGATACTAACCCTTTATCAGATAAGTCATTTGCAAATATCTTCTCCCGTTTAGGTTGCCTTTTAGTTTTGTTGATTATTTCCTTTACTGTACAGAATGCTTTTATTTTGATGTAGTCCCAATAGCTTATTTTTGCTTTTATTTCCCTTGCCTCAGGAGACATATCTAGGAAAATGTTGCTATGGCTTATGTGAGAGAAATAAATGCCTGTGCTCTTTTCTAGGATTTTCATGGTTTCAAGTCTTACATTTAGGTCTATAATTCATTTTGAATTTATTTTTGTGTATAGTGTAAGAAAGTGGTCTAGTTTCATTCTTTTGCATGCAGTTGTCCAGTTTTCCCAACTGAAATTTATTGAAGAGACTGTCTTTCCTCCTTTTTCAAAGATTAATTGACCATATAATTATGGGTTTATTTCTGGTTTTTCTAATCTGTTCCATTGATCTATGTGTCTGTTTTTGCATTAGTACCATACTATTTTGATACTGTAGCTATGTAATATAACTTGAAGGCTGGAATTGTGATATCTGAAGCTTTGCTTTTCTTTTTCAAGATTGCTTTGGCTATTCAAGGTCTTTTGTGGTTCCAAACAAATTTTAGGATCATTTGTTCTAGTTCTGTGAAATGTTGCATTTTAAAAATCATTCTTTAGAAGATTTTTAATTGTGCTTTTGATTTCTTCTTTGATCTTTAGAAGTCTATTTTTAAATTTTTGTATACTTAAGATTTTTATAGATCTCTTATTTTATTGGTTTCTAACTAAATTCCATTCTGGTCAGAGAAAATTCTTTATGTGGTTTCAGTGTTGTTGTTGTTGTTTTACATTTATTGCAGTTTATTTTATCATTCAGCAGCATATGGTTCTATCTTGTGAATTTCTGTGTCACATGCCATTGAAATGAACATACGGTATAATACATTTTTTGGGGGGTCTTAGCTGTTCTATAAGTTGCTGAGAGAGGGTTGTTAAATTTTTCAATGAATTCTGTCAGCTTTACATTTGGTTTTTGAATCTCTGTTATTTATGATATTCATATTCATGATTGTTATGGCTGTATGTTGAATTAACCCTTTTATCATTACAAAATGCCCTGCTTTATCTCAGGTAATATTCTGTGTCTTGAATTTTCTTCATCTAATGATGAAAACACTCTTCACTTCTTATGCTTAATATTAGTAATAATAAAGGCACTCTTGCCTTCTTATGCTTAATGTTAGCATGGTATATATTTTTCTATTCATTTACTTTCAGTCTATCTGTTTAAAAATCCTTTTTCGGGGCGCCTGGGTGGCGCAGTCGGTTAAGCGTCCGACTTCAGCCAGGTCACGATCTCGCAGTCCGTGAGTTCGAGCCCCGCGTCAGGCTCTGGGCTGATGGCTCGGAGCCTGGAGCCTGTTTCTGATTCTGTGTCTCCCTCTCTCTCTGCCCCTCCCCCGTTCATGCTCTGTCTCTCTCTGTCCCAAAAATAAATTAAAAACGTTGAAAAAAAAATTTTTTTTAAAAAAATAAAAATCCTTTTTCATAGACAGCGTAGTTGGCACTTACTTTTTAAAGTTCATTTTGCAAACTGTCTTTTAATTGGAGGATACAGTCCATTAACATTTAATATAATTATTGATATGGTTGGATATGTGTCTACCATTTTATTTTATTTTGTATTTTCTATTTTTTGCTTTTTGCCTTTATCAATTAATTTGATATATTTCAGAATTGCATTTTAATTTTCCTTTTGACTTTTTATTTATGCCTCTTTACATGACGTTTTAGCAGAGTTTCTAGCAATTTCAATATAGAAACTTAACTTTTCACAGTCTATTTAGAATTAATATTATGCCATTTTGTATTATGTCAAATAGATTCATTTATCCACTCCTGTCCTTTGTAGTATAGGTTGTCTTACACCTACATATATTATAAAGTTATATAGTATTATCAAGTTGGAATATTAGGAGACTTCAGATTATTTAAGTATTATCCTGATTTCAGGATAATAGATGAAGTAGTTTTCCCATGATTCCTTTATTTAGAAGAATATTTGTAATTCAGGTCAAAGGAGTTTAGACAATATAATTGATCAGATTCTTAAGTGATCTCATCAGTCATTTGGATTTTGTATACACATTACCACTCACCTCCCAAAACCCTGTACTTTCTAGTTTCTGTAACACCTATCTCTCTCAGAAGCTGAAGTGATATAAAAATTTTGATTATGTATATCAGAACCAGGGTTTTCCTTGGATTCATATTTTTTTTAAAAAATGCCTTTTTTCTGGAACACCAGATCATCTTCTATTTAAAATGAGTCAACAGGACAAGGCAAAGCTTGATAATAGATAACAGTAAGATAGAAGTATAATAGAGTTGTTCACCTCGCTTTACTTTCTTTGCCTTATGTTGCCCTTTTTTTTTTTTTTAATTTTAGGGAGAGAGAGAGAAAGAGTGTGAGTGGGGGAGAGGGGCAGAGGTAGAGAGAGAGAGAGAATCCCAAGCAGGCCCCATGCTCAGTTTGGAGCCTGATGTGGGGCTCAGTGCAATGACCCTGGGATCCTGACCTGAGCCAAAATCAAGAATTGGACACTCATTGGACTGAGCCACCCAGACACCTCCTTTTCTTTTTAATTTATATGTGTTGCCTTTTTTGGAAGGCACTGCCAGAAGCCATGTACTAGTAATTTTATCTTTAAAAAGAGAAATATGTTCATGTTTGAGTAATTTTATCTTTAAAAAGAGAAATATGTTCACCCCACTCCCTGGGGTGGTTTTGCCTTGTCTGTTCCTTTAAGCCCAGCCTCCGTATGTTCCCTCCCTACAGAATAACAAGCAGGGCACTAATTTAGAAAGCTTTACATGAAGTGACCTTAAAATTCTGCCTTTGCAAATCCTTTATGTCCAATATATGAAATTTGTTCCTTGTTCATGCAATTAGTGTAGCTTTGGAAGTGTAGGAATTAAGTTGCAGAAATGAAAAAATACCTTTTGTGTTGCTGTTCCTTAGTATCTACATGTTGAAACTTAAGGTAAAGTGATAAAAAAAAAAAATTCAGAAAATCTTTCTGAACATGTTTGACCCATTTTGAGAGAATTCTCCCATTATCTGAAAGAAAATGGCAAAATTTGGAATTTTAGCCTTTCAAGTAGTTATTATTCTTTGCTGTTAGCTAAATGTATATTACAAATAGCTTCTTTTTTTTATTTTTTTTTTTTTGGTTGTATGTAGTGATTAACTGGTAGTTGACATCATTTTTTCCTAATTGTATCTGTAATTTTCTGGGAAAACTCAAATCAAACAAGATCTTTGTCCAAAATTGGGATGATAGAAGACTCTCTGTGAGAGTCTACTTATTGCAAACATTACCTGAATTAATGATTTCTGTTCACTTCTTAATCACCCACCCTCTAATGTATATTTCCCTTAAGGCTTCTTCCAAGACCTATGGAATTTACCCATTATGTGAATTTCCAAAACAAAAATGAAATTTTTTAGAGAAAGCCTTAATTTGATTCTTGAGAATTAATTTTTAGTTCCAGTCATGTGTATTATAGAAAACAAAAGAAAATTAGTGTTTGTTTTGCTCCATAGCTTTTTAAATATCACTTTTGCTTTCTCTTTTGAAAACATATCTTGAGTTTTAATTTTTTTTAAACAGTCTCCAAGGAATTGGCCATTATCAGAGCTCAAGACTGATAACATGAGGATGTAATTTCTCAGTGGCTTACGAGAAAATTATTTAGCTTTTGTTTATTTCCCATTGGGATGGGGGGAGAAGTGAAAAGTACTGTTTATTAGCCTCATGAAAATCTTGTGTTTTTAGCCCCCTAGAGAAAGCAAGAAATCAAACTAATGTTTCAAATATTTTACTTAATTCAACCTGGGATAATACACACATTGTGTAGTCCACATTTTTTTAACCACAGTATATTTTTACTTGGCTTCTTCTTTGCAGTAAGAGGTTATAAAAAAGGAATTTCTGTTGGTAACTGAGGAGAGAGATATTCCTCTTTGCCCAACTATTCTATGTCATTTATCACTAGTGACTTAATTTCCCAGCATCAGTGTTTACTTTTTATACTTAAAAATTAAATAAATTGGGTCTGATAAAGGGCAATTTTCAGTATAGATTACAGATAATTATTATAAATTATCTTGGGGTCAGATTTTAACCAGCTTATTCCCAAGTTGTTTTCTTTATTTGGGGTCCTTTAAAACTTGAAAGAAAGATGTCTAGTATATGAATGTTTTTTCTCCACATTTTATTAAAAATATAATATAATTTTTGGCATTATTTTCACCACACTCCCTATTTTGTTTTCACTTTGAAGTAGTAAAGTTCCTAATAAAAGTTCCTGATAAAATAAACTTTTTAAGAGGCCTTTCTAAAACAAATATGCTTTGGCCTTTCTCAGGGCAGGTAAATTAAAAGGTTCAGTTGCTGTAGTTGAGGAGGAAAGAGAAGCTGCTTAGTGCTGACTCCTCAACGTCTTTCACTTACTTCTTTAACTTTATCAGCTTTTTCTTCAACTTGAAATGTTGGTTTTTTGAAAAGTAGGGTCAATGACGACTGAGAAATTTGAGTGTCAAATCAGAACCACTTAATTCTGATTTTCTTCTCCTGACTTAATAATATCTGTTTAATTCCAAATACTTGAAAAGAAATATTTAGATATAAACAAGCTTCACCCATTCTTTAAGTGACTCCCTTTTCCTCCATTTCTGCCCCCTAAGAAATGCAACAAAGTCTTATCTAAAGTAATCTTTCACTGTTACAGTACTTTTTTAGCACTAGCAAATTTGTTAAAAGGAGAAAACATCAGAAGTTTTTATTTTTGTTAACTTAGCTACCACTCCTATGTGTCTGTACATGAGAAAATATTCTTTAGGAAATATTGAAAGTTGAGAATAAACTAAATTTATCAATGGTGCTTAATAGTCTTGGCTGTCAAGGATCTACTGCTTGCATACTGTCCTTACTATATATTAGGTTGCAGAATAAACATGTTTATCAATGAGTTATGCAGGTTACTATAGATAGGGATTTTTTGTTAGTTATCTAGGTATAGATTTGTAGATTTCTGATACTGTTTTCATTTTTAAGTGAAAGATGGCATAATTATGAGGAAAATACAGAACCTTGCAAGACTCTTAGTGCCTTATCCTAATGCTGAAGCAGAGCCTTTTATTTCAAATTTTTCATTTCAGTTACTACAATAAGAATGATTATGTTTTTTTTTTTTTCTTTTTTCCTAGATTCATCCTCTGGATGTCTCAAGGCCTCAACTCATCTGGGTGCAATAGATGTTTACGTCAGCCAACTAGGGAAAGTGGAGTTAAAATCTCATGAAGGTTAGCCAAGTGGAATGTTTTATTTTGACATATCGTGTACGGAAGGTTTTATGTAACATCTAGGAAACAGATGGTCAGATTATCTGTATTGACATCGTGAGCTCAAGAAGATTTCTTCTGATAGAACTTGATTTAAAGATTGACTGGATGGGGCGCCTGGGTGGCGCAGTCGGTTAAGCGTCCAACTTCAGCCAGGTCACGATCTCGTACTCCGTGAGTTCGAGCCCCGCGTCAGGTTCTGGGCTGATGGCTCGGAGCCTGGAGCCTGTTTCCGATTCTGTGTCTCCCTCTCTCTCTGCCCCTCCCCCGTTCATGCTCTGTCTCTCTCTGTCCCAAAAATAAATAAAAAACGTTGGAAAAAAAAAAAAAGATTGGAGGGGGTACTGGCTGGCTCAGTCAGTGGAGCATGTGACTCTTGATCTCAGGGTTGTGAGTTCTAGCCCTACGTTGGATATAGAAATTGCTTAAAAATAAAATCTCTAAAAAGAAAAAAAAATAAAGACTGATTTGAAACAGATGGCCATAAATACTATCGTTCCCTTTGTAGTGCAAACAAAAATGTTACAATAGGGGCGCCTGGTTGGATCAGTTGGTTGAGCATCTGACTTCACCTCAGGTCATGATCTTGCAGTTGACAAGTTTGAGCCCCACGTCAGGCTCTGTGCTGACAGCTCAGAGCCTGGAGCCCGCTTCGGATTCTGTGTCTCCCTCTCTCTCTGCCTCTCCCCTGCTCATGCTCTCTCTCTGTCTCAAAAATAAAGATAAACATTAAAAAAAAAATTTTTTTTAATGTTACAATATATTGACTGTTACTGTGGAATTGTTAGTGTTTGGGTTTTTCAATTTGGTTTTATGTCTGAAATAGAATATCCTTTTGAGTGAAAATGCTCCCATACATTCTTTTGGAAGCTTTTCTACCCTCATGTAAGAGGACCTTCTTGAAGAGAAGAATTTCTCTAGAGAAATCTTTGCAAAGTATGATCCCAAAATAAAGGTATCACCAGGAAGTTCCTCTAACGTGATTGTTGACTTAGTATTAAGACTAGTATGACATGTCTCTTTGTATATATTTCTGTTACAAATAACTTTTCTAAGAATCCAAGTATTTCATTAAAAATACATTTTTTAGTCACGTGAAGACTGAATACAAGTCTTTGTGTACATGGTGCCAAGTGGCTCAGATACTTGGAATAGCTTGCCCATAGGGGCTGAAGTGGCCTGGGTACAGAAAGTTCAGAAACATAGCTCTGTTTATTATTTGTTTGTTTGCTTTTGTTTGTTTTTGTTTTTTGTTTTAAAGTTTCATTTATTTATTTTGAGAGAGAGAGAACAAGCAGCAGAGGGGCAGAGAGAGGGAGAGAGAATCCCAAGCAGGCTCTACACCATCAGCATGGAGCCTGATGCAGGGCTGGATCTCATGAACCTTGAGATAATGACCTGATCCAAAATCAAGAGTCAGATGCTTAGCTGACTGAGCCCAGCTGCCCTGAAAAACATAGCTCTGTTTAAAAATTGTTTTAAGTAGGGGCGCCTGGGTGATTCAGTCAGTTAAACATCCAGCTTGGGCTCAGGTCATGATCTTGTGGTTCATGAGTTCAAGCCCTGCATTGGCTGCCCAGGCAGCTCAGAGCCTGGAGCCTACTTCAGATTTTGTGTCTCCCTCTCTCTCTGCCCCTCCCCTGATCATGCACTGTCTGTCTGTCTGTCTCTCACTCTCTCTCTGTCTCTCTAAAAAGTAATTAAACATTTAAAAAAAAAATTTTTTAATAAAGTCTAGAAGATATTGCATATTGGCCAGAACAGAGCTATATGTATAACAAGGAAAATATTTCCTTACAGAAACCGGTTATTCCTGATGTTAGCAATATTTTTGGTCATGTTGGTTTAATACTTTTTTGTGCAACAAGGCTCTCTTTTCAGAGTGTCAAAATAAAACTACAAACACAGAGGCCTGAAACAGAAGGTTTTTTGCTGACACACAGGTGTGATTTGATTTTCCAAGATCACATTTTTTTTCCCTTTAAAATAGGATAATATTGTGTTTTCTCTAAATTTCTGAGATCTTCAGTAATGCCATTCAGGGTATTTTGTAAGTGCTATAAAAGTCATATAGGGGCGCCTAGGTGACTCAGTCAGTTAAGCGTCCAACTTCAGCTCAGGTCATGATATCATGGTCCGGGAGTCTGTGCTGTCAGCACAGAGCCTGGAGCCTGCTTCAGATTCTGTGTCCCCCTCTCTCTCTGCCCCTCCCCTGCTTATGCTCTGTCTCTCTCTGTCTCAAAAATAAATAAAAACATTTAAAAAAAAATTTTAAGTCATATAATGCATTCTCTTATTATGAAGACCCAAAGAGAAAAATGTAAACCATTGCTAATTTAATGTAACTAGTAACAGAGTAAAAACAGAGTTTTGAATAAGTAGCTCTTATATGAAAGTTATTTCCTGTTTTGTATATGGATGGGCAAAAAGATAAAATAAACAAAAACATTGTTAATCTTCACTTAAAATACTCTTGAGCATTATTTGGAATGTTATTCCAGTAACCTATTGAAATAGCGTATGATATAACAAAATTTGATTAGGATTATAACTTCGTGTTTTTTCCTATTGGAAATGGCATAAAGCTTAAAGATAACTGGAAACAAAAATTTCTGTCAGGTCTTTTAATTACACTTGGGAACAGTAACTTTTTAGAGTAATGGAAAATTATTCAGGATTCTGTTGCTTAATGGTTAGTAAAGACATCTAGAATCCTTTCCAACTCTGCTGCTATCTTGCTGTAGGGTTGGGGAGCCAACCCCTTGAGTCTCTTAGATGTTCTTCATTTTGCCATGCGAAAAAGAATGTTGCATGCTTGTTTTCTCTTCCTATGAGTTAACATGATGACCTTATTAATTCTTTCAAAGAGGCCATGTTTAATAGGCTTAAGAGTCAGACCTGCATCTCAGTACTTACTTTTCCATTTAAAATTTGTCCTTGATAAAACCACTGTTCTTAATATAGTATGTCTTCAGTAAATGGTACAATTAGTATTAGTTCACCTTTAATTTTAAAAAATGGTATTGAGGGGTACATGGGTGGCTTAGTTGGTTAAGCGTCCGACTCTTGATCACAGCTCAGGTCTCAATCTCAGGGTCATGAGTTCAAGCCCCGAGCTGGCTTAAACTTTATTTAAGTAGGCTCCATGACCAGTGTGGATTGATGTCAGTAACCATCAAAATAGTTTATGAAGTGAAAGAGGTTGAAGATATAGCAAGAGTTCTCTTTTCTAAACAATATAGTGTTAAAGATGGGAGATTTGGAAAATTTTTCAAGTCATGAGAATTCTTTCACAGACAGTAATGGAGTTTTGGTAGTGATGATTTTTGTTTTTAAGAATGTGGAGAAAGATAAGGATAGAGCTAGTTGCATTGCTTAACAATTGTTTTAATTTTTTAAGAAATTATGTTCATATATTTATTTTTTGAGGGAGAGAGAGAGAGCACGAGCAAGCAGGGGAGGGATAGAGAGAGGAAAAGAAAAATCCCGAGCAGGCTCCGTTCTGTCAGTTCAGAGCCCATTGTGGTCCTCTAACTCATGAACTGTGAGATCATGACCTGAGCTGAAACTAAGAGTCAGATGCTTAACCAACTGAGCCACCCAGGCGCCCCTATTTTGCTTAACATTTTTAAAGCTCTCACATATTTAACATCGCTTTTTCATTTAAAAACAGAAAAAAGTGTTCATAAAATTACCACATTTGATTTGTTTAGAGCTAAAAAGTCCTAGAAAAAGGTTTTAAAAATCTACTTTTTGTTAACTTAAATCCCTCATATCTGTTGTTATGGGGAATCTCCTGTCAGTAGTTTACATTTAAATCTTGAAAAGCAATTTGTTTTTTAAATAACATAACCCAGTTGTAGTGATATACCTTATTTCCCCCCTTTTTGAGGGATGATTATGAGAGTTTATCAGTTTTAGCTCAGACTTTCCAGCTTCAGTTAGGAATGCTGAGAAGATACGAAATTAGGGAAACTTAATCTGATGCTAACCAAACTAAAAGACAAACAGTGACCCATAAATGAGTGCATTTTAAAAGGAATCTTTGCAACATTCACAATGAAAGTCGTCCTGACCACTTTTGTCCACAGAGGAAATGGACCTAATGCTTTATGGCAGGGGTCTCTTACTTATTTTATTTGACTTATGAGAAACAGAGAAAGAAAAACTTCTGAAGCAGGAGTGTGTTGATGAATTTGCACTGCAACCCCAACAGATGTAATTGTTTTGGAAAATTATTACTTAGCTAACAGAGTACTTTTTCTTATTTCCTCCTTTAAAAGCTTAAATTACTATAAGATTGTAGTGGAAATAAAGTTGAATGTCTTGTCTCATACACAAAAAGACTGATATCCATTGAAAAGAAACATGAGTCAGTTGAAATTCAAATGTTCCCTTTTTTATTATTGTTATTTCCCCCATTCCACCCCACCCCCCACCCCAACATACACACACAGGTTACAACTGAAAACACAAGAGTTTAGGATTCTAGTTGTGTCAGTGATCAGTGAAAAACGAAGTCCTAAAATATGATGAGGTAGCAGTATGTGCAATACCACAGTGGTTATGAGCATGGGCCCTGTTGTCACTGAAGTGAATCTAGTTTGCAACACTAGTGCTATTGGGAACTTGAGCAAGTAAAATTGGGATTACAATAATAACTTATAAAGTTGATATGTAGATTAGAAGAGATAACCTAATTAAGCTGTTTTGCTCTCAGCAAATGCTCAATTAATGGTAAATACTATTTACAAACTACATGTGTAGTACACTACACTTTTCTGATATTGGGTAAGCTGACGAGATAGAGCTCTTGGCAGAAGGAGTTCATAATGTTCTAATGACCCATACCCTTGACAAGAATTACTGTGAATGCCTTGGGAGTAAGGAAAAGGCACTGCTGTTTAAATAAAATATGCCAAAGAGTAAAGACAGGGTTCTAGGAGCAATGCTGCCCTTTCAATCATTTTCCAAATAGCCCTTGGTACTTTTGATTTCTTTGCATTAATAAACTCGTTTAAATTTATTACAGGCTCTATTCTTGTCAAGGTCGCATCTTCTCTTCAAGCTCGTTTAGAGTTATCAGGGAAAGAGGTTGACGTGAACTCAGAAGTCCATGTTCAAGAAATGGCTGAAGCTCATAAAGATGATGGTGTAATAATTACTGGTAAGGGTGCTGCGTTTTGCTATGTAAGGTGAATAGTCATCTGTACATGAGTAGAAATATGGTATACATAACTGCAGTTTTAGTCTTTTATTCCTTTACACGGTCACATTTTGGTGTTTTGACACTCTTTTCTTCCAACTGCTTATCGGTAGCGCAATGAAGACATTTAATTTGAACTACTCACTAACCTGTCATTGGATAAAAGCCATTTAAAATATTTTTCTATCTCCAAGAGATATTTGCACACTCATATTCACAGCAGCACTATCACAGTAGCCAAAAGGTGAAAGCAACCTAAATGTCTATTGGTAGATGAATGGTTAAGTGAAGTGTGGCTTATATAGACAATGGAATATTATTTAGCCTTGAAAAGGAAGGAAATCCTGTCACATGCTACATGCATAAGTCTTGAAGACATTATGCTAAGTAAAATAAACTGGTCACAAAAAGACAAATACTGTATGATTCCTCTTATATGTGATATCTATAGTACTCAAGTTCATAGAAACAGAAGGTAGGGGAAGGGGAAAATGGGGACTTCTTCCATGAGTATAGAGTTTGAATTTTGCAAGAAAAAGTTCTGAGGATCTGTTTCACAACAGTGTGAATATACTTAACACTACTGAACTGTAAACTTAAAAATGATTGAGATGGTAACTTTTATGTTATGCATTTTTTTTACCACAATTAAAAAAATTTTTTTAACCATTAATTTTTTTTTTTTTTTTTTTTTTTTGCTGGTAAAGCTGCTTTCTAACTGTTGGCCTTAAAAATCATCTAAATACATAGAATGCAAGATTTAAGGTTACCTTTATATGTTTGCAATAAACACACATTTGGTTTGGTATTAGGCACATTGTAAACTTGCTCTTTTAATATAACAATTTCTTAGTCCCAGAAATGTGAATGGCTTTTGCACGTTTTTTTAAATTACCTTCGGCTGCATTGATGGCTGATACTACTTTTTAAAATATTTATTGTATACATGTACATAATAAATACATGTAAACGATAAAAAAAAAAAAAAAGAATTAATGCTGGTAAAGTTTTCCTTAAAATCTTACCAGAACGGCATTGGAAAAATGTGTGTGGCAGTGGTGGTGGTGGCAGTCGTGGCAGTGGAGTGTCTTCATGAGATAAGGTTTCAGTTTTAAATACAGGCATACCTCAGAGATACTGTGTTCCAGACCACTGCAATAAAGCAATTCAAATGAATATTTTTGGTTTCCCAGTGCATATAAAAGCTATGTTTATACTATACTGCAGTCTGTTAAGTGTGCAATAGCGTTATGTCTAAAAAAACAATGCAGGTACCTTAATTAAAAATGTTTTATTGCTGAAAAATGGTAACCATCATCTGAGCTTTCAATGAGTCATATAATCTTCTTGCCTTGATGTCAATGGCTGCTGCTGACTGTAAGGGTAGTGGTTGCTGAAGGTTGAAGGTCGAGGTGGCTGTGGCAATTTCTTTAAAAGATGACAGGGAAGTTTGCAACATTGATTCTTCCTTTTACAAATGATATCTCTGTAGCATGCAATGCTGTTTGGTAGCATTTTACGCACAGTGGACCTTCTTTCAAAATTAGAATCTATCGGGGCGCCTGGGTGGTGCAGTCGGTTAAGCGTCCGACTTCAGCCAGGTCACGATCTCGCGGTCAGTGAGTTCGAGCCCCGCGTCAGGCTCTGGGCCGATGCCTCGGAGCCTGGAGCCTGTTTCCGATTCTGTGTCTCCCTCTCTCTCTGCCCCTCCCCCATTCATGCTCTGTCTCTCTCTGTCCCAAAAATAAATAAAAAACGTTGAAAAAAAAAAATTAAAAAAAAAAAAATTAGAATCTATCCTCTCCACCTCTGCTGCTACTTTATCAACTGAGTTTATGGAATATTCTAAATATTCTAAATTCTTTGTTGTCATTCCAACAGTCTTCACAGTGTCTTCACCAGGAATAGATCCATCTCAAAAAACCACTTTATTTGTTCATCCATAAAAAGTACCTTTTGATACATTCAAATTTTATCTTGAGATTGCAGCAATTCAGTCACATCCTCAGGCTGTACTTCTCGTTCTTTTCCTCTTTCCACCACATTTGCAGTTACTTCCTACACTGAAGCCTTGACCCTCTCAAAGCCGTCCATGAGGGATGGAATCAACTTTTTCCAAATTCCTACTAATGTTGAAATTTTAACCTCTTCCCATGAATCATGAATGTTCTTAATGGCATCTAGAATGAATCCTTTTCAGAAGGTTTTCAATTGACTTTGCCCAGATCCATCGGAGGAATCGCTGTCTATGACAGCTATAGCTTTTATGAAATGTATTTCTTCAATAATAAGAATAGAAAGTTGAAATTGCTCTTTGATCCGTAAGCTGCAGAATGGATGTTGTGTTAGCAGGCATGAGAACATTAATCCCATTATACCTTTCCATCAGAGCTCTTGAGTGACTGACCACTGCATTGTTAATGAACAGTCATATTTTGGAAGGAATCTTTTTTTCTGAAAATAGGCCTCAACAGTGGACTTAAAGTACTTAGTAAGTCATGTTGTAAACAGATGTACTATCATCCAGGCTTTGTTGTTCCATTGATTGAGCACAGGCAGAATAGATTTAGCCTAGTATTTTTAAGGTTTTTTTAAAACTTTTATTTATTTATTTGAGAGAGACAGAGACAGAGAAGGGCAGAGAGAGCGGGAGAGAGAGAATCCCAAGCAGGCTTCATGCTGCCACCACAGAGCCTGATGCGGGGCTCGAACCCTGAAACCGCTAGATCATGACCTGAGCCAAAACCAAAAGTCAGACAGACATTCAACCGACTGAGCCACCCAGACGCCCCTTGCATAATTTTTAAGGTCCCTAGGATTTTCAGAATGGTAAATGAGCATTGGCTTCAACTTAAAGTCAGCAGCAGCCTTAGCCTGTGCCGAGAGGGTCAGTCTGTCCTTTGAAGTTTTGAAGCCAGGCATTGACTTCTCTTCTCAGCTATGAAAGTCCTAAGTAGCATTTTCCTCCTATATAGCGCTGTTTGTATACATTGAAAATCTGTTTTTTTTTTTAGTGTAGCTACCTTCATTAATGATCTTAGCTAGATCTTCTGGATAATTTGCTGCAGCTTCTACTAGCACTTTTATGTTATCGAGCACTGTTATGTTATGTTACGTTACGTTACGTTACGTTACTGCTTCTTTCCTTAAACCTTATGAACTAACCTCTGCTAGCTTCAAACCTTTTTCTTGCAGCTTTCTCACCTAAACCTTCATAGATTTAAAGAGTGTTAGGCCCCTGCTCTGGATTAGGCTTTGGCTTAAGGGAATATTGTGGCTGGTTTGATCCTCTATCCAGACTGCAAAAACTATCTTCACGTCAGCAGTAAGGCTGTTTCACTTTCTTATCATTCGTGTTTTCACTAGAGTCACACTTTTAATTTTCCTCCAAGAACCTTACTTTGCATTCACAATCTGGCTAACCATTTGGCACAAGAGGCCAAGCTTTCAGCCTATCTTGGCTTTGGACAAGGCTCCCTCACTAAGCTTTATCATTTCTAGCTTTTGATTTCAAGTGAGAGATGTGTGACTCTTCATTTCACTTGAATACTTACAGGCTAGTGTAGGGTTGTTAACTGGGCTGATGTTGTTGGCACAATATTGTTGTGTCTCAGCAACTATGGAGGTGTGAGGAGAGCGAGAGACGGGGGACTGACCAGTCCGTGGGGTAGTCAGAACATACACATTTATCAATTAAGTTTGCAGTCTTACACGGGTGCCATCTGTGGTGCTTCAAAGCAGTCACAGTAGTTACATCAAAGATCACTGATCGTAGATCACCCACCGTAGCAAATGTAAAAATAATGAAAAAGTTTAAAATATTGTGACAATTGCCAAAATGTGACAAAGTAGCAAATGGTAAAGGGGCCAGTAGACTTGCTCAGTGCAGGGTTACCACAGACCTTCAATTTGTAAAAAAATACAATGTCTACAAAGCACAATAAAGCAAAGTACAATAAAGCAAGGTATGCCTTTATTGGTTTTCTATGTCATAAAATTAAACAATCTGTTAAAAATCATAGAATCTTAACAAAAAGCATAACAAGAATAAAAATAAGACCTGTACACCCACCCTCAGATCTAACTCAGTGCCTAATGGCCAGACTCTTAGTGACATAGTAAACGTTTGATGAAAATTTAACTGTATTTAATGTAGTAAGAATCAACTTCTTATGATCCAATCTCTTGAGTTTAATAAGGAGACAATAGAGTTAACTTTTTTGGCCCCAGTAGTCTAAAGCAATAATATAAATTTGTTTAATAATGTTCTGCATGATAGCATAATCAAATTATTTTACAT
This sequence comes from Neofelis nebulosa, assembly GCF_028018385.1. Taxonomy (NCBI): domain Eukaryota; kingdom Metazoa; phylum Chordata; class Mammalia; order Carnivora; family Felidae; genus Neofelis; species Neofelis nebulosa. The sequence goes on from NC_080785.1 coordinate 88,221,120, forward strand.
ATATTAATGTTTAAATTACAAATTAAAGTTACTTTGTCATTTTCTATTGTTACTCATAGAATCATGAAATTTAGATTTCATTTTAATTCAGTTTTACAACCCTATTCTCAACACTTTAGCCATTAAAAAAGACCTCATTAAATTATTTAGGAACACTTGCTAGTCCTGTCACTGGATAAAATCACTATCTGCAGACCTGATCTCTTTTTTCTTGCCCATTTCTATTCCACTAAACCAGTACCACCTCAAGCATAATATATTTTAAAACAAATGTTCCCTTCCCTTGCCTATCTCCTCCTCCTCCTATCTTCTGTGTTTTCCTTTATTTGGTAAGTCATTCACTCAACAAACTTTTGAGTCAGGCACTGCTAGAAACTAGGAATGAACGATAATAGAGTATGGTCTCTCTGTCATCTGGGAAGCTTACATCCTAGTAAGGCAAGACAAATCAGTGAACACAATGAAGTGGAATAAATGTTGTAGTAAAGATATGTATATGGTACAGTGAAAGCATGTATGTGACCTATCTAAATTAGACTACCATTGTGAGTTTGAAGAGGTGAGAGAAGCACAATATAGCTAGAATATAGAGAGTAGGGGGAATGTGGCATAAAAGAAGGCTAGAGACTTTGGAAGGGGTCAGATCATATAGGGCTGATTTGGATTTTAAACTAAGTGCATGCAAAGGCCCAAAAGGTTTCATCTGGGTTTACACAATCAAATCTATGCATTAAAAAGTTCGCTGAGTGGGGAGCACCTGGATGGCTCGGTCAGTTAAGCGTCTGACTTCAGCTCGGGTCATGATCTCGTGGTCCGTGGATTCAAGCCCTGTGTCAGGCTCTGTGCTGACAACTTGGAGCCTAGAGCTGCTTCAGATTCTGTGTCTCCCTCTCTCTCTGCCCCTCCCCTGCTTGCTCTCTGTCTCGCTGTCTCTCAAAAAAATAAACATTAGGGGCGCCTGGGTGGCTCAGTCGGTTAAGCGGCCGACTTCGGCTCAGGTCATGATCTCGCGGTCCGTGAGTTCGAGCCCCACGTCAGGCTCTGTGCTGACCGCTCAGAGCCTGGAGCCTGTTTCGGATTCTGTGTCTCCCTCTCTCTGACCCTCCCCCGTTCATGCTTTGTCTCTCTCTGTCTCAAAAATAAAAACGTTAAAAAAAAAAAATTAAAAAAAAATAAAATAAAATAAACATTAAAAAAACTTTTTTTAAAAAGTTCACTGAGTGGTGTCTGAGTGGCTCAAGTTGGTTAAGTGTCCAACTCTTGGTTTTGGCTCAGGTCATGATCTCACATAGTTCATGAGTTTAGGCCCCACACTGGAACTCTCTCTCTCTCTCTCAAGATAAATAAATAAACTTAAAAAAAAGTTCACTGAATGTTGGGGCGCCTAGGTAGCTCTGTCAGTTAAGTGTCTGACTTCGACTCAGTTCATGATCTCACAGTTCATGGATTCAAGACCCACATCAGGCTCTGTGCCGACAGCTCGGAGCCTGGCATCTGCTTCGGATTCTGTGTCTCTGTCTCTCTCTGCCCCTCCCCAGCGCGCGCGCTCTCTCTCTCTCTCTCTCTCTCTCTCAAAAATAAATAAACATTAAAAAAAATTTTTTTTTTTAAGTTCACTGAATGTTGAGTGGAGAAAGATTGGAAAGGACAATGGTGAATGAAGAAAAAGCTAACCAGCAGGCTACTGCAGTAATTCGGAAGAGCTCTTTCTGTGGCCTGGACTCCATAGTAATCTCTCTTAAACTCAACAGAAAAATAAATAAGCCTTCAACAAATTATGCTTGAAGAAATAGATAAATGGATGCTATGAAGAAGATACATGCTTACCCCATTGGTATTTATGAAGCTCCTCAGCCTATTCTTTTTGTGTGTAATTTTTTATTATGTCTTGTACTCTAGCCCCTCCTTCCTAAACCAGAAAGGCCTACATTGCAGAACAAAGTTTATTTCCTGCTCACAACACAAGAATCTAGGTACTGATCAGCAGAATTTCTTTGTAGAGTCCCACATGACCTACTACAAGCCCCAGATGTATCTCTAGATTGTCTCTGATAGTAGGTTAAATCCATTAGAGTAATTGTGCAGAGAGACCTCACAAAGAGACAGGGCAGTCCCTTTTGGAGAGAGCCGTATGAACAAGTGACTGAGTTTACAGAAACTTTCATGTTTCATTTTGATTCTAAAACTGTTTGGTGCCCAGAAGGCCACAGACCTTATTTATCAGATGGATGGAATAATTTAAGAGGCCTAGAAAATCAGGGCAGATTGCTTTTTTTGTGGAGATTTCCAATCTGAAACCCAGTTTTGGAAATAATGAGCAGTTTTATATGTGAGTTGTTATTATAGGCAGCTGAGCTCAGCTCATCTGGGCCTTCCTTACAGAGCCTATGAGGCATAGAAACAGAAATACCCTCACTGCTAAGAGGTCTGGATTGTATCTGTAGCATGACTTCTGCATGATTTCTGCAAGAAGCATGCCAGTAAAAATTAGTCCCTAGGGCTCAGGCTTCCCACAGGGTCTGATGTGTCAGCCTTGTAATTTTATTTGATTTCCTGCTTCATGATTTCCCTTGTTGTTGCTGTCACTAATAACTGTACATTGCACAATTCTTAAAATGACTTACAAGTATTATATGCTATTCTGAGGTCAAAAGAAAGCTCAGGCTGAAACATTTACCTACTTTAAAAGCTGTGTGCAGCATGTATTCTTTGGAGTGCATTTTTTAATCCTTTTAAGATCCTTGGTTCCAAGTTTTGTGCTCTACCCATATATAGCAAATTCAACAGGTGGTGAATGGCTTAGGTAAGATATTTCTTGTAAGAAATTGACTTCTCCATTAGCTTTTGGCCTTGGTTCACCAACTTAGATATAAAACCTCACTGTGGTATATAATAACATTCTCTGAGCCCAAAACTGCATGTGGTACAAAGTCTTTCTATCTTAAAAACCCCAGTTTAGATGTTTAGAGAGTATTAGAGATAAAGCGTGTTGCCAGCCAAATGATGCGTGTCCTCATCTGCTTAGTATAGAAGGTGATACTACTGGGTTAATTTTATTTTAGTAAAACTAGAAATGTAAAGCATATAAAAAATAAGTTCATTTGGGATCCGGCCACCAAGCCAAAATAGAATTCTCAGCTTGTTTTCAGGCCAGAGAGTTATACATTGAATGGTATTGTGATTTATAATGGAAAACTGATTCATGAATTGGAAAAGAAGTTGAAATGGGACTTTTAGATCTAGAGACAGTGCTTTACCTCCAAATGGGGGGAAAAATCTAGTGTTTTATTATGACTCATAGAAATAATTCTTTTTTTTAGAATACTCTGAAGTTTGAGTTTTCTCCAAGCTTATAACACATGGATTTATCAGTCATGTAGATGTGTTTTAGGATGACATGGAAGAAATTCAGAAAGAGAATGAAGAATGCTATAGACTTATGGCTGTCTGCTTAAAAATACTTTAACAGGGGTACCTGGGTGGCTCAGTCAGTTAAGCGAATGTCCAACTTTGGTTCAGGTCACGATGGCATGGTTCATGGGTTTGAGCCCCACATTGGGCTCTGTGCTGACAGCTCAGAGCCTGGAACCTGCTTCGAGTTCTGGGTCTCCCTCTCTCTGCCCCTCCCCCACTCACGCTCTGTCTCTCTGTCTCTTTCTGACTCTCTCAAAAATGAATAAACATTTTTAAAAAATACTTTTAACAGGGAGTTAATGTAGAAAAACTGCCTTCAGATTTTTTGTGCTTTTAAAGTTTATTTATTTATTTTGAGAGTGAAAGAGAGCAGAAGCAGGTGAGGGGCACAGAGACAGAATCCCAGGTAGGCTCCATGTCATCAGTGCAGAGCCCAGCTTTGGGCTCGAACTCACAAGCCATGAGATCATGACCTGAGCCAAGATTAAGAGTAGGACACCTAACCGACTGAGCCACCCAGGTGCCCCAGATTGTGCTTTTAATGTGTTTTTGTTTCCCCATCATTTTGTTAAAGTTCTGGGAATGTCATAGATAATTAGACATGAACTTTATTTGTTAATGTTTACCAAAAAAGACCAGGTTTTGTTTCTTTTCATATGCAAACTTTATGTGTAAGACTAGATAGTAAATATGTTAGACTTTGCAGGCTACATACGGTTTCTGTTGCATAGTCTTTTTATTTATTTTTTTTATTATTTTTTTATTATTTTTTTTTTATTTTTGGGACAGAGAGAGACAGAGCATGAACGGGGGAGGGGCAGAGAGAGAGGGAGACAAGGAATCGGAAACAGGCTCCAGGCTCCGAGCCATCAGCCCAGAGCCTGACGCGGGGCTCGAACTCACGGACCACGAGATCGTGACCTGGCTGAAGTCGGACGCTTAACCGACTGCGCCACCCAGGCGCCCCTAGTCTTTTTATTTTTAATATAACCCCTTAAAAATGTAAAAGTCATTCTTAGCTCTTAGGCCATAAAAACAGGCCTCAGGCCAGATTTGGCCCATGGGCTATAATTTGCTTACCCCTAACCTAGAGATCAAAGTGCAGGTCCCAGTCTTAGAGCATGTGAATTCTGTTTGTAATGCCTGGGGATTTTTGTTTGTTTTTGTATTTGTATTTATTTTGGTCATTTGAGAAATACTGAATCACAGTCAAATCTTACCCTGAATGTACTCTTCCCAGTAATGAAGAAAAATGATTTGTGTCCATAAAAGTGTGATTGCATAAGATTTAAGAAACAGTGCAACCATAGAAGATATACAATGGCAAATAAAAACACAAAAACATTCAGTATCACTAGCCATTAGTGAAGTGCAAATTAAAACCAGAATGAGATATTACCTCTTAGAATACATAAAATAAAAAATCCTGCTAATACTAAATGCTGGCAAGGATGTGGAGAGATTGGATCTCTCTTACATTGCTGTTAAGAGTGTAAAATGATATATCCACTCTAAAATTCAGTCTTGCAGTTTGTTAAAAAACTAAACATGAAACTACTGTATGATCCAGCAATTATACTCCTGGGCATTTGTCTTGAAGAAATGAAACTTAGAGTTCACTTAAAAACCTGTACACAAAAAGTATAGCTTTATTTGTGATACCCCAAAATTGGAAATGATGAAAATATCTATCAGTAAATTGTTATACAAACTGTAGTATGTCTGTGCAATGAATACAATTCAACAATAAAAAGGAATTTTTATTGATACACACAACTTGGATAGACCTTGAGGGCAGCATGCTGAGTGAAAAAAGCCAGTCTCAAAATGTTACACACTGTATGACTCCATTATTATAATATTTTTGGAATGACAAAATTATAGAAATGGAGAATAGATAAGTGGTTGCTAAAGGTTAGGGAAGAGACAGGATAGACTATAAAGATGTCACAAGAGACTTATTTTGTGGTGATACAACAGTTTTATATCTTGATTATATTGATGGTTATAAATCTGTACATGTGATAAAATGTCATATCAGTGTACACAAAAATGTAAAAAAGTGAGTGCATGCAAAAAATGGTGAAACCTGAGTAAGGTCTGTAGTCTAATTAATTGTACTTCGCCAACCAATTACTTGGTTTTGATAATGCACTATAGTTACATCACCATTGGGAGAACTGGGTTAATGGGTGCATAGGACTTCTGTGTACTATTTTTGCAACTTGATTCTTGCAAGTCTTTATTATTTCAAAATAAGATGTTAGAGAGCATAGTAAAGGGAATGGGGGGGGGGGGTAGATGGGGAGAGGGAGAAAGAGAAGAAAGAAACAATGAAGGCTTCCAGGCAAGAGGTGGAGTAAAACGGACTCATTTTATCCTTTTATCTAAAACAACAATAATAAAATTTTGTAAATAAGAAAAATCAATGAATAAACACTTTCTAAGACATGATACATCAAGCAATGAAAGAAAGTGATCACTGAGAGATGCAAAACAAACAAAATGAGCCCTGCTTACTGTCTTGAAAAAGTCTCCAGTCTGTAGTACAGAGAGAGAGAGGAACCCATTGTGGAGCCCAGCAGACTCTCTGATTTGAGGAGACCATGATGAGGGTCCACACAGACCAAGACAGTGAGAGTTCATAGGACGAAGTACCAGAGGAAAGACGGCCTTGTGTTCACACTGGTCCAAGAATAATGCCTGTGCCACCTGCCAGACTGGAAAAAATTGTAATTCATGGGGCACTGGGTAGAGCACGTAGTTGTTAGAAACAATTATCCCTAGAATGAACATTTCCCCAGAACTGCCTAACAAATCATAAAAGCAAGAGATGAAATGCTTAAACTGTTTCCAAGTAACTGCATCTCTGAACCAAGCTCTAGATTTATAGGAATACAAAATCATCTAGCACCCCAAAAAATAAAATTTACAATGTCTAGCATCCAAGCAAAGATTAACAGACATGCAAAAAGGCAAGAAAACATGATCCATAATAAAGGGAATGTCAGTTGAAACCCACCCAGAACAGATACGGATGTCAGAATTAACAGAGAAGGAAAATAAGTTATCAAAACTGCATTCCACATATTAGAATATAGAATAAAGTTAAGACATGGAAGATGTACAAAAGACCAAAATTGGATCTCTAGAAATGGAAACTACAATGTCTGAGATGAAGAATACAGTGGATGGGATTAAACATAAAAAATTTGAAGAACAATGAGCCTTTTTGAGAATATTTTTGGGCAAAACTGTCTACTTGCTCGAAGTCTAGAGGTCTGTTGACTTTGTTATTATTCCAGGTAATTGAGAGAAAATGTAATGATGGAAACCATTAAAACTAGTTTAAAAATGGGGCCAGATCATGACCTGAGCCAAAGTCGGCTCAGTCAGTTAAGCAGCTGACTTTGGCTCGGGTCGTGATCTCCTGGTTCATGGGTTCGAGCCTGCATCGGGCTCTGTGTTGACAGGTCAGAGCCTAGAGCCTGCTTTGGATTCTGTGTCTCACTCCTTCTCTGCTCCTTCCCTGGTCATGCTCTGTCTCTCTCCCTCTCTTAAAAACAAATATGCATTTAAAAACAATTTTTTTAAACACTAGTTCAAAAATATTTTCTTGTCGGTAATAATTTGTTAAGATGCCTGGGGCTGCATTGTTGTTAAGGGCAGGCTGTAAATACTTGTAGAATGTTGACAACATTGAAATATTTGGTTATAGAATTGTATATGGCTAGAGGTTTTATTTGTGAAATATATGCAGTAAAAATAATAAAATTTCAGAGTGTTTTCATGTTGTTTCATAAGTTTATGATTTACTTTCCTAGCCAGTTGGTAAACTTTTTGAGCATATTAGTATGTCTTTGTACATCTTCTGAATATAAAGATGTAAACTACTTTAGCATGGTGCTTCCCATAATGGGTGGTCAGTAGTGTTTATAATGTAAAAGAGGGAATCTTCCAACTATGAATCATTGAAGTTAAATATGCTAATAAGGCAGCACCAGAATTATCCTTCTGAATCGAATGTAAATAAAGTCTGTCATAGGGTTGGGAAAGGGAGATGGAGGTCAGGAACAGGGGAGGGGAAGGGAGAAGCTCACCTTAGTGAAGAAGCTTTTTAAGCCTAATTTTAAACAAGAGAATTAAATTCTGCAAATTACGACTTAGAGCCCTATCTTTATCCACAGAGAGTGCTGATTAGATCAGGTGTATTTTGGGTTAAATAATGACTAATGCTTCTCAACTAAGTATTTGGGGGGAAATAAAAGAACTTGGAGATTCATATATTTGGGTAGATTTGGACAGGGTGGATTTAGAGAGCAAACGCTGTAGTTTAAAAACGTCCTTAGAAGAAACTCTTCCCCCCGTTTAGTTAATGGAAGCCAAACTACATAGGGATAGGGTAGTCATTTCCCTTTTTTTGGCCAATAAAACACTGATTATCATTGGCAAGGGGAATTAAATAAGGAACAAGTTTTCTGCAACCACAAATTCCAGTGTGTGTTGCAAGATTTTTGTAGGAAGGAATTTATAAACTTTACAAATTAGAATGGAGTCTCCACAGATTCAGGCCAGAGTATGAAAAGCTTTCGATAAATTACTTATAGGCAAGATAGAGAAAGCTATTTTCAAGCAACCCAAGTGGAATTGTATAAATATAAACTGTCTTGTTTTTTGAGTATTGTCTCTAGCCTAAAATTGCTGTGTGTTTATTTTGTTAGTAGCAGTAGCACGGTGTGCAGTATGAGGGCTAAGGGCAGGCTGCCCCAGGAAAGGCCACTTTGGCATAAAGATGATTTCAAGTTATAAGTAATCAAAACCCAGTAGATGCAGTAAAAGCTGTCTGCCTCTCCCTCAACTGCATAAATTTACTTTGGAAAGGAAAGACTGTGCCAGCAAGAGAGCTATTAACAGAGACTCCCGTTTACCTAAGAAACTTACCTGCATAACGGGGCAACTTTTGTTTTTCAAAGCATCTCCTTTCACTTTCCTGCTAATGAGCTGCTCCCCTTTGTATCTTCAGGCCCCACCCCTTTCCTTAGCTCATATAAGCTTCAAGTTGCCTCACTGTCTTTGGAATTTCATGTGTGTGGGGATTCTCCATATGCACACATACTAAATTTGATTTTCTCCTGTAGATGTCTCATGTCAATTTGATTCTAAGTCCAGTTAAAAGGACCATAAGGCAGAGGAAGGCCTTTCTCCCCAACAGTAGCCTCTTCTGTTGCAAAAGAAAATGAGTAGATTGGCTTCTCTTTCCATAAGCAAGAAAAGCATAACTGGGGAGGTGACACATAAAATATTAAGGAAAAGATCTTAGGTATTTGGGAAAACCTTACTATCATTTACTATTGATGCCAAAGAGTGTAAGAAAATAATAAACTTAGAGCAACCAATGTTCAAGATTTCCAATTCTTTCCTCTATATTTATTTGAATTACTAGGAAAAAAATTATGTATTATAGAAAACCTATTGCGTGCAGGTACCTCAAAATCCTGACCTACCAAATGCAGCACAGGCACAAAAAGAAGAACATTAAAATTGACATAGCTGAACTCCTTAATGACAAGTTGGAGGAAAAACAGAAGCTTCTGTGAAATAACAAAATTCAGCCAGGTAAATTTGAAGACCTAATTGGCTTTATTAAACAATTAATGATTTGGGCAGCACCTCACCTAGCAAGTAGAGGGGCACACCGAGGTGTTGTACAAAATGGAAGGTTTTTCCAGAAGGAGGATGGGACCAAGAAAGTTGTTAGCAAAAGAAAAGGATTATTCCAGGCTAGGCCCTTTCTAGGGGGGAAAAAGGGGGTCTTCCCATGCAAAGGACCTCATCATTCTCTGGGGAATGAAGAGGTCCCATGTGGTAGAGTCTTGTTGCCACTGACTAAAAATTCCTGACTGACCAGCGAAGACTACATTTCTGTGGGAGTTTGAAACTGCAATTAGATTATGTATTAAGCATCTGTTTGGGAACTTGTCTAAGAGACACCATTTGGGCCTGTGATGTTTTGTTTTGTTTTGTTTTGTTTTGTTTTGTTTTGTTTTGTTTTTAACACATCTAACACAGGGATTTACCAATTGGAATGAGATTTTAATCAGTTTAATGAGAAGTAGAGTCATGATGATACTGAAATCTAGCAAGAGAGAGGTACCTGGGTGGCTCAGTCAGTTAAGTGTCCGACTCTTTGATTTCAGCTCAGGTCATGATCTCATGGGTTCCCAGGACCAAGCCCTGCGTCAGACTGTGTGCTGAGTGTGGAGCCTGCTTGGGATTCCCTGCCCTGCCCCCCCCCCACACACACACACACACATTAAGGGGCGCCTGGTGGCTCAGTCAGTTAAGCGTTCCAAATTCAGCTCAGGTCATGATCTTGCAGTTCATGGATTCAAGCCCCACCTTGGGCTCTGTGCTAACAGCTCAGAGCCTGAAGCCTGCTTCAGATTCTGTGTCTCCCTCTCTCTGCCCCTCTCCTGCTCATGCTCTGTCTCTCTCCCTCTCTTAAAACTAAACAAACAAACATTTAAAAAAATAAAAAAGAAATATAGCAAGAGAAGTAGAAGGAAAAACTCCAGAGGAACTTGAAAGATGCAATGAACTCTAAAACACTGATAGATAAGATTATGGCTCAGATTAAAGGGGAGGCAAGAATTCAGAGAAGAATTTGTTTCAGAAAAGCACTCGACACAAAGATTGGATGGTGTAAAGCACCTTTTCATCAGCTAGGAATATCATATGGTACTAACAAGGGAAAAACTATGCTAAAGAAAAATTGTTTCCTGATTGGTGTGTTTGGGTTCAGCAAAGAAAATGTATATAAGGAATTGAGACAGTGTATTCACAACTCTCCTCAGTACAGTTTGGTTTTTGGTTGGTTTTTTTTTGGCAGTGCAATATTATTATTTATTGGGTTCTGTTAGATTTGACTCAAACAGCTGATACACATTTCCCCAAACTAAGCCTAAAAAGCTTCACACAAAAAAACATTGTCAGCACCAAGGATATGTTATCACAGAGGTAGGTGGCAAGAGATTTTTGCCCCCTAAGGCTGGTATTTGGCTTGGTTGAGCACTACCTAGAAGCCAGAGTATAGAAGTGAGTTGAAAAGAGCTATTTATGTATATGTTCAGAATGGGTAGCTATTATACCTGTCTGAAGGCAAAGAAGAGAGAATAGGAAATCGCCCTTACACTTAGGCAACTTGCAAGAGAAGTACGAGAGGAGAACCAAACTCACTGGTACAATCTTTCATAGCACAGTGACACCTAGAACACAGTCTAGTGTGTTCTCACACATCCATAGCAGTTCCTCCTCCCTAGGAGGCAGGTGGCCTAGAGTGAGGGCTTGAGCAAGTCTTCTCCCTTAGACGCCTACCATTTTAAGGTAATTTGGGATGAACGTTAACACCTCCTTAGGCCTATCAATCCTAACTGAATTGACTGAGGTTTTATAACATAAACAGTAGTTTGAAACACTAAAAAGCTTACTTTCATATTAAATGGCTTCAGAACTCTGTATGAGGTCGATATTAAGATGTTTTTTACCTTGCTACCAGGGCTTGGAGATGGAAATGTCACAATCGGATTTCTGTTGTGATGGGGATAATAAGACCTCAACTCATAATACTAGCTCCGTGATACTTATTTACTAATACATTTCATCATTGAAGTTGGAAAAGAGCATTATAAAATTACAACTCAGAGATAAGAAATGGTGCCAACTTTTTTAAAGTATTTCATGTTTTGTCATGCTAAAACAGGGCCCTAAGATCAGAGAATTGGGTGAGGATTTGGAGGAGCTTAATATCTTAATCACATAATTTCTTCTAGTTTCCCCGTGGGTCTAAGTTGGTAGTGTTTCTTCATGTGGGGAGGAGACTGAAATTCTGAAGGTTGTGCTACTGGCTAGTACAAAGAGCCTGTGACCTTGGGCAAGTAACTTAATGAGTCTTCCTGGGCCTCAGCAACCTTCAACCATAAGACTTTACCCAGGCTTTGCTTCAAATAATTTCCACTTCTTGGTTAGAGCTGTTCTTAGGAAAATCAGCATATACATAACTCGCATAGAGAGTAAACTGAACCATGTGCAGAGAGAAGAATCCGAAAGTCATTAATTTTAAAATGACCAATGCTCTCGAAACTTATTTAGTCCTTCTCTCAGTTGCCAGTTGAGCCCTGTCCCCACTCCGGCCTAAGCTGTGGTGGCCCAGGCAGCCCACCCGGGTGTCAATCACTTGACCCAGTGGCGTAGCCAACTGGCTCCCTTCCTTCTCGAAACCCTCACAGAAAGATGTGCCCCAAAACACTCCTGGGAATTGTGAGGAGAAACTGTCAACGTTGGAAGACATTCAGTAACCCTTTGCCACACTGGTAGTCCCTACCCCAGAGCATACGTCACAGCCTCCAGACCCCAGGATCTGGAAAACAGAATAAAATGCCCCAGCGGCTGCACTCACGCACTTTCTGGCATTCCTTTCAGCCATAAAGGCTTCCAACCACTTTGACTCCTGGGTGGGTCAACCGTGAACAGGGCGTGTTGATGTGGGGCAGCCAGTCCTCCTCAGTACAGTTTTGATTGGTCTCTTAAATTCAGAGTTGCACTGGAGCTTTAGACGAGGTATACCACCTTCATTACCTTGATTGAAAGAGAAAAAAACCTAGAACTAAAAGAACAGAGATGGGAAATAAACCAGGTGAGCTGTATCACTGCTACAGCATATGACTTTGAGGGCAGGGAGCAGTAACACAGAGCCCAGCAAACTCCTGAAGTGGAGACTGAGCTGAGCATCTCGGGAGACCAGGGCTGCTAGATTTCAGAAGAAAGAATTCCAGAGAGGAGGGATCTGCAAAGGGTGCCCATGAGCATTCATACGTGTCAAGAAATGACTTCATCCCTAGTACAGTGTGAATGAACTTCAAAATGATTATGCTGAGTGAAAGAGCCTAGATTTTTAAAAAAGAATAAAATGCATACTGTATGATTCCATTTATTAAAATTTTAGAAAATGCAACTAATCCATAGTGACACAAAGTAGACCAGTGATGGGGGGTAGATCAGTGATGGGGATTTCATGGGGGAGTGTCTGGAGGTGACAGAGAAGGGAAAAGAAGATGACAGAGGAGCAAAAGTCAACTTTTACGAGTGATAGATATATTCATTATTTTGATTTAAGAGATGGCTCCACAGATTTTTACATATTCCAAAATTTACTGTATTGCATATGTCTTTTATCAATTGTACTTAAATAAACCTCTTTTTAAAACCTGCACACACAAAAAATTGCAGATAAAAAAAGAGTAGCTTCCCTTTCAGTTGTTCTGAGAAAATGAAAGGAGGGAATAAGCCCAGGTAACTGCAACTCTTTCCCGACTCACACTGTCTTTACTAAGATTTTTGCTGTTCCAAAGTGTTTTTCAGTTTCAGAGATGTGTTGTTAGGATCTATGTCATAGTCAGATATTGTTCTTGTCAATGAAGATATAACTTTATGCAATTTTGTGTTTCAGGGCTCATGAATCAAGCAAGCAAACATGAAAAATGGATTAAGGCCGATGCCCCAAAAGGCACTATAAATTTTAGAAGTCAAAGCTGGTTTCAGTCCCTGAAACTGCAGGACTAAGAATGGTTTGAATTTTACTTATAATTTTTAACAATGATCAGCAGATCTAAGACTACAAAAATGCAAATACCACAGTTCATATAAATGTTGAAAACAATTTAGAATGAATACTAGTGAATTGTCTTGTGGAGACCTTTTCAAAATTTGTACTTAGCTATTGTATTCATTTTTTGTTGCCCTGCAATAAATTACCATAAACGTAACCAACTTAAAATAGCATTTACTTACTAGCTCACAGTTCTGTAGGTCAACAGCTCTGCATAGCTAGGCTCTCTGCTCAAGGTGCACAAGGCTGGACTCAAGTTCTCATCTAGATCCTCTGGGGGAAAAAAAAATCTACTTTCAAGCTTATTCATATTGTTGCCAAAATCCATTTCCTTGTGACTATGACTGAGGTCTCTCTTTTCTTGCTGTCCATCGGTAATCACTCTAAGCTTCTAGAGGCCACTTGCATTCCTTCTCATGTGGCCCTCTCCATCTTAAAGCCAGCACTTGCTTCTCGTGCACTGAATATCTGACCTCTTCTGCAACCAGCTAGAGAAACTGCTTTTAAAGGGTTTGCTTGATTAGATCAGGCCTTCCCAGAATAATCTTTGTTTTGCTCTGTGATGTAACATAATCATGGGAGTGCTTGCTCATCATATTTACAATTTCCATTTATACTCAAGAAGAGAAGATTATACGAAAGCATAGGTCATGGGCAGCAGTTATCTTGTAAAGAAGCATTTCTTTCACTTTAGCTCTCTTGTAACATGTTAGTATTTCTTATGACATCAATGTAAATGTAAGCTGTCAATAAAATACATCATAAAAATGATGCATTTGCTACTGATTCTTAATTCTTTTTGCATAATCTAAGATACAATGCATTGGGAAGAGGAGAAACATTCAACTGTTTTACAGCCTGCTGTATGAAGATTGATTTTTATTTTTACAATGGTGTACTGTATAAAGTTATTTTATAAATTCTCTTTCTTTCAAGCTTACCTGTCTACTCCTGGGACATTTAATTTACATAAGACTGAATAGACCTATCTTTCAGATTATGTCTTTTATGGTTAGGATAAATCAGCTCTTAAACAATGGTTTATAATAAACCTTTTCTTTCTTTCTTTTTTAAGTTTATGTATTTATTTTGAGAGAGACAGCACAAGCAGAGAGGGGCAGAAAGAGAGAGGGATAAAGGGTCCGAAGCAGGTTCCATGCTGACAGTAGTGAGCCCGATGCAGGGCTCAAACTCGCAAACTGCGAGATCATGACCTGAGCCGAAGTCAGACACTTAAACGACTGAGCCACCTAGGTGCGCCTATAATAAACCTTTTAAAATATTATGACTTATAATAGTCTCTTAATATTTGTTTAGAGTCCTGTCTATTTTTAACTTCATATTTATGAAACAAAAAGTGAACTTTGTGGAATATCTCAAAGTCTCCTTTTAGTACAATCTTCATGAAATCAAAATTTATTAAAGAAATTGGGACAGTACTCATGTTAGTATGTTTGATGTGATGTGTGTGTGTGTGTGTGTGTGTTAGATTATTAAGTAGAGGAAACTGTGAGGCAATGAGGCAATTTTTATAATCTTTTTTCACCCTCATGCAATTATATAAATATTTTCATGATTAAAAATAAAGTTTGTGAAATTAGTCAACAACAGCCAGAAAGGTCATGAGCATAACAAGCAGTAAACTGTACTTAAAATTCTTAAAGGAATTGTGCATATTTGAACCACATAGTTAAGTCCAAACAGAAAGGAAAAGCTGCCATATTTTGCTCTCTTGACCACTCACCTATCTATGGCAAATGCCTAAGAGTTGAAGACCTAAGTAATATTTTGGATATTTTGAGTACTTGGCACTGAGTACTTGAAGATTTTACCACCTGTTCCTTCTGCTTCTTGGTACTCCTTTATAGCCCACTTTTTCTAACACCTGCCCCCCTTTTTTTTTTCATTTGTGTGGTTATAAAATGTGTCTTTCCAAATGTGTCTCCTGTTTTGTTTAAAAGAAGATCTTACTCAAAAGAGTTTTAGAGCGAGCTTTGACAGTTAAATACCAAACACCCTACTTGGTTTCTAGAGAATATAACAGGGTGTCTTTCTCCTTATTCTGATCTTCCCCATGCAGGTTTTATTCCTTTAAAAAGCAGTTGCCTCTTTTATAGGTCTCTCCAGTTGTGTGCTTGAAATTCTTAGGGAGCAGACACTTAGGGATCAGAAACAAATTTTTCTGCAGCTGCCAAAAATCTCTAGATTTAAAAATTACCCTCTTAAGTCATCTTAAATCTCTTGGCTCATTTCGGAAAGCTTCCTACTCAGCTGATTCCCTTGCAGTCCACTTCTAGGTGGACTATCCTATTTCAGAAACTCTTTCAAAATCAACCTTAAAAAGGGGGAGAATTATTAAAAACATTTAGGTAATACAAGGTATTATAATCATACTTTGTGCAGCCCATTTTAAACTTTTCAAAATAATTTTCATATTCTTTACCTTACGTTTTATCCTTGCTTCCGATTTTGGGGGTACAAAGAGACTGTGATTAACTTCATTTAAGGGATAACCAACAGCATTTTCCACAGAACTAGAACAAACAATCCTATAATTTGTATGGAACCACCAAAGACCCTGAATAGCTAAAGCAATCTTGAAAAAGAAAAACAAAACTGGAAGTATCACAATTCCAGATTTCAAATTATATTATGAAGCTGTAATATAATCAAAACAGTATGGTACTGGGACAAAAACAGACACAGATCAGTGGAACAGAATAGAAAGACCTGAAATAAACCCACGATTATATGGTCAATCTTTGACAAAGGAGGCAATGGGAAATGGGAAAAAGAGTGTCTTCAACAAACGGTACTGGGAAAACTGGACAGCTGCATGCAAAAGAATGAAACTGGACCACTTTCTTATACCATACACAAAAATAAATTCATAATAGATTAAGGACCTAAATGTGAGACCTGAAACCATAAAAATCCTAGAAGAGAGCACAAGCAGTAATTTCCTTGACGTTGGCAATAACAGCACCTTTCTAGATATATCTCCTGAGGCAGTGGAAACAAAAACAAAAACTATTGGGACCTCATCAAAACAAAAAGCTCTGCACAACAAAGGAAATAGCCAACAAAACTAAAAGTCAACCTACTAAATGGGAGAAGGTATTTGTAAATGACATATCCAATAAAGGGTTAGTATCCAAAGTACATAAAGAACTTACACAACTCAACACTGAAAAAACACAAATAATTCAATTAAAAAATGGACAGAAGATATGACCAGACACTTCTCCAAACAAGACATCTAGGTGGCCAACGGGCACATGAAAAGTGCTCCACATCACTCATTATTGGGGAAAAGCAAGTCAAAACCACAATGAGATATATTACCTTGTACCTGTCAGAATGGCTAACATCAAAAACACAAGAAACTACAAGCAGTGGTGAGGAAATAGAAAAAAAGGAACTCTCTTGCACTATTAGTGGGAACTCTCTTACAAACTGGTGCAGGCACTGGAAAACAGTGCAGAGGTTCCTCAAAAAATTAGAAATAGAACTACCCTACAATCCAGTAATCGTACTACTGGGTATCTACCCAAAGAATATGAAAACACTAATTCTAAAGGATATATACATCCCTTTGTTTGTTGTAGCATTATTTATAATAGCCAAATTATGGAAGCAACCCAAAGGTCCATTGATAGATGGATAGATAAAGAAGATGTGGTAGGGGAGCCTGGGTGGCACAGTTAAGCAACCGACTTCGGCTCAGATCATGATCTTGCAGTTTGTGAGTTTGAACCCTGTGTCAGGCTCTGTGCTGACAGCTTGAAGCCTGGACCCTGCTTTGGATTCTATCCCTCCCTCTCTCTCAGTGTCTCCCCAGATCGCACCATCTCTCTTTCCCAAAAATAAATGAGCTTTAAAAAGAATTAAAAAAAAAAAAAGATGTGGTAGATATATACAACGGAATATTATTCAGCCATAAAAAGAATGAAATCTTGCCATTTGTAACAACATAGATAGATCTAGAGAACATAATGCTAAACAAAATAAGTCAGAGAAAACATGATTTCACTCATATGTAGAATTTAAGAAACAAAATAAATGAACAGAGGAAAAAAGAGATGAACATAAAAACAGACTTTTAACTAGAGAGAACAAACTGATGGTTACCAGAGGGCGAGTGGCTTGGGGGGATGGGTGAAATAGGGGAAGGGAATTAAGAGTATGCTTGTCATGATGAGCACTGACTAATGTAAGGAATTGTTGAATCACTATATTGTACACCCAAAACCAATATAACACTACATTTTCTACACTGGGGGAAAAAAAAAGGTATGTAATAGAGGAAATAGGTTAAAAGACTGATCCAGTATTACCAACACAGCTTGTTCATAGCAGTCAGAACAGAGTTGTGCTTGCTCCTGGACTCTATCGAGTGTCACATAATATCAAATAATGATATACCACCGTGTGATCACTTGAATTCTGTAGTTATTATCTTTTACCAGAGTGGTAAAAATCCATAGATGAAAGCTTATTAACACTAATAAGGAGTGGGCATGTGGTGGCTCGGTTGGTTGGGCAACCGACTCTTGATTTCGGCTCAGGTGAGGATCTCACAGTTGTGAGATGGAGCCCTGCGTTGGGCTTTGCACTGAGCATGGAGCCTGCTTAAGAGTCTCTCCTTCCCTCTCCTTCTGTCCCTTCCCCACTTGTGGGCATGCACTCTCTCCCTCTCAAAAAAATTAAAAATTAGTAATAAGGAGGAGGTACACAATTAATAACCCGTATCTCCTAGCATAAAATAGGGAGAGCATCTTTTTTGGCATAGCATATTTTAAAATTCCTCTATAGTGCAGATGTGATTAAAAAGAGATCTTTCTGAAACATTGCAGAGACATCCTTTCTATTCACAAATAGTTCATGTTTCTATTTAATTTGTCCCTGACTGTTAAGTCAAATGTTGAGATGGGTCCAGGGTCAAGTGGCATTTAGTTCTTATTGTTAAATGTCTAGAAATAACAAGAAAGCCTGGTTTCCTTTAAAAATGTATGCCCATATTTATAATATATCATCACAGATCCTTAAAGCCATTGCCCTGGCTCAAACTCCTACTCTGACTCCTATGGCTATCTCTGCTTTCTTTTGTAAAGAAAAGCTTTTAAATGGTTGTCAAAAACATCACATCTCTCAGGGTTGTTTTATATGACTGTAACCTTAGATTTGATAATCTCATCAAAACTATCAGTTTGATTAAGGTAAATTTAAGTGGAAAATTTGCAGTGTAGCAATACTTCATTTGGCTTTTAAAAAAACCACAATTAAACCAATTAGAAGAACTAATAATGTATTTAGAAATATTTGTATTTGGAACAAAAATCAGGAGATGATTTGCTGGTTGTTCACACTGTTGAGATCCAGCTAGTGAAAATACTTGCATCAAATGAAGTTACCAAGTTCTAGATTTTTTTGTTCTTCTTGCTTGAGGCTGAAGGTCATACTACTTCCTCTTGACTACTGTGTGTTGACTCTGTCACTGTCCATTCTACATTTTTAGGTGGTGGTATCTCATGTTGTTTTGTAAGGGGCTTGCCTTCATAATCATAGCCAAACCAAAGTGGAGGGTCACCAGGGTTATATTCCTGCTGCTGAACTATAGATGACATTCTCTTTGCTGCCTCCCTGCAATAACAATGATTAGCATTAGCCAGTTGCAGAAGTAATTACTGGTGTAGAATTTTCAAACTAGAGCAAATTTGGAGTTAAAAGAACTGTCACAAGTTGAATGAATTTCACAACTATCTTGCCTTACCGAGAGGGAGGGTATGGGTAATTATGTGAATATTCAGGATCCCAAAGCTTGAGTAGCTCATAGCTCTCTGGTTCAGCCAGTTCAGAGATTAACAGATACAGTGAATGGGTAAGGAAACTGCATGGTCATGGAGTAGGAACACTGAGGGCACTCTCTAGTGTTCCTGAGTCCTCTGGCTCTTATTTCCAGTTTCTTTGATGAGGGAGTATCCTAACCAGCCAACCTGCAAAGGTCCACCATGCAGGAGCTCATAACCCAGAGTCCCCAGATCCCTGTTGGATATGTGGGTGAACTTCAGGGAGGTCCATGAATTCCCTGAAAATTCATGCAGTTTTGTGTCTAATATACATTTTTCTGAGGAGAGGGTTTGTGACTCATCAAACTCTCAAAAGGTGTCAGCGACTAAAATGATTAAAAATACCATTTCTGCCTTTCTTAGGAAGAAATAAGGAAGAAAGCAAAGAAGGCATCTAAAGGTTGTTCTGGACCCCAATTTTAAATTGGGTGAGTGTGGGTTTCCACCACCAAACAATTCTTTTTTCTTTTTCTTTTTTTTTTTTTTTTACATTTATTTGTTTTTGAGAGAGAGAGAGAGAGAGAGAGAGAGCATGAGCATGGGAGGGGCCGAGAGTTGGGGAGACACAGAATCCAAAGCAGGCTCCAGGCTCTGAGCTGTCAGCACAGGGCCCAAACTGGGGCTTGAACTCACAAACCAAGAGATCATGACCTGAGCCAAAGTTGGACGCTTAACCGACTGAGCCACCCAGGCACCCCCACCACCAAGCAATTCTTAGACAGCAGCTGGGTGCCCTACAATGCAACCCAGTTCTGACACTGTCTACCCAGAGATAGCATCAGATTCCACGGGTTCAAGGCTCAGTCTCACTAGACTGCCCTCCACTTTAGATCCCAGTTGCAAGTCCAGGTTGTCATCTGGGCTTCTGACTGACCAGCTATAGATCAGAAGTTCCAACATACCCCTTTTTTGGATTGGATTAATTTGCTAAAGTTGCTCACAGAACTCAGAGAACCATGTTGGTTACTGGATCACTGGTTTATTATAAAAGGGTATAACTCAGGAGTAGCCATATGGAAGAGATATATAGGACATGGTGTGGAGAAAGGGTGAGGAGCTTCCATGTCCTCTCCAGGTGCACACTCCCCAAATCTACACACATTCACTGACCCAGAAACTCTCCAAACCCTTTGAGGATTTTATGGAGACTTCATTATGTAGTCATGCTTGATGAAATCATTGGCCATTGATGACTGATTTAATCTCCATCCTCTCTCCCTCCCCAAGAAATCAGGGGATGGGTCTGAAATTTGCACCCCCCATGCCCGTTGTTGGTTCGTTCCCCTAGCAACCAACAAGCTTCCATCCTAAGCTGCTTTCCAAAAGTCACCTCATTAACACAAACCCAGTTATGGTGGAAAGGAGTTTGTGATCAATAACATGACACCTATTTTCATCTTTATGTCTCTGAACTAATTTCAGGAACTGAGGGTGAGACCAAATATTATGACAAAAGATGTTCCCATTGCCCTTATTACCCAGGAAATTCCAAGGGTTTTGGGAGCTGTGAGCCAGGAACCATGAAGGAAGACCAAATATATATTGGTATCTAAATGACCAAAATATGTTTCTCATAAATCATAATATTACAGCATCAGAAAAATAAATAAATCTAACTTGAAAACATGTCTTTTTGAGGGTAGAACAATGAGACCAGTGCTTTAAAAAAATTGAGTAATTGGCAACTTCTGTAGGATCAGAAATGAGTAATGATAGTTGCCCATGAAGGGGATACTTTGCCCACTATTGCCAAATATTACATTGAGTTATTACTTGCAAAAGTCTTGAAACATAAAGAAGCTGGTATTACCCATATGCTTTGAGTTAAATTTGTGCTCAGTGGCTATAGGAGTTCAGGCAGGACAATGACATTGGTAAAAGGCTGAGATACATCAGTTGTTTAAAATGCTGTTTCATTTGAACCAAATTTTAGATGTCTTAAAATAATTATAATGAAACTCAACAGGGAGACAACCAAAGCATTGCTAATTCCATCTCTTACCACATTACTTTTGGTTTCTATATTTGCACTCACATCTCTTACCACATTCCTTTTTGGTTTCTATATTTGCACTCACATAAAACAAAACTAAACAAAAAACGAAACAAAACAAAACAAAATACTAAAAGCAAAAAAAAAAAACTAAAAACAAACCACACAAGTTTAAAAGAACAAGTGTGAGTAAAAGCAAGTTATACTAATTTCTGCTTCTGAGCCAACAATCCTATGGACTAAAACTTGGCAAACAAGTGTCTTCTCTTTACAGAAATACTTATTCTCAAATTTGAAAATGATAACTTTATGATCAAAGATGAAGTTTTGCATTCTGTTGATGTTTTAATTTTTTTTAAGTGTGGTCCTACATTTGAAACTTCTTATATAATCTTTATATAAGTAGGACTTCATTATGCAGTAATAATAGTGTTCTATCTTTAGCTGTCCCCACTTTCTTCTGAAGATTATTCTCCCTTTCCAATTCTGTGGAGTTGAGATTGACATGTCTATGAAGGTGTTTTCCATGAGATTGTTTTCCCTTAAGTACTTACTGTAGCATAATCCCAAATGTTAAGGGAATCTGAAGCATAAATTATTGGCACCATCAGTTTCAAATGTAAAGCAGTACCCTAGGCAACAGAACTTCATTATTACTTACCCTTCACCCCATCTCTGCCCATTTAAACTTGATGCATCTTTCAAATCTTCAAACCAATCCAACCTCTTGTAAAGACCCAAACCCAATCTCTTCCTCCTCTGAACTTCTATAAAAAGTTGATCATAGAGGGGAAAATGGGTGATGGGCTTTGAGGAGGGCACTTGTTGGGATGAGCACTGGGTGCTATATGTAAGCCAATTTGACAATAAATTATATTAAAAATAAATAAATAAATAAATAAATAAATAAATAAATAAATAGTTGATCATAGAATTAATTTCTTTCCAATACATAAATTCATGGCATTAATTGTTTATAATTATAAACTTTATTGTTTTCCTTTTGTTTAATAAGGTATTAAGTTATTTAAGGGTGTATTCCATTTCTTTGTATCTTAAAGGACAACCAAAACAAGACACTTCCAGCAGTTTATCCCAACAAGGAAGCCCTTTAGGTCTCTTATCTTCTGCAGGTTTGAAGCATTCTTAGGTTGCTATTTCCAACACCCACTTGCCCTCTGCCTGCCAAACTGCATTGTTCTGGACATACATACTGTAGTTAACAGTTGTTGATAATGATTCAATGCTACTGATGATAAGGCAACTACAACTATAGGCAACAATGGTCTTGACCTTTAGGAAAAGGATGAGTTTGGGGAGTAAAAGATTTGTAAGTAATTGACCAAAGTATATGTAACCTTTGGCCTCAGAAGGGCAATAATTTCTGAGAGTTCTAGATAACTGGTAAGAGGATAAATACTCTTAACGCTAAACTTGGTAACATATAAATATTGGGTCATACAGTTCCTTAGTCAGCTACAAGCCACAGTAAATTAGATGATAATTAGGGCAAATAATGGGAGTTTGAGAAAATAACAAGAAAGCTGGGGATACTGAATCCTCAGTATAGACAAAAAAAAGTAGGGAATGCATAGGGAAGAGTACTCATTAAATGCAATGTGATGGGACAAGATCAAAATGAGCTGCATATTGAGCACTAGCTATGAGGGAAGTGCCCAATTTTACCTTAAGCAGTTAACTTTAAGGAGAGCAAAGAGCAATTTTATTTAAGATAAAAAAAAAAAAAAACCAGCTTATTTGGGTATAGCAGAGGAATTGCAATTCCGGACAAGCACGCTATGGTAAACCATAGCCAAGTCCAAAAAGACAAAGGGAAGGTCAGCTTTTATTAGGTTTCAGGAGGAAATTGGGGAGGGCTGTTTTCAACAAAAGTTTATTGGAAAAGAACAAGAGTTTGAGGTTGTGGCAGTTTCTCATTGGTTACAAGTAGTGGTCAGAGCATTGTTGCTGGGTCAGGGAGGGATCTTCCTTCCTTTTCTGAAACACGGGAGATAAAGTTCTTATGAAAAATGTCCTCCCTTGTTGAAATACAGTTGACCCTTGAACAACATAAGGGTTAGAGGTGCCGACCCCTTATTTCTTGGCTCCCTGCCACCCTTACCTTAGCTCTTAGTGGTAAGCAACGCTCTTTGTTCTACCTGTAGTCAGCTGCACTGAGACTTAAACATCCAAGGGTCCCCTGATCTTTGGAGGTGATGCTCACAGACCAGAGAGGAACAAAGGATCAGGTCTCAAACCCTCCTTCCCTTCCCTTCTTCCCCTAGTCTCAAATGTCAGGAGGTTAAGGCTTTCTGTGGTCTAGAGTGTTTCTAGGGCCTATCTTAAAGCATGTATGCTTTCACAGCAAGAGTAGTCCTAGGGAAAAACTGAAAATCTGAATTTGACCTGGAACAAATCTGGGATTATTATTAGGATTTGAATGCCAGTATAGACTATTCTGAAATCCACGTCCTCTCCACTCTTTAGAAAATCCTTAGCGCATTGGGGAGCCTGGGTGGCTCAGTCAGTTGAGCATCTGACTTCAGCTCAGGGCATGATCTCACAGCTTGTGAGTTCAAGCCCCTTGTTGGGCTCTGTGCTGACAGCTCGGAGCCTGGAGCCTGCTTCAGATTCTGTGTCTCCCTCTCTCTCTCCACTCCTCCCCTGCTCACACTCTGTCTCTCTCTCTCTCAAAAAATAAATAAACATTAAAAAAAGTTTTTTTACAAAATCTTTAGCCCATGAACTAGCTATCCTCACCACCTTACTTAGATCTTTGGCATCCTCCTATGGACTGACTCCTAAGGCTGAGGACCTGGCCAAGAGAACAGACCAGCATGCAGACTGGCAGCAAATATCTCTGAACTCTTTTTACACATCCTGTGTTACTGTGTGTTTGCACACACACACTTTTGAAAAGTATCAGGGAACTTGAAAATCTAGAAACTGAATATTCCTGCCAAAAAGAACTCACTCTGTCTCTGTCTCTCTCTTTCTCTCTTTCTCTCTCTCTCTCTCTCTCAAAATAGTTTGGTATCTGGTATGGTCAATATATGGGAGCTAGGAAATATTGAAAAGAAAATGTATAGTTAGGAATTACTGTGTACTCTAAATTTCTTAGAGTACATATGGAATCCTTTGACTACCTTCCACTCTGGCTGGACCTAAGTGAGTCCCAGGTCCTTGGACCTTGTAGGAGATGATTTGGGAACTGAATCCAGTATGCTGCAGTGGTAGTCATCATTACTCATTTAACCTGGTGAAACAGGTTTCTCTGGATCAATATAGAACATGATTTTCAGGGGCACCTGGATGGCTTAGTCAGTTAAATGTCCAACTTTGGCTCAGGTCATGATCTTGTGATTTGTGGGCTCAAGTCCCTTGTCCAGCTCTGTGCTAACAGCTCAAAGCCTAGAGCCTGCTTTGGATTCTGTGTCTCCTTCTCTCTCTGCCCCTCCCCTGCTTGCACTCTGTCACTTGCTCAAAAATAAACATTAAAGAAAATTTTTTTTAATTTAGGATATGATTTTCAAAATGATATGCCACAAACAGTTGTGAAACATTAGATGTTTAATAATAATAAGGTACTGAAGTTTGTAGGTGATTTTTGATTTTTATATATTATAGGGGATTCAAGGTTATTCTTATAAAAATATTGCTTGCCCTCACGCACATTTCCTTCTAGTTTCTTGAGTAGGCAAAAAAAGGGGGGAATGTTGGAGACAACACAAATAATGCTGGTAATCAGCAGCCTCTCTAATTTATGCATCAGTGAGTAGATTGGGTACAATAGGACACATGTCTCCCCTTAGTGATCAAGTCCCTTGAATGTCTGAACTTTAAAAAAAAAGCTTGAGAATCGCTAAAGGCAAAAGAGCAACATAGTAATGCTTAGGTACAAAGTATAGCTCTGCCTTTTATTTGTTTGACCTTGGGTCTTATTTACACTGTTTAAACCAATTTCCTTATTCATTTTTATAGTAATGGGGTATTTATGAGGATTAGATGAGAGAGTCAACATAAAATAGGATTAACACAATACATGGCAAAAAAAAAAATTATTAAGCAATATATTTTTTCATACTAATACAGCTCCCGATCACAAAAGTCTTTCCCCAAAGATTTTTCCATGAGCTGGGGAAGAGAACTCTGATAAGGGTTTTATTTCCTAGCAACAGAGATCTCTCAGGGTGCCTGTGTAATAATCCATGCTGCCAGCAACTGCTACAGAGGCCTTCGAGAAATCTCTGTATTGCTGTTTGGGCTCTCCAGGCCATTAAGACTCTACTCATCTCTTTAGAGTTGAAAGTTTTAGACTCCAGACACAAAAATGTCAGAAAGGTCCCTTTATTCTTTGCTAAGTATAGACTTAATGTTTCTTTTACCTCTTTGTGGTTCAAACCCTATCGGGTTGTGGAGACCATTGTTTGGGTCTTGTTCCCTCTCTCCCACTATGCTTTTCTTCCTTTGTATTGCCTTTCTTGTTTTTCCCACAAAGGGCCATACGTTGAAATGTTGGTTGTACACAATTGTTTCAAATATAAACAACTAGATATTCTTTTCATGTTTATGATCATAGTTGCTACTTATTTCTCCTTGAGTTAAAGGAGCCTAGACTGTATCTCAGCATGATGCTCTGGAAACACTTCTTGGGATCCCTTCAGGCTCTGGGGTTAGTAGAATGATACATATCTTATGCTGGAAGCTCTCTTGCAAAAGAGCTGTAGCTAATTTTCTCATTGACCAAGAGTTTGCTACTCCCCCAGTTCAGTGGGACAGACGTCTTTGATTTGCAAAGCTTGTGCAATAGTTTTAGATTCCATTGAGTATGGGGTGATTTGTATGTAGAAATGTTTCTTCTGATGGCAGTAATTGGATTTTAAGAGCCATATCATACAATATTTTCTTTTTTTTTTTTTTTTGGTTACATTTTATTTTATTTTTATTTTTTTTTCATGAAATTTATTGTCAAATTGGTTTCCATACAACACCCAGTGCTCATCCCAAAAGGTGCCCTCCCATCACCCACCCTCCCCTCCCTCCCACCCTCCATCAACCCTCAGTTTGTTCTCAGTTTTTAACAGTCTCTTATGCTTTGGCTCTCTCCCACTCTAACCTCTTTTTTTTTTTTTTTTTCCTTTCCCTCCCCCATGGGTTTCTGTTACGTTTCTCAGGATCCACATAAGAGTGAAACCATATGGTATCTGTCTTTCTCTGTATGGCTTATTTCACTTAGCATCACACTCTCCAGTTCCATCCACGTTGCTACAAAAGGCCATATTTCATTTTTTCTCATTGCCACGTAGTATTCCATTGTGTATATAAACCACAATTTCTTTATCCATTCATCAGTTGATGGACATTTAGGCTCTTTCCATAATTTGGCTATTGTTGAGAGTGCTGCTATAAACATTGGGGTACAAGTGCCCCTATGCATCAGTACTCCTGTATCCCTTGGGTAAATTCCTAGCAGTGCTATTGCTGGGTCATAGGGTAGGTCTATTTTTAATTTTTTGAGGAACCTCCACACTGCTTTCCAGAGCGGCTGCACCAATTTGCATTCCCACCAACAGTGCAAGAGGGTTCCCGTTTCTCCACATCCTCTCCAGCATCTAGAGTCTCCTGATTTGTTCATTTTGGCCACTCTGACTGGCGTGAGGTAATATCTGAGTGTGGTTTTGATTTGTATTTCCCTGATAAGGAGCGACGTTGAACATCTTTTCATGTGCCTGTTGGCCATCTGGATGTCTTCTTTAGAGAAGTGTCTATTCATGTTTTCTGCCCATTTCTTCACTGGGTTATTTGTTTTTCGGGTGTGGAGTTTGGTGAGCTCTTTATAGATATGTCTATAGATTTGTCCGATATGTCATTTGCAAATATCTTTTCCCATTCCGTTGGTTGCCTTTTAGTTGTCTTGGTTGTTTCCTTTGCTGTGCAGAAGCTTTTTATCTTCATAAGGTCCCAGTAATTCACTTTTGCTTTTAATTCCCTTGCCTTTGGGGATGTGTCGAGTAAGAGATTGCTACGGCTGAGGTCAGAGAGGTCTTTTCCTGCTTTCTCCTCTAAGGTTTTGATGGTTTCCTGTCTCACGTTCAGGTCCTTTATCCATTTTGAGTTTCTTTTTGTGAATGGTGTGAGAAAGTGGTCTAGTTTCAACCTTCTGCATGTTGCTGTCCAGTTCTCCCAGCACCATTTGTTAAAGAGACTGTCTTTTTTCCATTGGATGTTCTTTCCTGCTTTGTCAAAGATTAGTTGGCCATACGTTTGTGGGTCTAGTTCTGGGGTTTCTATTCTATTCCATTGGTCTATGTGTCTGTTTTTGTGCCAATACCATGCTGTCTTGATGATGACAGCTTTGTAGTAGAGGCTAAAGTCTGGGATTGTGATGCCTCCTGCTTTGGTCTTCTTCTTCAAAATTACTTTGGCTATTCGGGGCCTTTTGTGGTTCCATATGAATTTTAGGAGTGCTTGTTCTAGTTTTGAGAAGAATGCTGGTGCAATTTTGATTGGGATTGCATTGAATGTGTAGATAGCTTTGGGTAGTATTGACATTTTGACAATATTTATTCTTCCAATCCATGAGCAGGGAATGTCTTTCCATTTCTTTAAATCTTCTTCAATTACCTTCATAAGCTTTCTATGGTTTTCAGCACACAGATCTTGTACGTTTTGGTTAGATTTATTCCTAGGTATTTTATGCTTCTTGGTGCAATTGTGAATGGGATCAGTTTCTTTATTTGTCTTTCTGTTGCTTCATTGTTAGTGTATAAGAATACAACTGATTTCTGTACATTGATTTTGTATCCTGCAACTTTGCTGAATTCATGTATCAGTTCTAGCAGACTTTTGGTGGAGTCTATCGGATTTTTCATGTATAATATCATGTCATCTGCAAAAAGCGAAAGCTTGACTTCATCTTTGCCAATTTTGATGCCTTTGATTTCCTTTTGTTGTCTGATTGCTGATGTTAGAACTTCCAGCACTATGTTAAACAACAGCGGTGAGAGTGGGCATCCCTGTCGTGTTCCTGATCTCAGGGAAAAAGCTCTCAGTTTTTCCCCGTTGAGGATGATGTTAGCTGTGGGCTTTTCATAAATGGCTTTTATGATCTTTAAGTATGTTCCTTCTATCCCGACTTTCTCAAGGGTTTTTATTAAGAAAGGGTGCTGGATTTTGTCAAAGGCCTTTTCTGCATCGATTGACAGGATCATATGGTTCTTCTCTTTTTTTTTGTTAATGTGATGTATCACGTTGATCGATTTGCGAATGTTGAACCAGCCCTGCATCCCAGGAATGAATCCCACTTGATCATGGTGAATAATTCTTTTTATATGCCGTTGAATTCGATTTGCTAGTATCTTATTGAGAATTTTTGCATCCATATTCATCAGGGATATTGGCCTGTAGTTCTCTTTTTTTACTGGGTCTCTGTCTGGTTTAGGAATCAAAGTAATACTGGCTTCATAGAATGAGTCTGGAAGTTTTCCTTCCCTTTCTATTTCTTGGAATAGCTTGAGAAGGATAGGTATTATCTCTGCTTTAAACGTCTGGTAGAACTCCCCTGGGAAGCCATCTGGTCCTGGACTCTTATTTGTTGGGAGATTTTTGATAACCGATTCAATTTCTTCGCTGGTTATGGGTCTGTTCAAGCTTTCTATTTCCTCCTGATTGAGTTTTGGAAGAGTGTGGGTGTTTAGGAATTTGTCCATTTCTTCCAGGTTGTCCAATTTGTTGGCATATAATTTTTCATAGTATTCCCTGATAATTGTTTGTATCTCTGAGGGATTGGTTGTAATAATTCCATTTTCATTCATGATTTTATCTATTTGGGTCATCTCCCTTTTCTTTTTGAGAAGCCTGGCTAGAGGTTTGTCAATTTTGTTTATTTTTTCAAAAAACCAACTCTTGGTTTCGTTGATCTGTTCTACAGTTTTTTTAGATTCTATATTGTTTATTTCTGCTCTGATCTTTATGATTTCTCTTCTTCTGCTGGGTTTAGGCTGCCTTCATACAATATTTTCATGTTCAAATGGAATCAAATGTGTGGAAGTTCAACACTTTGTGATTCAAAGTCATTGAACGTCTTCCCAAGTATGAACAATTTCTTCTATTTCAACTACCAAATGTTCCATTTCACCCAGACAAAATAGCCACTGCAGTTGAGGGAGCCACATTAGCCCTGGTAAGAGCAAACAACTATGCTTTTTCAGAGTGAACATAGATAAGCAAAGGATTAAACAACATCATGAACTTGAGTCTTGAAGGGGCCACATATTTTGTGTAGCATTTCCAATTCCACCAAGGATTTGAGCAGAGAAGGAAGCTGCTTTAAAGTCCTCAGAGCTGACTCCAAACAGCTGCAAGTGTCCAGGCCTTACCACTTCTCTAATCAAAGTTTTCAGGACCAGGTATCTTGGGAGCTCCTTGGCTAAAAAACAGTACCCTGTTCTAGAAGTTGGGAGTCAAGACAAGCACTCTTGGAGCCTTACTAGTCCAAATGCTGGGACTCTCCAAACCACTCTGCTGTGGGGACTGCCCTTCTTTATTGCTAGACAAAGATAGAATCAGAGAATTCTAGGCCTCTTTCCTGCTGGAGCTTAGCAGGGGTGGGGCTATGAGGGAGACTGAAGTAGTTTGGCCTTTTTAGACGATGAGATGGACAGACAAGCCAGTTCCCTTCTAAGCATTAGGACCATCTCTCTGCTTCTTGCTGGTAGGGACAGCCAGGCTTGGTGGTAGAAAACAAAAGATGCCTTCACTGTCCTAGCTTAGGTAAAGGAATTTTTCATAGATCCAACTAGTTAATTAGAGTTTCGCATTGAGTTTTAGTGGTTACGCCTAGCTACTAGTAAAATCTTACTTTGCCTTGTTTGGTTTTCTTCACATATTTTTTTTACCTAGTCACCTTGCAAGAGGAGAGTGAGCCCGTCACAGGCAACATTAGGATATTTCTAGATATCTTGGGTCTCCTTAACCAAACACCATTATTTATCACACTTTAACATCCATACCATAATTAGGTTCAGAGAGACCTGTGCCAGAAAGTCTCCATTCATTCTTACTTAAAATCCCACTTATTAGAAGTTCAGTGATATTATCTCCCCAAACTAGTGATTATCAAAATGTAATCAAAAGATTAGAAGCCAGACTCCTTTGTGTAATATGTTATTCATTCATTGCCATCTACCCAAAGTTCACTGTTTAATGATATGACAAGGCTGGCAGGGACCACTAGGACCGTATTTCATGATAGCCTCTTTCAATGAAGTTAATCATACCCATATCAGTCATCTCCAGACTTATTAGGGAGGGTTGGGTCTCCACTCCTCTTCAAAAATTTTCAAAGACCTGCTTCTTTATTTCTGACCCCACTTCAGTTGGCTGCCTTCCTCCCTGTGGGCCCACTGGTCCCAGTGGCAGTGCCTATTTTACAAGTAATAATTTTTGTGTCCTTTTTTTTTTTTTTTTCATTTTAATTTAACATACACAGCCTTGGATCAGGAACCATTGTCTTCCTCAGGCTTCAAGTGAGTTTGGGCCCCGCGTTGGGCTCTGTGCTGACAGCTCGAAGCCTAGAGCCTGTTTCGGATTCTGTGTCTCCCTCTCTCTCTGCCCCTCTCCCACTCATGCTCTGTCTCTCTGTCTCTGAAAAATGAATAAACCTTAAAAACAAAAATTAAAAAAAAAAAAACTCACGGGATAGACACCTGAGAACTTCTACCTGTGTATATTGCTCATTTCCCCAACTTTTATTTCAGTGGAAACATTTTGCAGATTGAGGGAACCAGCACTTGGGCTGTAGCAGTCAAGCCAGAATGCTTTACTCTGACCTCACTCCTAAGGGAAATCCCTAAATGAGTAACAACCATCAGGCAAATAGCTTTGAGAGATATGTGGCTTAGGGTTAACTGTTAGTAATTTATACTTAATTGTGAACTGGTTTAATCTAATTATTTTTAACCCCTAGGGGAGACTGACTGACTGGAAGTATTTTGAGAGATGAGTAAAGAAAGAATAGTGACAGTTCTATAAGAGCAGAGTTAAGGCTTTGAATACCTGCATGGTCAAGGAAGGAGAAGTCCTTGAAGTAGAAGGGCCAGTGGGAAAGGGATACGAAACTACAAAGACCGTTTTAGAAGAGAGCTTCCCCTGGTTCAACTCAAAATGTTGGCTTCAATTAGGCAAAAACTAAAATGAAACTTTGTAACTCTGAGAGCCACTATGTATTACGAATGCCATAGTCATGTATTCTGTTTTCTCAGAAAGTAGTTCTCAAAGCTTTTCATGTTTCAGGTTCATACTTACATGGAAATAAGTCTGCAGTATTGCATCTTAAGAATCCGGAGTTGTTTGCAGCCTATCTGAAGGTCCTCGAGCATTTGGTCAGTAAGCAGGACACAACCAGAAATATCCAAAATGTGCAGGTAATGGCATTTTGCCGATAACATCTCCATTGCTGAGTCAGTAATCTGAACACACAGCCAAAGTGAAGTACTGATTATTCCCATGAACTCCATCCCAGGGAAGAACAGTGAACTAGTCAGTTTGGGCTGCTGTAACAAAATACCACAGACTGGGTGATTTAAACAACAGACATTTGTTTCTCACAGTTATGGAGTCTGAGAAGTCTAAGATGAGATTGCCCACAGATTGAGGGTCTGGTGAGGACCTTCTTCCTGGTTTGCAGATGGTTACTTTCATGCTGTATCTTCACAAGGCAGAGAGACAGCTCTAATTTCTTCCCATTCTTATAAAGACAGTAGTTGCATCATGGTGGCTCCACACTCATGACCTCAGTCTAAGCCTAATTAGTTCCCCAAAGCCTTACTTCCTAATGCTGTCACACTGAGAACGAAGGTTTCAACATATGAATGTGGGGGGCAGGAGGGAGGGAGACAAAAATTGAGTCCATAACAAACAGAATCACAACCCTTCCCAGCTTGTCACATGATGGGCCTATAACGCATGTTAGTGATTTAACTATTTCCAGAACACTAAAATTATGTTTCAGGTAGCAGCAATAGACTTTGTGATCTTGCTGTTATAACTTTCATATTAGAGTTCTCTATTTTGGATGGGTAACTTCATCAAAATTTCCTTAGTAATACCCATCACGCCAATATGAACAATTTATGAAATGCTGCAGTAATGGAATTTGGCTTTAAACTTGAAATCCACTCTAAGGCATCATCAATTTAGAAAACTAAGTTTAATAATATAACATGTTGCAAAGCTATAAAATATATATATTCCCTGAAGTTAAACCACAGACAAGGTCAAATTGCCATGAGAAGGGATCTGGACATCTCTGATGGTTTGTGTGTAGAGTAAAATGGTTCTGGAAGGGGACAAGTAGATGAAACAGATGTTTGTAGGCAGGGGAAGAAAGAGCAGAAGCCACAGACACTGCATGAATCTGACTCTGAGAAATTCTGCTGAGGGTTCCAATATCTTGTGAGTTTGCCCAGATGTTATACGGAGATAATTCAACTCTCATTCTTAGATTATTTTATTTACTCAAAGTCTAGCTTTTGAATTCATAGCTGTACTAAGACTTGCTGTAAAATCAGTGAGATTACTTTCCTCAAAGGAATTTTTTTTCCAACTGGATTTAATTTCTTATTTTAAATGTTTGAACATTCTAAAAAACATGCCATGAGGCTTGGCTCTTGTTCTTAATATAAAGTTGAGGAAATTATGTAGAAAACTCTTCAGTTTGAAATGTACACTTTCCAAGTTTGGAAAATAGATGTTGTCATTGTCTAAGCATGACCTGTTTTCAGAACACGTTCAGGACCAAGGTTTAACATTGTGCCTGATTCTCACAAAAATACCTCCATACATTCCTGCCATACTATCTTGGTCTCTGAGGATCTGATGTCATTGGGGGGAAAAAGCCCTCAGAATTATAGGCAAGACAATGAGGTGATAGAAAAGTCCAGGACAGGTAGAGCTCAGAGCACTACGTTTTATTGATTCTGAAGGAGTGAAAAAGGAGCCTGACATTTCCTGTAGATCAGAAGCTCAGATGTTTAATGACTGAACAGATGTTGTTGGGACTTATAGGGCTGGGAACTAGAGGTGGAGGTGACTGGGTAAATTCTTAGCTCCCAGTCCTGATCTCAGTCCTACTGAGCAGAGATTCTATTATTCCCATTTTAGCACTGGGAAGGGTGGGGTCACAGTACTGCTTACCAACCTTGGAGGTTGGCTGGTTCCAAGAAAAAGCTGGCCTTCCAGGAGATGGATAAGTGACCATGCAAGATTGACCCATGGGCTTTTGAGAAACCTAGTCTAGGATGATGAGCCAGACACTAATGTGTTTTATAGCTCATCAAAAGCAATGTAGGTGGAAATATAACACTGTATGTCAACTATACTGGAATTTAAAAATTAATTGAATTTAGTTTAAAAAACCAATGTAGGTAGAATATATTAGACTGGACCATAGCTTTATGATTTCTCAATGAGGAGTATTCCTATTGGCCCAAATTATGGTCACCACATCTTCTGAATGAAGATACTTATTTGATTCACAGTGGTAGTAAGGCTAAACCCTTCTTCTCTCTTACATTGAGGTTCTAGAATAATTTACTCCCTTTCCTTTTTTTCATGCTGGATCTTTGATATAGGGTGATTTGTTTTATAATATCTTATTTGTGTAACATCCTCCTTAGTTTCTAGGCTGCAAGACAGTATCCACTGCACAGTGTATAGAAGAAATTCCCTCAGCTTCTCCTTACCAAAAAGCAAAAACAAAACAAACAAACAAAAAATCCTCTGCCCAATTCCTATTCTCACCAGAGTCTTTACTTCTCTTATTCTCCTACTTTCCCCTCTAATTAATAGAGCCACTAAGAGGCCCAGCCCCCATCTGCATCTGCTTTGTGGCCAGGGCAGTTCACAGTGAGCCATGTGTTGCCCATGTGTTGCCCATATGTCCACGTGTCTGTGTGCAATGAAAACAAGAACGCTGCAGAGGGTCCATGGTCAGTGTGGCTAAGTATGCTTAGTTCCTTGACCCACTTCTAGAGCCAGATGATGCTGACCAATAAGGCATTTGGTTTCTCTAGGTCTAAACAAGTACATTATTAAACAAGAATTTTGTTGTGAACTTTCTAAATTAATTTTGTCATGATTTACCACATCTTTCCCCCCACTGCCTTCTCCTCCTTACTACAGCACAGTTAACTATGGAGGAATTAGGCATTTCTAGCATCCTTCAGTTAATCCACTAACCACATAGAAGCTGACTTTTTAGACGAGCTAGAATGCAGGATATCTTGAGATTTCGGGTGGTACTTTACTAAAAAGAAGCCCATCAGTGTGCACAACAGAAGACAACAGGTTAATGGTCATATAGTTTCTGAGGATTTTTTAAAAAGACTTTTTAGTTTTCTTCCCTCTGCATATTTTGTTTCCCCCAAGTTTTCCTATTAATTTGTTTTGGTCTTTATCTTCCACTTTGGAGGCTTTTCTATTATGTCTGGTAATCCTTGGCTGTCTGCTATTAATTAATAGCAGAAGGGCTACACACTGATTGGAAGGGTTGAGTGCATGATCTGGGCCTTCTCTACCTAAAGCTTCAATGGTTCTATGGATTATTAGTTGGTAAACCTCCAAATGTCAATATTTTTCTGTCTTTCATCTTGTGCTAGTCAGTCTCCAGAAAACAGGCTTTCAGTCTCCTGCCTGGAGGGAAAGGTCTGGCAGCCACATTCTGGATGCTATGTTGGAATAGCTGTTGAGTGTCTCTGCATTTGGCATTCAGTCACTGAATTCCTGTTTTCACTGTTGTACTCAAACTCTGAATTTGCATGGTATCTCCCAGCCCAGCAAACCACTATTTTACTATTGGTAGAACAAATAATAGAGCAATTTTGCCCCCCAGAGGACATTTGGCATTATCTGGAGACATTTTTTATTGTCACAATAAGGGGGTGGGGGGGACCTGGTGCTACTGGCATATAGTGGGTAGAGAATAAGAATGCTGTTGAGAGAGCCAAAGCATAAGAGACTCTTAAAAACTGAGAACAAACTGAGGGTTGATGGGGGGTGGGAGGGAGGGGAGGGTGGGTGATGGGTATTGAGGAGGGCACCTTTTGGGACGAGCACTGGGTGTTGGATGGAAACCAATTTCACAATAAATTTCATATTAAAAAAAAAGAATGCTGTTAAACATTCTACAGGGTCGTGTACAGAATAACCCCCCCCCCACAAAAGAATTATCTCATCCAAAATATCAATAATGCCAGGGTTGAGAAATCTGGGAAATTTAGGAAATAAGTATCCAGTCTTTTGGTGAAGGTAGAGAAGGGCAGTTGCCCAGAGGTGTGAGGTAGAGGAGGAGACCTAGGATCTGTCTACTTCTCAAGAACTCTTAACCCAGTCTTCCTTATTTTAGCCACCCTCTCCACCCAGTTCCAAAGGTAAACAGTGCCACCAAGTTTGAAGATCATGGTATAAATCAATCTTTTCCCCCACAGTTTTCTCTGTTGCTGGCTTAGGATTCAAAACTGCCTCTGTCTGCTAAATTCTATTGGTCGATCTGGTTTCAAGCTTCCAAAACTTTCTTGATCTTGTCTCTTCTCCTGTTTTCCCTACCAACAGTTCTTCTGTAGGTCTATAAGGTTTTAAGAGGGAACAAAATTATATGTGTATATTCAATCTACCGTATTAATCCAGAATCAGAGATCTCTATTTCTTGACATGGAAATATGTCCATAGTGTATTAAGAAAAAGAGAGTAGGCTACAATGTCTTTTGGAAAGTATGATTCTATTCTTAAAAAAAAAAAAAGACAAAAACAAACCTTCTATAACTATTTCTAATCTCTGTGTACATAGAAACAGTTCTAGAAGATAAGTATAAAATGCCAACACTGGTTATGTCTGGATGGTGGTATGACAACAGATTTTTACTTTCTCCTTTTTGTTTTTATATGTAGTCCAGAGATTTTACAATAAGTGCATATTTCTTTTATAAACAGATGTCAAAAAAATTATCAAACACTAGAAATAAGAATGAAGATGATTACATGTATTTTCAGTTTCATACTGGAACATCTTTAACAGGCTCACCAGAGGAATTCTATAAGGAATTATGTCTTTGTTTGGCATATTAACTAGTACCGATTAGGGCCTAAAGTCGATGAAGTTACATGTTATAACTTGTTATATTTTTGTCCAGGGGAGATAAAAATTATTTCTTTCTGGTAGAAACTATAAATCCAAGGTTATGGATTTATTACCTTATAGGACATTAACCAACTTTGGATCTAACCTAAAAATCATATTCCAACATTCTTTTTCTTCAGTTCCTATAAATATCCAGTTTGATCAAATGCTGTATGAACTGGTTTTACCATTTTACTGGTCCTCTCATTAATGAATTCATAAATCTTGACACGTTTTTATATTTGAATGGGAATTGTTTTTAACTTTTTGAAAATTCTACTTTGACACAAATGAAATCATAAAGCCATTTCCCAGTTGAGGAAAGAGAAAAAAAAATGTAATGAATACCTCAGGCATAGCAAAGAAAACAAATTCTATGATAACACTGACCCCTGACTGCTACCCTGCCTGGGTTCCTTGTCTATGTTTCAACTGGACACATCTGAGCTCTGACTCCTGCACTTACCTTTGGACAGCCAGCAATGCTGAGAGATGTGAGGGAAACACAATAAATGGCCAGTGCTTTAATAATATCATTTGACAGCTGGGAGCAATAAGAGACATCCAAGTGTTCTAAGATCAGTGAGCCTTTGCAGAACGCCTGCAAGAAATTTCAAAGTCAAAGATTTTTTTTTTCTCTTAGTCTTTATTCATCTAGAGCCATCTTACCCACAGCAGCTTGCTTAGTATGCATGTCAGTCCCTGAAGTATAGATGTGTTACATCTTGTTGAAAAAAAAAAAAGAAGAAAAAGCTATTACATCCTTTTTTTTTTTAATTTTTTTTTCAACGTTTTTTTTTTTTTTTTTTTTTTTTTTTTTTTTTTTGGGACAGAGAGAGACAGAGCATGAACGGGGAAGGGGCAGAGAGAGAGGGAGACACAGAATCGGAAACAGGCTCCAGGCTCTGAGCCATCAGCCCAGAGCCTGACGCGGGGCTCGAACTCACGGACCGCGAGATCGTGACCTGGCTGAAGTCGGACGCTTAACCGACTGCGCCACCCAGGCGCCCCTCATCCATTTTTTTTTAAACAAAAGATATTCACACACCAGCCTAACAGCTTAGTAGTATACAAATTCCTGTTAGCGGAATTTGGTATTCCTGACATTAGCTCTGAGATTTTACCCATATGGTTAGTAATTATTAAAGTTATATTCAGCCAAATGAGTGGAGGAAAAGAATCTAGGGGCAGAATTAGATGGCAGACACTGTGGGGTAATGTAGTGGGAAGACCACGGTCTTTGGCATCAGGCAGACCTTAGCAACTCCATCTTTCTGAGCCTTAGTTTCTTCTTTTTTAAATCAGGGAAAATAACATCCACCCTCTAGCATTGTTCTGAGATACCAAAATGTTCATCTGAAATTTCTAGGGCTAGAAAAATCCTGGAAATCATTGGAAATTCTTCCCTTTACCTTAGTAGTTATTAATTTTCATTCTCCCTTTTCAGTTAAATAAAGACAAGAACTGAGTGATAAGAAGAATCCATGAGGAAAAAGTTTACAACCAAGCAGTTATACAAAAACAAAATGATCCACAAAAGTAAAATTGCAGTTGTAAAAATATACTAAGATGGATAGGAATTAGAAACCATGACCAATTCCAGATATACCAATTCCAGATATTGTACTTAACAAAAGTCCCTCCCCCAAATTATAAAAATTAGAAATTATCAACATGTGCTCAGTCACTTTAGAGGTTTTTCCTTATTGGAAAACAGCTCAAATTCTTAAAGTACTAAATCAAAGACTTCAATAAATGATAGTTTACCATTAATATTAGATTTTAGTAACTAGTGGCTTACTAATAAGGCATTGCTTATTTGTATGTAAAAATGGATGTCCATTGGACTACATGTCATTTTCCTTTCAGAACTGAGGGAAGGACCTGGGCTGTTGGATCACTTGATGCCATCAGGATGACTCCAGAGGTAAGACAACCAGTGGGCCTCCCTCCCACCTGACTATGCCAGTTTCCCATCATTTTAGCCCTAAGGAAGACTGGAAAGAACTAGTCAGCCCACTATTTTCTTTAGCAAGTTATAAAAGAGGCAAAATTTCCATGAGAGGCAGTTTAGCATAGGAAGTAAAAAATAGTACTAAAAGATATTGGTGATTTAACCCTCAATCATGATCTTTTCCTGACCAGAATAGCCAACAGTGATTCCTTTTTCCTCTGACCTCATGCAGAATTTGTCTTCTTCAATTGATTCAGCAGTTACAGTATTTGATTTACTCCTGTATTGTGGCTAACTTCGTATGGAGATCAGTCTTCTTTAGCAACTAAGTGATGACAAAAATTGGAAGGGGCAGCTTGTTATGAGATAGTGAGGTCCTTGTCATTGGAGATAATCAAGCATAGAGAGAATGCCCAGTGGTGGTGCAAGGGGAATCTGACTTTGAAGGACTGGAATGATTGGTCTTAAATCTCAGCTTGGAGATTCAACACCTTTTTCAATGAGAATGCAGTAAGACTCTCAGAGGTATTGTGTGGAATTCTGCTAGCTTTTTATACCCTCTTTCACAAGCATCATATTTAGGATGCAGTAGGTTCTCAATAAATACTAGTTGGTTGATCCATCCTTTATAAGCATCTTCGAGAATATAAAGAATTCTGTTTTAATGATACAGGAATTCTTATGTCACAAGGAGTAGGGTAACATTGTTTTCTACTTAGAAAATGGACAGAGTTCAGGGAACCATAGAAAATTTAAGGCGGGAAGGAATATTTAAACTAAGAATAATTTATTAAAAGATGAAACAAAATTTGAAGGGAGATTCAAGGCACTTAGTGTCTGAAAACCCTTTCAGTAACATCTGTCAATGCCTTTTACTGCTTGAATCAGTTCTGCTTTAGGTCTTAAAAAAAAAAACAACTCTAATAGTCTTTGAAGTTGAACTTTCTCAGAGGTTTTAAAATTAAAGAATAACATAAAAACATATTAGAAGGTCTATGATACACTCATGGTAGCATTTTCATCCATGGAAAATCTGAGGCATAAAGACTGGTCTCAGGCTTTATGCTTGGCATAAGTCAGTGCAGATCTGAGAAGTCAGTCAGACCCTCTCCTCTCTTTGTAATTCACATTTTCCTTAAGACACATATAAGTCATAAGTAAGTTAAGTCTGCAAGCATGTTTCAACATAACCACTCATGAAATTCCATTTCTCCCCTACCGATAAGATTATTTTATGCTTTTCTGGCTCCAGTGATACAGATTCATATATATTTATCAATGCTGTTGATTTTCTTTTCTTAGAAAATGTCAGACTAAGCTTCTTCTAAGATGAAATATTTTACAGTGAAAATGGGGAGAAAATACAAAAGTTATCAAGTTTGGCTCCCATCCCACATATCAACCAGTTTTGCTGTGGGTTAACAATCTTGAAGAAAACTTCCAAATGTCTTTAAATCATTTCTTCTGTCTATCTTCGCAGCTGAGTCATAGTGTGGGAAGGCTTACTGACTACATTCCTAAACTGGGTATGTAGAGGAGACTGAGTTCCACTAACACTTATTGATTGTCACAATAATGTGCTTCTGCCAAAATCCTGACTTAAGCCACCTCAACAGGTGGCAGCTCTCAGTCTCAAAAAAGCTCCCCCTCGTGGTGCATACCCATTTTTGGACTATTTGCTTCATTTTTTCTTTTTCCCAATTAAAAATCTTGGGAAAATCTTGTAATGTCAAAAACCATTTTCTGTAATGAAGACTATTTTTGGCTGCTTCAAAGGCTAAAGTACAACGTCTACAATTTTAAGTTATAAACTGAATTCAAAACTTCAGTTTGTTGGGCCTCCTATATCCTACCAAACATAGACTTGCTTTCACTAGGCATTAGAGCAGATGGATGTAGCTGTGGCCAGGGCACACTGAGCTGGGAAATATGGGCATTGCCACCAGAACTAAATTCTACAGAGCCCAACGCCTCACTGCTAGCAAAATGCCTCTCCTGTATTCCCACTGTCCCTGCCAGGGAAACCAGGCTGAGCAAGGCTCAGCATACTTCTTAGTATGCTTAGTAAATATGGAGGGGATTCTTAAAGGGCAAAGGCCAAAACCCAAAACAGGCGTTTCCGAAGATGCTTTCATGATGCAATTTGTTACCTAATTATATGGTGATTTGGGAGATAAGCTGTAGTTCAAGCCAGCTCAAATGTGGCTAACTCCACAAACTTTTCCCCAGTTCGTTCCTCTGGAAGAAATGCCTCTTCCAAATCCCTATAGCTTTTAACTTTTTTGTCTTTCTCACTTTCTACTTGTATTATAGCTATTTACATAATTTATCTCCTGCACTGACTGCAGCTTCTTGAGAGCAGAATCCATGCCTAATTTAACTCTTGCGGCCCCAACATCTAGCATGCAAAAGAGGTTCAAGATGAGAGAGTGTCAGAAGGGAATGGAAAATGCTGCTTAGCACAGGAGTAAGGAAAATGAGCTCCCATAGATTGCTCTTAGGACACTAAGTCCAGTCCTTCCTCACACCCTGTTTAATAACTGCAGTTCTGAAGGTGGCTAAGAGCACAGAGTCTGGGGTCCACCAGCCTAAGTTCATATCCTGCCACTTAGAAGTTTGTGTCTCTGGATAAATTACCCTACCTCTCAATTCCTCAATGATCTCATCTGCAACAGGAGAATAACATGGTACCTTAATATGACACCTACTTCATGGATTTGTAGGGAGGATTAAGTGAGTTAATATGAATACAGCAACTGAACAGTAGCTGGCACATAGTAAGCAGTCGGTAAATAGTAGTCATAAGAAGAGATCAAATGTGGGGAAATTAAACAACAGAAAGGGTAAGCACTCAAAGAGAACGTATATCGGAAAGAAATCCTGGAAAAGCATAACAAAAAAAAATACCCTTGAATTAGAATTTGTGGGGAGAAATTTCCAGAACAGTTTCAGGTTTTAGACTCTATCTCCAAAATAAAAATAAGCCCAGATTGGGCTACTCAAAGGTCAATCAGGCATTTCTCTTGTGGCCTGTAAGATAACCTACACTTTTTCCATTTTTCTAAGATAAGTAAAATTAAATGGGTGCCCAGTGGCCCAGTTACCTGGCACTTCCCCAGGGGTTTCTTTGGGATAAGAAGGGCATGGAAATTATCTAAGCTATACTAATCAGCCTGAAAGAATTGATAGGTTTCTGTTTACACAGCCAGCCACTCCACTTATTCTCTTTCTCATTCTTTCCAAGAAAATGGCAACTCAGAACTTTCACTCCGAGGGCTAAGTCATACTGTCCTCCTGTGACCTCTTCCATTTAAAGATCTCTAGGAAATAATGAGTTCATGAGCCATCAGTGCTGCTTTGATCTCCCATTTGGTGGGGTAATGAACTAAGAGATGATGTAATCAAGGGAGGCTACTGGTTCAGCAGAAAACTTAAGGGGCCTGAAGTTGGGTTTGTGATCTTCAGAAAGTTACTTAACCTCAAGTTGTCTCATCTATAAGCAAATGGAAACAACCATTAACCTATCTCACAGGCTTATTGGAAGATAATGTACTCCAAAAGTACTTGACAGACATAGCACCCTTTACAAATCTTGGTTTTTGCCTCTCAGCAGTGGAACCAGAGAGGTCTTAGAACAATATTGTCTGCCGTTTAAGACCCCTGAGAGCACATCCTCACTATCTTCCATATGTTGAAGGCTTTCAGATGAGGAAATATCATGTGCTAAATTTAACTGGAAGCTAAGAGAGAGGACAATTAGAAGTCATAATGTGGAAAAATCATAGCTTCTGTGAAATATGCCACAGGTACTCAGTTCATGTCAGGTGAGGCTTAGTAAGCAAGGCCTAGGCACGCTACATGACAGAAAGATCAAACACAGATTGGCCACTTATATTTAAGAAGCAAAAGAAGCATAAACTCATACTCTTGTGGGAAAGTGGAATTTTGATGTTTATTTTTTGTGCCCCCCTTTTTTTTTTTACCGTCATACAATCTGACAGTTCTTTAACTTTTGGCAAGTTTCATCTTACACAGGATAAACTCATGTTCCAGGGACAGCTTACATGTTGGGAGAGTCCTCCAAAGGATTATCTTCCTTTTGACATATTCTCTTATAGTTCTTCTCTGTGGATGCTCAACATGAAAATAACAGATGTGTGCTTTCATTTAGAAGTCTATCTGCTTCACTTGTCCAAAAATAGTTCTCCCCAGTGGGAAAGGGCAAGAAGCCAGGATTGGTGTTGGGTATTCTCAGTTTCGGCTATTTATCAGCCAAAGAAACATGGTACCCATGACTCCAGTATCCCTTGGAACCTTACAGACTGTGGGAAAACAACAAGCTGTCAAATCCCACATCCTTTGAAGTCTTGCAAATTTCTAATTCTATTGAATTGCCTCCACAATTGGGAACACACTAGGTTGAGGAACAACAGAGAATACTGAGCTTATTTCTTTTGCTCACAGCCTTAGGTAGAGAGAATAATGCCTAAGTGTCTTCTGGGACCTTGTAACTCTCTGTTAATTCCAAGTGTCTTAGGTGTGTTGGTTATGCTGTTCTATTATAGATTCTAGGAGACAGTTCTTGGTATGGATATCTATGAAGCACAGATTTCTGTAACAAAGATCTTAGTTGCTCTAGGTTTTGTTGGAGTTGCTTTTTCCACAAGGTAGCAGATACCTTCCTCTTAATTCTACCACAGGAATTCCATAGTTTCCTCTCCCCAAACCCTGTAAAATGATTCTACACCTGGGACCTTCTGGGATCTTCATCACAGAGAGTTTAGTCACTTATTTCCTAATAGTAACCTGGAATATTGGAGGAGGCAAAGAATTTTAATGAGCAGTATGGCCAAGAGACAGTGTCCAGATGTCTGAATGTCCTATCTCCCCACACAGAAGATTTCAGAGCTTCCACTGTATCAAAGGCCAAAGAGTAAAGCCATTTTGGAAAAGGATCCTCTGTTTGTTGCTTCCCTCACAACCCATAAACATAACTATATCCCTGGAGAAGAGGTGGAGTTATTGAAATCTCATACTTTGACAGTTTTTGAATGATTTAATCTTAGAAACCAAATAGAAATCAATGTTGGTTTTTTAAAAAATTGTTGCTATGTGGAACCAGCACATCTAATCCATCTTTGGCATTATAAGTCAGTACATGTCAAAGGCCACTAAAACCTCTAAACCACCAAGGGGGTGGAGTCTTTCAACTGATGAGAATGATTGATGAAAATCTTGCGTGAGCAACATTTTATAACTAGTCAGAAAGTTTAGTGATTCAAAGTAAGAGTTTGAGATCAGAAAAGAATCTCTGGAGCATAATCCACTTGCTCCTAGGTAAGAATGAACCCGACGTGGATGTTAGGTCAAGACATGAACCCAGTTCTTCTTACAATTTATAGAGAAATGTCCAGAAGAGACTGTCAATGGGCCATTCTTGGAGAGGAGGACTCAGAAATGTTGCTGAATGTTGCAGGTACTCCTAGGCCTTTTTGACTTGAGTATCCATGTATGCTCCTCAGTTATAAGAGTTTCAGTTCTCTAGCACAGGTAATGCAGGATACAGGACAGAGAACCCTGAACCCTCGGTCCCCACTTGGACTCAGCCTGTAGCAGCCTCACATCTACAGAACCCCTTGACTTGCTGAACAGTCCTGGATTGGGCTGAAAACCAATTGAATAGTAATGGATCTTAGTCTGCTGCTCTCCCAGCCACAGAGTAGCTCTTGATTCACCCATGCAGCCACCCTTCCCAGTCCTTATTCCTTGATCCCTCTTCTCTACATCTCTATTTATAAATCAAGATAAATCAGTTACAAAGTAAAGGTCAAATAAAAAATAAAATCAAAAGTTTGTAACAAGAGAATGGATAAAAGATGTTAAAGGTTAAAAGACAAAAGGAACTCGTAATCTCAAGTGTCCAAGCACTTAGGTCAAGATTAAGGGTCTCAAAAAAGAAAGACTGTAAGAGAACAGTGAGAAAAGTGGATGTTCTAGCATCTCTACCACTGCTTATACCCCATAAACAAAAGCTGTCAAGTATTTTTGCGATCATCAGAGAATATGACATTATCCTAGGCTACAACTAGGTTGTTAAAATTCATCAGTGGTGCCATTTGGGAGATGTCAGTAAACTGCTTGAGAAGGATATATGCAACAAATCAGGCAGAAAAGACACTAGGGAGTAGATAAGGCTGAACCACTACCACATGCCTCTTATTCTTCTTATGTAGTTATAAATACATCCACTGCATTCCGGCTGCAGGGCTTTAAAACACAGATATCCATCTCTATTAGAGAGTCTTTTGAGATA
Organism: Neofelis nebulosa; assembly: GCF_028018385.1. NCBI lineage: Eukaryota > Metazoa > Chordata > Mammalia > Carnivora > Felidae > Neofelis > Neofelis nebulosa. The sequence goes on from NC_080785.1 coordinate 88,265,482, forward strand.
TGTATATATACACACATAATAAAAGGTAAGAGGAGACCATGTTTGGGTTTGAAGAACAGTGATATTTATCTAAGTCTGAATCTTCTCCTCCTCCCCAAACCATAAAATCTATAAAGGGAACAAACAAAACTACACAGTACCCATATTCTCCCTATTAGAAGATAGAGAACAACTACAACCTTCGAATTACCTGTAAGTAGAGTAAAAACATATTCCAACGGAGCTCCCTTAGCCTGCCTGCAGCCACTACAAGCCTATGGATTCAGAGAGTGGGAAAGGGGACTCTGTCCTAAGAGTATAAGGGTAAAGAGAGCTTAGAGAGGAAGCACAGACAGAATCACTCACAAAGAAGACAAAGTGCAAAACTAAACGTCAAAATACTGAATAGGACTTGGTAGTTCATAGCACTGGCTACATGACTTAGCTATGGGAAAGAGCTTGAAAATGAGGGTACCATAAATCTCCCAGGCAGCCAAGTCAGATGGACAGATGTCATCCGTAACCATGTCTTCACTTCCAAGCCTACTGAAACTCAACAGTTCCATGGATTTTACTACTTAAATGTTCTCCAATCCATTCCCTTCTCTCTAGTCTCACTGTTACTGTCCTTGTAGGCCTGCCACTCTCTCTCTCCTGGACTATAATAAAATCCTCTTACCTTATATTCTTTCTATAAATCTTGAGAGCTGTCCTCTCTCCCCTCTACCCTTCAGTCTAAATTCCACATTTCTTCTTAAAGTGATCTTCCAGTGGGTAAGCTTTCCCTGGCATTCCCACGCTGACTTAAGTACCACAACTGAATCCTTCTGGAGATTTCTTTATTACAGTATAATAGCTAGAATTATCACTTTGGAATTAGACATTATACCCTAGCTCATGTGTTTATTTGTTTCATGACTTTGGGCAAAATTCTTAACCTCTTTGAACCTCGATTTCCTTATCTATAAAATCAAATTAAAAGTATTACCTACTTCATAAGGTACTTAATTAATACACAGAAATACTTAGAACAGTGCCTTGCATATAGTACATGCTAAATTAACATTAGCCAACAATCAGCACATGGTATTGGATTTTTCTTTTTATAAGCCTATTTGACTAGGCCTTGACTTATTAAAAAAAATTTTAGAATGATTTTTGTTTTCAAAAAACTGACAGATTACCTCAGTGTCCACTGCATAGAAAATCCAGTTCACATGTTCTTAGTTCAATCACTGAGCAAGATTTTCACAAAATAAATCTGAATGAGACAATTTGAATATTTTCTTACATGAAGGCATAGAGTTATTCATCTACGTTGAACTTAATCATTTCAGTTTTTGCCAACTCAGTGATTGCAAATCCTGGGGTTGTACTAAGGAAACTTAAGAATCTTTATGAATGGACATGACCAAAGTACCTGAACTTCGGGGCAGCCGTAGGCTCTGCCTGTATGAGCACAGCTAGCTCACCAGGCTGCACACTGCAGGGAGTTCAAAGAGCAAGCTCCTGACGCCAAGGGCAGTGCTCAGCACCGATGGCTGCCTACCTGCCCAGCTCGCCAATAGCTTTCTGCTCTTGGCTCCTGAGCTCTCCAGTTTCTGACTTCATTCCTGGACTCTAAAGGTCTGATTCAGGCCTAATTTACATTTATCATCCCTTTTGGTTGTTATTGATTCAGCCAGCATCCATGAATCCAGAAGCAATGTTCCAGACTTCCAGTTTCCAGTCTGTCCTGAGAGTTTGGAACTTATCACTTCTATCCTCAAAAGAAGAAAAAAGGTGAGTGAACTGAAAATCAACAACTCTTCTTAGATCTGTCAGATAATTGCGGTCACAAAGCAAACCACACTCTGAAAACTGGGAAGACAGGTGAATACAGAGAATCAGAGCTTACTAGGAGCAGAAGCCGGTGGCTGAAGCCAGTATCAGCTGGAACATTTAAAGGGCTATTGACTAACTGCCAGAAACTGAGAGTAGATTAGTTTGAGAGAAAAGTTTCTGGGGCCCAGCCTTAGCTGAGCCCCCATGCTTTCATGAGCTTATCCAGGAGACCCACCAAGTTCTCAGGATGAAGATCAGAGAAAAATGCCCTCATGCTTCCTACATGGGGAGAGGGAAAGTAATCATTGTAAGATACCTCCAGAGCATCTGTTCTCATTAACAAAAGCTTGACCTCAAGGGATACTGTTTTACCAGAACCTACCCAACACGGGTTTTATGAGAGCCAATCCAGCAAAGGGTCAGGGAAATACCCAAATCCAGCCCCTCTCACCTTATTGTCTTACCTCAGTGTAGCAGAGGCAGAGAGAGGGGTTGGAAGCACTTGTAAAGATCACTGTCCTGGGACACAGGCCCATTTGAAGACCGAGACTTAATCATATGAATATAGAATGAGACCTCCCACAACACATCTAACTACCACACAAATAGTGTTCCTGCATAATAACACCTTAACAAAAAAGATTAGAAATCAGACAAAATATGCTCTCAGGGTAAGATGGAATTAAACTAGAAATCACTAAATAAATAAGTAAATAAATATTTTTTTTAAAAAAAGTAAATAAACTAGAAATCACACAGACAGCTAGAAAATCCCAAAATATTCAGAAGTTGAGCAACACATTTCTAAATAAACATGGGTCAAAGAAGTCTCAAGAGGGTTGATGGGGGGTGGGAGGGAGGGGAGGGTGGGTGATGGGTATTGAGGAGGGCACCTTTTGGGATGAGCACTGGGTGTTGTATGGAAACCAATTTGACAATAAATTTCATATATTAAAAAAAAAAAGAGAAGTCTCAAGAGAAAAATTTATGCATATTGAAAAAATATGTTTAATATCATAATCCCAGTGAAAAACAGCGATCCAATTTCTTTTTAACTGGTTTGTTCTCTTATTCTATTTTCAAGAAAATAGCAATTGTATTTATGTAGTGTTCTAGATTTTTTAAATGCTTTTACATATGTAAATTTATTTAGTCATTTATATTTAAGTGCCTCTGAAAAATACATGATTCATTCATAGAAGTAAAAACTAATAAGCTGTTTCTTCCAAGAACATATTCTAAACTATCTCCTTAGCATTAGAGTAGTTTGGCTGTCACGATTACCTGCTTTCTGACTCTGGTTAACTAAGGTAAACAAATTATCAAACTATTATGCCAAATATGTTTATTTTTTATTTACTAGTATATGTTAGTTTCTATTTCATTAAATAAAATAATAATCATAGTAATAGGCAATATTCATCATGCATTCTGTCAGAAACCATGCTAAGTACTCAGATGTTTTATATCATTTAATCCTCACAACAGGGAGACTGTTTTATTATACACCCATTTTTACAAGTGAAGAATCCAAGGCCCAGAGGAGGAAACTAACTTGTCCAAAGTCACACATCTTGACAGACTAAAACTGTAAACTTCTGTCTGACTCTAGAGCAGATGTTGGCAAACTGCCAAATTTTTACTTGCAGGACAAACCTTGTCTGTCACTGTTTTTTATATGGCCTTCACTCTGAGAATGGCCTTTACATTTTTAAGTGGTTGAAAAAAATCAAAAGAAGAATAATATCTCATGCCATGTGAAAATTATATAAAATTCAAGTTTGTCCATAAAGTTTTATTGGAACACAGTCACTGTCATTTATTTATGTGTTGTCTATGGCTGGTTTTTACTCTACGGTAGCAAAGTTGAGCAGTTGTGACCACAAACTGTATGGCCTACAAAGCCTAAAATGTAAACTATCTGACCCTTACAGGAAAATGTTACAGAAAGGTTATACGAAAAGATGACTCCTGTTCTAGGGTGCTAGTTCCTGTCTGCCTCACAATTATAGCCACTATGGGAGCAATGAATTGTTGTGGAGCTAAGTGAATTGTGTGCATAAGATTATGTAGCTATGTAAGAGGCAGAATCAGGATAAAAATAAGGATTTTGGATAGCTAGGCCCACATTGCCAATATTATATCCATTGCCTTTGCTATCAGAGAGCTAGTCTATACACTTTTGTAAGAAAAGATCCTTTTAATTTACATGGATATTTAATTTTTAAAATTAAAATATAAACAAAAAGATAATTATTTAACAGACTAATTTTTATGATTTGCTTTGCATATTGATCACTAACTATCTGGTCTTAGCCTAGAAATATATAATCTTACAGCATCTCTATATGTGTGTAATCTAACATACACTAAAATGTGTACACATATTTAATTTACACACATATACCAGACATGCAGATATACACATAGTTGCATGTAAACATGCAATCTAACATATGCTAAAACGTATACACATTTAATTTGCACACATATACTATACATAGGTATACATTTACATACATATCTACATGTAAGCACATATGTACGCACACTTTTCCCTGCATATACATGTGTAAGCCCTTGTGGTAAGTCATAACTAACCTTGATTTTTTCCTCTCCAATGCCCTTTCTTAATCAGCTATCTCAACTTACAAACACGGAAATAATAAAAAAATTTTGTCTAGCTGCAAAGGACCTACATATGGTCGTATATATGACCATTACAAAAATGCATTTACAGCATACTTCATTCCAAAAACAGGGAATGAGAAATATAAACGAGATAAAGGGAGTAGAAAAAGCAACTAGAGAAAAATAAAAGCAACTAGAGTAAATAATTACATTTGTTCCATTGGTTCTATCCAAGTAACAAGACAACTTCCATTTTCTCTATATTGCAACATCCCAATTAAACCAATTATTTTGCCAAACTTGACAGTTTGTTATTTAATTAAATTCATAAAATGTTCAAGGAGAAGTTTTCCTGAGAAATGCTCAGTTATGACTGCATCAAACATCTTTTCCAAAATGCGTGTGCCTTTGAAGAGCACCAAATAATTTTAGTCTAACATGATCACTAAATGTCTAATGTTCTCAGACAAAAGACTGAAGCTGGAAGAAGTAATTAAAACCAGATCCTAAGTCAGTACATCTGAGACTCCAGACACTTAATCTGCATGTGCTGCGGTTTCCAGTTAAACACTAAAATGAGGTAATTTTTTATTCTGATTATGTTCATGCCTCTTGCAAAACCTAACCAGGGTAAAAATGTTTATCTCATTTTTTTCATTAAATCATGATGTTGAATGTAAGTTTCAATGTCTTGTGCTAAAAAGAGAATCTCCCATAGTTACCTTTTATAAGTAACAAGAAAGCAAATTCCTGACAAATTGTGGATAATGTAAATATCTCAATATAATCACCTTATTTTACTCCCTTCCCCTCTCTTTTGTAAATCCAAATAAGGAGTTGTGAAATAGGTTTCTGTGTCATTTTCTCTTCTCACCTTCTTTGTCTCCTCTCTTTGGGGACTTAATACTTGGGCTGGAGGAGGCACAGAGGAGAAAGATTGTCATATACCCAGAAGTATGAGTATACTGGGAACCTTAGAAAGGTAAAACTGATTAACAGCCACAACATACATATACACACCAAAAGCAGGAGAAAGAGAAAAAAAAATTTTTGTGAACTTGAATAGAATAGCTGATCTTATGTAACTAATAATTAAATAATTTTGTATTTCCGTGCTCCTGTATTCCCTTTTTTTATTTTCTCTTCTAGATCACTGAAAAAATACATACCAATTTTTTTAAAAATTACATTTTTTTCCACTCATCTGAATGATCATGTAGTTAGCATATGGAAGAAGGCTTTTATTTAAAGTCTAAGAGTGTCTAAAAATAGTGTAATTTTCAGGTTTCAAGGACCGAAAATAAAAATGCCTGGAACCCATAGAGTCAAAGAGAAATGGCAAAAAGCTCTGGCTTCCTAATACTTAGCCTCGTATTTTGTTTTGTTTGTTTTAATGTTTACTTATTTATTTTTGAGAGAGAGAGCACAAGCAGGGGAGGGGCAGAGAGAGAGGGAGACAGAATCTCAAGCAGGCTCTGAACTGTCAGCAAAGTGTCAGATGCAGGGCTCAATCTCATGAACCACTCATCATGAGCTGAAACCAAGGGTTGGATGCTTAACTGACTGAGCCACCCAGGTGCCCCTAGTCTCATATTTTGATCAGCACTTTCTCATCCCATGGAATGTTTTAAAAATTAGTTAGTAATTGGTGTATGTTAAGAGTCCATGTCATCACCATGCTAGGTTTCCAGTGTAATTGATCACCATATAAAAAATATAGCCCAGGGAGGGGAGGGTGGGTGATGGGTATTGAAGAAGGCATCTTTTAGGATGAGCACTGGGTGTCGTATGGAAGCCAATTTGACAATAAATTTCATATATTTAAATATATATATATAGATAGCCCAGTATTAGAAATGTTAATATTTAACTGTTTTATTTTAATAACCTTTGTTCTGTCACCTTGTCAAAGACCTTTTAAGAGCCTGACTTTATTGTATTCATGGATAAAGTTTTATGTAAATGTACGTTTAACTTTTAAATGAACTGTAGTAGGGTAAATCATTGTTTAACCTTAGAAAAACCTTTTGGCTTTTTCTCTTAGTAGATTACAGGCATCTAAATGTTTTGTAAGCTCTTTGTTAAAACCTTGTCCTATATGGAAGTTGTTAGTCCTTATTTATCCCATGAGTCTAACACTGGGAAGAGAGAGAGTAGAGAGGAAAAACGAGAAAATAAATTCCCTTAGTCACCTTAGGCTATGGAGACCTGTCTAAAGTCCAGTTTACCTTGTCTCAATCAGGATATTTATAATCCACTTATTTTTTCTACTCTGACCTATAAAGTTTGTTCAGTTTGTGCTTAAATTTTAACCATAATTCTTTAAGAGAAGACCTTAATTATCTTACCTGAATTCCAACATCGGTGATTTTGTAACACTCAGATAGAGAAAGTTCCTTTAATTTTTTATGTCTGGAAAGTGTCAGCAAACCCTAAAATATAAATAATATAAAGATCATTTTGTGATTATAATTTAGTACAAACAGTATATGTCTAGTAAAATAACAACTTTTATGCAAAATAGTTTAGCTTCTGTCTTATATTTCTTTACACTTGTAAAATTACTTTCATTAGGCAACATTTTAAATAAAAATTTCAGGTTGTCTCTAATGTTTTATAAAAAGTATGATAGAATCCTCCTGAGGCAAGGGAAATAAAAGCAAAAATAAGCTATTGGAACTACATCAATATAAAAAAAACTTCTACACAGCAAATAATCAACAATACCAAAAGGCAACTCACTGAATGGGGGAAGATATTTGCAAATGATATATATGATAAAGGGTTCGTATCCAAAATATATAAAGAACTTAACACTTAATAAATGAGTAATCCAATTAAAAAATGAGAAGAAGACATGAATAAACATTTCTCCAAAGAAGATACCCAGATGGACAACAGACATGAAAAGATGTTCATCATAACTTGTCATAAAGGAAATGCAAAGCAAATGAGATATCACCTCACACCTGTCAAAATGACTAAAATCAAAAACATAAGAAATAAGTGTTGGTGAGGATGTGGAGAAAAAGGAACCCTCTTATGCTTGTGGGAATACAAACTGATGTAGCCACTGTGGAAAACAGCATGGAGGTTCCTCCAAAAGTTAAAATTAAAATTACTATGATCCAGCAAATGTACTACTGAGCATTTACCCAAAGAATACAAAAATGCAAATTAAAAGGAATACATGCACCCCTATGTATATAGTGGCATTATTTACTATAGCCAAATAATGGAAGCAGCCCAAGTGTCCATTGATAGATGAATGGATATACATATATATATATATATATGTATATATATGTATATAGTATACATATATATATATACATATATACTATATACATATATATACGTATATATATATGTATATTGTATATACATGTATATACATGTATATGTATATATATATGTATGTATATAGTATTCCATTGTGTATATATAAAGTTACCATGTGACCCATATGAATGGAATATTATTCAGCCATAAAAATATTGAAATCTTGCCATTTACAACAACATTGATGGATCTGTAGAGTGTTATGCTAAGTGAAATAATTCAGAGAAAGATAAATACTATATGATATCACTCATGTACAATGTAAGAAACAAAACAAATGAGCAAAGGAAAAAAGAGAGAGAGAGAGAGAGAGAGAGAGACAAAGAGACAGATTCTTTAACCATAGAAAACAAACTAATGATTACCAGAGGGGAAGTGGGTGGGGCATGGGTGAAATAGGGGAAGGGGAGGAAGAGTGCACTTACAATGAACACTGAGCAATGAATGAAATCGTTGAGTCACTGTGTTGTACACCTGAAACTAATATAACACTGCGTGTTAACTATACTGGAATTAAAATTTTTTCAATAATAAAAATTAACATTAAATTAAAAAATAAAAAGAGGGCATTGGCCACTCTTTCATTTCTCCTCCTCTTGCCCCGGATCTAGCGTAGGAAGAGGGGAAAAAAGTGTGACAGAATCCCAAAGCCAGAAATTTCCTTGTTACCTGTATTTAGGTAAATATTATCTAAGTCAATTATTTTGAAGACACTTCATGTGGCTATTTAATCTATTTGTCAGTAAATTCTTACTTGTGCCCAGCCTAAAAATCTGAAATCTTTAGCTCATTTTACTATGTTTAATTGCTTGGAGTGGGAACAGATCTTTATATAAAGGCCTACAGATAGACAATCATTCATCAATAATAGCTCTCTCTTTCAGTTTAAAAGCTTTGTTTCTTGGGGTGTCTGGGTGCTCAGTCGGTTGAGTAAGTGTCTGGCTCTTGACTTAGGCTTAGGTCATGATTTCACAGTTCGTGAGTTTGAGCCCTACATCAGGCTCTGTGCTGACAGCAAGGAACCTGTTTGGGATTCTCTGTCTCTCTGCCCCTCCCACGCTCATGTGCTCTATTTCTCTCTCTCAATAAATAAATTAATAAATTAATAAATAAATAAATAAGCTTTTAAAAAAGATTTAAAAGTTTTGTTTCTTTTTAGTTAACAAAACATTGATTACACTTTTTAGTTCTTAAATGTTTTTAATGTGTGGTTCTGCTGTTTCATTTCTCAGTACTTTCACCATTAAACTGGGGAAACTGATTAATGTGCCTTTTAGATGCCATTTTCCTGGTTTATTATGCTTCCTATAAAAGGTGGACAAGAGCAGTTTCCTCTCATTCTGTGGTCCCAGAGCTGACTGGCAGGGAAAATACCAGAAATGGTATATGGATTTGTCCTTTTTAAATTTTATTTACAGGATTGGTTTACATTTTATTGAGCTTAAATACAACATTTGGACCATAATTTAAAATGGGTTATGCAAATATTATATCCAGTTGTTTCACTGATGTACATATTAGGCCCTTTTGTTTAAAAAATAAAATGAAATCCAGGTCAAGGAAAGAAGTGCTTGAAAATCTTTTTTTTCTTTTAATAATCTTTTTTATTAATTTTATTTTTTTTAATTTACATCCAAATTAGTTAGCAGATTGTAAAACAATGATTTCAGGAGTAGATTCCTTAATGCCCCCTAGCATTTAGCCCATCCCCCCCTCCCACACCCCCTCCCATAACCCTCTGTTTGTTCTCCATATTTAAGAGTCTCTTCTGTTTTGTCCTCCTCCATGTTTTTATATTATTTTGGTTTCCCCTCCCTTATGTTCATCTGTTTTGTCTCTTAAAGTCCTCATATGAGTGAAGTCATATGATTTTTGTCTTTCTCTGACTGACTAATTTCACTTAGCATAATACCCTCGGGTTCCATCCACATTGTTGCAAATGACAAGATTTCATTCTTTTTGATTGCTGAGTAATACTCCATTGTGTGTGTGTGTGTGTGTGTGTGTGTGTGTGTGTGTGTGTGTATATATATATATATATATATATATATATATATATATATATGCACACCACATCTTCTTTATCCATTCATCCATCGATGGACTTTTGGGCTCTTTCCATACTTTGGCTATTGTTGATAGTGCTGCTATAAACATGGGGGTGCATGTGTCCCTTCGAAACAGCATACCTGTATCCCTTGGATAAATAACCTAGTAGTGCAATTGCTGGGTCGTAGGGTAGTTCTATTTTTAATTTTTTGAGTAACCTCCATACTGTTTTCCAGAGTGGCTGCACCAGATTGTGTTCCCAGAAAATCTTCTTAATTGATGCCACTGTTTAAACTGCAATTTCTAATTTCATTTAACAGTTTTGTATATCATCCAAAAATAAAATCACTCCATTCATTTTTAAAATTTTATTGCAAATGTGGACTCTTTGGGTAGGAACACATTATGTTTTCTGCCTCCTTGTTTCAAAACAAAAAAATTACTAAACCCTGTGGAGCCAGCACATGTGGTCTCAGTTCCAGATGTGGATGCTATTTTTTTTTTTATTCATGTTAGAAGAACTGGAGCTTAGATATTCCCCCAGCAGAAACCAAATTGTTCAAACAAAAGTAATAAGTAAGAGATACAAGGTTTGTCTCCTTGCCCTGTACTTGATAATAGCTAAGTATGTGTTATTATCCTATGGGGAATTTGTCCTATGAAACTATCTCTGGAGTTTTCACTTTTGTTTTTACTTTTATGTAGCCAAGTTAGAATTTTTTAAGATGAACTGGAAACGAAGTACACCTGCAAAGTATGACATTTGACAGCCTATATTCTCTTTACCACTTTATTCAAAAACACTATGTGGTAATATTAAAATAGAATGCTATGTTTCATCACTATAATTGTTCGTTAAAATATATGGCCTCAAAATTTAATTAAGATAATTAGCCATTAGGTAAATGCACATCAAAACCACAATGAGATATCACTACATACCTACAATGATGGCTATACTTAAAAAGATAATAAAAAATGTTTGTGAGGTTGTGAAGAAATTAAAATCCTTATTCACTGCTGATGGGAATGTAAAATGGTCCAGTCACTCTGGAAAATAGTCTGGCATTTCTTTGAAATATTAAACGTAAAGTTACTATATGACCCAGCAATTCACTCCTCAGTATATACCCAAAAGAAATGAAAATATATGTCAACACAAAAAACTGGACTCGAATGTTCCTTAGCAGCATTATTCGTAATAGAAAAACAGTGAAACAAGCCAAATGGCCATCAACCGGTAAAAGGATAAATAAAATGTGTTATATCCTTAAAACGGAATATTATTTAGCAATAAAAAAGTATGATGCATACGACCATATAGATAAACATGTAAAACAGTATGCTGAGTAGAAGAAACCAAACCCTAAAGGCCATATATTATATGATTCCACTGATTCGAAAAGTCCAGAATAGGTAAATATATAAAACCAGAAAGTAGATTAGTGGTTGCCTAGGGTGGGGTAGAGGGTGGGTCCAGTCTAGGGAGTCACTGTTTATGGTGACTTTTTGAGGTGATGAAAATGTTCTGGAATTAGACTGTGGTGATGGTTGCATAACTCCATCAATATGTTAAAAACCACTAAATCGTACACTTTGAATCATAGAATTTTACAGTATTTAAATCATTTCTCAATAAAGATGTTTGTAAAAACTGAGATTGATTGGTATAATAACCATATAGCTAAATACAGAGTAGAAATATTCCTACAGCATCCTTCAGTCCAAGATGAACACAGAAAGTTCTCAGATCTGGACGCCCAATCTCTTAGCAAGACAGGGAGCGAGAGATGCCATCATCTAATGTGCTGGACAAGTTACCAAAGGTCTTGCTGTTGTAAACACAACTTTGCAACTGAGCAGCAGCAAATCTGAGCCAGCTGGAGGAGACAAGGCCTCTGCTGAAAACTGCCTTGTGCTTGTATGGGATGACAGCTTCTCAGTACAAGTGAAATACACGATTCCAGTCAACAGGATTCATTTTTTAACCGCTTTTTGACTCAGAAGGTTTTCAGATAAATGACCTAAAGAACATCAGAGCCAGCTAGGTAAAATGTTCTGCTTGGCACCGTGAGGTTCATAAATGCTCCAAATTAGGTGTTCTCTGAAACACTTGTTAAGTGCTTGGGATGAAAGTCCTAGGGACTTTACTTCTAGGGGGGTTGGAAAGAGGAGAGTGGGAAAACAAAAAGAAGGAGGAATGAGGAATCAACAAAAGGGAGTGACTGGGCCTCCCTTGGGTAAAGGGCAGGTGGACGCTTACTTTTCAGGGAAGTTGTAACCATGAAAATGTAAATCCTCCTTAATGTCCTTCAAAAGTCAGCCAAACTCATGAATGTTTTGCAGGAAAAGTTTTGGCTTATTTTCCCAAAGTATAGGAAGGGAATAAATTGTAATCAAGTGAAGCACAGAGGAAAGTTACTCGTGTGGTAGCCAAGATTGCAGGTGGTATAGTTTCATTATTATCCATTATTATTGATTATTATTCATTATTAATGAAACATAGTTTCATTAATATATCTGTATGAATATAGTTTTATATATACACACATCATATACATAGTATATATTTTTAAGTCTGCCTATACATACATATATAGGTGGTATGTGAGTGCAAGGTCCCAGGAATCCACACAAATCCTAAGGAGCAATTTCCTCCTTCATAGGCCATGGAACTGAGGGATCTGGATCTGAGGAACTTAAGAATTCCTAGTAATTGGTTTATATTATAGCTCTGGTATCAGGTCCAATGAAGGAAGCGTCAAGACATAACACTCGAAAGCAGGCACCAAGTCCCAAGAGTCTTGTACGTCATTCTAAGGAATTTGGGCCTCATTGTGTGCAACAGAGTAAAACAAAACTTTCCCTCTTGAAGGAATAGGAGTTGATACATAAGTGGCCATAATGCAAAAAAGAACGAGCATGTGTTTCAAGAAAGGTACAGGGACCACAGAATGGGAGGTGGCTGTCTAGAAAAGATTTTCATGGAGGAACGAGCATGTGTTTCAAGAAAGGTACAGGGACCACAGAATGGGAGGTGGCTGTCTAGAAAAGATTTTCATGGAGGAAGGGGAATTTGAATTAAGCCTTAAAGACTAAGTAAGATTTTGATAAGCAAAATAATAAGAATAGTGTTTCAGGCTGAGGAAATGACATGAACAAAGACTTCATAAGGATTGTGTGAATTGTTTGGGAAGTAGTTCAGTCTGGGGTCACTGGAAGAAGTGGGAGGGGACACTGAACACTGCCAGGAACAGCTACATGTACACAAGTCATTTCAGATCAAATTCTTAAAAACAATTCTCCCCACCCCCACCCCCAATTTAACATCTGGAATTGTTTAGCTGATGTGTATAGACATCAGCCATGAACTAGTTACCAAATGTTGGGATGGTATGTGTGTGTGTACTTAGTATACAGCTAAGTCAAACACCTATATGCTCCTTACCTAAATTCACCAATTGTAAAAATTTTGCTATATTTGCTTAATTAATATGAGTGTGTGTGTATAAATATACATAGTTTCATTAATATATCTGTATGAATATAGTTTTATATATACACATATATACATAGTATATATTTTTAAGTCTGCCTATACATACGTGTATATACAAGTTTTCTTGATGCAGGTTTTAAACTGCAAGTTTGTATCTCTAAATCCCCTTCACCTAATTTGCCCATCCCCCCACCTCCTTCCCCTCTGACAATCACCAATTTGTTCTCTATATTCGTGTCTATATTTTTTGTATGTTCCTTTTTTTAAATTCCACATATAATTGAAATCAAATGATATTTGTCTGTCTTTATCTGACTTATTTCACTTAGCATAAGACCTTCTGGGCCCATCCATGTTGTCACAAATGGCAATAGCTCATTGTTTTTTATAGCTGAGTAATATTTGTGTATACACACACACACACACACACACACACACACACACACACCTCCTCTTTACCTTTTCATCTACTGATGGACACTTGGGTTGCTTCCATATCTTGGCTTTTGTAAATAATGCTGCAGCAAATATAGGGCTGCATATATCTTTCCAAATTGGTGTTTTCATTTTCTTTGCGTAAATATCCAGTAGCAAAATTGCTGGATAATATGGTATTCCTAGTTTTAATTTTTTGAGGAACATCCACACTTTTCAATAGTGGCTGCATCAATTTACATTCCCACAAACAGTACAGAAGAGTTCTCTTTTCTCCACATTCTTGCCAATACTTCTTATTTCTTTTCTTTTCTGATAGGTGTGAGATGATATCTCCCTGGTGATATCATCTGGTTCACCTGATGATTTGGACTTCCCTGGTGATTAGCAATGTTGAGTATCTTTTCATGTGTCTGATAGCCATCTGTATGTCTTCTTTGGAAAAATGTCTATTCACATCTGCCCATTTTTCCACTGGATTTTTTTGTTTTTTTTAGGTGTTGGGTTGTATAAGTTCTTTATATATTTTGGATATTAACCCCTTATCAGATATATCATTTGCAATTATCTTCTTTCATTCACTAGGTGTCCTTTTTGTTTTGTTCATGGTTTCCTTTGCTCTGCAAAAACTTTTATTTTGGTGTAGTTCCGATAGTTTATTTTTGCTTTTGCTTCTCTGACCTGAGGAAACCTATTCGTAAATATGTTTCTAAAGCTGATATCCAAGAAATTACTGCCTATGTTTTCTTTCAGAAGTTTTATGGTTTCAGGTCTCACACTTAGGTCTTTAATCCATTTTGAGTTTATTTTTGTATCTGGTATAAGGAAGTGGTCCAATTTCACTCTTTTGCCTTCTTTTGTAGCTGTTCAGCTTTCCCAGCACCACTTATTGAAAAGACTGTCTTTTCCCCATTGCACATTCTTGCCTTCTTTGTCATGAATTAATTGGCCGTATAAGCATGAGTTTATTTGTGGGCTATCTATCTACTATTAATCACTGTGTCTGTTTTTGTGCCAGAACCATACTCTTTTGCTTACTATAACTTTGTGGTATATCTTGAAATCTGGGAGTGTGATAACTGCAGCTTCGTTCTTTCTCAAGATTGCTTTGGCTATTCGGGGTCTTTTGTTCGTTCCATACAAATTGTAGGATTATTTGTTCTAGTTCTTTGAAAACTACTATTGATATCTTGATAGGGATTGCACTGAATCTATACATTGCTTTGGGTAATATGGACATTTTGAAAATTTTAATTCTTCTAACCCATGACCATGGATTTGTTAGGAGTTTTTTTTTATTACAAATTCAATTTTATTACTCATAACCAGTCTGTTAAAAACTTCTATTTCATCCTCATTTGCTTTTGGAAGACTGTAATTTTGGGGGAATTTATCCATTTCTTCTAAGTTGACCAATATGTTGGCATATAATTTTCAATAGTATTCTCTTATATCTGTGTTGTTGGTTGTTATTTCTTCTCTTTCATTTCTGAAAATATTTTAGTCCTCTCTCTTTCTTTTTTGATGTGCCTGACTAAAGGTTTGTCAACTTTGTTTATCTTTTCAAAGAACCAGCTCTTGGTTTCATTCATCTTTTTTTTTTGGGGGGGGGGTCTCTATTTCATTTATTTCCACTCTAATCTTTCTTATTTCCTTCTTTTTACTAACTTTGGGCTTTGGTTGTTCTTCTTTGCCTAATTCCTTTAGGTGTAAGTGTGGATTGTTTATTTGAGATTTTTCTTGTATTGAGATAGGCCTGTATCACTACAAACTTTCCTCTTGGAACTACTTTTGTTACATCCCAAAGATTTTGGACTGTTGTGTTTTCATCTTCATTTGCCTCCATGTATTTTAAATTTTCCCCTCCTCATTGACCTATTGGTTGTTTAGTAGCATGTTGTTTAGCCTCCGTGTGTTCACGGGTTATTTTTTTCTCTTTAGTTTTTTTTTTTTTCTTGTAATTTATTTCTAGTTTCATACCATTGTGTTCAGAAAAGATGCTTGATGTGAATTAAATCTTCTTAAATTTATTGAGACTTCTTTTGTGGCCTAACATGTGATCTATCCTGAAGAATGTTCTATGTGCAGTTGAAAAGAATGTGTATTCTGCAGTTTTGGGGTCGAATGTTCTGTATTATCTGTTAAATCCATCTAGTCTTATTCACAGCCATTGTTTCCTTGTTGATTTTCTGTCTGGATGATCTATCCATTGACATAAAGTCCCCTACTATTATTGTATTACTGTCAGTTTCTTCCTTTACGTCTGTTTAGCTTTATGTATTTGGGTGCTCCATGTTGAATGCATTGACATTTGCAATTGTTATATATTTCATATTATATATGTTATAAATTTACCTGAACCATTTGAAAATAAGTTTCAGATATCATGATACTTTACCTCTGAATATTCTATACGTATCTCTCTAGAAATAAAGACATTTTAGGGGCACCTGGGTGGCTCAGTCAGTTAAGCGTCCAACTTTGGCTCAGGTCATGATCTCACAGTTCATAAGTTTGAGCCCCATGTTGGGCTCTGTGCTGCTGGCACAGAGCCCTGGAGGCCTGCTTCGGATTCTGTGTCTCCCTCTCTCTCTGCCCCTACCCTGCTTACTCTCTCTCACTCAAAAATAAACATTAAAAAAAATTTTTAAGACATTTTCCCATATATATAGTATAGTATATATAGTATTATAATACTTAAAATTAATAGTGATACCATACTATTTAACAGAAAACCAATATTTGTTTTTTATTCAGGACTCAGAGTTCATGCATTGCATTTAGTTGTCATGTCTCTTTAGCCTTTTTTTTTTCTTTAAATTTTGTCTTTTAAGCCTTTGACTTTTAAAGATCTCAGGCCAATCATTACATAGAATGTCTCTCATTCTGGATTTGTCTGATTGTTCCTACTGATTAGATTCTAGGTAAAAATTTTCTGCAAGAATACTACCTAGGTGCTGTTGCAACCCTTTAGGGGCACATATATGAGACACCCCACTGTTGGTGATGTTGCTTACTCACTTGACGTAGGTGGTAACTATAGATCTCTTCAATAGCATGTATTTTTACTTTTGATTTAATAAATAATCTGTGGGGTAATTCTTTGAGACCACAAAAATACTATGTTTCTCAGAAACCTTTTAGCCAAGTTAGACTTCAGATTAATTGGTGATCCTTGCCTAAATCACTTTTTCCATTAGGAGTTGCAAAATGCTGATTTTTCTAATTCTATCCTTTCTTGTATATTTTGTTAGCTCTTTTCTAGCTTTTCTGTCACCCTTTCTCTTCAGTTTTGCTGAATATTTTAGGAGGTGTTTTGAATAAGATTATTTTAGACGTAACAACTATTGCAGTTAATAGTTGTTGACCACATTTACAAAATGAAGTTACTGTTTTGGCTGGTGTGATTATGTTACTCGTTGGCAAAAGATGACACACTGAGGAAAACAAAAACACCAATACTTTGCCTTGTTGTAAGACTGAACATTTGGTCACAATTTAAAAACAAACATGTTTTGTAAATGAAATTGAAGTGGGTGAAACCTTATTAAACAAAGCTTAACGTTCTGAAAGTAAATTTATTCTTTAAAACTTGCACATGGATTTTTTTTCTGAGACACTGTGTTTGTAGAAAAAGTCTGGAAAGATGGTCTAGGAATAGTAATATTAGAATAAAATATAATGTAATTTATCTAACAGCCACATGGCTACAAATCATCCTTATTTATAGTATGTTTCAGTTTGGAAACTGTCAACACTTTAATACAGACATACCAGAATAGTAAATAAGCATAAATAAACTTTATAATCTGTCTTGCATATGGTTAAAGAAATAATTTTTTTGAAAAAATCTACATAAAATGACATAAGATTGCATAGTTCAACTTTTGATTCTTTTTTTTTTTTTTTTACAAGCAGTAGCTTGTGGGCTTTCCAATTAAAATACTAAAACTAATCTCTTTCCCACAGTAGTGAGATAAGCTGTTGTAAGGATATGGAGAAAATATGACAAATGATTAATAACTACGTTATTATAAACAGTTCATACAAATTGGCAGAAGTATTGATACCCCAATGTCAACAGAAAATTCATAGAAGGTGAAATATAATTTCAATGAAAAGCAGCAGATATAGGACAAAATTATTGATATTACTAGATTTTTTAAGTTTATTTATTTGAGAGAGAGAGAAAGAGAGCACGAGCAGGAGAAGGCAGAGAGAGACAGGTGAGAGAGAATCCCAAGCAGGCTCCACATTGTCAGCACAGAGCCCAATGTGGGGCTCGATCCCACAAACTGTGAGATCATGACCTTAGTCGATATCAAGAGTTGGGTACTTAACCAACTGAGCCACTAAGGTACACCTAGAATTTTTTAAAATGCAAATTCAAATAACAATAAAGTTCTAATTCCTAGCGATTTTTGCGAAGTTATAACAGGTAATCTTGATGAATGAGTATAAGTCTACCATAGTTGTTTTATTGCTGATGGCAATAAAAATCGCTACAACCTATAGGGAAAGCAAATTGCCAAAACAACAAAATGTCCTGTTCAAAAGAAGAGAAAAATTGATGGGGGAAAAGTTTATAACAACTTTAAGGCAAGCTGCTTGTCTTATTCTTGGTTTTACACTCAAACCTAGAATTGCTGCTCTAAATATTGTAGGACTTAGCTAATTCTGTATCAAACGAAAGAAGAAAATAACAAAGAAAAGAATGAATCAATAAATATGTGAAATTCCTCAATGTGTGTGAAAAATAATTTACAATAATTTGGAAAAAACAACACCTGTGCCCATCATTAAGTCTTTTTGTACATCAACAAAAAATTATACAAAACATTAACACCATGCTTAATTCCTTTACACAGACCCATAACAGTACTGGGCAGTTTACTCTCTATCCCAAACAAACTGAAACAGCACACAGCACCAACATTCAAGCAAAATACTAAGCTGTGAATGTTGCCATGTACAAGTATATACATAGATGAGCAATTTTATTTTACAAAAATTGATGCTTCTGTTTTCACAGTACTTGAGCCACCTGTGAAATTTGACCTTGCTGACAATCTCTTGCTTTTGGAAATACCACCTCACTTGGTTCCCCTGATATCAGTCTGAACTCTTTCCTCACCTACCTCTCTGGATGTTCATTTTCAGTTTCTTTTGTGGGTTCACCTTCCAAATCCACCATTTCGTGGAGTCTTGAACTTGACCTCTTTTCACCTTCTGTCTCTCATCTGTGACTTCCATCATGTCAACCATCTCTACATCGAGCTCAGATCCCCTTCCTGAGCAACAGATCTTTCCTGATTGATAATTAGACACATTAATGTGCCATAAGCACCTCAAACTCAGAACTGCTACTTTCAGAGGACTAGTACTTCAGTTTTTCCTACTCTTTCTGCTAGCTTCAGGAAGGAGTCTGGTGAATGGCTCATGATGGACTTCTCTAAGTACCTTGCTCTTTTCTCTGAACTTTGCAACTTTTATGATTCTCTTTATAGGTCCTAGATTTCCCTGGCTGGGAAACCTATAAATATAACCTGTGCAACTTAGCATATTTGATGTTTGAATACAGGATATTAAAAATCACATTCTTTCAAATAAGATGCAGTGAGTGCCCAGGAGTCTAGAATAACTGAGAACTCTGATGTAACTATTGGGCATTAAGATCACGAGAAATCTAGAAAGGAAAAAAGGTCCCTGACAGCAGACATAAAAAGCTTCCTTTTATACTGCCTTTTTTTTTTAAGGATAAAAATGAGATGTTAGTTGTAATAGAGGGGATAGAACTTGGAGGTTGTTGAAAATCTTTGTGTAAATTTTCTGCTTTCAGTAATGGTTGAACTGGAATATACCTAGTTACTTGCCAGACATATTGAGGAACAAAACAAAACAAAAATGGTGATTCCAAAAGTCAAATGGCTATGTATTCTTTTCGTCACTCAGGATTGAAGGGGCCCGTAGTGTAGAGAGATGTGTCCTAGTACTGGAATTAAACATGTCTAAAATGGAATTTGGCACCTTATTTACAAGTCCTAATCTCTCTCTGAGGTTCTTTTCTGGGTCCTGGTACCACCATGTCTGCAGTTGACCAAGTAAAAACTTGGGAATTTTCTATGTCTCCTCCTATCCCCTCTGCTCTCCATATCCAACCAATCACCAGGCCCTCCCTACCTATATACTTCCTAAATATGTCTCATACATGTCCCTTCTGTCACCACTATCAAAACCTCATTTCTCGCTGTATGAGTTCTACTCAGAGTTCTTCAGTGGCTCCCACTGCATATAGCATGAGTCTGAATCTCTTTGCAGAGCACCCAAAGCCAGTCACATTCTGTCCTCTACCTCTTTCTCCAGCCCCATTCCCTATCTTCTGGGCCATGCTTGGACAATACAAAGTCACCTGTGGATCTCCCAATACAAACCCTCTTTCATGTCTCCATGCCTTCCCACCTGTTTCTTCCTCCACCGAGAATGTCCATCTTTTCCTTGCAAACATCTACTGAAGCTTTCAGCTACACCTCAGAAGCTGAGAAGTGTCCCCCGACTCCTCTATAAATGGACAACAGAAACATAAGCACTCACTTTTCAACTCATCCATGCTGCCAAGATACAGCACATGTACCCAGATGTATGTATCTTCATCACAACAAATATACCTCATATGTCATAATTTGAATAAATCATTGCTAAGATGTATTGACTGTTTACCATATGCCAGGCACTATGTTAAGCACTTTACATTTATTATCTTATTTAGTCCTCACAACACTATGAGGAAAGTGTATTTTAAACACTGTTTTAAAGAGAGGGAAATTGGGGCATCTGGGTGGCTCTGTTGGTTAAGTATCTGACTTTGGCTCAGGTCATGATCTCATGGTTCGTGAGTTCAAGTCCCGCATTCAGCTCTCTGCTGTCAGCCCAGAGCCCACTTCGGATCCTCTTTCTCTCCGACCCTCCCCTGCTCACTCTCTCTCAAAAACAAACATTTAAAACAATAAAATAAAATAAAGAGAGGGAAATGGCACAGAGAAGTAAGTAACTTGCCCAAGGTCTCTTAGTGTGATGGCACCAGACAAGATGTGAACCCACACTCTGGACTTAGGCTTTTGGTAACTTTTAACCAAGTAGTGTTGTTACTCTTACTGTTATTGTTTTGCCACTAGACTGTACCTTGAGCCCAGAACTATGGCTGTAAATTTAGTACTCCCAGTACCTCACATAATATTTAACACACAGTTGACAATGAATAAATATCTGTGAATGGATGAGTAGTCTGTAAAATTATCTGTTTTTATGGAGCCAATTTTCTCCTATGTTGTGGCATATTCTCAGAATTCTTGGATAGAATCTATTTCCCTTAGTAATTATGTGAGTTAGTGTTTATATTTCATATGTTCCTTTCTGAACAATTTGCTGTGTTTGGTATTGCTTACCACATTCTTTTAGAAATGAAGAACAAAACTTATACTTGGAAATATGTTTTATCTTAATTACCACCATATCTTCTTTCTTTCTTTCTTTCTTTCTTTCTTTCTTTCTTTCTTTCTTTCTTTCTTTCTGTTTATTTTTGACAGA
The DNA here is from genome assembly GCF_028018385.1 of Neofelis nebulosa. Lineage (NCBI taxonomy): Eukaryota > Metazoa > Chordata > Mammalia > Carnivora > Felidae > Neofelis > Neofelis nebulosa. Next base: position 88,286,825 of record NC_080785.1, read on the forward strand.
GAGTGACAGAGCACAAGCAGGAAGGGGCAGAGAGAGGGAGACACAGAATCCCAAGTAGGCTCCAGGCTCTGAGCTGTCAGCACACATCCTCTTTCTGAAATCACTGAAAACACTATCTTGTACAAAGTCCTTCAGAATGTATTTTAACCTCACAAGTGATTTTCCCTTTTATACTACGGTTAGCAGTTAAAATTTTATGCAGTTAAAACTTTCTTTTTTTCAATGATTTTTATTTATTTCTACTTACTTGATTGTTAGTATGAATTTTGTTATCATATTTTTTAATGTAGTAACCACTCTGATCTAATTTACTGACCTACAGGTCTAAAGGAAAACAGGCTTTGATCAACACACAGAAATAGGTCCTCTATATATTTATGGAGAGAAAGAAAATCAGCATCTATGTTACCTAGAAATAGAGCAACTGGCCTTGAGACTCCTTGCCTCCTACCTGATGGAGGTCAAGAGGAGAGTTCTGGCACCAACGACTCTCCTTGAGGGAAGTGACAAACTTAAATTGTTCACTTCTTTTTGCAATTTTTCTAGTAGGCATTTTGCCAGTTACAGGAGACAACTGCCTGCAACCTCTGTAAGGAAAGCCACTATTGCTACTGGTGGTAGCAACAGATTCCTGTAAAGCCAGTAGCTAGGAGATGGGCCTGGAAAGGACTCAAAAGAGGTCCAGCTCCATATGGAAGAGTATAACCAGGGCAGAATTCTTGTTATGTGCCTTTGAAAATCCAAGGCAAACGCATCTGCCTCTGAGTTTCCCTGCTTCCTTTTAATTCCCATTCTTTCTATTTATCGAATCCCAAGCGATTTCATGTGTTTCCTGCTTTAGAGGTTTTGCTTCACTGAGCCTCAGGCCTTATTTATGTGTGTGTTCCATGCAGATGGGTGGTCTCTTGAAAGTGTATCGTCAGATGAAGACATTCAGCTGTAAGCACTCCTACTCCAGCTCAGAGAATAGCTGAGAAAATGTGGAAATTGAAGAAGCCGTAAGTGTTTGGTTGAAAGGAAGGAAATGGTATGAGATTCATTCATTCACTCACTCCCTGACTCACAAATCAAATATTTTACGTGCCTCTTATTTACTAGGCATTATGCTAGTCTTCCCAAAGATGGGATGATCCAGGCCTTACCATCAAGAAGTTTACTTGTTGTAGGGAGACAAGTGTGCAACAAATATTAAAGTATCATGAGTTAATGGCTTTACTGGGGCCATTGTGAAATATGGTAGAAACAAGACAGAGAAATTCTAAGTCTGTTTAGGAGTTCCAGGAGAGCTTCACACAGTTGAAATTTGAGGGATAAGCAGGAATTTACTAGGTGGACAAGGGGAGAGGGTATTTCAGACACAGGGAATAACTTGCAGAGATGGGAAGGCAAGAGGAGCGTGACATGTTCAAGGAGCTATAGGAGAGTCAGCTCTGTGTCTGTGGAGCCGAAGATGAAAAGTGGGAATCTGGGGGAAGTGAAATGGTAGAGGTGGTCAGCAACAATCTCAGGAAGAGTTTGGACCTTTACACTAATTGTTTAGACTTTAAACTGTAAGCAGTATGGAACTCCTGCAGAATATGCTCCAGGAAGCATTAGGCTCCAATTTGCATGCTGAAGGATCACACTGCAGTCAAGTGGAGAACAGATTTGAAAACAGTGATATTTAAGGCAAGAAAGGTTAGTAAGGAGAAATAGTGCTTGAACTACGGCAGTGGCAGCAGGGATGGAGAGGAGGCAAAGGGATAGACATAAGCAGTATTTATATCATAATACAATTTAAACTTTATAACATATACAATTAAAATTAACATGGAATGTGCATGCCAATATTCAATTGATTTTTTTTTGAAGTTCAATGAAAATAATTTGTGTGCTACCAATAATTCAAGAGGTATTATTACTGGGAGGCCATCTAAATAGATAACACCTCTCTGGAGAACTATGCTGTAATGTGACAGAAATAAGATACAGGATATTAGGAACTAGAGAATGCTTATTTAGGAAAAACGCCTAGAGACATTAATGTCACCATGTGATTTATGTTTTCTTAAAGAGAGAATGCATCAGTAATATAAAACCCATTGATATTTCCTTGGAATGATCTGGACTGGGAAGTGTGATTTTCTGATAATTATGGAGAAAATGACCAATGTTTATTATAAAATTATTTTTAAAAATCTTGAAAGGTACCATTTGCCAAGATGCATTAGCTATTGTTATGATCCTCATTGATAATTTTCTCAGCATCTACCTATCCAGGCACATGAAATATAGAAGGAGGAGCATCCCAGGCAGACGTTACAGCATGTATAAAGGTCCTGAGGTAGGAAAGATTTTTGACTTGTTTGAGGAGTGAAAAAAAAGGCAGTGGAGCTGGAGGAAAGGAAATGAGGGGAGCAGGAGCATGAGATGATATTGGGAGAACAGGCAGGGATCTGTTTAATAGTAAATATTCTTTCAAATTTTGGTCCTTTCCTGGTTTACCTTCTGTGTTTTATTAAACACTGTTGGATATTCCCTTAATACTCCACACATGGTTACACTCACCTGGTTCTCTTACAACCTTTCTCACCTTCTTTCTTTAGTCCCCTTTATGGATTCATCTTATTTCCACTCCTTGCCTTTAGTCTTTCTCCCCTCCAATCTGTCCTCCAGAGAACAACACAAATAATGTATCTAAAACAGGAGACTATTATGACTCTGACTTCCCTGCTAAGTGTTGTCTCCTCAGCCATTGGTTCAAGTCCAAGCTCCTTGGCCTAGGATGGAATTCCTCAGTGACATCTCCTTTTCACAGTACATTTTAGTAGTGTGAAGCTGCATAAAGTTCCTTGAACAAGCATGCATTTGCATGCTTGCATGTCGAGCAGGCTGAGTTAAGAGATCCCTTCCTCTCTTCTTCCAACACTACACCTGCCACACCATGTTTAAATTACTCATACTTACCCTTCCACATTGGACTGCAGAGAACAGATCTTATTCCCATTTGGTAACTCTAGAGCTCAGCATTTGTTCCTTCATTCAGTGAGTATTTATCAAGTGTCTATTACCCCCCAAGGTTCTGGGAGAACAGCAGTGAGCAAAACAAAGTCTCAGTCTTCTTGGATTTCACATCCTAGTAAGGGGACTCTAGGAAATAGTGTACATGATAGGCACTCAAAATATGGTACTCATAATTAAAAATTTCAAAAATCAGGGACCCCTGGGTGACTCAGTCAGTTAAGGTCTCACTCTTGATTTCAGCTCAGGTCATGATCTCACAGTTCATAAGTTTGAGCCCCATATCGGGCTCCATGCTAACAATGAAGAGCCTGCTTGGGATTTTCTTTTTCCCTCTCTCTCTGCCCCCCCCCCCGTGCTCTCTTTCTCTCAAAATAAATATAAAAAAATAAGACTGTCTTTAAAAATTTTAAAAAATAAAAATTTCAAAAATCAGGCAAATGAAAGAGCCTTAATTAAACCACTGTCTAAGCACACTGTCTGGACCATTGCTCTGACTCATTTCTCCTTTAAACAGCAAATATGGCAGTGACTAAAGCAACTTAAGCAATGGATTGAACTTCCCTAACTGTAGGTACTATGGTCTTCAGTAAGTGATAATTCTCCCAACTAGAGGAAAACATTTTCCCCACATACATGAAGATATAACCTCATATTCAAACAATCCTCTGAGGTAGGAAGGGAATGACTAACATCCCATTTAATGAGATATGAAGAAAAGCTGTATAAGAGATTAAAAGACTTTTAATGATACTTTAAGATACCATCACATTAGTGAGCTATTTCCCTCACTTGTGAACCCTGTCCTCTTTATATTAAAAGAAGAAAATTGACGTATTTCCTCATTCTCTAAAATGTGCTTACTAGATAACTTGTTATACAAGCTTTTATTCCTGGATGATACATTTTTCACTATTTTCTAATTATTATAAGAAATGTATACAGCTTTAAATAACTGTGTTCTCCTCTTTGCTTCCCCCATTTAAGCTAGCTCTCTCACTTAAGCATTTTTCTAAATTTCTAAATATCTCTACTTTTGCTTTCGCTGATTAACTTCCTCACGAGTTTCCATGACTTTCAGAGTGCAACATGCCTTCACACTCTGCAAACCTAAAAAGCTCTTCTGTCTCTAAGGAGTGAATTTTAGCGATTTCTCTGCTTATTTCCTGAGCTCTACATTTCTCTAAAGCTGTCTTCCAGGTGACTCAAACCAAACAGCAGCCCTGCTCCTTGCACTGTGGAAAGGACCCAGCTCAGTAAGGGATGCCACCATTTAAACAGATGCTCAAGCCAAAAATCTGGCATCATCCCTGATTGCCTCCCTTCCTTCTTTACCCCCATACTCAGTCTATTTCTATTTCCTGATGATTCATTTTCCTCAGTGTCTCTCAAATCTGCAGATTTTGCTCCAGCCCTACTGTGATCTCCCCTAGCTCTAGCCTTAATGCAGACACTCATAACTGGATTACTGCTTTATAATTAGTCTCTCGTTCATCTATTATCCCCTTGTCTATCCAGCAGGTACAGTCATCTTTAAACCATGTCCGTCTGACCTTGTTACAGTCTAATTGACAGTCCTAAATATCTTTCCATTGCCAAAAGGGCAAAGAACAAATTCCTCAGGATGGCTTCTGGGCCCCTCGTGACCTGGTCCTTGCCTATCTCCTGGGCATCATCTCTTATCACTCTCCTCATGGTCAAGTCGTACCCAATGTGCAGATTTCCTTGATGCCACCATACTTTTAAACCTCTGTGTCTTCGTTCAGGCTGTTTCTTTGGCTCAGCACATACCCCTTCTTTCTCTCTTAGAAAAGGTCTTCTCTGACTTTCTGAGGGAGGTTGTCTCCCATACACATCACAGTTTATAAACCATTTGTCCCCTGCCTGAGGAGCCATGAGCCATGTTTGTCTTGTTCATTCCAGCATCCCAATACTGACTACAAAGTACTCAGAATAAAGATTTGTTAACTAAATGAGTGGTGCGATTCTAACTGAAAACTCATTATTGAAAAAAAACAGAGAGAGAACAGAATTATTAGAAAATGTAAGAAGCTTTTTTTTTTTTTTCAAAAGGTGTAATTGGTCACATTTGATCTCTGGTGAATATCTGTAACATTCCAGAGTTTAAATCCTAAATGTTAAGTTTCTAGTCTTATTTGCACTTCATCAGACCTACAATCCAGACTGGTGTTTAGCTGCCCAAACTGACATCGGGGCTGACTCATTTTATTTTTACTATTTGAGATTAGCTACCACAGCTGTTGTAGTACTACAGTGTTGACCATTTGCCTTTTATTTATTTTTTATTTTTTAAAATTTATATTCAAGTTAGTCATATTTTTTATTTTTATTATTTTTTTAATCATTCACCTTCTAGATCAGAGTTTAACCAATTTGGAGGAAGAAAGCAACAACCTTCAGAAGACTTCTTTTTAAATGTTTTAGCAGAATATAACTAGCATTCTCCCCCACAGATATCCACTTACAGCTCTCTCATATTGTGTACCTTCCTTACAAGCAAAACAACAACAGTGAATGGGACTTGAGGCTATATTCTTAAGTTTTTAACTCGTCCTCAGCAGATAGAACTTCAATATATGGTCTTTGAAAATAAAAACTGAGTTTTCCCCAAATGCTAAAAACTAGGATCAAGCTTCACTGCTTTTGTTCAACAAATGTTCATCATTCAGGCTTGCAAGGAGTGCTGTGGTGGAACGATATCGTGATGTGTTTTGTAATGTGCTTTGATCCTCCACCTTTTGTTACCCTGTGACCCTTCTAACAGCAGCTGGGCATTCTACTTGTATGTGTCAGGGAAAGGTTTTCACAGAAGAACACAGGAGGAAAAAAGATATCCCAGACCTTTAAGCTTTACATAAACCATGAAAGACTTGAGACATAATATTTTTCAAACCATGTAATGGAGTTGGAACATTTTTTCCCATCCCCAAATTAGATAGTCTATGTCAAGAGAAAAGAAGAAGAGCTAAAAGAGAGAGAGAACAAGGGAGAGAACAAGGCAGAGGAAGGGAGAGGAAAGGAGAGGAGGAGGGGAAGAGCAGGGGAAGGGGGAGCTAGAGGGAAGCAAAGAATGAGTGCTGGGGGATGCCCCACACAGGGCACTGTTCTAGACCTCCCTGGACTCTATTCAGTTGGAGAGAAGGTTGGAACCCCCAACCTGATAGGTTTGGGGATCTAAGCAAATGGGAACCCATCCCACCTTTCCCTGGAAGGGTTGTGAAAAGCAACAAGGCATCCGAGTTTTTCCTGGGCTGCTTGTTGTGTCAGCTACGATCTAAAGAAGAAAACAGAAACTGTTTTTAAAACTGAGGAAATTTAATTGTGATAGGGAACTGGCTAGATATGTGGTAAAGAAACTGAGAAGTGAAATGGGATAATGACACAATCTAGAGATGTGAGCAGGAGCAGGAAGCCACTACTCCCCCTGTGCTGGAAGGCCAATGAGAAGAAACGGTGTTATTGGAGGCTGGACCCAAGGTCACCCAGGGAAGCTAGGACCACAGAAGATCTCACTGGAGGCAGAAGATCATGAAGGAAATGCAGCTGCTGATGATGATGCAAAGAAAGGTGGAGGAAAACTCTGGTCTTTTCCCTCTTCTTACCCTCCAGTTGCTCACAAATGCCTGACAAGCACCAAACCCAACTGGAAGCTGGTGGACATGAGTCAGCCACCGCAGCAGAGTGAGAGAAGGGTGAGGCATGGGTCTGCGGCAAATACACCCAGATGTGAGAACAGGAAAATGTCTGCAGGGGATGTCTAGGACTATGGGCCTAAGACAGCCTCACAGAGTCCCCATGCCCCAGCATGACCCAGAGGGGTCCAGAGGAAGGCACACATGACAAAGGAGCCTGCAGACCTAAAGGAGCTTTGGAGCTGACCAAGGAAGACACATCAGGGATCTAACTAAACAGGAAACCAAAAACCAAATGAGCCTACAGACATCCCAGTGGATTCCAGCTTGGACAGAAGACAACGTTGTAAAAATCAGGCTTGCCACCACCAAAATGAGTTGACTACATGTAACTGCCCCTACCCCACTCTCGTACCACACATAGATGACACTACCAAGGAAGGGGAGAGGAGACTGTCTAGCAGGATGGAGGCTGAATCTAAATTCACTCTTAGATAAAGAAAGGAAAGAACATAGACCAATAAACAGAGCCCACTAAATGTTAGGGAAGAATGGACACAACACAGATATCAGTAATGCAGTAAGAAATGGAGAGAAATGGATCATGTTAAAGGATGTACTGGGGCAAGAGATCCACATAGAGAAGTAGTTCTGTACTTGCCTGTAAGGTAGGGCTTTTCAGAGAAGGATTTCTAGGTGATTTGATGAGCATGAGGGATGAACAGGGATTTAGCAAGCAGATGGGGTAGAGATCCTCAACTCTGTTGTCTTCCTATATCCCTCCCAATGCACTGATTTTCAAGAGAAGCCAATGCATTTCTTATCTAACTACAGCCCATTGAAGTCTTTCAGAAACATGGCAATCTCTCCAACTTTATCTTCCTTTTGATTAGTAAGTGGGGCAGTGCCACAGTGATAGATAAGATACGATAAGTGTGAACTGACTTTCGACTCTGAGGAGTAGCATCAGCCTCTTGCAGGAAATGAGTTCCTTAAAATGTATTCTTTTGTAGATTTGATGAGGCCGTTTCTAGATTTCAGTTTTGAACTAAAGAGTGAGGTTTCAAGGCATTCACATAGTTTTACAGAATGTTCAGTCCACCAGAAAAACATATATAAGCCAACTGGAATATATTACATCCACATTGCCACATTTCTATAATGAAACAGATTTCAGATCTGTCGTTTAACATTCCGATCTGTCAGGACTTTGCTCAAAATACTGAATTTTCCATTTTGTAAGCAGAGACACAAGACCCTTGGTTTATAAATAACTTCATCTATCACTATTACAGAAACAGTATTCCTAAACTGGCCTTTTATAATCTAATAACTTAGGAAATAAAAATAATTAATGTTCTCTCCATTGTTATACTACTGAAAACAATAAAAGTCATTGAACTATTTTGAAAATTTTCTTTACCTCATTAGAGATGTTTGTCCCAGAGAGATCTACTGATACCAAGGAAAAGATGTTTACAACATATTCAATTGCTAGGTCAGTCAAATGTTCACAATTTCTCAAACTCAAGTAGTTTAAATTAGGGCAGCTGGAAGAAAGCAGCATGAAGAATTAATTTTAGCTTTTAATCACAGTATTGGTAGCCATTTCTTTATATCAAAACTGTCTAAGGAAAGCAAATGGTATTGAAACAAGGACTTTCTTTTTCTCAAAATCAAAATAGGCTTAAGAAGCACCTGGGTGGCTCACTCAGTTAAGCGTCTGACTTCGGCTCAGGTCATGATCTCACGGTTTGTGAGTTTGAGCCCCGCATCGGGCTCTGTGCTGACAGCTCAGAACCTGGAGCCTGCTTCAGATTCTGTGTCTCCCTTTCTCTCTGTCCCTTCCCCGCTCTCACTCTGTCTCTCTTTCTCAAAAATAAATAAACATTAAAAAATTTAAAAAAATAGAAGTAGGTTTAAAAGTGGAAAATAATTTGGCATTACAAAATAGGATGAGAGGGAGGTGGGTTATTATATAAGATAGTCTTTCTGTGGTTTCATTTTATACTGTAATTTCTAGTGAGAAAAAAACATATCACTTGCATGCAAAAAATTGTCATGTAAGTATGATGAATGACCCCTAAAAGTGCAAGGTTAAGTTTCTCATTTATCCCTTACAAGTTCGCCACAGGAATTGGGCTCGACCCTTTCTAGTACACAGGTCTCTGACAAGTAGGGAGAATCAAGAATAAACCCACCATCTAGAACATCTCTTGGGAAATGCTGGAGCATTTCCAAAGCCTGGAGCAAAGGTTTACACAGAGGTAATATCCTTGAAAAGCACAGAGAAGTCACTCATGTCTAGATAGTGATAACTTCATTAATGATTCCATCTGAAACTTTCTCTAATATGAAATTAATAAGAAACCACTCATATATGATCAAAAAACTAGTTTAATCTATGACTCCAGTGTCTTTTCTTTTATTTCACTGAGTATTGGACCAGCTTCTTGGCCTCTTGATATTTCCCAAATGGCTCTGAAGGTCTATCTCTGAGCTCTCCTATTAGCAAATATACAATTACTAATGATATGATGTAAAATATTATTATTTTATCATACCACTCTGATAGTTTCATAATAGAGGCATCACCCAGGTGGATACAGTTACTTAAATTTAGCTCTCTTATCCTTATGCTCACAGGACCATCAAGAAATTGCTTTATTCCCATATCACCAATTCTGTAGGAAAGAGTAAGAAAAGCTTTACATATGATTTTATATGTAAATATATAGAATACTACTTAAGTAATAGTTACTACATTCAATGCATTCTAAAATAACATGGTAATATCCTTATATTGGTATTGATTGTGCCAGTGTTTTAAAACCAAATTTGAGAATACAACTTTTAGTCTAATAGAAAAGGTATAAATGATAGTAATGGGAGAAGTATTAATAAAAATGCTCTTCCTGCTCATTTTTCATTTAATTAGGTGACATAATTGTAATTATGAATAAGACAGATGGTTCTTGAAATCTTTTTCTTGGTTTAAAATGTGATTGAGTTAAGCGGTCCCAATGCAAACTCCTGCACAAGAAAAACACCAAAACTTAGGAGAGTAGAACCAAGACTAACAGTCAAGCTACTGCCAGACTCTTAGAGGAATTTTCACTAAATACAAGGTCAAGTTAGATGGACTGGAAAGCCAACAAGTGACCTTTGGATTTTTTCTGCTGAAGTACAGAAAACCTAGAAGAAGACCTTGACCTCAGTCTTCCTACATTGTCTATCCCTAATCAGAGATGCCTTTGTGTCCCTGCCATTCCCTGCCCCCTCTCCGAACCATGCTTTATAAATGGCTGGAAGTCTATGTGACCCATCCGTTGCCTGTCTTCCATTGGGAGCTTTATTTATGATTCCATTTGGAGACCACCGGTTTCTTCTAAAAAGCATTCCAGTAAATAAATACAACAGGAAATTGCACATTGCATCCTAAGAGTTAGCTTTCACATGCAACAATCCTACAGGTGGGTGTACAGATGGGAAAAGCCTTGGAACCAATATATGTGGACTGCTGACATCTTTCATACCCTCTATTTGATCAGATTTATAAAAAAAAACTGAGCAGTACAGGCAGAAGGTGAATGGGCCTGTTTGAGTTGAATGGGCCACATTAAGTGCCTCCTGTGCCCATAAACTCACCTTCCATCTATAATATCAAAGGGAGACTGTGGCAGCACCTGGGAATGCAGTAAAGGGCCTGGTGAGTGAGTGGGTGGATGGGGGAATGGGAGGGGATGGGATCAGTGCAAACACAACTGATCAACTTATCTGTTGGCAAACACCAGGGCTGGAGTATTCATTGAGAGATATTTTTACTAACAAGAAAACAAATTCATCATGGGATTTGTAAAACTTAAGAAAGCATATCTCTGAAAATGATTTGAAAAAGAAGATACAAAAACATTAGAACAAATTAAGCAGTGTAAAGAAGCAGTAGGAATTAATAAGGGTGACCTGACTGTAGCCAAAATAAAGATATTCTAAAATGCAATCTGAGATGAAAAGGTGGCCACCTGAGATAAGAACAGATGGCAAACATAGCAGTGTTTTTCTAGATATCTCTTCTAAGGCAAGTGAAACAAAAGCAAAAATAAACTACTAGGGGACTACATTGAAATGAAAAGGTTTAGCACAGCAAAAGTAGCCAACAAAACAAAAAAGCAAACTTACTGAATGGGAGAAGATATTTGCAAATTACATATCTGATAAGGGGTTAATATCCAAAATAGATAAAGAACTTATACAAGTCAACACCAAAAAAAAAAAAAAAAATAGTCTGCTTAAAAAATGGGCAGAGGAACTGAATAGATACTTTTCCAAAGAAGACATACTGTTGGCCAACAGATACATGAAAAGATGCTCAAAATCACTAATCATCAGAGAAATGCAAATCAAAACCACAATGAGATATCACCCCCACACTAGTCAGAATGTCTAGTATCAAAAAGACAAGAAACAATGAGTATTGGTGAGTATGTAGAGAAAGGGGCACATTTGTGCACTGTTGGTGGGAATGTAAATTGGTGCAACTACTGTGGAAAACAGTATGGAGGTTCCTCAAAAAATTAAAACTAGAACTACCAGAAGATCCATCAATTCCACTACTGGATATTTACCCAAAGAAAATGAAAACACTAATTCAAAAAAATATATCTACCCCATGTTTATTGCAGCATTATTGACAATAGCCAAGATATGGAAGCAATATAAGGGTCCATCATTAGATGAAAAAAGATGAGATCATGCCATTTGAGACAACATGGATGGACCTAGAGGGTATTATGCTAGGTGAAACAAGTCAGACTGAGAAATTCCAAAACCACAGGATTCAGATCATAGTGAAATCTTTTTAAAAAATGAATAAAAAGCAAAAAGATGAATCAGACCTATAAAAACAGAGAATAAACTCATGGTCTCCAGAGGGTAGAGGGGTAGGAGGATAAGCAGAACAGGTAAAGAGGTGTTGGAGATACAGGCTTCCAGTTATGGAATAAATCAGTCACAGGAATGAAAGGTACAGCATAAGGAATACAGTTAGTGATATTGTAATAGTGATATATTGGGACAGATGATAGTTTCATACAGATAGTGAACATAGCATAATGTATAAACGTGTCAAATTATTAAGTTGTATACCTGAAACTAATGTAATATTGTATGTCAACTATACTCAAATTAACAAACAAAAGAAAAACAGCTGGTAAAAACTAAAAATTCAATAACCTAATTTAAGTCATCAAAACCAAAACTGACCCTTTTAGAAAATGAAATTAATAAGTAGAAGGCATATTTGAAAAGTTCCTTTGAAATGCAGAAGGATAAAGAATTAGAAATAAATGAGATTGAAAACAGAGAACTAGGATTCAATCTTTAAATAAAGAGGATTCTTGAGAAAGAGAGAAAAATAAATTAGAACAGCAATAACCACAGATATATAAAAGCTTTTAAAATAGGAAAACAATCCATATGTTAAATCAAATTAACTTAATAAGGAAAGTCTAATTCCCTTAGACATTAAAACATATTATAAAGCAATAATAACAGATAACATTTAATGAATGCATATTATATGCCAGACACTATTCTAAACATATTACGTGAGTTAACGTATTTGATCCTTACAACAATCTTGAGTATATACTGTTATTTACCCCATTTTATAGATAAAATACTGTGCAGGATTAGATAGAGGATGGATAAATGAATGGAACAGAAAAGGTAGTCTGAAAACATTTACACACCTATCTTTTTTTTTCAGTTTTAAAAACACCATTTTATTTTTTTCTTAAATTTGTGAGGTACATCTTTGTGAGAAGGATTTTTTTTTAATCTGTGCACACCTATCTATATCAACTCATATATGTGTGTATGTACGTATATATGTGTAAGTATATGTATATGTATGTATATATGTATATATAATTTTCTATTATAATCCAGGAGGCATCAAAAATCAACAGAAAAGGATTATACAGGTAATGGTACAAGTTAATTGGTTAATGTATTTAGTCCCAAACCTGGCTGTGTATCAAAAGCAGCACAAGCTGGGTTCCATTCCTAAATATTCAGGCTTAGTAGCTCTGTGGTAGGGCTTGGGCATGTGTAGTTTTATTCAGCTCCTCAGGTGATTCTGATACCCTGGAATTTTTATTTTTAAATCCTATATATGTTTTTAATTTATCTTTCCATTAGTGATTTCTAATTTAATAACATTGCAGTGAGAAAATGTAATTTGTTGATACCAATAATTTGAAAATCGTTGAAATTTGTCTTAAAACTTCATGCACAGTCCATTTTAAAAAGGAGGGTTGGGGGCGCCTGGGTGGCTCAGTCGGTTGGGCAGCCGACTTCGGCTCAGGTTATGATCTCACGGTCCGTGGGTTCAAGCCCCGCATCGGGCTCTGTGCTGATGGCTCAGAGCCTGGAGCCTGTTTCGGATTCTGTGTCTCCCTCTCTCTGACCCTCCCCTGTTCATGCTCTGTCTCAAAAATAAATAAAACGTTAAAAAAATTAAAAAAAAAAAAGGAGGGTTGTGTGGTTGAGGAAAATGTATATTCTCTGACTCTCAAATTGACTGTTTTTAGGCTTATCTCTTAGAGATGAAGTTTTAAAAATCTACTGTGAAACTCTGATATCTTCACCCCATGATACACTCTTTCATATTTTTCATCTTTTTTTTTTTTTCACTCTGCTGTCATGGAAGAGATTATCTTCTGTCTCTGTACTTCTCTCCTCAGTGAGTTCTAACCTGCTGATTGGCAATCCATTTAGTTTCTTTATTTCAATAACTGCACCATACTTTTTATTCCTAAAAGTTTTATTTTCTTAAATAAATCTAGTTATTATTATTATATATTTTCCCTGATCATATTTCTGATTTCATTAATTTCCTCAAACATTTTATACATATTTCTTATATCCTATGTCTGATAACCCCAATAATCTGAATTATTTGAAGGTCAAATTTATTTTGCTGTTTCTGGTGACTCATATCTTCATACATCTAACAATCTTTAATCGTGAGCACCTATATTTTATTCTTAATCTACAGGAGTCCTGGAGGCCTAAATAGAAAATACTTTCCTCCAGAGAAGCTTCGAGCTAACTTCTTTGCAGGACCCTGGGTGCTACCTACCTAAAACCATTTTGTCCGCCTTAAAGAGGTCCAGGTCTAGCCCCTGTGGAAGTCTCAGGTTCTGCTTCCCTACCTTGAGTCTTGGTCAGAGCTGATTCTCTCAGTGGCGGCATTGACATAAACATTTATGCTCAGAGCAGCAACGAATCCCAAGAGAGCGTTCGTTGAGAGGATGGTACAGAACCAGGATATTGGATATTGGATCTTTCTCTTACTCTCAGCAGTGTATTTAAAGTATGTCTCATCAAGGATCTAAATTGTGGCAAAGAGTCCTTTGAAATGTTTTGTTAACTATACTGCTAGAAGTAGAAAACCTCCATTTATTTTAAAAGTAGTTAACCTGCAGAAGCCTGAGTGAAGTATGAGGATGAAACTCAATTTTATTTCACATATTAATACAGATAGGATACTGTGTGTGTGTGTGTGTGTGTGTGTGTGTGTGTGTGTGTGTGTTCTGTATCACTATGTACCTAATAAACCCAAACTTTGTGCCTTAAACATTTATTCTCTCCCAGTTTCTGGGTCTTGGGAATTTGGGAGTAGACTAGCTGTATGGTTCTATCCTAGGGTCTTTCATGAGCTTGCAATAAAGATTCCACTGGGAATTCAGTCATTTGAAGGCTTGACTAAGGCTGGAAGGTCTATCCAAGCTCACTCACGTGGCTGTTGGCAAGAGGCCTCAGTTCCTTGCTGGGCTATTCACTAGACACCTGGATTTCCTAATCCACATTTTTCCCCATTTCAAATCCAGTTCCTTCCCTCACCCATGGTGACTTCCCATTTTAATAATAGGGATCATGGGTCAAGATTTTTGTAGTTTAACTTATTACTCTGAGTAGTCCTATGCTCTCCCAAATATTAACCGACTTCCTAGTCAACTACTATTTTGCCAGCCTGTGGCCCTATAAGATCATAAAAAATGTACACAGACAAAAGCCTGAGATCCACTAGGGAAGAGGTTCCAACAAGAATTGGACCCTTGCCCACCTGAGAATACCAAGGGAGAAGCCCAATGCCCAACTGAAGAAAGGGTTTCGTTAAGAACTTGTCTTCTGTCCATATGTTAGGGGATCCACACAGAGGAGAAATCTCACCAGTACTCAAGAAGAAACCCTTCAGTAAGGTTGGTTCCTCCTAAGCAACTAACGAACTCCATTTGGGAAAAGACCTGTTAAATGAACTAGCCATGAGAACCCTCACTAGGAAAAATAGCCCACAAGTGTTCCCGTGAATTCATTTAATCTTATAAGGGATCATGATTCCAATTATCCTGACAGTCTCCTTGCCTTTCCGTATAACCAGCCTGGGGTCGGTGCCCCTTAATTGTGTTACCACAGAACTCTGTACTTCCCTGCACTTGGACTCCTGCTTTTCATGTTTATTCTACTAACCAATGAGCACCTTGAGGAGAGAGTCTCGCACATTCTAATAATCAGTATTTCTTAAACAACATTTAACTGAATGACTCATTACCTTATACAATTTGCCAAATTCAACACAGTTAGTTGCTTCAAAGGTGAAAGTGACTTAAGGCTACTATCTGTTAATCTCTTGCAGTCTGCCATGTAAATGTGACTGATATTTGGATAATTCTTATCTATAAATTTGAAGCACGCATCAGTAATCCTTTTATTTCCTGTTTAAAAAAAAACCAGAAGACAAGTATTGTATTTGTAATGCCACAAGAGTAAAAGTAAACATTAATGCTGAACCCCATTTTTAATATCACAGACCTTCAAATCGGATCTTTCTGAGGTTACACGTAGAAAGAGCTTTAAAAGCACAATCAGAGATATGTGGAGCGCCAATGAAAACTATTGATGTAATACGAGGGCACCTTTCAACTAAAGCCTTTAGAAGAAGAAAAGATGATAAAATTTACCACAGTGTATAGAACAAGCTTAGCAAAGTAATGAGGTTATTTGTTTTTCTCCATACTTTCAGAAGCAGACATATTAACCATTACATTTTCCTAATTTCAAAGACAATGGGACTTTTATTCAATATATTTTAGTACATTCACATTTGAGTACTGCAGAGGAATCAGAATTAAATCATGTTACAAAGGTATGGGAAAACATGAGAAAATGAAATGCTGACAAAAAAATCACTACATTTAGAAGTCTGACATGTAGCACTAAAGTCAACATTTATGCTTAGGCTATAGTATCTTTGAAACAAAAATATTCCAATTGTGAAACAAAGTGTATTAGGGCATGTATAGATTCAAATGTTCAACTGTATGTGCATGTATAAATTTTAAGATGATTTTCTTGCTCTAAAAACAGCTAACTTGAAAATCCCACTCATATTTCTCAACAATTCAGGCCACTAGAAAATGTGTGCATTAATTGGGACTGAGAAGAAAATGTACTTTGCAACTACCTACTTTTATACAGTTGTCCGTCAGAGTTGGCATGTCGTTGATGGTCAGATGCATAATTCCAGTGCAGCTGTTTCCAATGTTCCTGAAGCCTTGGACTGAAATCTGAATCGTACAAAGTAGGTGAAAATGATGGTAGAACTCATTAGCATGACAGCTAATAAAACCCGAATGAAGTCGTAAGCAAAGGTATGTCATGATGTTGCTACCATATTTTAAAACTGGAACCATAAAATATGACAGACATAAGAGGTAAAGAATCTAGTCTTGATTTCTTTACTATTTAATTTCTTATATGTATATTATGCAATGATCATCACAATAGGTCTAGTTAACTTATTGTTTAATTGTTTTATTGAGGCAAAATTCACATAACGTAAAATTAGTCACTTAAATGGACCCTTAACCATTCATGATCTTATGCAACCACAACCTCTATATGGTTCCAAAATATTTTTATCACCCTAAAAGGAAACTGAATCTATTAAGCAGTTGCTCCTTATACTCCCCTTTTCCTAGCCCCCAGCAATCATTAATCTGGGTTCTGTCTCTGTGGATTTACCTCTTCTAAATATTTCACAGAAGTAGAATCATATAGTATATGGCCTTTTGTGTCTTCTCTCTTTCACTTAGCATAATGTTTTTGAGGTTCATCCATGGTGTAGCATGTATCAGTACCTTATTCATTTTTATGGCTGAATAATATTCTATTGAATGAATATACGGCATTTTGTTCATCCATTCATCTATTGATGGATATTTGAGCTGTTTCCATCTTTTGGATATTTTGAACAGTGCTGCTATGAACATATATGTGCATCTATTTGTTTGAGTACCAGTTTTCAATTGTTTTGGGTATATATGTAGGAGTGGAATTCCTGGACCCTATGGTAATTCTATGTTTAACTGTTTTAAGGAACCACCAAAATGTTTTTTACAGTGATTGCACCATTTTACGTTCCAACCAGCAATCTAATAGTGTTCCCACTTCTCCACATCTTTGCCAACATTATTTTTCATTTTCCCATGTTTTTCTTTTTTTTAAGTTTTTATTTATTTATTTTGAGAGAGAGAGTACACAAGTTAGGGAGGGGCAGAGAGAGAGAATCCCAAGCAGACTCTGGGCTGTCAGTGCAGAGCCGACATGGGGCTTGAACTCACAAACCTGTGAGATCATGACCTGAGCCAAAATCAAGAGTCAGATGCTCAACCAACTGAGCCACGCAGGCACAATGCATGGCCACATTTTTATCCATATCAGCATCTTTGAGATTATCCACCCTATCTGGCACCACTAAGTGCCTGAACGAGGCATAACTAAAAAGAAAGCTTTAAGATTTTATTGTTGCTTCACATTGCTAAGTTAAAACAGAAACCCTCAAGCCCTTAAAGTTCTGATCCAAAATACTTAATAAAGGAATTTCAGTTTCTTAAAGTTAAATAACTAAATTAGGAGGGGAAACATTCCATTTTTAAATGCATGTGAATGAGTATTATTTAACTTGTGTAGCTGTGTGAGAAAGTGTTTTCAGCCCTGTTAGAGTTCTCATAAAGTGAATGTGATTGTACCATGTTATGGAAGTCACAGCTCATAAGTGACTCCTCACATGTGATGACATATTACAAAATGCCTGGAGGTGGGAACAGCAGAAGAGACAGGCTATCATAAAGATCTTGGACTTCTCTTATAGACTGAGGTAGCCTCCAGGAGATGTGGAAACAAAGTATCAGGTTCCTTGATCAGTTTTCTCCAGATTACAAATTGACAGAACAAGAACACAGATGTTCAAACTCTTAATCCAATGTTCCTTCTGATGAACATTCTTCAACAATAACATCCATTTCAACTGTCCCACCCCACATGCCGTAGTTCTTTAGACTTAGCTGCTCCAGCCAGAAAGACATCTTACTTCTCCAGTACTCAGTGGACCTCTCTGTTCTTTGTCTGACCTTGTACCTCCCTTTGCCTCTTTCTCTTTTCATCTATTCAAGCCTTAACTATGTCTCAAGTTCCAATGACTCCAGCTACTTTCCTTCTCTTTCCCTTACAAGCCTAAAACTCTTTATTTTAGCCATAACTCTTTCCTATAACCTGCATGTCTTAATTCCCCCAAGGAGATGATCTTACACTCTTTTTAAACTTCTTACTGTGTTGGACAACTATCTGTGGCTAAATGAATTAAATTTAGGAGTAAGACAAATAACGTCTGGGAAAGAGTACAGAATTTGGCTACAGAAAAAACCAAAAACAATTCCAAGTCGAAGGTAAAGCACAAAAGTGAAAGGAAAGCAGGGGGAGCACTGGACTTGGATGAAGTGGCAAGGTCACCCCTGGGATGAATAGGAAAAGGTAAGGAGGGAGGGAAAGCTAATGGAAGACCCATAAGGCAAGAGTGAGATATTTTGTATTGTACTGTCATGGATTCTTGAATAAGTTTCCATAAGTATTCCCAGAGAAAGGTCCAGGGGAGATGAATAAACATTAAAAATCTGGAGATCAGAGGAGGGAAGAATGTTGGGCTTAGAATCAGCAGAGCTGGGTTGGAATCTGGCTCTGTTTCTTTGTCACTTGTAACACAAGGCAACTCAACCTCTCTGACACCTAGTCTTCCCATCTGTAAAGTGGGGATTATCATATGGGTATATTATTAATAATTCTAATTAATATTGATATAATAATGGTAATTGATAATGTAATGGTTCATTAATTATAATTATTAATAACATCTGTTTTAGGAGATACTTGGGAAAACAAAATGGGGTAATGTGTATGTAAAAGTGGTCAGTTAGCACAATGTCTGGCATGAAATACTGGATACCAGTTTTCTTATTAGTGTTCTTCTGGGTGCATTGTGTTCCCACAGAGAAGTACAGATTCGTGACCTAGAGATAGAGGAGCTTGAGAGATCATTCTAGTGCATCCCTCACATTGCAAAAATAAAGAAATAGTATTCAGAGAAGTAGTGTGATTTGAGAACAGGTTCTTTATCTGTTCTTCATGTCCCCAGTGTCCCCAGTGCTGGACAGTGTCAGACAGAGTGAGTGCTCCATAAGTGCTGAATGAATGAATGAATGGTCTTGAGTCACATCATCTATGGCAGAGCGAAGGCTAGAGGCCACCTCTCCCCATCTGACCCACAATTCCAGGGATGGGAATAGTTGGGTTTTTTTAATATGAAATTTATTGTCAAATTGGTTTCCATACAACACCCAGTGCTCATCCCAACAGGTGCCCTCCTCAGTGCCCATCACCCACCCTCCCCTCCCTCCCACCCCCCATCAACCCTCAGTTTATTCTCAGTTTTTAAGAGTCTCTTATGGGAATAGTTGTTTTTTACAACACTTCTAAATTTCTCTCCTTTCTCTCAGCCCTGGTCTATTACCCTAGCACTATTATTTCCAATAATGGCTTCCCCTAAAACACAAGATAAAAAAAATTAAAAAATTAAAAAAACCTTTTCTCTCTTGCTGTCTTGGAGACATATTTATGACAAGATTTTCTGAACAAGGGAAAAAATTATAGCAGTAATCAGCCACAGCTGAGTGATTCCTTGCAGCACAGCCAAACGCTTGGTGCTATCAACCAATAAGACTGTGTCCAGAAAAGGGGTGGGGGAAACCTCTAAGAAGAGCTTTTTAGTTTTGTCCTGGCATGAAATGCTTAGTTCTCTACACAGTTTATTTTAGAATGTCCAAAAAGATGCTTGGCTAATACTTTATGACTCAAATATTCTCGCCACAGTCTTTTAGGCCAACCAACTATTAACTTGTCCTTTCTCTTCACTGAAATAATGGGAATATAAGCCTGAGAGTAACAATCCCTCTCGAAGGGGAAAAAAAGTATTTTACCATGTTAAAACACCAGGCTTTGCCACAGCTGATACATGTGTATCGTGTGTTTAATATTCTTACAAAACTCGGGATCTAATCTCACTGTGTTTCCTTGCGAGGTGATTTGGACTTCAGTTTTGATACCAAGTGGAGCCCTGCCACCCTGCTCTTTGCTGTCAAACCCCCGTTGGTTAGGTAATTGGGGGAGCTGGCCACACCAATGCCATCATAATCGCAAGTCCCAGCAGACAGCTACTGCTGCTAATGGGGGCAGAGAAGCTTTGGTGATCATAGGAAATCCTCTCCAGCTGCCTCTGGGTGGGTCTGAACCCATGAGCAGGACAGGACAGAGCTGTCTGAGGAGGAAATGAGTTGTCAGTGAGCCACACGAAATGAAGACCAAAGCGTTGAGCACCAAGGACTAGCTCACATCCCGCTTTGCTGCTGCAAGATGGTAAAAAGAAGGAAGGAACTTATCTCAGGGAGAATAACATATTACTAAGCTTCCACTTTCCACTTCTTTAAAACACTGAACCAGTTAGCTCAGCAACACAGAAAGGAGATGTATGTAGGGCCAGAGCCTCTATGACAGCTAGAAATATCCATCTTAGGTAGACATTGCCCAAGTTGTGTTCCTATACCATTTCCAGCTGTTTCTCTCATTTGAACAACACTGTAACCCATGACTAATGGGTAATGTAATGACTTTAGTCATATCCATATATCCTTCATGACCTCCTGGTGACCTCAGAGAAGCCTGGCTTAGCAAGTAGAATGAATTGTTGGAGAGAAAGACAAAGATTTTTCCCCAAAACATGGAACACTTTGTTTTATTCCATTCAAATGTGCCACAGACTTCTAAAATAGCAACAGTTCCCAGGGTCTGTGCTAAAAGGGCTTGACAGGCTTTCATATATTGTGTCCTCTGTGATGACAAGAAGAGAGGCCTCGTTATAACTGCTTAGATGATGCTTTACTTTCCAGTCTATATATTCTTCATGGCTACCCCCTCCTCTACGTTTGCTAATGTACTTCTCCTAGGTAGCCCTCCCTGACCACTTCAGGTAGAACTGTTTCTTCCTCTTGGATCTCAGAGCACCAAACAGTATAGCCTTAAGTTTGAATTTTGTATCCTCTCCCTTGTATAATAATTACGTGTACACATGTTTACCATTCCTGCCCAGGAACACAGACAGAATTTTCTCCACCATGCCCTTCACAGTACCACACAAGTGCTTGGCACTGAGTATGATACTACAACTGTTTGTTAGTAGATCAAGTCATTGAATAAACTGTTGTAGAATGTAAATGAGAATTAATAGTTCTAAGGCAGGGTAAGGGTAATAATACGGTCATTTGTTAAAGATTGCTGTATTTATCTAAAAACATTGAAACACCAAACATAAAAAAGAAAGTTTCATTTTCCGATGTGAGTGGGGAATTAGAATACAAGATTAGTGAAGGCTCCAGATGCCAGGAAGGCAGGCATGCCAACTCTGTGCACTCACTGCACAATGACTGTGAGCTGTGACCTGCCGAAGTAGGCTTGACCCTTCTTACACTTCATCATTCTTGTTTAGCGTACACCATCTTCTTCTTTTCCTCACCCAATGGCCAAATTGCTCACAGCTCCTCCTGTACGATAAATGGAGCTTCATCTCCCTTTTAACCAAGAGAATCACAACCATAATACTTTTTATTACAACACAATGATCCACAGAGCTACTTGATTTGTCTAGACTTATTGAGCTAGATGGTGGCTTTATAGCTACCATTGTAACCATAGGCTTCACTGGGGGCCCAAGACCCAAGTAGAGTTTTGTGAAGAGTTGATGAAATTCTGTATGTAAGTCACATCCTAAGAGAAGGAGCAGAGAAGAAACTGAAAGAAGGATGGTTTTTCAGAAAGCCCTAAAGTTTTTCCAAGCCTTTTTTTAGGAGTGCGAAACATGATCTTAGTCCCCTAAGACTCATCATTTTGTCATCTGATTCTTCAAGATCTAAAAATTGTTGCCAGATGTTTCATTTGTTACTGCTTAATGTAATAAACATCCTTACACATTTTGCCTACAAAGAGATTGCATTAAGCTATGGATGTTAGCAGTAGATGTTTGTTATATTTATTTTTTATTTTCAATATGGCTAGCATAAAGTTATATTCAAACTCATAACAACCATTTAAATTTAGATGAGCCCTATCTACAAGATATGTAAAATGATTTTCCTGTTCAACACAGTTCAAAGTATAATTCAGAAAGGTCATAAAGCATTCCTTTAACAGGGAAACTGAGACACAAGACCTGACTGAGAAAAGCAGAAATTGCGCTGTGGTTTTTCTGATTCATGACTGATTTTCCACTAGAACCCCTTCATATTAATGACACTTAAGACCACAAAATATTTTTTTCAAATAGAAAAAAGTGCAACTTTTTTTTCCTTTTTTACTGTATGCAGTATATAGCACTTCACAGTTTTACAAATGATAGTCTAGTTGTATAGAGCCTGGTATTCAGAATTAGTTGGATCAAGGTTATCATTTTGGCCCAGACACTTTTTGTGTGACCTTAGGCAAGTTACTTTATCTTAGCACCATTTTCAATAGTGTGTGGGGCCAGTTTATACCAGTTTGCAAGTGCAAGTTGTTAAATTTGTAGGAACTCTGCAAGCCTATTGTTAAAGACAGTCATATTAAAAATTAAGTCATATAAACTTAAAATTAAAATTAAATAAGTTCTATTAACAAAGGTAGTGAATATTCCAACTCATCAATTCCTAATTATGTTATTACATGTTACCATTTCCTATGCTCTTGAGGATATTTGTGTGTATTGGATGTATACAGCGACAGCATTACATAACAGTTACATAACATTACATCACTCTTTTTTCAGTGACTTCTCATTGGCAAGTTGAAATAGGTCATGGTGAGAGTATTTACACCATGGAAATCAGCAACCATTGCAAATCAGGGCTTTCTCTGCTTCCTGCCAGTTGTTAAATGTTTACCAGCACATGATTTTTCAGTTTTCACATCTCTAAAATGGGAATAATGATACCTACCTCATACAGTTATGTATAAAGATTAAATCAGATAATAAATGTAAAACACTTACCTCAACACCTAGCACCAAGTCGGTACCCAAACAAATGACAGCAATTATTATCACCATCCATTAAAATACAGAATAAGGGAAAATGGAATCAAACAAATGTAAATGAATCATAATTTTGAATTAACTGTTGACAATTCATTTTGGTACATAGTCTGCTTATTCATAACTGGTTTAGCTGGTCACACAACTCTTATTGTTCCAATTGCCCCTTATTGGTAACCTAGCAAATCTGTACATCCACTCTCAGCTCTGTGCCAAGGACCAGACTTCTACACAGAAACACAAAATTCTCAAGCTGAAAAGGATCTCAGAGATCATTCAGCCCAAACTAGCCATTCTACAGATAAAGGAACTGAGGCAGAAAACCTAAGTAACCGTTCAGAGTTGCACAAGAGGGTAGTGGCACAGCAAGGACTAGATCCCAGGTGTCCCAAGTCCAGCTTGGGGCCCCTTTCACCATCCCACTGCCTTCTGCTGCAGGAGAGAGAGAAAGAAAGAGAAATCCCTTTCCACTCTTACTTTGCTTATGCAATCTCCCTTCCATTTGGCCAGTACATTCATTCCTGGACATGCCTCTGTGTCTTTCTCCCACCTCCACCACAATCCCCAGAGGTGAACAAGTAAAACCTTCCATGATCTTTGCCTTTCTAGAAGGGGAGTCTGTAATTTATGTAGCCTAGAGAGGACTGAAATGACCTTGGAATCTTCCTGTTTGCAGTTTGCACAGCCTACCTTTAAGATCCATGGGTCCCAGAGAGACTTAGCAGTACAAGAACTACTGATAAACCATTATTATTGTGTTGAGTCATTTGAACATTTCTGGGATGCTGTCCCTTTTCATTTTTGTTGACTTGGGTGTAGTGACTAAAAAATAATTGATGAAAAAGTACTTTCACTGTAGTATTTCATATTTTCCTAAGCTCTTTTCTTCCCCTAAATCTAAAGCAATGTGAAATTCCCCCCTTACCAAGAAAAGACTATCAGACTTTGCTCTGGCAAGTTGCTAACTTCTCAGCTTCCTAACAGACTTCTTGAGCTTCCACCTGAAGCATCTGGCTGGCCACACCCTGAAATTGGCTGCCACTTATTTCGTTCATTCATTCACTTGTTCATGAAACGTTGATCAAAGTCCTACTCCTACTACATGCAAGGTATTTACTGTATTATGTGCTAAGGATAACAAATACACAGATAAATAAGGCACCATCCTGGCCATCAAGGAGGCCATGATGGGGAGGACAGCAGACAAAAAAGTAAACCACTGAATATGTAGAGAATGCTTAGTGAAAGTACAATAATAAAAGAACAAACAGGAAGGA
Organism: Neofelis nebulosa; assembly: GCF_028018385.1. NCBI lineage: Eukaryota > Metazoa > Chordata > Mammalia > Carnivora > Felidae > Neofelis > Neofelis nebulosa. The sequence continues at coordinate 88,311,268 of NC_080785.1, forward strand.
TCATAACCTAGCTTGAGTTGGGGGAAAAGGAGGGGGTCAGTGAGAACTTCCTAGAGAAAGAAGGTTGTGATTGAACAAAGCCTCAAAGGATGCATAAAAACTAATCTGGTGAATGGGAGAAAGGGACAATATGAGGATCACTCTAGATGCTGGGTTGAGAGTAGACTTGTAGGAGGCAGAAGTGAAAGCAGAGAGACCAATTAGGAGGTTGTCATAATCAGTGCCAAAATGGCCAGTGCCAGACACCCCAAGGCAAGAGCTCATGTGTTGAAAGAACAGCAAGGAAACCAGTGTGCCCGGAACAGACTTGGTAAGTGGCAGACCAGTAGGAATTAATGCCAGAAGGGCAGTTGGGGGAGAAAACAGATTACATAGGGTCTTGAAGTTTCTTCCAAGGTTTTTCTTTTAATGAGTGGGTAGGATGCCTCACCAGGTGTTTGAGAAGAGGAAGGACATTGACTTGGGCAGAGGGTACAAGGTGAGCCTAATAAAACACCTGAGGCTGGAAGTGAAGAACAGGGGAGGCACAGAGGCAAAAGCTTCTATTGCAAGCTCTCTTATTCTCTTGTTTAACTCTCATATCTGAAAATATAAATCTGAATCTTGGCCTTCACCTGGCTCTGTCTCTCACTCTGTTCAGAGTTGTTGGTTTCTGGGCATTTGGGTTTCAGCCTGAGATTGGCTACAACCCTAGCCTTCCTTCCCAGCATAGCTGTCATTGTTCTGTGCTTGGCTTCCTACACAGTGTCATAACC